>NC_140070.1:10000-689468 GCF_964194135.1 Talpa europaea | reverse complement strand
AACCAGCACTGCTTTCTTTCAATAAAGTTAGAATTTGTTTACTATCACCAGAGTGATATTTAACTTCTTAATTTAAGTTCATTGGTTTCAACTGGAAAAATCCCCCAAACTTTTAAAATCCGTCTGGACGTGATGAGCTTGGGAACAAAGTCAGGCTGGGCCCTGGACGTGACAGTGTCCAGGCTGAAGTCAGAACAGGCACCTGTTACGGAAGTTACTATTCACCCGTGGAAATGTAAAACCGCGTCGCGAGTGCAGAAGCAAAAAAATTGAATTATTGTAATTAACGTGTTCAGTCACTGAATTCAGCCCCGCAGCTAATGGACATGTTCACACATTTCACACTAACCCCTCTCGTCGGGGGCACTCTGGAAGTGAGTTTACTACCCCGCGTGCAGCAGCGGATTCCCGCCGGAAGCCAGAATAAACTTGAAGGGCCAGATGACCGTGTGCCCAGAACGTGCATGAACCGCGTTTATTCACGGGTTTCCCCCTGTTCCCCACCTCCTGTTCCCCACCTCTTGTGAGGCTCTCAACTGTTAACACCAGATCTTTGTTTTTCCATCAAGTTCACTTGTTGTTTAGGAGAAGGTCACCTGGAGGTCAGAGGATGGACTTCCTCGCGGGGGGGGGGGGGGGGGGGGGAGGGCCGAGGCACCTGCTAGGTGCCTGAGATAATCTGCAGAGGGAGCCCCAACCCTCACCCGGGGGCGCCCCTGCTCCGCGGCGTGTCAGCGGGAAGGACTTATGGGTACGAGCTTCCCCCCTGCTGACAAAGGAAACGGCCGGTTAGGGATACTCGGGATGGATGAAAACTCCTGGGCTCCAGCTTGACTACTTTGGTTTTGAAAGACTTCACTTGTTTTTAGAAGAAATCTCTTTGGTTCACGTATGCATCGTGTCTGGAGTGTTATCTCAGATCTTTTGCACACCCACTGGCAGTTCTTGCACACTGACTTTTAATAACCCGAATCTTGGTGATCATTTGAAATGCTTTGTGTTCGTGAGTTAGTTGCCGCTCTTTAGCCGTTCAGGCTTCTCGTAGGTGACATGTTTGTTTCAACATTGACGCTGTTGTTGTCCGGGACTCTGCGTGAGGGCCCCGCGCTGTGGGATCCCGGCCGCGCCGGGTCGATACCACCCACAGTGCGGTTCAAGGTCGCTGGCCTGATGCGCGTCCGCGAGGCCCCCGCCCCGCACGGCCAAACGTCGCTCAGCGGCCCAGGGCAGCCCCCGGCTGGGAACCGGATTTTCTCTGAGCAGTTGACAAAGCTTTATCCATAGGGTGGCAGGTTTTTAAAAGAAATTGCAGGGAAAACGACATGCCTGTCTTGCCGGGGATATTCATTTCACATCGGCAGGCATCACCTGGCGCGGGGGGAGGCTGCCTGGAGTCCTGCTGCAGCCGCGCTGAGAAGCGCTGAGACGCTGTCGTTCCTGAGGTTCCGTCCCATGTGGGGCTGCGATCCAGCCCCGGGAAGGACGACTTGTCTCCACAAAGGCAGTCAAATATTTTGGTCACAAAACACTGACTTTGCGCGGCCGCCCTCGTCTGGCCTCCCCCGGGGCCGACTCTCTGCGCTGACCTTCACCCGGGGGCCGCGGCCGGGGAGGATGAAAGTGTCGGATCCATTTTCATTTGAAAAACACGCGGCTGTGTAGCCCGGGACACGGTGAAACAGGAACAGGTGCCCCCGCGGGGCCTCCCACGCGCTGCAGAAGCAGGTTCCCGTGGGGGTGGTCTGAGGGGCGCCCGAGCTCTGCAAGATGCTCTCCTAAAGGAATCTTCCCTTTCAAGTTGTGTTTGTCTCAACATTCTTCATTCTAACAACTGTCACGCTGCAAGGCACATGCGTGCTGGGGCTGGTCGGCGGATGGACAGGCGGTGGGTGGATGGACAGATGGACGGACAGATGGACAGGGGTGGGCCTGCTCGGGAAGCTATCAATTCCATATGCATTTTGCGCACATCCTCACAACCGCCCTTCCTGTGAAGAGATTTACATAATGTTGTCGGAGAAAGTGCGGTAGTTGCCTCAGGATCGCAGTGGCCGAAACCCCACAGACACTAAAAAGCGGCAGCAAAAATGTATGTGTGTCTTTCCAAGTGGTGATTCTTAACCTCCCGCTGTGCGTTCTCTCATGTGAAGCGTGTTTGTGTGTGTACATGCATGCGATTGCAGGGGAATACATGCATATTACACGTGTGAATACACAAAGAAATCGGCGTGAATACACGTGCAAGCACACACCGTGATTTGTGGTTGTGTAAGCACACACGCGCGCGCACACACACGCACACACACACACACCCGTTCTTTCTCTGCTGTGGTCACTAAGCATCCTCAAGGCTCCCACCTGAGGCCGACGGGCGCCCTGGTGGGAACACAGGCCTGGAGCGCGCCCAAGCTCGGCGCAGGAGAAACGGCAGAGCTCGGTGGGAGGGCTTCGTGCTGGCGGGCGCGGCATGGCTTGATAAAACCTGGCAGCAACAAAAAAAAGTGGTAAGGCCACCTCTGCCCGGGCCTGGTGCCGAGCTCACACGGCGCGGCCCCCGCGTGCCTGGAGAATGTGCTCGATCCGGCCTGGGGACGCAGGGCCTGGGGGAGACCAGGAAGGCCAGGCGTGGAGGGGGAGGCGCGTGGGGACCCGGAGGGGCACGTGGCTTGCCGTGAGCAGGGCCTGCAGTGGCAGGAGCACGTTGTGGGGAGAGTCATTGGGGGGTCGGGGCGGGGGGCCCAGGGGGAGTCCCGGGCCGCTGGCCCAGCCCCAGGATCAGGAGCTTGGGATTATGTGGTTTCCTCCTCCGCCGGACGCGTCCTCTGCGAGTGTCTTGGAGAAGAGCTGACTCGTCCCGCGGGCCAGTGCCGGGCGGCGCGGCTCACGTTCACGGCCTGCATTGGCCGTCGCTCTGGCGCCGAGCGGGGGAGTGACGGGCGCGGGGCCCTGGTGCTGCCTCTGTCCCTCCGGCGCCACTTTTTCTTGTGCCCTTGAGGGCAATAGGGAGCCCGCAGGAAAAAGTGGGCCCTTGCCCGTTGGCCCCAAACAGCTTTGGCAGATACCGCCCTCGACCTCAGCTTCACCCCAGCCCTTGGCCCATCGCTGTCCTCTGGGCCTAGGCAGAGCCCCATGGCTGCCGCGGGGTCCCCGCCTGAGCCCACCTCTGTCCAGAAGGCCCCAGAACCCCGAGACGAGCTAAGACGCACGCAGAGAGGTTTAATCCACAGCGCACACACGGCGTCCCTCTGTGAAAATAATCACACCAGACAGGCCATTACATTAGGCCTGTAGACGTTTAAAATGGATTAATTCCATGCATTACACACTGGCTGTGCCGGAGCAAGTGGTCTCCATTTTCACACTTGCATTCCCAGACAGTCTTGACGCCGCCGCAGACTCTTCCTCCCCGGGGTGCTGAGTGGGCAGCTCAGGGGGCGCCCGGGAGCCCCGGGGGGCACCTTCTGGTGCTGCCACATCCCACAGGCGGAATTGCCTTCCCTGTGACATCCCTGCATCTGGATTTAGAAAGAGCAGCTAGATTATTACCCTTCAAACCAAAGCTTTATTTAGGATGTCAGTGCTGATTTATCTCTCCTTGCAGTGATTATCCAGACTCAACCTGAATTAAAGTGTGGACCAGGAGGGGCCGCGGGCGGAGGCCCGGATCCGGGCAGCACAGGCTGCAGCGGTTGGCCGGCCGTGGCTGACACGGGCCGTCGTTTGGGTTATAGCATCGCGGAGGCTGAAACGAACAGACTCCTTTGAGAATGACCTGCCTCCCGACTGCTTAGGAAACCGAGACTGGCGAGCTGGTGCCCTCCCGGAGCGGCCGGTCCCCAGGCACCGTCTCGCTGGGCTGAGAGTCCAGTGTCGTCTCCGACCTGGATTTGCAGGAACGTTCCACAGCAGACGCGTCACAACCACGAACCAGGGTCTTAGATGGCACTTGGAAATAGTTATTGCTGCTAGAAACATCGATACTAATATTTTTTGGGGTGATGCTACGGTTACTTTCTGAAAGGGCAACTTTTAGGTAATCAAAGAATGGAGCAGAGAGAGACACAGAGGCCTTGAGAGAAGCGAGCTCGGGCAGTCCGGCGAGGTTCTACGTGCCCGGTGGCCATCGGGACGGCTGATGAAAGAATAAAGCTCAGCAGTGCCAGCCGCGAAGCTCAGTCTGGAGGGGAGGACGCAGGGCCCCAGCCCCACAGCCCCCCGCAGCCAGCCCGTCTGGGGTGGGCCTGACCCCCGGGTCCACGGCAAGGCTGTCACTAATCTACAGATGTGTTTTTCAACATGGGGATCCTGGATCATCTCAGCTCCCCCGAGGCTGTGACTGCGCGTGCAGCGTGGGCTCCGGTGCCTTCTCTGGGGAGCGCCCGAGGCGGCCACGGCGTGGTCAGGATGACCGCTGCGGCCGACGGCATCGCTCTGCCCCCTGAGGCATCGGGCGCTCTGCTCTCCGACTCCCGTGTCGGTCGTGTTTCTTGCTTCTGTGGTTGTTACCCAGGTTCCAGCGAACAACCTTCAGTTTATAATTTAGCCTCACAAAGAGCCGGGAGTGGACTCAACAGGACGTCCCACCAACGTGGACAGTCTCATCCCATGCACCGAAAGTGTTAACTGGGCCTTCTGCCCCACGCACTGGCTCGTGGGCTGCATCCACGGGCATTGGCCCCGGTGAGGAGCTGCTGTCCGCACTGCGCTCTGCTTCTGATCTGGAGGCGCCGGTCACTGCGAGCTCATTAAAGGTATAAATTCTGCGAAGAGCCTGTGCAGAGGCACGGAGCTGACCACCTGCCATGGCCACGCGCGAGCACACACAGAGTGTACGTAACACACTCCCGTGCCCCGTCTCTGCTCGCGTTCCTGGCCGTGCGGCTGTGTGCTCTTTTCCTCCAAGTGGCGTCTTCAAAAGCAGCTTCTTCAGGTGCTGCTACGCTGAGGGTGCTGCCTGCAGTTCGCAGTGTCTTGGCCAAGGGCGTGGCCATGATACGGGAAAGTGAAAAAGGAAGTCATGCGATCCCGTCTTGGTAAAAATATTCTAGGCGTTTGCATGCATGCACATCCACACGTGTGTATTCGTGTACATGCTGACACACACACGCACACGTGTGTGATCATGTACATGCTGACACATTCATGTACACAAAGAGCCGGGAGTGGACTCAACAGGACGTCCCACCAACGTGGACAGTCTCATCCCATGCACCGAAAGTATTAACTGGGCCTTCTGACCCACGCGCTGGCTCGTGGGCTGCATCCACGAGTGTGTGCTTTGCTCACGCGTCTTTATGAGTATTCGGAAAAGTGTAGAAGATGGTGGACTTGGCAGGGTTAGGAGGACGGTTGCTTGATTTCCCCCCTGCAGCGCGTCACCCGCGCCTGCGGCGAGCAGCAGACCACGCAGCAGACGCGTGCAGGGGAGGTTCTGACGAGGACGGGGAATGAACGTCACCCGGTGGACCCTGCCCGGGAAGTGCAGCGAGGCGCGGCACCGGGCACTTGAGTGTTGTCGGTGTTGTCGTCCTGGGCTTGATCACGGGCTCCGAAGTCAGACAGAACCGTTTGTCTCGCGTGTGCCCCTCGGCTGTGCTCGCAGGAGGGGTAGCCTGCGCCCAAGGGACACGGCCCAAGGCAAGTCAGTTCCGCGCACCAGCGTCCGCGGGGTGGCTCCACAGGGACACGAGGGACGGCTCCAGCTCCGTGCCGGGGCCGCCAAGCCGGGGCATCGTGTCAGCACCTCTCGGTGCGTTTCCTCTGGGTCATCATTGGAATGTCACCCCCGTATCCACCCTCCTCTCAAGTCTCCTTTCAGTTTTTGTTGCTTTCCCAGTAACGTCTTATGCCGCAGGCCAAGGCGCCAGGCTCATGGCCCCTGTCTTTCCCACGTACCCTCGTGTGTCTGCCCCTCGTCCCGCCGTCCAGCCGCAGCCTGACAGCTGACGCAGCCATCGGGTCTGCCACCCGGCTGAGGTCTACAGGCGTTGGCAATAAGTTTTTTTGGTAACATTTGAAAAATAAAACGTGATCGTTACTTTAAATGAAACTTTATAAGCAAATATACTGAGATGTGAGACTTTGAAGAGTTTCTCTCCTTTTTTACCTCCATGGGCCCTTGTGGGACTCCGCACCCCACTCGGAGCCCCCGTGTCTCCTCACGTGCACCTGCACGCCCGGGCCCCGTGCTGTGTCCTGGAGACGGGTGTGCCCGCGGGGTTCGTCTCGGCGTCCCAGTGAGTGAGGATGGGGTCTGAGCTCTGGGTTTTCCCACTTTCCACATCACTATGGGCACAACCTTGGGGTGCTGCCGAAGCTCCCTCCTCGCCAGACTCCTCACCTGTGGGGTGACGAATGGGCGCCCCCCCCCCCCCCCGGTGATGACCCGTAGCGGTCAGCTGCTTGCACCGTCCCCTCTGGCCCTGAGACCCGCCGTGCCCGCGTGCGCCTCCAGGACGTGCTCTCCGGCCGGGTGGCCTGACGAGTGTGCTGTGGCTCTGTCCTCGGTCGGCTCGGAGCCTTCCCAGGTCCGCCTCCTGTCATTATGCCCCGTGTCCCTCTGACATTCCCGGGACACCGTGCCTGCTCGACCCGCCTCCTCTGTGTTTGCATCTCGGATCATTTTCCGTAATTAAAAAATGGCCGAACATCGATGAGTCCGTGTGTGTTTGTTTTCCAAGTTCTCACCAGCTTCACCTGCGCCAGCACTGAGGCCACCGTCTCGCCTCATGACAAGAGCGTGGGCTTGACCCTGCAGGTAAGGCCAGGTCACCTTTCTCACCTCTCAGATCTCACGTCATCTCTGTACGTATTTGTGCTGCTTTTCGGATCTGATCGCTGTATCGGACCGTGGTGCTGAGGGACAGCAGGGTTTCCACCCGTGCGCTTGTTTCTGGGCCTTGGCGGTCCGTTCGAGGCCAAGCGGTGAAGGAGAAGGCGGGTCTGCTGGCGCGGAGGGAGCGCGCCCTCGGCACGCGCGGGCAAGGGGGTCGCCCAGAGCTCAGAAGCGACACGAGATAATTGAATGAGGACGCGTGGAGGAGCCTCGCGGAGCGGACTCGGCTGGTGCAGGGGACGGCTGATGTCATGACCGCCCGGTGGGTGAATCGGGTGTCGCCGGCCTGCGCTTCTGGTGGGCGTGGAGCCGCGAAGAGTGTTTCAGTCCCCCATAGGGTGATAAGACTCGGTGTGTCTCCCGAGGACAGAGAGAGACGTGGGTCGTTCACCTGCAGAGTCTTGGGTGAGCCCCAGGACGCCCCGAGTTTCTCCCTTTCTGACTCTGCAGCCGCGCTGGTTCACATCTGACGTGCTCCCGCCGCAGGGACGCTGGGCACTGCTGGATTAGGCGCCCGGCTGCCAGTTCTAAGCACATTTTTCAAAGGGGATGTTGGTCTAAAAAGTTTCCAACCTTATCAGGGACTTCCTTCTTGTTTGGTCACTGTGGCCAGAAAGCGGCATCCCCACCCCCACCCCCACCCCACGCTGCCGAGTGGGGGTCCCTGTGTGGCTTGGCTGAGGGATGGCGGCCGCGGGCCTGCTGGGCTTCAGCGAGATGAGGCGCTGGTTGCACCGATTAGCCTGAAAAGACACCAGGAGCCGTGGCTCTGAGTCGGGATTGTCTGTGCTCGGCCACTGCTGACCACGGGAATCCTTCCAGCCGCCCGACCCTGCTCTAACTGGGCATCGTAAACCCAATGGGACAGACCTTTGATTGGCCCAAGGGAAACAAGACTTCCAAATAAAATAATAACCCCACGATTATCTGTGTCCTCCCTGGAAGCTGACCATGGCGTGTCCACGCTGCGCCAGACACTGCCTAGTGGCCGCGAGGGGTCCCCTTCCCAGATGCCCCAGCCCGAGGCGTCCTGGTCACTGGTTCCTTCCAGGTACAAGCCGTGTGTTCTTTCACTTTCTGGGGGGGGGGGGGGCAGGGAAACACCCCTAAGGAGAAAACATGGTCACAGGCTCTGAACCGGCACCTTAATTTGCCGACTCCCTGTTTCCACCAAACGTGTCTTCTGAATTCTGACTTCGCTGCTCCGACAGGCTTGTATTTTTCCTACAATCTGCTCTTAAGTATCAGGCCGGGGACTGGCGCGCTCTTGGGGGGCGAGGAGGGGTGAGGGCCAGCGGCGTGGGGGCGCGGGCTGTGGGGTGCATGGGCGCTGGAAGGGGTTCCACACCCCTCTCCGCCGCCATCCCAGGGATCGCAGGCTCGGCCCTGTTTCTGGGGGACACGGAGGCGTCAGGGTCGTGCTGCTTCTGTCCGAGTGCAGCGACACCGGCTTTTTTGTTATCATTGAAGTTTGCGGAGTCAGCGGCTCCGGGAGTGAGGTCCGCGCAGAACCTGCGTGCTCAGACCCGGCAGTGTTGGCCCCACGCACTGCCGCGCCCTCGGGGTCCGCGGGACGGGAGCCGGCAAAGGGACAGACTGGGTCACAGCGGATCGTCCGCCTCGCAGCAGGATCAGGCGGTGTTTCCACCACACTGACCCCCGGCGTTTCCACTCCCGGCCGCTCCCGACAGAGCGCCACGCCCGCTGGCCGGGGAGTGACCGTGCGCGACCGACCTTCACCCATCAGCCGCAGGTGGTCAGCGGGCGCGTCCCCGCGGCGAGGCCCAGGAGGGCCGACCCCAGCCTGCCTGCAGCCCGGAAGAGCTGTGGCTGGGGCGTCTGGCAGGGCCCTGTGCCTCTGGCTTTGCCCTCGTGCTGCTGCACCACCTGGGTGAGAACCCCTGGCCCTGTAGACCCCCCACACAGACAGGTGACCCCGCGGGGAGGCTGCCTGGGCCAGGAGCCTTCCTTCCCCCGAAGCTGGATTCCCCCCTGTCCATTCGACTTTGTGGCCTAAGCTGTTCCCCCAACACGCAGTGGGGAAAGAAGGGCCCCCCCAGGGGGAGGCAGACGGGGCAGGTGCCGTGCCATGATCAGGCTCTCACGTTGCTCCCGCGTGGCTCCCGCGTGGCTCCAGCGCCTTAGGCGGGCCCGGCCCCTGCCCCAACTGCCTTGCCCAGAGCCGGATAGAAGTGACAGCCGGCGCAAGCGTCTGTGCCTCCTGCCCGCCCCGCTCTCCTGTCCTGTGGGTTTGGTTCTCAGGAGCACAGACCCACGACTGTGCCTGATCCCCGCCCCAAAGGGGGTGTGTGGCAGCATCAGCTCCAGGCCCCTGTGTCCACGGGCCGGGTGCGCAGGGCCCAGCGACTAGCGCATGTGGAGGGCAGTGTCCGCCGAGAGGGATTTGTATGTGGCTGGGATCGTTCTGAGTTTCAGAAACAACCGCCATGGAACATCTATGTGTCACCGCAGGTTCCCCCAGTTTTCCATTTTGGATGTGGGGGCCACCAGCGCCCCTGTGAAGAGGTGTTGTTTGAATTGCGCTTGCCCAGGCCGGGCTGAGCGAGACCCTGGCCCCTGCGGTGGGGGGGAGGGGGGGGTTAGGGTGGTCTCGCCTCCTGACAAGGCTGCGGGGCGACGCCGGTCAGCGCGGCGACCATGGTGTGTGCTATTCTGCTCCTGCCACCTGACAGCTGCCCGGCTGCTCCGTGAAATGAATTAGCCGTCGTTTTACTAAGAGACCAAAAATAAAACCGCTGGCGCTGGTTCAGCCGCAGCACAGAGAGAAGCGACTGGAGTCTGCCCTCTGGCGGGCACCGTCCCGGCTCAGCCCAGCGCTCAGGGCATCAGGCTGCACGACGCCTGCTGAGGGGCGCCTCTCACAGCAAATGTCGGGTGGGCGAGAACTGGCCCCACGTCTCTAAGCGACCCTCCGTCCCCCTGGGCGGCAGGTCTGGGGGACAGGTCCCCGGGCAGGCGTGCGGTCCGGCCCCAGCCGTGCAGTGTGTGCTGACGGCGCTTGGGCACCGATGCTCGGGCACTCGCCCTGCCCGTGAGGGAGGAGGACACGGCAGCACACCAGACACCTTCTTCTGCTCCTTTTTGATCATGGGCAAAACCAGCGATGTTCTGCGTCGCGTAATCCCGGGCCCCAGGGATGTTTTCCTGGTGTTTGTCTTATAATCACTCCTTGAGCAGCGAGGCTGGTGCGCTGCGTGATCTCGCTGGAGAAGCTGAAGTCAAGCAACTTATTTGTACGCAGACAGATGGGAGGTGCCTGGAGGCAGAATTTAATGACCATCCCTGTCCTTAGAAGACTGAGACACAGATACATAGACGGATACATAGATAGACAGCTAGACAGATAGACAGACAGACAGACAGACAGACAGACAGACAGATAGATAGATAGATAGACAGACAGACAGAAAGACAGAGGATAGATGGATGACACACAGGGGTGGGTGGATGGATGGGTGGGTGGGTGGATGGATACAGGTGCCAGATAGATAAATAGACAGGTAAATAGATTGATGGGTGATTGATGACAGACAGACTGAAATGGGGTAGGTCCCTTCCATATAATGAGATAATTATCATTTTGCCTTTTGCTTTTCCTGTCCAAGCTCAGTATTCCCAGCTCAAGTAAAGCCATTCGTGTCAGTGACAGACCCGAGGACATCCTTCGAGTCAGACACTTCGTGCTGTTGTGTCTCTTCTGACAGACTCCGGGGGGAGAGGGCACAGCAGGCGGTTAGAGCACCGGGCAGGGGGCCAAGGCCCCTGTTCCGTCCGCGGCGTCCCCCGGGGGGGCCGGCAGGGCAGGCGGCTGCGGTCCCAGGAACTGGCCCCAGCGCTCGCTCTTCCTGTCGTGTCTGAGTTAGTTTCTGCACCCCCTGGTGCCTCAGTGTCCCCTGGGGCCGTGGCGGGAGGACCGAGCGCGGGCCGGGCGGGGGACCAGGGCGGGGGACCAGGGTGGGGCAGCGGCACACGGCGCTGGGGCAGGGCGAGTCTGGGCCGTTCCCGGCCGAACAAGGGTGGGGGCGGGCGCTGCTTCCAGCCACTCCGCTCGGCAGGTGACGCGTGTGGCGCCACCGCGGGGCACATGGATTTCAAACACGATGCAGTATACATGAACATGGCAGCACCGCAAGCCCACGTGAGTGAGCATATCGTTTACTGTAAGTATTCATTTTTAATTTGACATAAATTCATGTCTTGCGAGTAGCTGAATCGCAACTGGAGTTTTTGATGGTGTATTTGATGGCAGGGAACATCTTTCTCGGACGTGTCCTCTCACGCCTCTGCCCTCCCCGTGGGCACCTGCTCGCTCCGGCCACGTCCCAGCCTGACGGCTCCCGCGGGGCCGCGCTTCCTGCGGATCTCGTGATGGGTTTTAATAAATGTTGGGCTGAAAGTGAGGTGATGGGAAAATGCAAAGTTAATTAATCTTAGAAAGTTCCTTGACGGGATGTTAGAGCTAATGATCCACCGTTTCCTCACCACACCCTCCGTCCTCGCCCCTGCAGGCGTCCCAGGGGCTGTCCTGAGAGAGTCTCCCCAACACGCCTGGCCCTGGACGTCCTTCTCATGGGGTGACCCACGGGGCGAGGGTCCTTGAGACTCACTTTGAGAAAAAGTGTTTTGAATCCTGCCTGTCTCCCATGTTTGCCCCTAACTGCACCCCATCCTCCCCTGGGGAAGGCGGGGCTCCCTGGCAGAGGAAGCCTGAGGCGGGGAGACAGTGACCTTGGTCCAGGGGACGGACATCTTGGTGCTGACCACTGGGCTCCGGCCTGCACTCAGCCTTTGCTGTCGAGGCGCTTCCCACCCCCTGGCTCTCCCAGGCGTCAGGGCTGTGCCTCTGTCAGCGCTCCTGGAGCCATTGGGGGTGGCCGTGGGGGGCGGACCCGCCTGCGGAACTGGGCCCCGAGATGGCCGCGCTGAATGGGCAGCTAGACAAGGACCGCAATGCTTTGTCCCGTCGCTGTCAGAGGCTCGTTAAGGGTTACACGGTAGAGAGGCAGCAGGCGCCGGAGCCACGCGAGCACCCGCATGATGAGAAGACTGACGGGGTGAGGAGCCGGCTGGAGGGTGGGAGTCACGGACTCCCTGGTGCCGGAGGCCAGGGGTCGGCGCGGTCAGCCGCCGCGGTGTCCTGTCCGGAAGGGACTTGAGTCCCTCTCACTGGCGAGTCTCAGCTGCAATGACTGTCGCGAAAGCGCTTCGCTTACAAGCCCATGTAGAGACAGGGAAACCCTTGCCTGGGGGTGATTTGGCTGAGATGTGCGTTGTGTTAAGTGCATGTGCTCAGCGCCCTCTGCTGCCTCACGCCAGGCCACGCGGGCACCAGATGCCCATGCCCGTCACAGTGCGCCCGTCCCGGTGTGCAAGTCCCAGGTGTGCCCGTCCCAGGTGTGCCACACAGGTGGGGCAGAAGCTCGCACGTATTTCATTCCCCATGGCGTTGGCATCTCTCGTTCTACAAATATTTCTCGCCCACAGACTGGACGTGAGGGCTGTTCTCGAAGCCCGAGATGCCACAGTGGGCAGCAGCAGCCGGGGCTCTGAGTTCCAGGGAGGGGCGCGAGGCACAAATGCCCGGGGAGAGGCCTCTCCTGCGCACCGGGTGGCGTGGGGCGTGCCCCGGGCGTGGAGTGGCTCCAGAGGTGGGAGACAGGCTGGTGGCAACTGCTGCTTCCTAAGGCTCCCACTTGCGGAGCATTCTCGTAACCCGTCCCTCCGCGAAGCCCCCCCAGCGCAGGGCCTGATGTCATCGTCACACTGACGTAGCGAGGGGTGCTGTTCAGCACCCAGAGGAGGCGCCAGGCAAACCGGGTCGCTGCAGGCCTTGCCCGTCGGCTCAGGACCAAGAAGTGGCCCGGGGGACAGTCCTCCCCAGCTCCGGAGGAGGGGAGCGCCGGCAGGCGCTGTGACTCAGCAGACGCGCCCCCCGGGAGTGTACGTGGTGGTTTTCAAGGAGAGGGATACAAAGCGTGATTATGAAGCCGAATATTCATTTGGAAGAGCTGCAGGAGAGCGTCACTTTTGAAGAGCTTAAAAATAGCACAGGCGTCGCGCAGAAGAACACATGCAGGGGAGATGACGTTTCATCAGCGCCTCAGCCGTGTGAGGCCGCTCCCGCCCTTCCCCTGCCTGGCTCTGGATGCCTCTCTCTAGAAAATGACACTTTATTACTTTCCTCAGAGATCAAAAGCTCGTTCCGTGTTTTTCCTCCAGGATGACTCATCAGAGGTTACTGACACTTGGGACGCAGACCCTGTTTTATGTCTCTCCCCACTCTCGCGGCCTGCGGTCCCGCTCGGGTGTGTGACCTAGAAACCCAGGGATGCTGCCAACGCCTGTTACGGTTGCGTCTCATCATGAAAGAGAAAAGCTGTGAGGCATCGTGGACGTTGCGTCCTCGCCGAGGGCGTCAGGAGAGAGTCTGCAATCGCCGGGCATCGGTGAGGACTGAGCCCTCGGCTCCCTGCTCAGGCCTGGCGGCAGGACGCCCTGCAGACTGTCCTTGCGTGGCCTGCGGCTGCGCTGTCTCCCCCGCCCGCGCGCCCCATGCCGGGGCCTTTGTCCTGCGTGGGACTGTCCATCCTCGCCGCGTTGGCCTTTCTGACCCTAGGACAAGGGAGACTCCCCCAGTGACCCTGCCCCTGGGGTGGGCGTAAGCAACACTCAGAGGTGACAGGAAGTGAGGCGCCCGCTGCACCAACTCCCCGCTCGCCCAGCTCCCTCCCGCCTGCCAGGGCACAGTGTCCGTGACGTGGCCACCCGTGCAGCGCAGACAAGGAAGCGGCCAGAGGAGTTTCCCAGAATCACAGACCTCGCTGCCCACCCAAGGCCTCGGGGGCCTTGCAGGGAGGGTCCAGCGCCTGGACTCCAGAAGCTTCTTCCAGATGGGCTTCTGCTATAATAAGCGCAGCCGCACGTGGCAGAACACCGTGAGCGCAGTCCAGAGCAGGGGGCGTGAGGAGCCACGGGACAGACGGCGAGGGGACGGCTGGCAGGACGGCAGACCAGGACCCCAGGCCCTGAGAAAGGAAATCGGACGTGAGCCCAACGGCCAGGGACGGCAGCTGAGGCCACGTCAGCTTCTCGATCCTTGACCTCAAGCTCAGCCCCCCCAGAGCCCCTCAGAGACAGGGCCACTGCCTCCTCCCGCCAGGTCCTGGAGACCTGCCGCGACCCCATGGGGCCGACCCCAGGGGTGGCCGCTAGTGGCAGCCACGCCCAGACAGCTGCGCTCTGAGTTAACATGTAACCTGCAGGCTTTTAAATTAAACGCCTTCCCGTAAGCCCGTAGCACACGGTGTGGCAAACGGTGCTGTAAGCCGCGCGGAGGCGGGTCCTTTGGAGCATCTCTCACGAACTGCACCGTGCAGTGTTCTGGGGAGGCTGAGGAATTCCCTTCAGACCCAAGTGCCCGTGGGCCTCGCTGCTCTGAGGCTTCCTGACCAGCAAACCCACCGCACACGCCCCGGGCGGGGCCTGGGACAGTCGGCGTGTGCGTAGCCCAGCCTGGCCCCGGCTCCTGCGGCCTGGGCTGAGTCAGCGCGTCCCAGCTGGCCCGGAGGCGGAGGCGCGGCCGGGAGGAAGGCGCCCGAGCAGGCCCGCGGCTCCCCTGGGGAAAGAGCGTTTCGGACGGGCCTCGGTCTGCGGAAACCGGCGCCTTGGCGTGGACACGCTCGGCTCGCTTTCCAAACTCGCTTTCCAGAACGCCAGTGTCCCGGGCGGGACATCCTCGGCCACGCGCAGCGGCCAGGCCCGGGGCTCTGTGCGGCTCCGGGCGCCGTGTCTGGGGAGGAAGGCGGCGGGCTGCCGACGGGCGTCACTCACGACGACAGACAGACGCTTCCCTGGGGAAAAACATATTCAGAGCCCGCGTTCACTCTCCTAAGCTCCCAGGCCTCATTATAAATAAGTTGTATAAATATTTCCATTTTAGCGGAAACAGAGTACTTTTGCCTCAAGGCTGCTCTTGGGGAAATTCGTTAATTGATGTAGGTTATTATTTTCAGTCATTATAAATAGTGCTTGTAGTAATTGCTTTCAATGCTCCTAAACCTTCCTTTTTAAAAAAAAAAAAACCTTGAGTTTCTCTCTCTCCATGTAAAAGACAAGCTCTCCCAGAACCTTTTTGCTGAACGTCTGTGCACACACGTCGGGGAAGCGGGTGCGGCATCCTGACGACGTCGGCCACGCGTAGCCTGACAATTCACGTTAAATC
The DNA here is from genome assembly GCF_964194135.1 of Talpa europaea. Classification (NCBI taxonomy): domain Eukaryota; kingdom Metazoa; phylum Chordata; class Mammalia; order Eulipotyphla; family Talpidae; genus Talpa; species Talpa europaea. Next base: position 674,391 of record NC_140070.1, on the reverse strand, counting down.
GTGACTGACGTGTTTTAGAACGGCTTGATTTGTTATTTAGCACAAAAGCAGAGAAGAATCCTGCCCTCCCGAGGGTAGGCTGCTCTTCCATCTATTGCACATTTTTGTGAAAAATCAGTATCCGCAGCGCAGGTGTGGACGCTCCGTCTGCCTTGACAGCCTCGGTGAACAACAGAATCAGAGATGACGGGTTTGTCTGGACAAAGTGAACACGCGTCGTGTGCCCCCCGCCGAGGCCCCCTAAGAAGGCCGCCTGCACGTGCTTCGTGGAATCTGCCGTTTATTCTAAGCCCAGACGGTGCTTTTTGATGCTCTCCACCCATGGTATTTCTTTCACCCGGTACCCGGCCACCATCTTAAAATCAGTCTATTTCAAATGAATCCTATTCCCGATACTCCCCTCAAATAAATGATAGAAACCGTTGCTCAGTCTCCATTTTCTGGAAGAGTCTTGTCACGGCCCATGTCTCCATCTTTCTTTAGTGCTTCTTTTTTCTTGCTTACATCTCAAGAGCCCAGAAGGTTCCTTGTGGCTTTTACCTACTAGAGGCTTCCCTGGCTCTCCCAGAACATCCCTCGTCCCAGGACATTCTGCCTGGGCCAGTCATCTGGGACCCTGGACGCCGTCCACGGCGCCGCCACCTCGGGGAGCCGCTGCGGCCCTGGGTCTCGGCCCCGCCTGCCGGGTCTGCTCGCCCAGGCTTGTGAGACTCTTCTGCACAGTCAGGCCAAAAATGGCATGGGGAGTCCCATCCCCTGTGGGTGTTCAGGAGACCAAGGGGTTGCGATGGAGAGGTCAGGGCTGGGGCCCTGATGTTGGGGCTGTTTGAGTGGGAGGGGCGCAACGCCAGACGTGGGTGACCGTAGAGGCCGCCACAGCCCCGTGGGGCAGGAAGGTCGCGCTGGGCAATGAGAGGCGCGTGCCAGGGGCTGAGGCGTCCCGAGCCCTTCCAGAGTCGCGCCACGTAAACGCTCCCGACCGAGGGCTTTTGTTTCCATAAAAGAAAACGTGTCTCTCTTCGGCGCGTCGTGCTCTTCGGCGCTCAGGTGAATGTCTGCGATGTACTTAGGCAGAGATTTTCCTTTTCAAAATTCTATTCTTTTCAGCGTTCCTATTTCCAGTCCCACTTTCGCAAATATTAGCTATCACAGCATTTGGCTTTTGTAAAAATGGTGATTTGCCTTGGGGAGGAAATCTCACCCGTGGGGGGAGGCGCTCCCCCTCCAGGGGGCTCCCCTCCTCAGGGGAGTCTGCGGACGCCGAGGGTGCTGAGGGGCCGGGCCCCGCCCACCAACACCCCAGCCCCCGAGGTGTGGGGCCCCGGCTGGGCTCTCATGAGTCCTGGAGCCGGACCCTGGCCATGGCCTGGCTTCTTGGCACCGAGGGCTGGCATCACAGAGGCTGTGGGTTCGGTTCATCCACTATCGGGGGCCACCGGGGAGGCCCGGGGGCTGCCCAGACGTCGTGGGAACAGGCACGAGTGTCCGGGCCACTGCAGTGCCGGTCCCGCTGCCCGTGGTGGAGTGCGGCTCTTCCTCCTCGTCCTCCTGAGAGCCCCAGCACCGCCAGACGCGGCTGCGCTGGACACAGGACTTCACCTGTGGCCACCACAGCCCCCGCGATGGGCACTCAGCTGCTCAGTCCAGCACTCAGCTGGGGCGCGGCGTGGGGGGCTGGAGGGGGAGGCCGGGAGGGGAGGCCAGGGGACGAGGTGCGGCGGCCCTCGCATTCCGGGCAGGGGAAACGCAGAGCACAGGACGGGGCCGGGAGGGGCACGGGGAGGACTCCACCCGGGGTGCCCCGTGCTGACAGGGCGCCCCACTGTGAGCCTGAGCGCGCGTGGGCACGGGGTGGCCGCCCCCGTGGCACTGCGTCACCCGGACAGCGTCGTCCCGAGCTGGAGCTGCCCGCGGGCCAGAGCGCGAGGCTGTGCAAGTCCGAGGCGCGTGTCAAAGCCACCGACGCGGGCGCGCACCTGCTCTCCGGCTCAGCGCCCACGGCCCGCGTGAGTCGTGAACACGGGGACTCTGAGGCCTCTGAGTTTGCGCCACGGCGCCAAGTGCGACGGGACTCACCGTCCACTCCTAGGAACAGCGGCTCCGCGCCTCCAAGATCCGAGGGGCCCGGGCCTCCGGCTCTCCACAGGGATGCCGCCGAGGGTACCACGCCTCGGGAGCAGCTGGGGTGATGGGGGCGCTCAGGGCTCTGGGCTTGGAGCTGGCGCTGCCGAGGAGGGTTGCTCCCCGGGTCGGCTCGCCCTGCGGCAGGAGGAGAGCTGAGTGGGCCTCCCTGCGCGGCCAGCGGGGCTCCGTGGTGTGTGCTTGACGGAACTGATTAGTATCTGGAGGGATCTTTCACCGCCCCAAGTGATGTCATAGCATCACATGAAAATGTGCCGATTCCCTGTCCACTGCAGAGCCCGCGGGCCTGCCTCTGGGGTCGGGCCGGAAACCCAAGTCCCAGGGCGAGGCGGCTCACCCCCGGGAGAGGGCGGTGCCTGCACGGGCTTCTCCGCGTTCCCCTCTTTTCCTCCCCACCGGGGCCAAGGCCGTAAAGCAGCGGGAGGGGAGGGGTCTGTACAGACAGGATGTCGGGGGGGGGGGGGCAGAGGCTGGCTCTGGGAGCAGCAGGCGGGCGGCTCCGCAGCCCTGTCCCCGGCGTGGGTTTGTCCTCGTGTCCCGTGAAGCCTGCGCCAGCGCCTCCCGCGCACCCCACATGGCCAGAGCGCAGCCATCAGATGGGACATCACTGTGGACTCGATATTGTCTGAAAACAGATCCCGTCCCATTTCCTCGTCACCCCCTCCCGTTCCGGAACCTCCCAGCCCCCACGGCGCGCCAGCCCATGCGCCTCTGCCTCTCTGGGCCTGGCCTCGCGGCTCTGAAGCCCCGTCCCTACGCCACAGTCGGCCTCTCGGCTCGGGCTGGCTGCTGCTTTCTCCTGAGCCGGCGGAGGCAGGCATGTGGCCCAGATGAGCTCAGCGGCGAGGAGTGGGGTCCCCAGGCCCGGTGTCTGGGTGTCCTGTTGTCCACAGCACTGGCCTGGGGCGTGGGCCAGGTGCTCTGGGCGGTGTCCCCACTCTGAGGCTGCCCCGCCCCGAGATTACCGGTGTAAGGTCAGGAATGGACCACAGTGCAGGTTTTCTGATCCAGCAGACCGGGTCAAGGAGGAGTCAGAGTCCTCAGTGGTGTTTTGCAGGTCTTTTACTGGGGTTCAGCGGGTACGTGGCAGGCAGGGGTGCTGGGGGGCTGGCAGGCCTCCCAGCCCCCAGCAAATCTTCACTCTATCTGGGCTCTCCGGCCTTCTCTGCTTCTGCTTCGGGCTTCTTTCGGCTTCTCCTGGCGTCCTCGTGACGCCGCCCTTAAAAGCACAGTCTTAGCCCAGGTGCACCCACTCTAGGTGCCGCCATCAGGCCTGCAGTCAGGAGCACAGGGTTCCCTCCTCTATCCTGATGGTGGGAGGGCAGAAAAGCCTGATACCTTTTACCTTACCCTACAGTCCACCCCCTCAGGGTTTTCTGCCATACAGTCTATACATATATGTACAATTTTCTAAGCAAACAAACACTGCAGCCGTGGCCCACAAAAGCAAATACATCAAATATAACAAAATACAATGGAGCACAAATAAGTCCAGGCAGGGCCTCAACCTAGTGCAAAAGACAATTATTGGTACCAGCAGATGAGCCACCACATCTGCTGCCGAAGGCACTGCTCATACGAGGAGGGGAACCACTCACGGCATCCACTGTAACACGCCAGGAGCCGTCGGGCTTCCTGGCCTTCTCTGGCTGTAGTCTAGGCTACCACCCCCAGGACGCGCTCGCTCTGGGACTGGCGATTCTATTCTGTTGGGGGTAATCGCCAACCCTCAGGGTTTCTGTCTGCGTCGCTCCAACACTCGGCCTTCACAGCCACCCATGCGACTCGCAGACCCCTGCACTCAGGCCAGCCCACTGCACAAGCACATGGGTTGGGGATCAAACTCTGCATTTGGCTTGGGCTCCACCCCAAGCCATGTTCCCCACCCGTCCCCCTAGGACAGGTTCCTCAGCTCCTCACCCTCACTCGAGAACGAGCAGGGCATCCCCCACAGCTGATTGTATGAGACTCACAGGGCTTCAGCATACCCAGGCTGCTTCACAGCCGCTCAGGGCTTCGCAACTTAGCATCAGCACCAGCTTTTGCCTTCTCAGTGGGCTTTTCTCCTCCACCTGGCTGCTGGGCATAACAGGCTGCTTTTGGCCATCAAGGCCCACTGGCCACCCCAGATTCTCAAAAAAAAAAACATAACTTGCCAAGGTCCTCCGCCTTCTGGCGGGATTGTCAGTCCAAGTTGATCAGTCCATGTCCATCAGTTGAAGTCCATTGGCCTCTCCCTGCATCAGCACCGGCAAGCACTGAATCGTGGTCCTCTCCTCCCTGACGATTCTGCTGCCTCAGGGGTCGTTGGCTGGTCCTTTCGGGTGTCGTCGGCTGGTCCTCTTGGGCGTCTCCTTCATGCCGGGTCCCGTCCTGCAGCTCCCGGACCGTATCCATCTACTGTGCTTCCATGGTGCCTCCAGCGTCGTCACAGGCAAACGCTGTTACTCCTTAGTCCCTCCAGGTCTTCGGAGGGCTCCATACCCGTCTACATGGATCTTGCCGACTTACGCCAATTGTAAGGGCAGGACCGGGCACAGTGCAGGTTTTCTGATCCCATGCAGACCGGGTCAAGGAGGAGTCAGAGTCCTCAGTGGTTTTTTGCAGGTCTTTTATTGGGGTTCAGCTGGTACGTGGCAGGCAGGGGTGCTGGGGGGCTGGGAGGCCTGCCAGCCCCCAGCAAATCTTCACTCTATCTGGGCTCTCTGGCGTTCTCTGCTTCTGCTTCGGGCTGCTTCTCTTTCGGCTTCTTTCTCAGCTTCTGCTGCTTCTCGGCTTCTCCTGGCGTCCCCGTGACGCCGCCCTTAAAAGCACAGTCTTAGCGCAGGTGTACCCACTCCAGGTGCCGCCATCAGGCCTGCAGTCAGGACCACAGGGTTCCCTCATCTATCCTGATGGCGGGAGGGCAGAAAAGCCTGATACCTTTTACCTTACCCTACAACCGGCCAGCTGGAGCAAGGTCTGCTCCTCCTGCAGGTGCGGCTTGCCCCGGGCTTCTGTGTCGGCGTCTGTGTTACCTCAGGTGTTTAGAACTGAGCGAGGCCAAGTGCAGAGTTGAGGGAGGAATGGCCGCGAGCGGCTGTTGAGGAACTCTAGGCGAGGGAGGAGGGGTGTGAGGGAGGCAGGGGGAGCAGCCGCTAATTCTCCCAGGAGTTTCTCCGAGTCCCGCCTTGCTTACGCAGGGGCCTTGGGCGCCGCTCTGCGCCTGTGCGGGCCGCGCTCCGTCCAGCCTTCAGCTCAGCTCGTGCTGACTCCCACCTGCTCGCTGCTGGCCTCGCCGCCGCGGCTTCCAGAGCGAAGCTGTCGGGGGCAAATCCGCTTACAGGAGGTGGTGGGGAGCAAAGGCTCTTTTTTAAGTCTTGCCAATCACTACACAGCACGGCTCACCTGTTGGAAGCCAGTGAGCGTCACCGGCGTGCGGGGGGCGTGAGGAGCGAGAGTGTTTCAGCAGACACAGGCCTCACCCGCTCGCCCGCATTCTGGGTCCGGGTCTGCCGCCCAGGCCGGCTTGGCTGGGCGGGCGGTGGGGGTTCCACTCCTGTGGTGGCCTGGGAGCAAGAGCAAGGACGACAAGCGTCTTTAAACTCCGCCGAGGACGCTACATCCTCCCCCGTCTGCCACCGTCCCGTGGCGGCAGCTCAGACGCTTTACCATCCAGTGCGCTGACGCAGGCACGGCAGCAGGTGACCGCCCGGGGCAGCAGCCGCAGTTGTGACCGCGCTCGCTGGGCACGGACATGTCTCTGCACAGCACGTTTGTAAAACTTAGCTCTTGAAAGACACCAGACTTTGCTCCCGAGAGCACGGCCGTTCCGGGCCCCGTGAGACGTGTGCTACACGCAAGCGACGCAGGGAGGGGTGTCGAGAGCTCTGGCCGGTGGGTTTACATTGAGCGGGACGACAGCCCCCCGCGGATTCGCACGGCGCTCCCGGGGTCAGAGGAGAGCCCCTGGCCCTGGCGGGTGCCTAGCGGGCCGGGCTGCGGCCCCGGCTGCGTGTCCCGCTGTGCTTGGGGGGGCTTTGAAATCTGCTCGGCTCGACTCTTGGTGATTCCAGGAACCAAAGCAGGCAAACCGCTTATGCCCGCGGCAGCCCAAGCCGGGGTCGGAGTCCTTGGCTGCAGCTGAGAAGAGCGAAGGGGCCAAACCAGGAAAAACAGAGGGCGGGGTTGATCTCTGCTCCTCCCCGATGCCTGGGTCCCTGCAAGCACCCAGCACCCCAGCACCCCAGCACCCAGCACCCCACCTCCACACTGTCCTCCTGGGCTGTCTCTGCCTCCGCCTCCCTCTGTGTGCACAGCCCCAAGGCTTGCCAAATAATTGCTGCTTGCTGGAGTCGCAGTCTCCACCAGTTCTCATTGTTTGCTCTCCCAGCACTGGCCTGAGTCCATCCCCGGCCAGGGAGCACCCACAGGCGCAGCAGACCCCTCCCGTCTCCCCGCTGCTCCCCTCAGCAGTGGGTTTCAGTGGATCCGCCTGTTCTGCTCCCCACTCTGTCTCTGGGGAATCCTCTCACCCCCGCACCTCTGGCCTCCACCCCACTTTTATCCCAAAATAAATAAATACCTTACAATGAAGGAATAATTATTTAAAAAACAAAAAAAGACGTGTGCCCGGTGGCAGGCATTTAACCCTGTTTCAAATGCATAAATGCAAAGTAAGAGCGTCAGAACCCGCATCAAAATTCAGAAGGAAGCGGCGCGCAGTGTGTAAAAGCAATGGACTCAACCCTGAGCCGGCTATGCCCAGCCGTCCACCCCCGGCTGCAGGAAAGGGCAGCTCCCGAGGGTGCTCCCCCTCGGGGCTAGGGACAGACTCTCGTCCCGTCAGGCGCGTGAACGCCCAGTGCGGCGGCGCGCCACCCTGCGGGCCAGCCAGGTGCGGGCAGATACCCCGCACCGTCCTGCAGAAGGCCCTGGCTGAGCAGGGCCCGGGCCCGCTGACCTGCCGGCGAGGAGGCAGCTGCCCACCGGCCCCCCGAAAGCCACCTCTCCTGCGTGGAGCGGGGCGAGGCACAGCACGGAGTTTGCAGAGATTTGAAGCTGAGTGTTCAGCGGCCAGGAGAGCCGTGGCCTGTGGCCGGGAGGCTGTCGGCCCCAGAGGCAGGAGTGAGGGGCGGCCCTCCGGGCAGAGGAGCATCACGCCGCCCCCCAAGTTGCCAGCTCCCAAGCACCGCGGGAGCCAGCGACCCAGGGCGACATGGGAAGTAAAGGGAAGTGAGATTTAAAAAGACGCGTGTTGAGCCCGGGGGAGAACGTCGGGTTTGCCCGAGAGCACATCGTCCATGACATCGCCACAGAGGTGGCGGGAAATATGGAGAACCGTGAGAATGTGTGTAAGAAGCCCCGGGGGTGTGGGAGGCTGTAACGGGAGGTGGGACTAGCGATCATCTTCATTTTCTTCTTGAACATTTTCTTTCTAAAAGATTTTTTTCCTAAAAATGTTTCCTGTAATGACACCCGCTCGTGATTTCCCATCAGGGAAAATGCTGTGAACGTGGAGGGTGGATGTTGACAGATGCCCCAAAGGAGCCCCCAGGTGTGACTCCGGAGGACCTGCACGCCAGGGCGCCGCCGGGCCTGGCAGGCAGGTCCATGAAGGCCCCGGTGGGGGGGGGTGTGGGGCGCACACGAAGCGTGCACTGGGGGGCACTGATAACGAGTAGCCGTTTGTGATTATACGTTACACGATTCGTCGTAGCAAGGACCTCCCTATTCCTGCTTCAGTCCCCTGGGGCCGTGGTTTGCTCGGCGCAGGCGTGGGTTTCCCTCTTAGGGTGTGGCGCTTCCCCGGACGCGCGCTGTGCCCTGTCCTCGCCTGACAAGGCAAAGGAAAACCTGCGCATCTGGCATGTCCATACATACGTGTGCGTGTTCTGCATGCATGTGCGTGTGTGCGGGCCTGTGTGCGTGTGCGGGCGCTACCTCCATTGCTAGAAGCGCCTCCCAGGGCTCCCGGACTCAGCACGTTCGTCAAGGAGGGAAAGTGCCCCAGAGAAGTCCCGCTAATGAGGGGCCACAGCGCTCCCCCCAGGGAGAGGGGCAGGAAGCGTTTCCTTCTAACTGTGTTAAAGCGAGCTCGCTCGCCACGCCGCCACCTCGCCTCCTGTTTCCAGAAGAGACGCACGAGCTCCAGCGCCCTCCGCGCCTGGCGGGTCCACAGGATGAAAACCAGGACAGTCGCTCCGTGTCTTGTACCCCAAGCAACGAGAGCGGTTCTGGGGGTGAAGGGGGGGCGCGGGGGTGGGGGGCTGCAGGGGCAGGGGTGCACAGGGGGCTGCACAGCGGCCACACCCCCACTAGCTCAGGTCTGAGTCTCGGGTGACGCGCTGCCATCCGAATCTCAGGGCTCCCTCCCGGCCCTGCGGTCCCTGCCCCCACCCTGCCCTGCCTGGCTGGCACCAGCCTCGCCCCAGCCGCCTCCTTCTGGGGCCTCCCTGCTGTGAACACCGGGGAGGCTGCGCCCGGTGGCCTGGATGCGCGCGGGGCCGCTGCACTTCCTTTCACATCTTTGTATCCATGTGTGCATGCGCGGGTACGTGCACACAGATGTGTGGACACACGCGTACACACATGTGTGCACACCACGCAGTAAGCACCCCCAGAATTGTCAGAGTCACCCCAGGTCAGACGGCCGCGCCCGAAGCGAAGCTGACTCCCTGCGCGGGTGGGAAGCAGCATCCGGCGCCCGCGAGGCCCAGGCTGAGCCAGCAGGGCGGTCGCTGCCGGTCTCGTCCACGCCGCCCCATGCGCGCTTTCTCTTCTAGGAGTTAGAAAGCCTTCAGAGCGACGGCCACCCCGAATAAGCATTGGCGCCAGCAGCTAGAGCCCTTGCAGAACCTCTCTTTTCTGAAGCCAAACTCTGGCCTTTGGTCCTGGGCCTCTGGGCAGTGAGCTGACCTGCAGATGCGTGGACGTGGCGCGGCAGGCCCAATGCTGGGCACAAGGTCAGGGCCAAGTCTCGGTCTAGAGACGCTCAGTCCTAGGAAACACCCCCTCCTGATTAGACCCCTCGCCCCTGAAGGCAGGTCTCCTTCCCGGTGACCCACCCAGGGGTGACCCCCATATGAGGTCCCCCGTGCTTGCTGGCGGCCCCTCAGACGCTGCAGCAGCTCCCGGCCAGCCCCGCCCCCTGTCCACACAGCCCGCGCCCTTTCACACGCGCACACCCAATGGACTGTTTTTTTCACCGTGGGCGTTTAGATAGAATCATCCCCTATCATGGCTCGGAGTTTGTGACGTGCTCCTTGGAATTTTAATCCAGTTCTCATTTCTGATATCAGTTAATTTATGTCGCGTTTCTTCGCTGCTGCACATCCACATTCCAGGGCCCTCCTGTCCCCGGAAGGCCGTGCAGGAGCAGACGCGACGGCGAGAGCAGGTCGGCCTCCAGGCTGTGTCCCCCCGTTTGGTGGAAAAGGCCCCGGCTTCCGTCCCGCCAGGTTGCCTGAGAACACCAGCGCGTGCAGGTGGCGCTCCCGCGGGCCCCTCAGCTGACCGTCCGCCCGGCCGCACCGAGCTGTCTGTGCTGTGTCCCTTCTAAGCAGGGAGTCGTGTCCCTTCTCTAATTGCGCCTTTGTTCTCTCCAGTTTTGGGACACGCTGAAGTGTGTCTCCTAACTCAGGCCTCACCGCCCACAAGGCCTGCCGCCCGGGCACTCAGGGGCAGCCGGTGGTCAGGGGCCGCATGTCCAGCCCCAGCATGTGCCACGGGGGTGTCTGTCCAACGCCAAAGCCTTCTCTCTGCGGCACTGACTTTGAGAAGGACTTTGTTTTGTAAGAAATGTGCTCATCAGATATTCACTGAATAGCCACTGTCCAATAGGCCACCTCTGCAAGCCCCAGGAGACCTGGGACAGGCCACGCAGTCACCTCCTCAAGCCCTGTTCCAGCTGGAGACCAGCTGTTGCCCAGCAGCAGCGGCAGAAAAGGGCGCACAGCTCGGGCCAGGCCGCAGGCAGGGCGGCCGGGGCGGGTCCTGGGTGGGCCCCGGGCGTGGCGGCAGCACGGGGACATGCCGTGGGGGCTGGTGGCCACCGTCTTACACAAATGATCGCAGCATGTCCTTGACAGCTCTGTCCTGGCAGGAGAGCTGCAGGGAGGCGCTGTCGGGCGTGGGAAGGCACTGGACAGAGACCATGAGCGAAGAGAGGCCGGCCAGCGCTTTGCCCAAAGGGACACGCTCCGGAAACGCCTTCAGGTGGCGCGTGCAGGCCCTGCCGTGTGCAGGCACTACCGTGCGTGGTGGGGGACACTCGCTGCCCACAGAGGCGCCGTCCAGTGTCCGAACCAGCCTCGGGCTAACCCCTGCCCTCCTCCGCTGCCCAAAGCGCTCTGGGGACACCGGGGCGCTGGCCAGGAGGGGCCCAAAGGGGCATGGCCGCCCCGTGTAGAGGCCCCCCCGCGCCACGGGCCAGAGAGCCCGGCCTCCTCGGCGACGCTGCGGGGCGCTCCGCTCTTGTTTCCCTGAGTGCCCCAGATCGCGCTTTTTCTTTCCGGGACTGTTGAATGTGCCCGCCGTCACTTCTTTCTAGACTAATATTTGCTTGAGGTAGGACCGGGTTGCTGCCGTCTGTCTGTCCTTCCCTCCCTCCTTCCTGCAGCTGAGCCTGCCCACCGCGGTAGGGCACCTGTCCATCCCGGCGCCCGGGCCTGGTAAACTCGGCCGCCCTGCGGCTGCTGCCGTCCGTCCCCTGCTGCCATCCGTCCCCCGCTGCCGTCCATCCCCCTGCTGCCGTCCGTCCCCCGCTGCCGTCCGTCCCCCGCTGCCGTCTGTCCCCTGCTGCTGTCCATCCCCCGCTGCCGTCCGTCCCCTTCTGCCATCCGTCCCCTGCTGCCGTCCATCCCCCGCTGCCGTCCATCCCCTGCTGCCGTCCGTCCCCTGCTGCCGTCTGTCCCCCGCTGCCGTCCGTCCCCTGCTGCCGTCTGTCCCCTGCTGCCGTCCGTCCCCTGCTGCTGTGGGCACCGAGGGCGAGGCCCGCGGGCTGGTGTCCTGCTTCGGGGCAGCTGTGTCGGGGGAGCTGCTGGACGGGGTGGTCCATCTGTTTTTAACGTTGAGAGAAAACGCCTCCCTGTGTTCCACCGGGCGCGCCCCGTCCACATCCCCACCAACATCTGCCGTTTCCGCTGCTGGAGACGCCGTTCTCGCAGGCGTGAGGTGCCGCCCCTGTCCCTGATCCACGTTTCCATGGTGGCGAGCGGTGACTAGCACGTCTTCGCGTGTCATCCGCGTGGCTCTTTAGGGGCGTGTCCCACTCCGCGGACGATTTTGATGGGGCTGTTTGTTTCTTTCTGTTGAGCTGCGCGTTGTTTCCGGCCCCTGGGTATCGGCACTTGAGGGGGGTGACGGGCAGGTGCTTCTCCCAGGCAGGAGGGTCTTTGTGCTTCGCTGGCAGTTTCCTTCACGGCAGGAAACTTTCGTTGCACGTGGTCTCGATGTTTGCTTTGCTCTTGCTTCTCTGGCGGCGGGGACGGTGCTGCAAAGCTGTCCCCGAGTCTACGTCTTCTTCGGTGTATTTTACAGTTTGGGGTTTGACATCCATGTTTTCCATCCGCTGAGATTTAAGTTTATGTAAAGTGCAAGATGCTGATCTAGGTCCATTTCTGGCACGTGGCTGGCCGGTTTTCCCAGCATCGTTTGCTCAAGAGACGCTCCTTTTCCAGTGTGCACTCTTGGCTCCCTCGTTGGAGCAATGAACCGCCCCTAGACGCGTGGGCTTATTTCTGGGGCCTCAACTCTCCTCCATGGTTGCTGTGTCTGTTTTTGTTTCCGTACCACACTGTGTTGATTACTAAGGTTTGGGGTATGGTTTGAAGTCTGGGGATGTGAAGCCACCACGCTTCCTCTTTTTTGTTAGGATTATTTTGGCCATGAGGGGCCGTCTACGGCTCCACGGAAATTTCGGTGACGTTTGATCTGTTCATTTGAAGAACAGCATCGGTAGGGATGGCACTGGGAGAGATTGCATTGAATCTGTATAATGCTTGGGGTAAGATGGCGATTTTAATAATGTCAATTCTGGGCCTCCCCCGGTGGCACAGCGGTTGAGCGCTGGGTGGCGAAGCTGCCCGCAGCCTCTGCAGCGCCGGTTCGATCCCCGGCTGCTCCCGGCCACCAGAGGAGGGTCTCACATGGCGCGCAGACCTCTCCTGCCGCCCGCTGCTCCCCTCAGCAGTGTCCTTCGGTCCTTCTGCCTGCTCTGCTCCCCGCTCTGGCTCTGGGGAATCCTCTCACCCTCCCGCGCTTCTGACTGTACCCAGTGCTTGTGTAGATAAATAAATAAATCTTTACAAAAAATAATAATAATGTCAATTCTCCAGTCCATGAAAAGGAAAGCTATTTCCTCGCGTGTGTGTTCTACTATTGCTTTTAATAATGTCTTATAGTTTTCATTGTACAGATCCTTCAACCCCTTTGTTATTTTCTCTCATAGTTATTTAATTCTTTTTGTTGCAACTGTGAATGGGATTATTTTCTTGATTTATTTCTCTTCTAACTTGTTTGCATTAGAAACACAACTGATTTTTATAAATTGACTCTGTACCCTGCACTTAACTTTATTGATTTATTATTTCAATTAGCTTTTTAGTGGAGCCTTTAGTATTTTCTATGTATATTATCATGTTATCTGCAAATAGTGGCAGTTTTACTTTTTCTTTTACAATGTGAATCCCTTTTTTATCTTTCTCTTGCCTAATTTCTCTTCCCAGGCCTTCCAAGACTGTTGAATAGTAATGATGAATGTACACATCCTGCCTCGTGCAGATCTGAGTGGAAAAACCTTCAGTCTTTCACCATGGAGGATGGATTAGCTGCAGGCTTGTCCTGGATGACCTTGTTTATGTTGAGGTATATTCCTCCTGTCCCCAGTTTCTTGAGGATTTTCATCATGAGTGGATGTTGGTCTTCTCCGATGCTTTCTCTGCATCCATTTATGTAATCATGTAGCTGTGATCTTTCCCTGTTGGGGTGTGAACGACGCTGATTGAGTGTCCATGGAATAAACCCCACTTTGTTATGACCCATTTTGATCGATTGTTGAACTTGGTCTGCTGAGATTTTGCCGGGGGGTGGGTCTCACTTCTGTGTTCATCGGGGCGTTGGCCTGGCGTTTTCTCCTTGTGTAGAATCTTGTCAAGTTTTGGTGTCAGAACGATGTTGGCCTCCTGGAGTGGGTTTGGGAACTTTGCTCCTCTGTGCTGGAAGGCTGGGCACTCGTCCGTCTTGGAAGGTTTGGTAGCCCCCACCAGTGAAACCATCCGGGTCTGAGCTTTCGTTTTTTGAGTCTTTTAATTACTTTCTTTTACAATGTGAATCCCTTTTTTATTTTTCTCTTGCCTAATTTCTCTTCCCAGGCCTTCCAAGACTGTGTTGAATAGTAATGATGAATGTGCACATCCTGCCGCGTGCAGATCTTAGTGGAAACCCTAGTCTTTCCCCATTGAGGATGTCCTTGCTTGTGATTGGTCTGTTCAGGTTTTCTGTTTCCTCTTACTCGCGCGCAGAGGGCTGAGATTCCTGAGAACTTGCTCAATCGTCTAGACTATCCAGTGGGCTGCAAATCGATGTTCCTAGTGATCGCTCCTGACCCTTTGTAGTTCCAAATGGCCATTTTTACTTTTCTTTCATTTATAATTTTATTTATTAGATTTTTCTCCCTGTTTTCTTAGGGAGTCTAGCTAGAGATTTGACTATTTTATTGCTTAAAGTATCATAGTTTTATTATCGAAAGCAAAGATTAGAATTTATAAGATGCTTCAATTGGTTTTTATAGAAAAACATGCAACATGACTGTAATAACTTGCTAGCTGTGTCCATCTGGGCTAATGTTTCCAGCCCTTTGTTACCTACAGGCAGAATGAGGGGTGACACGGGTGACTCCTGTTGTCCTTTCCAGGTGGCAGGTTCTATTTCTGGAAACTGGAAGTGACTAAGAATGAGTTTTGGGGCTATTTACTATTTTTTCAACGGAAAAGAAAGCATTTACAGTGGCGTGTCTCATGCCCCGAGGGTCTGCAGACACATTCATGGCTGTTGTGTGAATTATCTGAGATGATTTCTAATACTGAATTTTAACCTTGCTGATGATTTGAACACGAATTGCATACTTCCCTGAATCCCCTGGATGACCTTCACAGCCCTCAAGGTCACTCATGGCACACCCTTGACTGGGGTTCTCATCCCATTAGCTCCCGGCGGGCTGGCCGGTGTGTTTCAGGTGCTAAACCAAGTGGGTTCAACGTGACGAGGACGCCTGGGATCTGAGTGAGGCCACCTCGGCAGCCGCCGGAGACGGAGTGTGGGGCCGGCGAGCGGGGCAGCGGAGGTGCTGTCACGTGCCCGGCGGTCAGTCTGTCTGCGCTTCTGTCCACTCCCGTCCTGTTTCAAGTCATCCACTTACTTTTCTGATTATGATCCTTCTCTGCATGAAGCCAGTGCTGTGTGGGCTGTCGGCTGGCGAGGCTGTGCTCAGCCAAGCGCCGCTGTCCAGAGTGGCCGGGCGGCCTGCCCTGTCCCTCGGGGCCTGGGGCCCAGGAGCAGAGTCCATGGCGACTTAGGATCTTGAGGGCTCGTTCCGGCATCTCAGGCTTCTGGCGGTCACCCTAGCCTGTGTCCTGTCGCCTGCCCGCTGGAAGGGTATCGGCAATAGTAATGGTGAAAGAAGCGTGTCGTGGATTTGTGCTTTCGTGGTATTTCCATGAAGATCCCTTTCACATCATCGTATTTCTGAACCACAAAGCCTGCGTGACAGAGAAGTTTTTAAGGGACAATATTCATTCACAAATAAGGAACTGAAGCCCCTGCCCCTGATTCCTGAGCTCCCTCTGTGAGCCAGAGGCCCCAAGGTCATGGGGGGAGCCGTAGGGCCAAGAGGCATCTCCCCGAGCTCTCGGCACTGAGGGAGATGAGGATCTCTGAGTCACGTCCAAGGTCTGTGGCCAGGAGCTGGGGGCGCCTCCCCACCCCCGTGCTGTCCAGCCTCACCCTTCCTCCTGGAAGCGCGCCAAGGTCCTTGGGTTCCCTCTTGGACCCCGCTCTCAGACCGGCAGCCCCCACACGCAGTTTGGGGTGATGAGCTCTTTCCCTTGGGCCTGACCCGGTGCCCACACATGGTCCCTGGAGGGTGCGGCCCCCGTGTGGGCAGTTCCTGGTGTTTGCCTCATGCACGGCCACTTCTGGAGCTCGACTTGAGTAGTTAAAATACTCCCGCGTGTGCGCGCGCGCACACACACACATGCACACACACACACACACAGAGGCCCCCAAGTTTTCCATCAGAGGCTGAGATGTAGGCCTAGTAGAATGCTTTAAATATCCTCCTTTTAGAGTTTCCATAGTAACACAGAGACGGGCTCGCGTTACTCAAATCCTCAGATCTCAAAGATGCTCCGGATATGTGTCCCTTCCAAGCTGCTCCCACATCTCCGACAGGAGTGAGGCTGATGGCTGCGATGCCTGCACCCTCCAGGACGATCTGTTCCAGCCCCAGGTGCAGGTCGGGGCGAGGGCGTCCCGGACGCACCCACGGGGCCGCCGGGTCAGGCCCCTCCTGCCACGCAGCCATGTGTCCTCCCGCCATCCAGGCAGCGGCATGTCCAGTCTCCACGTGTCTTCAGCCCCGGTCACCTGCCCAAAGGTCTGATTCTCACTGGTTCCAAAGCCCGCTTGATGCACCTGACCCCTCTTGTCCTGTCCACGTGGCCCTGCCTCACCGAGACACACCCAGCATTCCATACAGGGGCGTCAGCATTTCTTCTCAGTGGGGGAAGTGGCCGCTGGCTCACTGCCTTCAGGGTCACCCTTGTGGCTGCAGATTGGTCTGTGTTTGGCTGCGAGGGTGTCCCTTCCCGAGCTGCCCGTCCGCCCCTTTGGTCAGCAGTTTCCCCACCGTTCGGGCTCGAGGCTGCGGTGTCCAGCGACTCCTCTGATACTGAACACTCGTGCTTGAGCTGCACGTGGAAGGGTTTCCCAGGCGCCAGCCACTGGCTCGTGCACTTGAGGCTGCAGCGTGTCCCTGTGATGTGGGACCGACCACTTTGCTCCAGAAACTCCTGGAAACAGTTGTGCGATCGCCAGCCCCATGGAGCCTGCCTCCGCTGCAGATTTGAATCCCAAATATAGATGCTCACACCCACCAATTCAAGATGCTGAGCTGTGCTTGTTACCAGGCAACAGCGCTGGGGTGAGGGGGCTGCTCCTCTCCCACGTCGCTCCCCGATTTTACCTTTCACATAGCTTGAGAATGTGGATTTTAAACTGGAATGTTTTTCTCTGAATAATGGGATGATGACAATCTTGAAGCACGCAGCTTAGAATAAATGGGAGAAGCACAGGCTCCGCCTCCCGTCCTGAGTTTCCTTCGGGTTGCAGGGGGTTTGCTGACGCCCCACCCCAGACAGCGCCGCAGGAGGAGCCAGATCCCGGCCTGGCGAGGCTGGGCAGAGTCGTCAGCTGTCCTGCCACCAGCGCCCTGTCCTGTCCAGAGAGGCCAGTGTCGGGACTGGCGCCGACGGCCCGGGCCAGGGCAGCGCTGAGAAGTGCCGCTTGCCTCCCCATCTCGCCAGCCCTTCTCAGTGGCCCCGGCCGGTTGGTTGGCTTCATCACACCTTCTGGCCCCAGCTCCAGCTGCGCCTTTGCCAAGAAAGAGCTTGCCACAGTCTCCTGTGACTTCTCCGTCAGCCATGAGGGTGAGGCCCAGAATGACTCCTGGAGGCCGGCCAGCGATTTCCAGGCTCGCCCAGCAGACTCTGAAATCCAGTGGACTCTGAAATCCACTCTGGCCTGTGCCAGTACGGGAAGGACCTGAAAGAGCTTTGCCTTTGATGCTCGGTGAAGGACTCGACTCCCCCATCAAGGGATAAATTCTTTGGGGGAATAGTTAGGGGTTTCTTGAGGGATGAGGGGTTGTTCACAGTCCCGTGCCGTGGCTGGCCTGGTGGGCGCGGCGGGTGGGGCACCTCTGAGGCCGACTGCCCTGGCCGGGCCCCCGACCCTGCCGCCCAGGAGCCCCGGCCCCAGCATCAGCCCGGCCAGGCTCAGAAGAAGACGCTGGACGCTGGACGCAGACTAGGAGGAAAATGAAGGACGCGCTGGTGGCCTGTGAATGTGAGCCTTTACTTTCAAATCTGACAATCACAGAGAAGCCGCAGGGTGTTAGTAAGAAGTTAAAAAGATGTTACTATGACAACTTCTGGGTGTTTCTACTTGAAATGCCGCTGACACACCACTGCTCTCACCAAGGACGCGGAGCCGCCTTCTGGGGCTTCTCCCATCTGGGGCGCCCAGGCTTCCGGGGCTGGCGTCTCCCCTCCCTCCGGCCGTCCTGACGCTCAGGCCCGGGGTGTCAGGAGGAACCAGTCCCCCTCTGAACAATGCATGTCCCTGCACCCCAGGATGCTGCCCAGACCTCAACTTGCACTCGCTGCCCTCAGGTGTGCCACGCTGGCTCAGGTACCGCGGAGAACCCGCTTTGGTGAGCGGCAGTCGGCAGCTAGAGACTCTCCACGTCTGCACAGGACGTGGGAAAACAGACTCTCCTTCCAGAAGCTGTGCGGTGTGATGTGTCGTGCACCTTTCAGCTAACACAGCCCCGGCAGATTGGGGTTCAGAATCTCCACGCCTGTGACTTGCGTATGGGCCCCAGGGGCACTGCCCAGGGTTGGGACAGGTCAGGGGCTTGCACGCCCCCAACTGCAGCCCCATGTGTGGCCTGAGCGTCCCGGCGCGGCCTCAGCATCCTACTCGGCGACTCCGGGATGGCCGGTGTCTCCACGCACAGAGTGGGCGTCACGCTGAAGCCTTGGGGAGCAGCCAGCGTGTAGCCGGTCAGGGCGAAACCCTGCAGGACGAGAGCCCACACACAGAGCAACTGCAAAATGGACACCAGGGATGCAGACCAAGTGAGCAGATGAGGGCCTGTCACTGCTTTTAGTTGTGATTATTCTGGCAAAAGGTGATCCAACCTCTGAAACCATGGAGGTGTTGACAAGTGTCTTTAACGGAGAGAGGGCGCTGTGCCAGGCGCGGGCTTGGACAACAAGGAGATTTAGCACAAGCTCCCGCTCAGGCACAGCCACGGTCGAGCACAGGCGTGCGGCTGCCCCCCGCGAGGGAGGTGGGCCCGTCCCCGGCACATAAACTGGGTATTTTTAAACAAAGTGACTTGATTGTGACAAAAGGCAGGAGCGCCATTTCACACGTTTTGCAAGCCTGCTGATGCCGCCTTATCTGTGACAGCGAAACTTGAGAATGTTGAGAAATCAAAGCTGCCCCAAAAGTGGGAGGCAGGGAGCGTGGGGTGACGGCTGCTGACGCGCTGTCACGTCTCCAGGCTGCGGCGACAGTGGTGCTTGAAGCGTTCATCCGAGGGAAGAGCCTGCCCGTGTGAGGGGACCGGTGTGAGCTCGGCCCGGGGTGAGCTCTCGGCGCCCACACTGGCCGGGCCACCTTCAGGCTGGGTGTCAGACTCACGTGGCGTCTGCTGGCAGCTCTGACCTGGCCGACGGGCGGGGAGGATGCACAGACACCGGCTTGGAAGAGGTTCCGGTGCTCAGAGAGAGGCCTTCGCCTCACGTGGGACTCCACAGCGGTCGGGAGGGTAATTCACGGGGCATGGCGGGCTCGGGAGAGACGTGAGCCTGGCGTCACCAAGTGCAGAGTCTGTCAAAGCCCATAGTTCCCACCTCTCCCCGCGACGGTGGGTGCAGCTGTGAGCATCACGAGCCGGGCACAGAGGCCCCTGCTGGCCGAGGCACCGTCACGGCAGCCCCGCAGACGGGCTCCGCTGAGCGCCTGTGCGGGTGCCGAGCAGCAGGTGCAGCGTCCCGGGTCGTGATGCTCACACACGTCCCAGGGGCGGCGGAGCGAGGCGTGCGGCGCGCGGGCAGCTCCAGCGGCAGCGCGGGCTCCTTGTGAGACGTCGTCCCTTTCGAGCCAGGCCTCGCGTGTTTTCCAGAAGACGGTTGAGCAGCAGCTGAGCTCGGCCCCTGGACTGACGCGCCAGTGCTCTGGTCATGCGTTTCGGACTCCGGGTTTCGCGTCGCCATTTACTTTGTATTTTACTGTCTGAGCCTCAGCCAAGCGTGGGAGTCCACCCCCCGCCCCGGGCCTCGGCCTCGCTTGGGATGGCAATGTTAGCCCTTCCTAGAGCTGGGGGTGGGGGTGCAAGGGCAGACACCCCCCAGGTGCCCGGGGCAGGTGTTGGGATTTCCCGTCAGGTGCCTGCGGGAGCCGCAGAGGGCCCTGGGCTGCGCGAGGTTGTGCAGTCGCAGAGAGCCTCTCCCATCAGCCTCCTCTTAGCTCCCTGCCGCTTCGTGTCCTCTTCACAATCAGCCTCACAAAGCAGGAGACAATGTGAGGGGAAAGAGACTTAAAGAGCCGAGGAAGCTAAAATGGGACTTTGTTTAAGGCCAATCGGGATGCGTCTCCTACAGCAGGGACTCGTGAGTGGATTCTTCGGCCCCGGCGCCCCCTGATGGCCCCAGTGCCCCCTGGTTGGGGCTGCTCCGGGGCTGCTCTCAGAGGTGAGGTGTCCAGCTGAGTCCGTCCCCCCAGAAGGTGGGCGCTCCCTGAAGACTCTCCTCTGTCATCCTCACATTGACCCTCCTCCCTCCCGCAGCTTCTCAGCCCTTTAACTGGCTCCTGCCTCCTGCACCTCAGAAGCTGCTGGTCCCCTGGCTGTACCCACACCCCGTCTTCCCCGCAACAGCCCTTTTCAGATGGCAGGTGAAGGGAGCCGCCCAGTGGGCCCCGGTGACCGGGAGCACCACAGCCGCCTGCTCCTGAGGCCTGTCCCCGACCCCGGCCGGACAGTCAGGGGGACGCCCTCACGGCAGCATCGGGCATCCTCTGCGGTCATTCTCTCCCTCACCGGCATCTTCAAGTGGCCACGGGAACTTGCCAGGAGGAACACGCTTGTCTCCTGCGCGGGACCGTGTCCACATGGCCGAGGCACCCGCAGCCCACTGAGAGGCCAGCGGAGGCTCCCGTGTCCCCGAGAATGGTCATCTCTGCCCGCGTGAAGTGACCGCGGCTGTATGTGAGCAGGGCCCACTGCATGGCACATACATGTGATCCATGATCACAGCAGCCATGTGCGGTGTGCAGATACGATGCTAGTTGCCTCGCCACTGAGCGTGTCACTGTTAAGTGATGCGGTTACCGTCGTCAACAGTGATTCATGAGACGGTGCGTGTTGAACCACACGCACACACAGGCGTCTGTCTGGACGGCCACTGGTGTCGGTTCCAGGCCCCTGCTACGTCTCGCCCTCCCTGAAGCCCCCCATCCTGCTGCCCCTCGGAGACCCCCGACGGCCCCCCCGCCACGCCCCTGTACAGGGCGTCCCTCCTCAGTCCAGCCGGCGGCAGGCCTGGACCCACTGGGTTCTGACAAAGCTTCCCGGACCCGCCACTCCACGCGACTCTCCCTTTCGAGTCCCGTAAAGAGCGTGACCTCGCCAGCCAGGCGCCGCGGGGTGGGGAAGGGTGGCCTCTTGCTAGTGGACGGTCGGACGCCGCTGGCAGCTGGGGTGCTCGGCCCGCGTTGTGATTCCTGAGGCACCCGCAGGGCTGCAGCAGAGCCGCTCAGCAGAGACACAGCCGAAACTGAGACGTGGCTATGGAGAGCTTTCCCCACACCGGCTGCGGGACAGGCCGCGGGACAGGCCGTGGGACAGGCTGCGGGACAGGCCACGGGACAGGCCACGGGACAGGCTGTGGGACAGGCTGCCGGGGCACCAGGCAGACTGGGGTGGCCGGTGGCTTCAGGGCAGAGCAGCTTTGTGTGCCCACGGTGCCCAGGTGACATTGTTTTGGGTGGGAGGGGAAAGCTGGTCCCGCCAGCCCCAGCAAAGCCCCGCGAGGAGCTCCCTGCTGTCCCCTCCTGAAGGAAGAGCAGACTTGACTCTGCTCCGTGAGGATCAGGGGAGACTGAACAGTCCCAAGAAGCAGATCAGGCGGGAGGAGAGTGAGCCCCTGTGTATGTTGAGTCTTTTTGTGCATTAAGACACCAGCATTGTTCATAAAGAACAACCGTTCCAATCAAATGGCTTTTGCGCTGTGTAACCTAAACTAGCTACGAAATAACGTTTCTGATGAGCCAATACTTGCGTGTCCTCTTGCTCACCCCTGAGAGGGAGTTTCCGTCGTTACCTGTGAACGACCCGTCCCCCCACCGGGACGATTTCTCCGTGTTCTGTGCACAGCACATGGGGGATCTGATCAAACTAGAGAGAGAAAGGTGTGAGTGTGTGAGTGTGCTCGTGCGTGCAAGTGAGAGATGAGCGTCTAAAGGCAACGTTCTTGGGTTTTACTTGTGGAGATAAGAAGGCTGAACTTGGACTTCAGAGAAACTCTTAACTAGATCGCTGACATCACTTCCTTCTGAATTGAAGACGACCCCCCAGTAGCTACAGTCGGTGCCATTTAAACTTGTAGAAGAGGAGCCTCCCTGGGGGCGCCAGGGGTGGAGCACCGCACTATGAAGCTGCCCGCAGCCTCTGCAGCACGAGTTCCATCCCCGGCCAGGGAGCAGCCCACAGGGCGCGGCAGACCCCGCCTGTCTCCCCGCTGCTCCCTCAGCAGTGGGTCTCAGTGGATCCGCCTGTTCTGCTCCCCGCTCTGTCTCTGGGGACTCCTCTCACCCCCCACGTCTCTGGCCTGCACCCCAGCTCTCACATGTATAAATAAATAAATCTTTAAAAAAAAAACCCTGTGGAAGAACAGAAACAATACTCAGTTATTAATAGAGATATGATCACCTAATATCCCCGGCTCTGTAATCATATCACAGCTTGCAATCGGCGGCTCATTACAGACATGCACAAACAAATTGCAAACTTACATGAGAAAAATTAATCCACCATTTCATATATTGATTAAGGAATTAATTCTGATTTCTCATTATGTATCCAAACATTGCCCGCGTGGCTGCTCAGGGTGTGAAGCGTCTGAAAGGCAGCGCCACGCGATGCTTCGTTCTCAAGCGCATTTCCTCTGCGCCCCTGAAGGGCTGGCCCTGTTTCCACCTGCCCCCCAGATGGTTACGTGGTCCAAAACATGCTTTCAACATCTATGCGTTGCCGCAGCCTCCTGCGGCTGTCCAGCAGGACGCTTCTGGGGAGGGAGCGTGCGGAGAGCGGGGGAGACTGAGTGTGACCCGTCGAGTGGGTGTGGGTGGCTGAGGCTGTCCTCACTGCGCCCCAGCCCCACGCACATTTGCTGCTGTCAACTTCAGATCTGCAGAGTGCCCCTCCTGTCCATGTCTAACCACCTTGCCACCTCTCTCTCCGTCTCTCCGTCTCTCTGTCCGTCTGCCACCCACCCATCCGCCTCAAGCAGCAGCGCGCCGGCCCCCTCACGCTGTCTCCAGAGCACGCACAGGCAGACGAGCAGCCGCGTCCTCCCGCGCCGTGGTGGGCGCCCTGCGGGCAGCTGCGGGCAGGCAGCGGAGGTCCAGGGCGCACCCCCCACCTCGGCTGTCTGTGCGGCCCAAGGTCGGAACCCGCAGAATGGGGAGTGCAGCCGACTGGAGCAGAGAAATGAGTGTCTGTCCCCCACGGGCCCCCACACCAGGCCAGCAAGTCGGACCTGCACACGCGCCCTAAGCGTGGTCTGGAGCCGCTGGAGAGAGAAGCTGGTGTTTCTCTTACTGGACTGTCGTGAAGCTGGGATGTGGCTGAAGGTCTCACCAGCTGCGCCGTTAGGAGCTGCGAGGGGTGCGGAAGCCGACACACGTGGAGGGGGACGCTGACACACGTGGGGGTGACACGCGCGGCCGCTCAGGAAGCCCCTGCTGGAGGCCGGCAGGAGCCGATGAGCGCCGCGGGGCGGGCACACCCTCGGAGCAGCTGGCACGCGTGGTCTCCTGGGAAGCACGTCGGTGCTCAGCCAGAGGCACGGTTATTGATGGCGCGGTTCCTTCACAGGCACCCGAGAAACTCTTGCATCCGTGGAAATGCTGGCCCGCGCGTGGGTGTGGCCGCGGGTGCCGCACCCGCACTCTCGCCTCAGGCCCGCGTTGCGCTTGTTCCCAAGAGCAGGGCGTTTCTCCCGGCCCAGGTTTGGGGACAGCGGGGTGCCCACCTGGCTGTGGGTGCCGCGACCCCGAGCTCGCTCAGCAGTGGGGCGCTCACATTTTTCCAGAGGGGTCGGCGCGCTGGCCGTGGGGCCACGTTGTTAGACCGTCGTCCCTCTCAGATGCCCTCAGTTTTAAGCACAAACATGGGGCCTCACGTGAGTGTCCGTGGTGTCGGGCCTGAGACTTGACTCTGTTCCCCCATCACCTCCTGCCGGGACCATCTCTGACAAGTTTCTGAAACATTCGGGTCCGGGGACTTTGTTGGCAACATCACTGTTCATATCACGCGTCCCTCAGCCAGCCCCGGCCCTGAGGACGGTGTCTCTGTCACCGGAGCAGCCCCGGGGGCGGGGGGCTCGCACCGGCCTGCCCAGGCGGGGAACACCACGCGGGGGCGCTTGGTGTGAGGTCAGCTCTGCTGACTCCAGGACAGGCTGGGGAGAGCAACCTCCTCACACGGGAACAGGCAGACGGGGGCAGCACCCCAGGGTGGCAGACGGGACAGTGTTCGGATGAAGCCACGTGTCGTTGAGACACGTCACTTGAGGACAAGGCAAGAGACGCGCACTGCAGAGCCCGGAACCCTGCTCGTCTGCAGCCTGAGCAACCTCGGTGGTGCAGAGACTCTTAGGGCGCTTAAGCCTTTGATGTAGTTATTCAAAAGGTTAATGAGGGCCTCCCTGGTGGCACAGGCAGTTGAGCGCCACACTGTGAAGCTGCCCGCAGCCTCTGCAGCGCCAGTTCAATCCCGGCCGGCTGGCGAGGGTCCCACATAACACGCAGACCTCTCCTGCCTCGCCCGCTGCTCCCCACAGCAGTGGACTTCGTCAGTCTGCCTGTTCTGTTCCCTGCTCTGGCTCTGGTGAGTCCCCTCACCCCCCGCATCTCTAGCCTGCACCCCAGTTCTTGTGCAAATAAATAAATCTAAACAAATAAAAAATAAAATAGAATAAAAAAATGAAAAGGTTAGTGATTATGAGTGTTTGCCTTGCACACACCACTTCATTCTACTCGAGGATTTGTATATTTCCCAGCTAGTTCCCGATTTCAACAATGCTTGAGTTTTCAAAGGAAAGAAAATAATAACAAGACAACCACGACATCTGTGGGGTGCGTGGCCGAGTTAAGAAGTCATGCTCTGCTTTGTCTCTCCTGGTGCATCTTCACCGTTACAGCGATTCTGTGTTCTTTAAAAATAGTTCCCGGCAAAGATTGAGCAGCCACGTGAGACGGACGTGACCCTCAATCACACGAACGCTCCACGACGCCCACCTGATGGGGACAGTTGCTTTGCGTTGACTCTTGCGTCCAGATCGGCCTCGTCACCCCCACAACCAGGAGTCATCCGCTCATGGGCGTCGGTGGAACAGTCACAGGGGACAGTGTGGGGCTGGGGGCGCCGAGTGAAATAAGCCAGAAGGAGAAAGGCCAACCCCCGTGGCTCTCACTCGTGTGTGGACTGGACAGAGAGAAAACAAGGAACAGACGAAACCAAACCAAAGCAAACCCTTGGAACCCGACTGCAGACCCGAGCGCCCGCGGGGCGGGCCGGGGCCTGGCTGATTTCTAGAGACCTGATTTTCCAATATACTGATCTACTTTTTCTTTCATCGTTCACACTTGCGTCAGGCGTCCGAGCTCCGAGCGTCACACAACGGGACCCGTGAGTCCGAGCAGCGGGACTCTGTGCAGCTGCTGTGAGGCCCCCGTGCGGCTGCGGAACCAGCACCGAGGGTGATGGGGGTGCAGCACTTACACAATTTTCTGTAACTCATTTTGACATAAAATGTAACTCACAAACAGGGCAAATAAGTTTCATGTTGAATAAAGTGGAATGAGAGGAGAAGCAGGCGTGAGGCTGGCGGAACCCGGGGTGAGCATCGGCTCTGACCTTCGGATACTCCGGGTCTCTGAGATACTGGGAAAGTGACGATGGGCAAATATTTTAGACTCCCCGCTGCTCGCTGCACACAACACCCCTCCAGTGCCCTGCCTGCCACCTTGGCCCTGCCAGCCCAGGCCCCAGGGGTGCCACCGCCCATTTCCCTGGGGGCAGAGTTCTCCCACGGGCAGACAGGTGCATTTCCTGTGCGCCCGGGAGCTCCCGAGAGGCACCCGCCCAAAGGGCTCACCTCACCCGCGGGTGCTGCAGCAGGCGCAGTCAGCCCAGACTCTGCTGTGCTGTTTAGGGGCGTCTGCAAGTAAAGTGTGAACACACACACACACTCACAGTCACAGCACACACACCTACCCACAATCTCACAGTCACGTGTACCCGAGCACTCACCCTCACAACATACACATAAACATGGACATACTCACACGTACACCCTCGCACTCACGGCCTCGCACGCTCACATTCACACACACCCATACCCCTTCTCTCCCCCCCACACACACTCACACACTGCAGGGACTTCTGTCTGAAACCGAATATTCTAATTACTTTCTGGCATCAAGCCCTTAGCGCTCCAGCCTGCGGTGGCCCCTCCGCCCTGGCCGGGCCCTCCCAGGAGCCGGGGTCTCGGGAGCCGCCCGCGGGTGGGGCATCTCAGGGGGGTCCCGCCGCCGTGTCCGCTGCTCACACCGGGCCCCACGGAGGCTGCACACTCCCCAGACGCCCGCTGTCCCTGAACCCACCGGCCCGGGCCCAGAGAGCCCCCAGGGACACGCACCACAGCCAGATTCGTGTCCTTGTGCCCGCAGGAGCGCGTGGTCCCTGCGAGGGCAGGCGCGGCGCAGCCGATCAGGAAGGCCCGGGTCCCGCCCCCAGCAGGCCGCGTGGGCTCAGCCCCGGCCGATGTCCCCACCCCCGGCGTGTCCTCGCCTCTCCTGTAGAGAAGCGTGTTCCAGAGGGACCCCAGGACCCAACCTCATCACTTCTTCTGGGGCAGTGGCTAATAGATGGACTTGGGACACGTGGTCAGAATTCTGTTTATCAAAACATTCCGCCCGCGTTTGCAGGGCGTGGCTCTGTTTTATTCCCGTTTGATCCGGGCCGCTCGCGCCTTTGCAGGGAGCGCCGGGCGGCGGGGCGCGCCTCGGGCCACAGGGCGCGGGTCTGGAAAGCCCTGGGGCGCCGGCGGGTGTCCCCACAGGCAGCCCCCAACGCGTGCGCTTCTGACAGATGAAGAGGCTTTCTCTGCTCGGAGAGTGATGGAGCGAGGTGAGTCGGGGCGAAGACAGAGACGTCAGCGCTCCCCTGAGTGATGATCGGAGTGAAGCGAGGACACTAATTGAATGTGACGTGCGCTTGCTAATGGGGGTTTTGTCGGAGGGTCTAATTATTCTCCCGGTTTATTTGCTGAAACTGGAGATGTTTCTGGCTGACGGGCTGTGTTCGGGTGTGACCGGCACGTAGGGGCATCTGAGTCTATACAGACGGAGGAGATGTCACAGAAGGGGAATGAAATCCCGGCAAAGACCCAAAAGTTAAAAGGGAAAACGAAATGCCAGCGGGGCGGCTGCGCCGGCGCCCCAGAGCAGGGCCAGCGCGGCTCGGGCAGGGGGCGCGGATCACCTCCGGGGGCTCCGGTCACCTCGGGGGGCACCGGTCACCCCCTGCAGCCACCACGGCCGGGGCTGCCTTGGACGAGCAGCGCCTGGGCTGTGACGCATCCCGCGGGGCTGTGCTCCCTGCCCGGCCCGGGTCTTCCGCGATCCAGGTAAACCAGGTGATTCTCCCAGATCCGCCTTCTCGCCCTGCTGCCTGCTGGGCGCGACACGCCTGATTTCAGTGTAGAGCCCAGACAGGAGCCGCAGGGCCAAATTCCAGAGCCCTCCCCACACTTAGGGCTGGAGAAATTCCACGTCAGCTTCACTAGAACTTGCTCATCTGCGCCCTCCGGGTCATGTCTGATGTCAGCCCTCGCGAGGTGGGCCTGCGGGGCTGCAGGGGCCAGTCCGAGCACGGCGGTCATCACGGCGCGGAGGGGAGCCAGCGAGGGAGCCCTAACCACACTTCCATGATGGTTTTGCTTATTTTCAATGTCGTTGCATCAGACTCGGACCAGTGTCAGGGAGGCCTGGGACGCCCTCCGCCTGGCCGGCCCCTGCGCACCTGCTCTCCACAGCTCCCGCCTCTGGCCTCCCGCGCCACCACCGCGGGTCTCTGCCGTCCACTCTCATGCCCTGAACTGAGCCAAGCATTTCCGCTTCAGATGTGAGCATCCAGGGCAGGCTGGAGTGGGCGAGCCCTCCCCACAGGTTTTCAGTGAATGCCCGGGCTGTGCCCTGTGGCCCTGCCTGGCAGCCTGGACTCCGGACGGGTGGTGTTGGCAGCAGGGAGGGGCACACAAGAGGGTTGCTTGGGACAGGCCAGCCCCTCCCTGTCCCCGCGGTCACGACAGCGCAGGGTCTTCACGTGCCAACTGCTTGGTGAATATTTGCTTACAAAGTACAACAGAAATGGAATGCGCCAGCCTTGCCCAGAGGCACCCTCCTGCCCCACGGCAGTGCGCAGCTCTCGGGAAGGGGCAGCCCCAGTGTGGCCCGCACTCAGCTGCTCTGCGGTCCTGGGGTGGCCTCTAGTTTGATTGCGGATTCTTTGTCAGAGGCGTGTGCCCTGCTGCTGGCCATCTCGGGATCCAGCGGGCAGCCCCCCAGGTCACACAGGCCGTGGACACTGAGGCCTTGGGGTGTGGCCTTCGGTGGCCACCGGCCAGGTCCTGGACAGGACCACTGTGCGAGCTGGGGGCTGGCACAGGAGGGGGCATGTGGGGTGTCCTGAGGCCACTGGCTCCTTTCCAGAAACTTCTTCCTCCACGGCAAGCTGTGCCTGTGTTTCCCGACAGGGGCTTTTCTCTCGCAGAGGAAGTGGCCAAGCAGCCGCGCTGAGACTCCTCGGTGCTGGTGAGAAGCGCGTGTCCTTGTTAGGGCCTGGGAGCTCCAGGGCAGCGCCAAGCGGGCCCCAGGGGACAGGCCAGCTGTCCACCTGGGAAGCTGGACAGATGGGGAGCGAGGAATGGCTGTGACCTTCAGATTTTCTCTGAAGACAGATTCTGGATGAGGATGAGGCTGGGGTGGAAACGAGCCGAGTGGGGAAGGCCAGAAGAAAGGTTCCAGATGCCTGGCGTGGACGGACGGGGATGGGGACAGGGCTCTGAAAGGCAAAGAAGGACAAACGAGTCACCCAGGAGTGTCCCGCGTCACTCAGTCACCGCGGGAGTGACACCGTGTCTCCGGGCTGATTTCACCTGCGCTTGTTCCAGATGACGAGCAGAAATAGAAAGCCACGGCCCTCGGCCAGCACTGCCAGCTCCCTGCTTCAGATGCAAATGGAGCTAAAATAGATGCTCATGTTAAAATATTTTTTTTTTTTTTATATAGAGGCATGTTTTTTTTTTTTTTCTTTCTTTTTTTTTTTTTTTTTTATTTGTTTGTTTTTGTTTATACATGCACTGGGTACAGTCAGAAGCGCGGGAGGGTGAGAGAATTCACCAGAGCCAGAGCGGGGAGCAGAGCAGGCAGAAGGACCGAAGTACACTGCTGAGGGGAGCAGCGGGCGGCAGGAGAGGTCTGCGCGCCATGTGGGACCCTCCTCCGGTGGCCGGGGAGCAGCCGGGGATCGAACCGGCGCCGCAGAGGCCGCGGGCAGCTTCGCAACCCAGCGCTCAACCGCTGCGCCACCGGGGAGACCCTCATGTTAAAATATTTTTAAAATGTCATTGCACCAAGAAAAACCGCGTTGGTTCCCGTGGAGTCACCCTGGAGACCTCCCGGGCCTGGTTTCCTCCCGAGCCGCCCCTGACCGTGACCTCGGGAGAGTGATCGGTGTCCCCCGGCGGAACAGAGTAAGTAGCACCACCTCAGCCCCCGACGAGAGAATCCTTGACAATGTTCGTCCCAGCGGAGGCCATTGCCTGCCCCGCGGACGGGGTGCTCAGCAGACTCCCCCGTTCTCACCGGTCAGGAGGAATCGACCGTCTGCTCGTCATGATGCTGCCTCTACGGGGCTGGGCCGTGCCCAAAATGGCGACTAGATTGTTATTTCCCGCAGGTCAGGAGACCAGACTCAGCTACAGCCAACTCGCAGCCGCGCGGCAGCTGCAAGAGGGGGTTTCTCTCGGCTGGCCACACCCCTGCGGTTGCAGTGGGGCTGGCACTGGGGCCCTGCGTGGGGGCGCACACCTGCACCCTCTTGATGTTCAGCAAATCCTCTAACAACGGTTGCATGAAGGAGGCGAATCCTGAGTTACCCAGGGCACTGGCTGAAGCCTTGTGAGAACTGCCCCCTGCTGTGGGAAGCTGCCCGGGAGACTCTCTAGAACATTCCTCCATCTGATCCGCCTCTCCAGTGTCCAGTCGCCAAGGCCAGCAGGGAGGCAAGTGGTGGAAAGTAAAGGTGGCTTCCGAGTCCGCGCCTCCTTGCCTGATGTCTCCCACCCTTTGCGAGCACGAGACTGCCGAGAGCCTGTCTCAAGAGACGTAAAAGCCCCCTGCAGAGAGAGACAAGTTTTGAGTCATGAATCATTGTTATAATTTATTTTTGGTACAGAAAATACCACATCGGCACCCAGTCTCTCAGCTCAGCTCTCGACAGCTCCACCATCGTCTCCAGGCAGAGAACGGCGCGTGGCGCGCCTGTGCTGCGGGGGACGCGAGTCCCTGGGCCGCCACAGGAGACCGTGTCGCGTCAGCCAGAGCCGCGAGGTGCAGCGTCCGTGGCCTTGACTCTGCACTTCGAGCTGGGGAGAGCAGCGGAGCCAGCCCTCGGGGTAGCTCCGATTTGGCCTCTTGATAAGGCAGCAGTGATTTTCTATCCGTCACCAGAAGCGTCTGGCCCAGGGCCGGCTCGTCGTCATGGCTGCCCAGAACCCCGCTCCCCGGGGACCAGTTTCCTCCGCAGGACGAGGCCCTGGACCCGCAGCACCTTATGTGGGTTCTCCCCGAAACCTCCCTGCAGAGGGGCAGAGCACGGGGCGGAGCCCGGCGTGGGAGGGGGAGCCCCTCTCTCCTGCTCCCCGGAACCACTCCCTGCATGCCCGCCTGACCAGGCCCCGAGGGCCCTGCTGCCCGCGCCCGGCGCCTCCCACAGAGGGTGCGGCCGTCTCGCGTCGTCCCTCCCGCGCTGGCTGCTTTCACGCGAGGAGCGCTGCGTCTCTCCCCTCTGCATGGAGCACTCCCCTGCCGGGGAGGCCATGTGGGATTTAAACTGAACTGATCATTGAATTAAATTTTAAATTTAATTTCATAATGGTTTCGAGATAATTTCCAAATTTTGAAAACTTTCAGTGATTTTTGCAGAGAACATACGCCTCATGCGAGGCAGAACTAAATATGTTTTTCTGATCTGCTACTTGAATTAGCTCGTCTCAGCCTGTGGCTGCTGTCTCCCGTACGCCGGATCAGGCTGGGTGTGGTCCCTTGCCCCCAACAGATGAGGGTTTCATCTACTAGT
Organism: Talpa europaea; assembly: GCF_964194135.1. Lineage (NCBI taxonomy): Eukaryota > Metazoa > Chordata > Mammalia > Eulipotyphla > Talpidae > Talpa > Talpa europaea. The sequence continues at coordinate 643,775 of NC_140070.1, read as the reverse complement.
AAATAGAAACAGTCTCTATACTGAGGCCGAAATTGCAGGGGAAAAATCCAATAACATGAAAAATGACAAAAAAATTAAATATTGTATTTTCACTTTACTAAATGTCTATGCGGGAGCTATTTTCTTTGGTAAATGAAAAATAATTTACATTTTGTTTAACGACGTGGCCAAAATAGAAACGCGGGGAAGGCAGCCCCGCCCTGGCAGGCGCTGTACCCCAGCCCCCCAGCCTCGGCCGCGCGCACCTGCTTCGTGCTTCTGACGTGATGTAGAGCCCAGCGTTACGGCCGGTATCCTCGGCTGTTAATTTCCCCGACTTTCATCCGGAGCCGCTCCTCTAATTACTCCCGTCCTCGCGGCCGGCCGAGCACACGCTCCCGAGGCGCCGCGGTTTCAGAGTCTCCTCACTGAGCCGAATCCTAGTAGCATGTCCTAGGCCCCGCTTAGGAAGTCAGATCACCCGGGCCGCGTTGGGGACCCTCGGGCTGCACAGAGGGGCGCGTGCTGCGGATCCCCCGATTCTGGCTGCACCATCCCAGACCAGGGCGCAGGCGCGCCCCCACTCTGGCCAGACGCCAGCGTCTGACGCTCCCCCTACCGTGACCTCAGTGAAGAAAAGGGATTCTGGGTCTTCACTGCACCCCAGCCCCCCGCGAGCGCAGTGCGGGCTGTGACTCCCTGGAAGAGGAGGCCTAACCCTGGCGACACGGCGGGCTTTGTCCCTCAGAGGCAGCGGCCGCCCTGCCCCGCCCCGCCCCGCCTGTGGTGGCCCCATGTGCAGGCCCGGCTCATCGGGCTCACCCCCATTTGGTGGCTCAGCCAGGCCCTGCCTGAGCCCCAGTAGCACGGGCACCTCCCCAGCGCAGGGACACGGGCCAGACCCGGCACCAGCAGGTGAGGAGGTGGAGCTGAGGAGCCGGGCCCTCCCCTCCCAGGGGTGCTGGGGAAGCTCCCCCACCTCCCCCTCCCGCGAGTCATGGGCGGAGCCCCAATCCGAGGCCACACTGGGCCCTTCACGGCTGGCGGCATCAGTGAGCACATGCCAGATGAGCCTCTCCCGGGCGTGTCCCCCACCCCTTCTGCTGGAGGCTGGAGGGGGCTGCGGCGCTGAACACGCTGAAGGAACCCCTCCCCTCCCGCCCTCGCTCCGCGGAGACGTGCCCAAGTCAGGACATCAGCCCCGGCTGCGTCACCGGGACAGCCGGGGGCCTCGGACAGGAGGCGGGACCGGGCTCCAGCCGCTGTGTCCACGCCGCAGACCACACAGCCTGGAAGCCACAGATGCGGGCTTGCCATGGGGGGGGGCCTCCAGGGAGCCTTGCATTGTGCCGTCGGAGGGCCGGGCGCCCCAGTTCTCGTGACCCTAAAGGACAGGGCCCCATCCACGGGCACGAGGCGCTCAGGGCCCACGCTTAGCACCACCTGTCGCACCAGCAGTGGGGGAGGTTCACACGACTCATGGGAGCCTAAACGTCCAGCCCAAAGCAGAGCAGCGAAGCGCCGACTGCCCCCCCCCGCGGTGTGTTCATGGACCCGGACTTCAGAACTCAGCGCGCACCTCCGAGTGTGCCCAGGGCGCTACCAAATGCGCATCGTTTGCTCAGCAGTGTTAGGGTTTGGGCCGAGACTCTAAATCCCCCGGGGCCAGACGGAGCGCGGGGTGAAAGCGGCTCCGTGTCCAGGCGCGGAGGGCGCACAGCGTTTCCCTGGAGATGTCCCTTCGGAGCCACTTGCGCAGACCCCGCCTGCAGAGTCGGGTTGCGCTGTCTTCCGAGCAGAAAGGGCCCCAAGTAGAGGATGTCCCCGACCGAAGTGGCCAGGAGCACGCGTGCGTCAGTGACCGCGAGGGGCAGACCAGGGCGCCCTCTCGCCAGCACAGTGCGGACCGGCGGGCGCGGTGGCCCTGATCCCCGGCCACAAGGAAGCTCTTCCCTGGCCCTGCACCCCAGAACACCCCCGACGTGCGCGCACTGAGGGAGGCGCTGATGGACGCTCAGCAGAGGCCCCGGGAGGTGGACCAAACCAGCAACAGCGGCTTCTCCTCAGCCAGCAAGAGCCGCTCCCGGCCCTGAGATTGAGCCCGGCGCCCCCCCTCTGGAAGCCATTTCCCGTCGTCACCCCACAGCTCGGACTTAATGCCTCATCTGGGTGTTCTGATGATAAATTTGGTTCAAGATCTGTGACCACAAATCCCTCTGCCCCCAGAATGGCGCAGGCTGCCGTGTCAGATAAGCATTACACGGGCGTGTACAGCGAAAGAATGGCCTGGCCTCAAAGAGGAGCGTGATTATTTCAGGAGGAATGAAATGGCATTAGTGAGGCGCGGATCGCGGGGAACGCGAGGGAACGGGACGCCGGTGCCCGGCTCCCAGGCAGGCTCCCCTTGATGGATGTGCAGAGAGTAAAATCCAGAGGGTGAAAGCTTCCGCACGACCTAAATATGTATAAGGGAAAAGCAATTACCTCCTAAGTGACGATAGCACCGGCTAATCCTCCCTAAGCCCTGCGCTGCTCTCACTGCCGCCTGCCAGTCCCACCGCAGAGCCGCGGACGGGCTTCCGTCACTCCCGTTTTCCTGACGAAGGACTGAGGCCAGCGGCCTCCACGCCGCGCCCACAGTCAAGTAGCTCGCAGAGTGGCAGATCGGAAACAATCGGGGCATCTGGAGACCTGACAATGTGGGCCCCTCAGCTCGTGTCCTGCCGGCAGCACATCCCCGGGGGCAGCGGTGGGTGGCTCATGGCAAGAGGCACACGGCAGGCCGTCCTGGGCCCCACGGAGATGCTCGAGGCCACCCTCATGGGAGTTCCCGAGCAGCCGCCCGGGCTCCTCTAGCTCACGAACACGGGTGTCTGGAGATGGGGAGCCAGGCGCACGGTCACCCCCGCACAGGAGCCAACAGACGTGTCCCGGAGACTGTCGCACCCAGTTTCGTCTCAAGGGGCTTTAATGCTCTGAACAGCCCATGACTGCGCGGAATGTGTCGCCCAGGAGTCAGCCCTGGGCAGAAAAAAATACCTTAGTCAAAAAAGCCCTGGTTCAGTCCAAATACCGTCTCGAGTTAACAGGAACGCGGCCATGTTGGCCGTCGGGAGACGTGTGTGCGGAATTGGGGCGCCAGCTGAGGGGGAGTCAGGCACATGCTGCAACTATCTGGTAAATTTAAGTTACCCCAAGATAGTTTATTTTAAAAATGATCGATGACTCCACAGAGTCACCTGCGGCCCCTGTGCCGGCATTTGCCATGTCGGAGACTGAAGACGAGGGAAACTGAGCCTTCGTCTAAAACTGTTACAGCGCGCTACTGACTGTTAACATGAGAGCTGCGCCTTTGCTTAAATTAACCAATTTCCTTAAATAATGGCTAGTGGGAAGAATAAATTATTTGGTTTCCCCCCCAATCTCCACCGTCTAGCCAGTAGCATGAAGCCAGGCCCCATGGCCTCCGCTCCACGCTCTGTGGCATCAGAAGTGGGGTCCACCAGCCATCAGCCCCGCGGGCCCTGTGCCCCTCGCCCTGGTCACGGATCCACGCACATTTCCCTGCAGTGGACTTTGGTCCCCTCAAAATGGCAGCTCGCGAGTCCCACGGCTCTCCCCGCTGTCACCAGTATCCAGAAAGCCACCCAGCGCCATCCTCGCCGCTCCGCGGAGCCAGCCGAGGGGGCAGCTCTCCGCCCACACCCTACTGTTGCTGCAAAGGGATTCGTCTGTCCCTGCCGAGGGTGCCACACTCAGAACTGGCCCCCCACTCTGGCCATCGGGGCCTCCGCTGAGTGTCCGCGGTTCTGCTCGGGCCGCTGGGACGCGCGGGCCTGTTAGCCGGGAGGTGTCCTCTTGTGAGGGCACATGCGCGAGCAGAGACCCCCAGGCCCGGGAGCCGCAGCCCAAAGACAGCTGCTTCTCCGGCTGGGCGCGGGGATCCCCAAGGTGGAGGATGAAGAACCGGGTGAGCGGCTGAGGGAGGACCCGGGCACAGCGCTCGAGGCTGTGGAGCGTCTGGGGAAGCACAGGCCTCAGCGCTGGGTAGAAGCTGCTTTTCCTTCCCCTCTTTGCCCTCGTCTGGGTTGTCCTTGCGTCCTCACACTGTGGTCATCGGGAATAGGTAACCCCGTCCTGCGATCCTCGTGCCAACGTGCCTGGGGGGGCTGCCCCTCCTTCCCTCGCCCCCCCACCTGCACGTCCCCCCAGGGGTCCATAAAACCAGTGTCCTTAGGTGCAAGGATTGGGCAGAAACCCAGGCAGACACATTTCAAGAAAGGGAGGAGGCGCTATGACGGTGGTTTGCATGCAGAAGCCGGGACTCTAATGGGAAAAATCTGCTCCGATAATTAATGCAGCGCCTGGCACACCTGCCCTGCCCACGGCCTCGCTGCAGCCTCTGCACCTGATGGGAACAGAGCGCGGCACCCGGAGGAGCGCGGGACCAGGCCCAGGCCGGGGCGGGCTGGTGAGGTCTCTGGCTCCCCTGCTTGCCAAGGACGGGGCGCCAGGAGGCTGGATCCGGGGAGGGAACATTCCGGAGCCCGTCTAAGCAGAGTGCTGGGGAGGCCACGCCCACCCTACCCGCTGGTGTCCGTTTCCCAAATCTCCTAAAAACAGCGAATTTCCGCAAAAAACAAGCCTATTTCCAGCTATCAAGTCGCTTGGAAATGGGGGGACCGTCCCAGGGGACCCCACCAGAGGAGAAAGCCCAGCTTGGAGGAGCAAGTGAGTGCGGAGATCTGCACCTGCGGCCCCCCCCGAGGGTCACGGCGGAGGCCGGGGCACGCCTGGAGTGCGCGGGGACCCCGGGAGGGGACCCGCCGGCAGCCTGTGTCCGGCGCCCCCGGGTCCCCTCGGGCTCGCGGCCAGGGCGCTCCCGTGTGCCGCATGCCCAGATACGCCCGGCCGCAGACTGTGCCAGCTGCCGCGCGCCGTCGTGCTGCTCGCGCACGGCCTCCCGGTTCCAGGTGCCCGTGGCCCTGACACCCGCCCGACGACCCGCCCACCCGAGGGCGCCCCAGCCTGTCCAGGGTGAGCCGGGTGGCTGCAGGGGTGCCAGAGGCTTCCAGGGGGCGTGCCGGGTGCCTCCCGGGCTGAGCGCTCCGGGGAACACGCGGGAAGCCCCGCGGCCTCGGGAGGGGGCTTGGGTGCCCCCCCCCCCAGGTCCACAGCTGGCTGTGAAAAGGCAACAGACACGCCCCGAGGGGAGAGTTCACTTCCCCAGGCTCACCTTTGAATGGTGTCGCTGCAAATAATAATAAATGCCTGTTGTTCAAATAATAATAAATGTGTGTTGTTCTACTGTAATAATAAAGTCTAGTTTGAAATAGTATTTGGACAATATTTGGCTACATGTAAAATGCTAAAAATGCTTTGGGATTAATATAAGAGTCCGTATCCTCATTGTCCCACTCCAGAAACATCTGTGCCATGAACACTTGGCACGGCTCAGGGGTGCCGAGGCCAGGCGCGGGGCTGCAAGTCCTGTGACCGGCGCGGGGGGCCTGGGGCCCTGTGGCCACCTCACTTCCCAGAAGCGACATCCCAGGCCGCTGGCCCTCTGTGATCTCAGGGACTGTCCCCTGTCCTGGCGTCTGCGACCTCAGGGACTGTCCCCTGTCCTGGCGTCTGCAACCTCAGGGACTGTCCCCTGGTGCTGGCCTCTGTGACCTCAGGGACTGTCCCCTGTCCTGGCCTCTGTGAGGCTTTGCTCATCTCCCCACATCACTTCTGTGCATGCTCAGCGCTGATGAGGCAGTGGAAGCAAATGCACGTCTCCTACTTCTGATGACATTAAATTACATTTTAATAAGATTATCCCTTCATTTTTCCATGATGTTTTTTGAAGAGAAAATAGGGACTTCACCAAATTCGAAGTTGATGCATAGACATTGCATGTATGTGATGACATGGAGATTGTGAAAAATAGGTGTGAGGATGCAGAAGTGAAGTGGGTCTCGCGGAATCACGTGCCGAGAAACCAGCACGTAGCATTGAAAGCTCGCGCTTGGGGCTCCAACATTTTTAGATCTGAAAACAAGGACTAGAAAGTACACATGTATCAAATATAACATTTTAGAAGACTTGCCCATGAGCGTGAATGTGAAAATATCGGAATGAACCGTGGCAAACCCTGACCCCTGCGAGACGTGGGCCTGGGCCCGCCGGGGCACACGCGTCCCGCTGCGCCTTCTCTCCCCCCGGGCCTGCCGCGGCGGCGCCGGCCGCTCGGTCCCGGGGTCTCCGGCCCTGCTTGTCTGGCCATCGCCTTCCACTCTCCTCCTTTCTTTCACCGTCTGCATATTCTGCTGAGATGGCGTCTTCCCCAAGGTCGCGCCTTGGCAGCCGCGTCCTCTCCCAGCCGCGCACCTGCAGCCTCTGCGCGCCGGGCTCTGGCGCCCCCTGGGGGCCGCGGCGGCGCGTGTGGCCGAGCCCAGGTGCCGCCTTCGCATCCTCGGGAAACCAGCCCTTCGCCCCGCGTTGTCCAATGGAAAGTGTGTTGGAAGATTTTGGACGTGCGTGGCTCCTTTTCCACACTCAGCACCCGAAATGGATGTGCAACGAACACTCACGTGGGCGGCGGCTGGGACAACCGTGACCGTGACCCGAGCACCCCCGGGGCTTTCTCCGCCACAGCCCTTGGAGAAGCATCTGCACGGAGGCAGTTGCAAAGGCCTCAGAATTAATTTCACCTATTTTAAATTTTTTGTCATGTGTCTTCCAGACAGTGCGGCCGCCCGGCGCCCACAGAGCTGACGCGGAGGCTTGGCGCGCCCTCGCCAGCCGCCTGCCCGGCTGACAGCTTGTCCGCGTTCCTGGGCCCGGGTCCACCCCAACACCGCCCGCTCTTCCCACACAACTGCCAGCTGAGGTTGAATGTGGATGTGCAGACTGACTCCCTATAAATAATTTGCTTGTAAACTTTTATTCTGTCCATTAAGACGTGCAGGGTCCAAGGAGGTCGTGCGGACGTGTCAGGAGTGCAAAGCTCACATCAGGTTTTCACTCACTTGTATTTCTATATTGAAGTTTGATTCCGCCGTCAAGTTCTATGTGTGTGTCTCATCCATTCCATAGTATCTGCTGGAAGCTCTAGTCTGTAGACTGCAGTGATAGACCCACTGCTAAAAAAAAAAAAAAGAAGCTATTTTTATATTAAATCATTAAAAAAGTGTATCAAGTAGGTAATATCATTAGCTACATAGAAGAAAAAAGAAAGTAACCCTTGCCTGGCCAACTATAATTTAAGAAATATCAGTCCATCTTAATTACTTCTTTCAAGCACGTGAATAATGATAATGCAGAGGAATGTGAGATTTCGAGTTCTCGTCAAAGAGAGGGCAGCCTCCAGGACGGTGCCGTTAATTTTTTACACCGAAGCCAACATTGGGTTTGCTACCTTCCAGGTCGTGGCTTTCGGTCTGGGGGGGAGGCAGACAAACCCAAATGGGCTGGAATGAAATAATGGGGCCCTCCGATGTGTTGGGCAGCTCTGTATTTTTTCTCCTGATTTGTGTCCTTGCTTAATAAAAAATGCAGAGGACTCAAGCTGTCGACGCGGTTGGCATCTGTTTCAGATTCATTCTTACTGACAGCAAGCTGCTCGCAAACGCGCAGTCACTTTATCATCAGAAATACGCAGCCTGGCGCTCCTGGCCTCTGTCTCTTACCCTGGAGTTTATTTTCCATTTTATTTTTTCAGAAATGCCACATTGAAACCTGCGGTGAATGACAAAAAAATGCAAGAAACTTGCGTGATTATGATTTGAACATTAAGATACTTGAACAATGTTGCCGTGCCCAGATTTCTGCTTTTGACCTCTCAGCTAATCTATCTGGGGAGGAAACGGGACCTTCGGCTCAGAGGAAGCAGACGGAGAGTGGCGCGGACAGTGCGCTTCTTACCCCTTCTCCGCACGGAGCGACAAGCTCTGCCTTCCAGCTCAGTGAGACCGGCTGTGCGGGGCACCACCAAGCCTGGCCCTTCTAGTCAAAGGGATGTTTGCCAAGAGCTCCAGAGCGGCCCACCCAAGGCTCGTGGAGACCCGGCAAGATGTGGGGTCTGGTTCCAGTGGTTTTTTTGCCCCTTGTAACCTGCCCAGTGGGCTTTTTACACTCACTTAGGGAAGTGTCTACAAGTGAGGTGTGTATGGAGCCACAAATGACCCTGGGTAGCCAGAGCAATCTTGACAAAAAAGAGAACAGGAGGTCACACCAGTGCCTGCAAAGCTGTAGGTATCAGAACAGTGTGGTACTGGAAATAAAACAGACGTGCAGAACAATGGAATAGAGTTGAGGACCCCCCCACACACACACATATATGCACAGTTTATCTACAACAAAGGAGCCAGGCGTGTACAGTAGAGAAAGGGAGTTTCTTCAGCAAAGAAAGGTGCTGGGAACACTGGACAGCGTACACGTGTGTGTGTGTGTGTGAGAGAGAGAGAGAGAGAGTGCGTGCATGTCTGTGCATGTATAGGGCTTGTGTGTATGCACATGCACAAGCACGTGGTGTTTGTGTGTATGTATGTATGCACGTATATCTGTGCTGCGTGCATATGCATGTATTGTGTGTCTATCTACGCGTGTGTCTACACACACTAGTTACACGCTTTATCATACTGAAGTCAAGAGTGTGGTTTTTAAATCTTTTATCTTGTAAACGCCCCGCAGTTCATCTGTGCAGCCCGAAGGAAATCTGCTTCCCAGCCACGCGCTCTACCCCTTTGTCTAGTGTCAGTGACAGGCCGAGGACGCTGGCACAGAGTCACCCTAATTTTGTCTTAAGTTCTGGGGCTACAGTCTGTTTCATCAACTAATAAGAAGCTACCACATTCATGTTAAATTTATAGCCCGTTTCTTATCCCTCATTGATTAATTAAACTCTAAAAATATCCACACAGAATCTGACATCATTTCTTATTACATATTTACTGCCAATGTACACTTTACGTTGCTGAATTGGATTTTACATACATCCGCGTCTGAGTTCCTTTTGGGAGCCAGTGTGTGTTTAAATATTTATGGCTTGTAACTGCGCAGATCGGTTTACTTGGTTATTAATGCTGAGCCTTCCATCGGGCGTGTTGCAGGTGATGAGGCGTTAGCGCTGTCTTTTTAAGGAATCCTGAGTCTTTCAGCTCCAGTCTTTGAAAATAAAACTGAATTTTGGTCACTATGTGTCACTGAAGACTCAGCAGGCACGAGTCTGCTGGGCCGGGGATGATGCATAAATTATGAACTTCAGTCTGAAATTCCAGAATAGATTGCATCGCCTGGGGAAGCGAGCAGGACAGAAAGAGAAATGGAACCTTCAAAGGTTCCATAAAGGGAATTTTAATCACTCTAACGCAGGCCGGGGCGGCAGGTGTCACGTGCGGGGCCGCGCTGCGGCCCAGGCTTCCGTGGGCCGGTCCCGGTGTGGCACACACGCGCGTGGCCCCACGCCCACTCCGGGGCGAGCAGCAGGGCCCGGGGCCGGCGGCACCACCGGGCCGCACACCTGCATCTGGGCACGGAGCAGCGGCGGCGCCATACCCAGTGCCTGTTCTGGAGATAGAGGCGACAGCTGGCACGGGCACGGTGAAAATGTGCTGGTTTCGAGTCGCGCACGGAGGGGGTCGTGGAGGGCACTGGATGGTGATGGACACGGTCATGGCAGGAGAGGACGAGGGCTCGGCGGGAGCCCAGGGTCCAGGCAGTGAAGGCGAACAGGGGAGGGAGCCCCCCGTGCCACAGGGCCCTGCTCGCCGTCCTCGGGGCCCTGCTCGCCGTCCTCGGGGCCCTACTCGCCGTCCACAGGGCCCTGCTCGCCGTCCTCGGGGCCCTGCTCGCCGTCCTCAGGGCCCTGCTCACCGTCCACGGGGCCCTGCTCGCCGTCGTCGGGGCCCTGCTCGCCGTCCGCGGGGCCCTACTCGCCGTCCGCGGGGCCCTGCTCGCCGTCCTCGGGGCCCTGCTCGCCGTCCTCGGGGCCCTGCTCGCCGTCCTCGGGGCCCTGCTCGCCGTCCGCGGGGCCCTGCTCGCCGTCCGCGGGGCCCTGCTCGCCGTCCTCGGGGCCCTACTCGCCGTCCTCGGGGCCCTGCTCGCCGTCCACGGGGCCCTGCTCGCTGGCCGCTCTCTCTAAACCCCCGTCTTTCTCACACCCCCGTCCGTGGCTCTGGACTGGCTCACTGCCGGCCGCGGGGTGCTGGGAGACACAGACGCGGTGTTGTTTCAATTAAACTGTGGCGAGTGCTCAGGGTTGATAGCGGGAGTGGGTTATAACGTGGCCATTCTGAGGACATTTTAATAATTTTGAAAACTTTTCTTACAGGACCCTAGAATACACACATCTATTGTTTATTTAAAGCTAGTTTGTGTTTCCATTGATGATATGAAGACATGCAGAGCTACTCTGAGATGAATTCATCCTCCACGGCCTGTTCGCAGTGAACCGTGGATGTTCAGGCTGTCCAGTGAGTCTGTGACTGGGGAATGAAAGTGGACTTGTTTTTGGAAGGAAACGTAACACCCAGATAAGTCCACTGCTGTTCTTTTCCTAATGACACAAAATATGTACACCTCCTGCTCGTTTTCCAAAATTGTGCCCAGTGACCACCATATCCATGAAGACTTGGTGTCGCTCTAGGTGCTGACGTTATATCAAGAATATTTCCGTATTTACTGCACATTTAGAAATCATTCACCCAACCACAAGGACTGTTTAACCTAAAATATCATTTAAATAATCCTCTCCTTTCGTGCATGGAGTTTAATTTGTGTTTTTCCCAACTAAAATCGATACTCTGTAGAACAGAATAGACATGTCACGCGATACTGTCCAGTACAGTTCCTTGACATGGGAAATTTTAGAGCAGCCCAGGGTCTCGGTGTTGTGGCTGAGGGAGTTACCGCCAATAGGCCACGTTCACGCTCTTCCCAGCAATGAGCGAAAGCATGTGAATATCATCATTAGGGAAAAAAGTGTAAATTTAGACCAAAATGTTTATCACTTTTGTGTTCATTTGCATATCTATGAAGTCTGACACATCGGGGTTTAGCACTCGGGGGTTGAAAAGGCAATATTGGTTCCTCATTTAGATGCAGATTATGAGCGCTCAGAAGCTTTCCAAGTTAACCGGCTCGTAAAAACTGCAATACGATGTAGGTGTTTGTTTTCTAGCATAGTTTTTACGACATGATGTGCCCATAATCATCACTGTAAACTTTAAATAAAGGACCAGGTTTGTGCACATCAATCAGGATATATCCACGAGCCTCTGTCCTTCGTGCAGAAGTTAAGAACGATTCTTCCATCTCGGCGTGGAGTTCCTCCTAGTGAAAACACCCCCCACGGCTGTGATCTTTCCATTTTCCATGAAATATAGGGGAGGTTGTATCCCTTTAATTCCTTCCATATTTACTTATCAACAGAATCAATAACAGGTAAACTGGACAAGGATTTAACTCAAATCTTTCGGGAACAAGTCCAGGAAAATATAGCCAGGCCCTAGAACCTGCTCTCACGCAGACGACGATGCTCTCTGTCAGGCTAAGGACATTTTTCTTTGTTTCACTTTTGTGTCACTGATCTCAGTGTTGGGGGAATATTCGGGTACAAAAACTTTCTGAACCCCAAAGGCAAAACCCCCCTAGCTGTCCGTGTACCCCGCATTCTATGCGCGTGTTCCGCGTGGGGCCGCGCCCTCTCTTTCATGCTGTCCCCGGGGAAATAGGTGTGTGACCCGCGCGGCCACAGTGGTGCTTTGGGAAGACCTGCGAGCTGGCCTCCGGGCACTTTATCCTGGCAAGGGGACAGCAGCGAGGCTGTTCCCGTGCAGGCCGCCGGGAGTCTGTCAAGTGCCGTGGCGCTGCTCCCAGTGATGAACCAGCTTGGTCCCACGTGCACCCACCAGGGGCCTCGAGCGCAGCGGTGCGACCTCATGGCGGCTCCCGTGTGCTGGCCCTCCCGGGGCGCCAGCTGGAAGTCGGTGGTCTCAGCGGGGAGGACGAGTCTTGTTCCATATCAGAGCGAGGCCCCATTGGGCACTCACAGGGCAGCGTGTGGGGGCCTGGCCCTGCCTCCGACACCCCCGTCACTGCCCCCGGTGCAGGCTGTCCGTGGGGAGTCACCTCCCAGGAACCCCGCCCGTCACCAGGGTTACCAAATAAAATGGCAGGAAATCCAGTTAAATTTGGATTTCAGGTAAACAGTGAATAGTTATCCTCGACGTTTATTTGTTGCTTATGTGAACATTAATTTTCTAATTATCACATCTCTCAACATAGCCCCATCAGGTGGCTCCATACCTGCCTTAGTGGAGACACGGAAGGTGCAGAGAGAGTGGATGCTCGCCCCGGGAGGCAGCACTCTCCGGAGGCGAGGGCCGCAGGGCTGGCCTTTCCCGGGTGACTCCTAAATGACCCCCACCCCGGTCAGCGCTGTCCCTGACTGCTGACGTGGCGTGGACTCCGAGACACGCGTGCACACGTGCGCAGGCGTGCGCCCGGGCGCCCACGGATACTCCCATTTCATTTGCGCCAACTGTCCTTTCCATGAAGGACGATGGTTGGGCGTCCAAGCCCATGTCCTGTGCCCCCGGCCTCAAGCCTCTCTTGAGAGAGAAAGAGCCAGTGGCGGCCGGTGTCCCCCATCTCGCTCCTGTGCTGTGCGCACACCTCCGGCCGCGAACCAACGTGACGGGACACGGTGGCCGTCGATTCTTTTTTAAATGGTGGGCGACATGGAACTGCAGCTGCAGGAGACTTGAATTGTTCTTGCTTTGAAATGAAAAATACTGTTGGGTCCGGATTTTATACCAAAGTCTTACCTGGCGTGTGGTCTCTGTGAGGGCATGAAACTGCAGCTTCTTGAGAAATGCCTGTCTGTCTGCCTGTCTGTCTGTCTGGATCTATCCCCTCTTTACCTGCCCACCCACCTGGTAGCTATCACCTGCGTGTCCTCCTACCTGCCACCTACTTCCTGCCACAGCCCACCTGCAGAGCTGACCGTCCCTCGTCGAGGGGACAGGTGTGCACGGCCTGAGTCGGACGCAGCCACGGGCCTCGCTCCCCTCCCGTCTGCCGCGAGGTCTCAGGGGAATACAGACCCAACCGGGACTTCACACAAGTAGATTCTCCATGAATCTGCAATAGCTTCGCCGTGTTAGGAAGAGTTTGGCTTTTATTGACCTAACTGAAGCCCCCAAAGCCCTTGCCTGCGGAAGACACGTGTCCGTGAATCAGCCCCGTGGCAAAAGCTTCTGTCGCGAGGCGCGTGGCTTCCATCGAACTCTGTCGCTGGCATCTGGGCTTCCCTGCCGGGGCGCCTGGTTTCGGGTCTGGGCTGTGGGGAGGCGCCGGCGGTCCTGGGAGGAGACCCCGGGCTGCGCGGGCCCCGGGGTGGCCGTCTGGGGGGGCCGCTGCCTGCCCCCCACAGCGCTGCCGCCGGGCTGCAGGGAGTCAGGGCTGGAAGGGACGCGGCGGCCACCGCCGTCCTGGCAGCGGCGCCCGCGGTCCTGTCTGCACGGGAAGCGGCTTCGCGAGTCCACGGGCTCTGGGCGCCCCTCCGGCGCGTGGAGTGGGGCTGCCGCGGGCGCGCGGCTCGGCGTGTGGTTCCTCCTCGTCTGCCGGCCGCGGCGCTGAGCAGCTGGGGCGGGCGCGGCGACGTGCGTCTCTCCGGAGCTCCCCCGTGGCGCCGGCCCCACGCCCGTCACACGCCTGAGACACGGGGGGCTCTCCCCAGGGAGGAGCAGGGGCCTCCCAGCGCGATGCCGAGGCGCCGCCGGGATGCGGGTCTGCGGGTCCGCGCCCGCTCACAGTGGGGGCAGCGCGGGCCGAGGGGCCGGAGGGTCCCGTGTCTGTAGGTGGCCAGTGGGTCCAGCGTCTTCCCTCAGAGAAGGCGCCTCTGAGTCCCGAAGGCCGCCCTGCGGCGGACAAGACCACGCCTGACCCCGGCGGAGGCTCGGGTGAGCACGGGGGGGCGGGCGGCCGCCCTGGTGCGTCTGGGCGAGCGAGACGGCGCGGCCTGGCCGGCCCAGGTGGGCACGGACCCTGCTGCTCTCGGCTTACACGCGTGTGTCCCGGCCGTGCCGGGCGTCCTGGAAGCAAAGACGCCTTAAACGCTGCTGGAGTCTGTCAGCGCCGGGCAGCCGCGCACGCTGGCGCTGTGGAGTGTGTCTTGGGTGCCTTCGGGCTTCTCCCCAGCCCCCCAACCCCTCCTCAGACAGAGACCGTTGCAGGCCCCCCGCACTCTCCTGCCAGAGCTCACGCGGGTCCCCTGCCCCTGACTCGGTCTCTTCTCTGCAGAGCTCGTTGACCCGCAGTCAAGTTTTCTCCAGCGAACCACTAAAGTCTTCCACAAAACTCCACGTCTTTTCTCAGGAAAATGCCAGAGGTTTGAACTTCTCTTCTTTCTGGTTCATGTTTCCAAGAGTCTGGCGTGTCCCCCAGGGCGCCAGTGACTCCTGGGCGGCCCCGCAGCCTCCAGCAGTGGACACTGAGAGTGGACGTGGCCCTCCCAGGACAGGCAATGCAAGCACCTGCATGTGCACACTCGCGCACACACACACACGCACATACACACACACACATGCATGCAAACCACTCGCCACAGCCTCTCTATTCAGCACCTGAGCAAGGACCCGCCTGCGGCCAAGGGGATGCCCGGGAGTGGCCAGCGCAGGCCGGTGAGGTGGCGGGGCCGGGTCCCCTCTCTCCAGCTGGGCCGACGACTTCTCTCTCGGGCGTCTCCCCGGTCTGGAGCTCGCGTTCAGTCTCGGGGAGAGGGAGCGGCTGCCAGCAGGTCTGTCTCTTCCCAGGGTCTCAGCCCCACGGCGGGACCGGAGTGGAAGGTGGGGTCCCCAGGGGCTGGCCCCCCAGCAAGTGGGTGCTGCCTGGTAGGGCGCAGGGAGAGAGGAGCGGCGGGAGTCACCGGAGCAGATGACCGGGCGCTCAAGTCCAGTCCCCGCGCTCGGCCGCTGCCCGCGTGCAGCCCTGCAGTTGTGCCCCCTCCGCCAGGCGTCCAGGCCCCGCAGGCAGCATCCGCTTCCCCAGCTTGAGTCAGCGCCCCCTTTCCTGGCAACGCCCTCCTCTGTCACCGTCGGGGCTGAAGCCCCAGGAGTGCTGGGGGGCGGCGGGGAAGGTTGGCGTGACGTGGATTCTGGAGACTGATGAGACCCACGGTGATGTGGATACTGCAAGTTTCCGTGAAGGTCGTCTTGGCGGCGTCTCAGCGGGAATCACGCCCAGGTGAGGACTCACGCGTCTGGCTAGTTGGTAAACTTCACGGATGGACTCAAAAGAAACACAAGCCACTTGGGTGTGAAGCCGCGTCCTCCCCGGCCGGAGGGGACACCTGCACGTGCCGGGGGGAGGGGGCCGTGGGGGGGCCGTGGGGGGCCTTGACGAGGACGGCGAGACGGGAAACAAAGCTCCCAGCAAACTGCAGACACTGAGGGCTTTTTGAAATAGATAAAACACACGCCTCCCTTTCAGAAGGCCCCGGGAAAACAGTGCGTGGGTCCTGATAAAATTGCATTATCAGACTTGAAAGAGCAAACTTGCAATCAATATCAAAAGCAACGCAGCCTGAGTACAATTCTTGGAGAAACAATATCTAATCATATACTTTATTTTGAAATCAGAAAATGCATTAAAGAAAATCTTTGGTGTACTGAATAAATGAATAAAATGAGAGACTAGATTGAGGAACTAATTCCTATTCTCCAAACAGCAAGGATCTTGCTGACAGTATGATGTATCCTGAATTTAAATTTTGTATGGAAAGCAATCTGTTTCCTGAACGTGTGACATATTAGGATAATTACGAGGCCCTCATCAAGCAATTAGCCGTCTCTTCCTATGTGAATACGTTACAATTTGCGGACATTTATTTTTTGTCGATTGAGTTGAACCAGTGCGAGCATTGGATTATGTTACTTAACCGGTTCAGCTTCATTTCTGGGAATCACTTTGTTGCTGGTATTTGCTATTTGGGGCTAGTTTAGGTGTTCTGTGAGCCTCATGTGTGCACGTCGATACGCTTTAAAAACAACCAATAAGGACAATTGTCTCTCAAGTAAATGAGATGCAGTTCCGGGATGACTGTGCTGCACGTCTCTCCACTCGCAGAGCGGAGGCTGCACGAGGACGGCACTGCCCGGCTGGCCGGGAGCCGCCATCCCTTGCCACCAAGAGCTGCTTTCTCTTGAGAGTGAGCAACCCGCGTTGACCCAAGAGGGACGCGCTCCCCGCAGAGGCTCATCCTCACTCCAGGCCGAGTCCGGGCCCCGTGGCAGTCACCGCTTTGTTCAGACGTAGAAACTCAGTCACACCCGCCAGCCCCCGCATCCTCCCTCACCGCAGGGCCGCCTGCCCCGGCCAGAGGCCAGTGTGGCGGGGTCGGGGGTGTCCCCGGAGGCCCCGCTCCTGCCGTCAGCATCGTGTGGCTGTTCCCACGTGACGCTGGCAAGGCTGTGCTGGGCAGAGGCAGGCCCCCGCATCGGGGCGCCCCTCCCGACACGGCCTGGCTGGCAGTGCCCAGCCGACGCTCTGAAAGTGTCCCTGGAGTACACATCGGGCATGAAGGAGCAAATCCTTTTTCATGTCGGGCATTAAAACCCTAAAAATAGTCTTACATTTTAATATTTAATTTGGAAACATAACCGCAGGTGTTACTGCCTTTGTAAAAAAAAAAATTAAAAAGCCCAGCAGAGCCGCCGGCGCCCGTTGCAGGGACTCACCGGTGCGCGAGGCCGGTGCCGCCCCCGAGCTGAGAGCACCGGGCTGAAGCCCCAGGGCCCGGCGTCCCCGCCGGCTCGGCACAGGAGGGAAGCACAGGCGAGCGCGAGGGCGAGGCCGCCTCAGCCTGGCGCCGGCAGGGACAGGGCCGCCTGAGTCCCGCTGCTGGGGCGCCCTCCGCCCCACGCCCAGGCGCTCCGGAGACCCGCCAGGTCCAGAGCCAGCTTAGGCCCGAGACGCGGGAGCTCTGGCATCCAGGAGAAGCTGGACTCACGGATCCGAAGCTTTTGCGCTGCTCGGTGGGGTGACCCCTTTCTTCACACCGACCTCTCACGGCTCTGAAATTTATTGCAAAGCTTTTGTTTTAAGTCACGTTGTTACGTCTTAATTCTTACGGCCGGAGAATATTTTCTATTTTACCTTCCAAATGGTTGTGGCTAATGTTGAGGGCCAAACAGTGTTTTCTCTCAGCCGCGGCCTGAGGGCGCCCGGGCGCGGAGGCTGTGGGGGGCGGCGGAAGGCAGGGAAGCTCCGGGTCTGGGGTGCGGCGCCCGGGGAGCCCGGCCCGGGGGTCTGGCTGAGACGCGCTCGCGCGAGGGCGAGTCAGGAAGGGACTTGTCCCGGGAGCACCGGCGTGGGGGGCCGCAGGCTCAGCTCTCACTCGTCCCTGGGCTCCTGGTGGGCGCCGGCCCGAGCGTTTCCTGCCGTGGCTGCTGCTGACTCAGCGACATTTTTTTCCTCAAATGTTTATCTCCACCTTCCAGTCTGGAGATTGGCGTCACGCCCAGTTCCCGCACTCTCTGCCGTCACGGTTTGTGGCACTTCATTTGATACGCGTGCTGTTTGGTTGATAGAAGAGGTTCGAAAAAGACAATAAACTTACCCGAGTGTGTGGAGCAGTCTTAGCCAGAGGAAGTTCTAGATATCTCTGCGTCTGTCTCTGGCTCTGTGGTACTGACCGGGCCAGTTCTAGGGGCCTGGACATTGGCTCGAGGCCCAGCGGCCTGGGCAGCGGCTGCCGGCCGGCAGGTGGGGAAGGGAGGGGCGGGACCCTTCCCGCCCCCGTGGCTGAAGGACCTGCCCTCGCGAGTCCAGGGCGCACAGCCCCAAGCGTGTAAAGCTGTGAGAACTGAAATTGCGAAGGTCCAGGGGCTGCATGTTAGGTCACGGACTGGAGCCATGAGGGGAGCTATCGTCTGCGAGTTCTTAGATCAATAGTTAGTTTATTGAACTGGGTGCCCCGAGACACGGTCAACCTCCAGGGGTTTCTCGTGGCATGTGGGCATCTCATCACAGAAGGGGCACTGCTGACCGCTGGCTGGAGGGCGGCCTTGGCGCTCGCCATGTGATGCACCGTGACAGTGGCGTCTGGGACTGTCCTGACTCCATCGGGTGACCCCAGGAGCCGCCGTCACTCTGATGTAATAGCATAAAATTGCTGCACAAAAGCTCGGTGTCAGGCGGAGGGGTGAGGCCCTTGAGCTACTCCATCCCCTGTGTCCCCCGTAATCCCACGTGAGGTTCAGAGAGAAGAACGGAGCGAAGTGCCGGTGTCCACAGAGCCACAGGTCAGCACCCCACTTCAAGATCCCGTCTCCCGAGGCCACGCTTCGCGTCCCACCAGATCACATTAGGTGTGTCCATAAATACTTCATGAAATCAGGGGTTTTACTGCCCTTGCTCTGGTCATCCTGGCCCAAACAGTGCCCGCGGAATGTTTTTTGAGCACTGCAGGATTTTTATTTGGAAAACACATGGACGACTCAGGCCCGCCAGATACTAGAGGGTGGAGTTAGCTTTCATCTTCATCATTTCAAATAGAAAAAGAAGAGGAAACTGACATGGTATGATTTCGCCCTTGCAGAGGGCTGGCGGAGGCTCGGGTGGGGCCCGCAGGGGTGCTGGGGGCTCGGGAGGCTCAGGAGGGGCCCGCAGAGGTGCTGCAGTGACGGCTGTTGGGGCTCTCAAGACTGTTGATGATTCACCCCCAATAAAGACATCAAAGTTTCTGATAACAAGTGTCACAGAAGGAAACGAGCTGTCACATCAGACAGCTTCGGGGCTGAATTAATGCCCAAGAAACAATGTCTCACAGATCTAGACACGGCCCCGCGCGCGCCTGCATTTGTCTTCATTTGACCCAAGTGCGGACAGAGCAACGTTTCTCTGCTCTGCTGCTGCTCTTGGCCAGGGGCTGGAGGGAGCAGACAGCTCATCAGGGAGCCGTTTTTGTATTGGGGCGGGGGGGGGGGGGGGGGGTGTTATTAGGAAATCCAACTTGTCAGCTTAGAAACCTTTCTGGGTCCGCACCCACTAGCCCCGCTTTTCATATGGAAAATGCACAGAGGAAGTCGCTTGTTTCCAGCTGTCCTTCTGAAACCCAGTTCTCCGCCTCCCTTTTTTTTGTTTTAAAACTCAGACTCCTGTAATGCACTATTACATCTAAAAGGGATGACTTAGAAATGTTAGCGCAATAGGATGACTGTGCCTGGGTGCTCCTTCCTGATAAATTATTCCGCATGAGAGGGAAATTCCGCGTGCTGTGTGTCGAGCAGATCAGAGCTTTGAATCACATTTGCCGTTTCCTGATGTTTTCCCCTGAAATGAAGTTGTTGCGAGCAGAGGCTGGTTTTGCCAGGGGTGGGGCTATACTGATTTTTAATATGATGCTATTAAAAAGCAAAATTCACCCAAATAAATGTAAAGATCGACTTGACTTTATCGCGGTTCCCAGAGTAGCCTGGCTGCAGCGCCCTGCCCCGCGGGTGGAAAGGCCTGTCCGTGGGGCTGCAGGAAATGGAGACTTTCCTGGTCGGAGAGAGGCGGGCGGGGTCAGGAGCTAGAGCAGAGATCTCTCCCGGCAGGAGGCCGCGTTACCCTCGCTGGTGCCAACCTGAGACTGGGATTAGAACCCCTGCGGGGAGGCTGAAGCCCCCCCCCCCAACCCATGGGTGACCCCTCTGGGTGTCACTGGGCATCACTGGGCGTCACTGGGCATCTGCTATTTCTTTGGTTTGTTGTTTGTTTAACAAATCCTGAAATGCATAAGTGGCCAGTAAATTACTTTCACATAATCATTTTCGAATAAATGGATTAGGGACAAGTGATCCCATAAGAAAGAATATTGCTTTTGCCTGGGAATTGATCTCCACGCCAGGAAAACTTGGTCCTTACACAGAGCAGACTGTGTCCCGCCCTCTGACCCGCCGTCTGGCTGAGACGGGGCTGCGGTTGCTGCTGTGAACGTGCACAGGCGGCGACTCGGGCGCTCCTCACCGAGCGGTCTCACCACCACTGCTACTGGGAGGGGCCGTCCCTTGGTAGTGCTGGCGGGCAGAGTGGGGGGTACCCCCGGCCCCCCAGAGCTGCACACACTCTACGTGGGATCTGCCATCTGCTGCATCGGGACAGAGCACGCTAGGCACATAAGGCCTTCAGCGGAAAAGAACTTCAACGGTGTCGCTGTGCAGGAGCAGAGGAAGAACATAGTTAACACGGCTCCCAGGAAGCCCCGGTCGCCCGGCCCCTCGCGGGGAAAGGCCCAGACAGACGGGTGGGCCCGGACGCCAGGGCGGCTGGTCTGGCGGAGGGGCGGGGACGCCATCCCGGGGCCTCGTGCTTGCAAAGCAGGAGGGTGAGGCGCGGCCAGCTCAGTTCTGCTTGTTCCCGACTTTCCTGCTCTACATTTGCGTCAGAGATAGAATGTGCACCTGCAAGCCGGTAGAGGGGAAGACTGAGTTTAAGGGGGAAAATGACTGACAAAGACAGAACGGTAAGGATCAGAAGCTTCTGGAAGGTGTATAATAACTGGCACAGCAACAGGGTATTTGAAATTCCAAATTCACAATACACATAGGGACTGTTCCGTACAATTAACAAAAAATAATGATAAATTTTGCAGGAGATAACAGACAGCGAGGGATTTTAGGGAGTGGGAAGGAACGTGCCAGGTAAACACTGTGTAACCAAGGAGGCCTCCCTCTCGCTGCCGTGCAAAACAAACTTTAAAATCTGTCCTTTGAAGGGAAAGCTAGTGTTAGGGACACAGACAGTTTTATATAAAGCTGCAAGCGCGGCCCCTGCATAAAGCACAGAGACGGCTGTTGTCTCTCAGTGTCAGAACAGCACGTGCAATTGTGTGTGCAGGTCAGTAAACGCTCAGTCAAAAATTGGGCAAAAGGTCTGAACGGAAGAGTCAGAGAAGATGGACTCAGTGTTCAGTTGTCAAATGGAAATGCCTGATCAGTGGCCAGAATAGTAAGGCGGGTGCAGGTGCGAATAACAACCTCCCTGCAGCACCAGCCTGCAGCGTCCAGCCTGGGGGCGGCAGACAGCCGCCCGGGGCCCCAGAGCCGCCCGCCCGCCCGCTTCTGCCCAGCCGGCTGATGCCCAAGGGCAGCAAGTCTGGGGTGCCCCGTGGAGCTGGAGATGGTGCGCTCAGAACTCAGCATTCCCGTTTCAGACACACGCCAGGAGCCGCCGTGCGGGGGTTGGGGGGTGGCGGTGGCCGTTGCGCCTCTGGCTGTAAAGGTGAGACACGGAAGCAGCCACGGAACCTGCGGAAGGGCCCGAGCTCTGGCTCTCCCTGGGGCTACATTCCAGAAACAATGTTGAGGACAAGATACCAAACAGTGGGCACCTGCCGTGCCCGTCCTGGGATTCCTGAGGCCCATGGAGCTCTTCCCCACCCTGGTGCCCATGTGCCTGGCGAGTGTCTGCGCGTGCCCGGCGAGTGTGCATGAAGCCCGCGACCCGCGCCCCGGTGCCCTGAGCGTGCCGTGCGGTGCGGGACGGGGCTGGGCAGGGCCGGCGGTGCTTGGGGCGAGGACTCCGCCGTCTGAGATGTCGGACGCGTCCTTACACGAGGCCGCCCTACACTGGGACGCCAAGCGTGACTGGCGAGCCCTCGAGAGATCGTGAACAAGCACATTTCACTTTGAACCGTGAGGAAAGGCTCGGGGGTCATAGGATCCCCACGAAGGGTTATTTTGAAGCGGGGGTGGCGGCGGCGAGGCGCTCGGCTCGGGATGTCCCGGCGTAACTGCCGGGTCGCGGAGCCTGCAGGGCTCACGGCCTGCCTGTGGGGTCTGGGCCGGTGGCCCCCGCTGCCACGCTCCCTCTCCTCACGGGGGAGAACACGCGTGGGGGACAGTCCGTCCAAACTGGCCGGGCCGGAAGCCCAGGTGCGCATCAACACGGCAGACCCACCTCGGGCCGACACCTGCTGTGGGCAGGACGGAGCTGGGGAGGGTCCGGCGCGTGGGGAGCTGTGCCGGAGGAACTCAGGAGCGCTGGCGTTCTGGGGCTCCTGCGACGGGGCTCCTCCTTCCTGGAGCGCAGGGTCTTTGGGGGTTCCCTTCGATGAGCTGCACCCTAACAAACTTGCTTCCCCAGGAAATCTCCTTAACTCCTAAATAAAAGCTGGGGCGGAGCGCACCGCGTGCGGGCGGGTTTCTCTGTAGAGCAGCCTGGAGCCACGCCAGCCCGGGGCAGCAGACGGGGGTGTCCACTGCGTCCATGGTGTCCGGCGCGGGTCCCACTGACAGCCCGCTGGCCACCATCTGGGTGTCAATGTTCCTGCCGCCCCGACTGTGCTGATGCCCCCAGTGGCGTGTCCAGGGGTGGGGCCTCCGGGAGGTGTTCAGGAAGGACGGACTGAGGGGCCCACGTGGGACTGTGTCCCCGTGAGGAGAGCAAGCAGGCCGCTGCCCTCTCGCCCCCACCGGCCAGCGCCCGGCCGGGCCTGGAGGACGCAGAGGAAGGCCATCCCGGCGCCCCGAGCCTTGGACAGCTCCCCGGCCCCAGGGGATGACCCTGCTCAGGCGCAGCCTGTGGTGTCAGGTCCGAACGGCCCAAACCAAGTGGGACACGCATGATCTTGAAAACCGTCACCTTTGAGAGGGCTGTGGCCGTCGCTACCGGGACCCTCGGCTCAGGCGCCCAGGCCAGGCAGCGTGTGCTGTGGTCAGCTGCCCCGTGCAGCCCTGAGGCCCCAGGGCTCGTCCAGCCGCGGGCCAGCAGGGGGATGAGAGCAGGAGGACGTCCGGGCAGGCCCGCTGAGGCCATGGCGGGTGCTTGCCGCCAGCCGCGTTCCCGCCGCCCACCGGGACAGTGTCGTCGCCTGTGTTTTAATCCAGCAGGACCAGATTTGTATCAGCCTCTAATTCCAGATTCAGAAAACATAACGGAGCGCGCTTTATGCATAACTGTATTCAAAAGGGGGGAAGAAATATTAAAATGACCAGGAATATGTGCATTTTTAAAAACTATTAAAGAACGAATTCATAATCAATTTAAAGTGAGGCGAAGTACAAACCCGTGATTATACAGGAGATGAAGAAAAATGGTAATATTTAATTTTCTAAAAGAGAAAATTATTCAACCCTTCCCTGGATGGTTAAAAATAGTTGTCGTTTAAAACTGTGCTGTGAAATAATAAGCCGTAACAGAAAGGGTACAGAGAGACGGTATCATAAAATTAAAATACATGGCACCACGAGATCCGTCTCTTTCAATAAAACTTCTCATGCTGAAAAATGTCTGCCGCGATGGATCGCTCAAGGTCAAACCTTCAGTGACTCGCCCTGGGTCGCGCCGACTCGCGCTGGCGCCGGGGCCGGGCCGTCACCCGGGGGTGGCCCCGGCGGCGGTGAGCTCTTGGGGGGTTTGAAAGCCTCTTGTGCGGTTTGGCTCCGGCCGGGTGCCCGGGCGGCTGCGGCCTCGTGCGGGAAGGCAGAGCCGCAGGCAGCGAGATGGCGGCCGAGCCGGCGGCTCCGGACTAGCAGGCCCTCGCCACAGCGGGTGTTTTCCAGGTGTGAGTACCAGCGTCTTTCCCCTCCTGCCTGCCAGCGCCCCGTCTAGTGTTTGGGACCTTATGAACTCCTCAATCCTGTGAACAAATACGCATTAGATATCGAATGTGTTGACAAGCACCTCAGCTGTCTAAGCTCGGGGATGCAAGGGAACGTGAATTCTACGTGTGCTTGAAGCAGCTGACGAAGGACACACTCACATGGATAAAAACACATACTATGACAGAGTCTAGGGTGGAAAAACAGGAAGCCTCTAGGCTATGACTATTGAAGCGAGAATGGCTGCTCTGCCCAGGGTACTGAGAACGTCAGGCTGTCTAGAGACGTCGGCGCCTCTGCATTTGAAGACGAGGCAGGGATCTGCTAGGTTCAGAGAAAGGAAGGCGGAGGGTGTGCAGGGCACGTGCTGACTGCTGTGCTCTCTGGATTAATGTTTATTCGATATTTATCCAGCGCCAGGCATGATGCTAGGTTAGCTCAGAAGAGTCTTTCTCCGTGGAGAGTTTTCCAGCTTATAAACATGGATGCAGGAAAAAGGCAACAGTGGCTGAAGCACACTCGGACTCTTGCGTCTGTCCCAGGGATGCGGGTCTGGAGCCGGCGGGTGTCGCCACTGGCTCAGCAGCTCACGCAGGTCTGCACCGGAGCGCCTACAATTCTCTTTGTCTTTCCCTTGTGGTGCAAAAGTGGCGGCTGCACCACGGCCGTCCCGCACGCACCCTTGACGTGAAGAAAGTGTAAAGAGGAGAGGCCCGAGTGTGCCACTGCCTGTCTGCGTGAAGGCCCCACTTAACCGTTTCCAAAAACTCCATCCAAGTAAAGAGCTACTTGATAACATCCCGCCGTGTGGTGCATTCCACCTGGGAGTCTCCAGATTTTAAGCTTGGCGCTCCTTCCTAAACTGGGTTTTATGAGTAATGAAGAATTTTAAAACTGACTATTGGGTGGGCAGCCTGCAGTTCCTGAGGTGGTCAAGCTCCGAGGGGTTGTCATGGAGTGAGAGGAGGCTGTGCGGACTCTGTGAAGCAAGCCTGTCTCCTGCACGCCTCCCCCTCAGCTCCCTGCAGTTTATTTCTTCCTGATCTCAGTTTTTGTTTTAATAACTAGGAAAGGAAAATATATAACTAAGGCATCTGTTGCACCCAAGGGCTGCGCCTCATATGCCCCCTGGCCTAGCTGGCGCGGCACGTGGGTGTGTGCAAGATGGCGCAGGGGGAGCCAGAGGGGGCCAGAGGGAGCCAGAGGGGGCCAGGGCCCGGGGCGGGGTGGGGGGTTGACCTGTGTCCTGATTGACCTCCTGCGTCCTCCTCCCCCTTCCTCTGTCTGCTGAAGGAACAGAACAAAACTGAACTTCTCCTTTCCGGTTGGTTCTGTCTCCTGGATGGTTCCCATGTCTGTCCATCAATTGCAGTTTAATTGCTGATGACAATCTCTATTCGTCATGACTTCCAGAGAAGCACGAGTCCTGCGCTGACAGAGCCCGTGCCCTGCCGCCGCCTGGCCGCCGTTCCGTCTCCGTCCCTCCCTCCACGCCGCCACCCGCGCCCTGACCGTTCAGTCTCTCCGGAAGGTGCACAGACACTTAAGCAGCCGCGGCTCACGCTGCCCGCCTGCCCCGGAGTAGCCCATGAGGACAACATCACGGTGAGCGGCCGTGTCTTGACATCTGGAGACATAAACGTGTCTTCAGACCAGTAGGTCAGGAGAGTCGTTCAGACGCTCGCATGGGATGACACGCGTGTTGGCGAATCTCCAACGTCCACGTGGAAATGTCCATCCGCCCGTGTGGTGCGGAGCCCCCCAGCTGGGGCGGGCGGGGGGCAGGCCCGGGGTCTTCAGGGCCTTCTCAGCAGGAGTTCAGCAGGCGAGGGTTGATGGCAGCGCCACCGTCCATCCCGCCAGCCCCTGTGTTTGGGGCACCGAAAGGGCGTGGGAAATGCAAATGACATCACG
This sequence comes from Talpa europaea, assembly GCF_964194135.1. Classification (NCBI taxonomy): domain Eukaryota; kingdom Metazoa; phylum Chordata; class Mammalia; order Eulipotyphla; family Talpidae; genus Talpa; species Talpa europaea. Next base: position 618,306 of record NC_140070.1, on the reverse strand, counting down.
TGCCCAGGAACCAAGACACTGAGCAGAATGTGTGGCCAAGCCGCATGCGCCCGCGGTGCGGGGTGGGGGGGGTGTCACACCCTTGGGCCCGCCCCTTCGCTCACGTGAGCCGCCCCCCCTTTCTGTGGTGTCGCCTCTTCCCTCGGCCTTTGCACGTTGCTCTTCCTCTGGTTTTTAAAAACTGATTTATAGGTCGTCTGCAGAAAACTGGCGGGGAAGCTGTGAGGACAGCTTTCCACAAGCACCTGCGCGCCGCCGCCTTGAATGTGTGTCCAGCGGCTGAGAATATGCCTGTCATTGGCTGTGATTTAAGGGCTATCGGTGTCTAATCAATCCGGCCACGAACGCGGGGGGAGACGCATCTGGGGGAGGCGCTGTGCGTGATCAGGGCCGCGTTGTGCAGGCGCCCGCGTCGGGAGGGCGTCCGTCCTGGAAATACCACGAGTGTTGCCTGATCCTACGAATTTTTCCACCCGGTGCAATTAAGCCTCTTAACACAGAAAAAGAGTCTTTGTGTTCCTGGCATATTTATATGTGCAGATTGATCTTTTCAGACTTACTTTGCATTTGTCCGAGGAAGGCACTTGGTTGAACAGGAAATATGTGCTGAGATCTGAAACTAGAAGTGAACATGAGAACAGCGGGGACGCGAGGGCCGGGGCTGTCTCACCGTCTGGGCGAGCCCCGGGGTGCCGACCGCGCGTGGCTACGGGAGAGGAGTTTCCAGTGAACCTTCTGGGGCTGAGGTCACGCGGCACAGGCTCGACGTGCAGGCACCGGGTTCCCGGGCCTGGGCCCTGGGGTCGTGCTCATCCCCAGGAGGACAGGTGCGCAGGGGGACGCGCCTGCTGGACCGTCCAGCTGTGCGAGGCCGGGGCCTCCTGAGGACCAGCTGCCCAGTCTGGGCTCCTTCCCCTCGGCAGCAGAGCCCACGGGCCACTCGCGCTTGCCAGCCAGGGCTTGGGCGGGGAAGGGGTCTTAGCACACCGGAGAGACTGCATCTTTCTCACTGCTTACCAGGAGCTCCGCGAAGCCCCCCTGGCAGAGCGCCCCCTCACCCCTGACCCCCCAAGCTGGGCCTCACCAGGCGCTGGGGGGCTCTGGTGGTAGGAGTGGCCTGAGAGGCCAAGGAAGGCCTCGAGCCCGTCCCCAGCGCTGCCTTCGCGCACGCCTGCCTCCCGCGTCCACTCAGATCTGAAGCGGCTCTTGTCAGCGCCCGCCCGAGGGGTCACCGCGGCCAGACCCAGGGCAGGCCTTGGCGCGGCCGCGATGGGACGGGCAGGCGTCGCCCTGTGCGCTGGGGAGGCAGCAGCAGGGAGGCAGCGGCGCAGGGTCAGGCAGCTGAGGACAGAGCCCTGCACAGGAGCAGGACGGGGCAAGGCGGAGCCGGAGGGGCCCTGCGGGCAGGTCAGGGCAGGCCGAGGAGAAGGTGCGATGGGCGAGAGTCTGAAGGGGAGGAGGGCCAGGCGGGGAGCGGAGCACGGGCCAGAGGGCGCGCAGGCCGCGGGCTGGGAGGTGGCCGCTGCCCCCAGCTGCCCGGTCACGGCAGGCCGCGGCACCCGGCCGGGGCCCAGAGTCAGCGCCCGGAGGGCAGCTGATTCCTGCTGCAGAGAGGAAGCCACGACCGGAGGCACATGCCAGTGTGACCGTCCGCAAGGGCAGAGGCGTCCCTCCCGTCGGGGCTGACCGGCGTCCAGGGAGCCGGCGCGGAGGAGGGAGGTGGGAGGGCGCCCGCCCCTCCCTGGCCGGGGCAGCGTCCCGCGTGCACGCGAGCTGGCAGGGCGCGGGGTCTCCGGCCTTCTCTGCTTTCTCCCTCAAGAAGCCAGAGAAACTACGCTGACTCTTGTAAACTAATGCGGTGCAGTGCAAGGGTATCAGCCAGTGGGGGGTTTCCTGCTCCCCCCTTCTCCTCGCTGGGGGAGCCTCTAGCTTCCAGATATCAGCAGGTGTGAGTGCTGGCGTCGGAAGGTAACCGTGGCAACGCGCCAGCGTGAGAGCCGCCGAGAACACGCATGACAACAACAACACTGGCGTATTTAACGGGTGAAATCCTGTTCACAGCTGTGCGGCGTCGCTGGGCGGGACTCGCTGGGCGGGACTCCGGGGCTGTCCCGGGAATCCTCTCCGCGGGAGCCGCGTTGGGGGCACAGGTGGGGGGACACAGGCGCTGCCCTGTCTCTGCCCCCCGGTGGGGTCCCCGGCAGATGGTGCTGCCTTCGGGGACCCACCCGGCCCCGCGTTCACACGGGACCTCTCAGGCGCTGTCTGCTGAGTAACAGAGTCACCCCGGCGCACCCCGAAGGTGCCGTGGGTTCCGTGTTGCCTGCGCTCTCCCGCGGGAGGCTCTTGGGGGATGAGGAACGCTGGGGGGGTGCTGTGAAGTCACCAGGGCAGGGGAGGGGCCGCTCGGGTTCCTGCTGGTCCTCTGGGCCCGGAGTCTTCAGTTGAGCACGAACCCCAACTCCCTCCCGCAGAGCGGCTGCCAGAGGTCAGCTCTCTAGGGTCAGCTCCCGAGCCCTCCTCGGGCGCTAATGAGCAGATTCCTCAGGGCCTGCCGGGAAGCCCTGGCGGTGCCCTCGTGCTGCGGACAACCCCCTGTTACAGGAAGAACAGGTTCCTCTGTTTCTTCTTGACTGGGCCTTGGAGGAAGGCCCCTCCGCACACCCCCAGACCTGGCCTCTCGGAGGGCTGGTTGGGACTCGGTAATTAAGGACGTTTCTCGGGACACGCCTCCAGTAAGCGCCGCAGATTTCAAGAGTATCATTTTCCTGCAGAGAGGAAGACCATCTTCTCTCTACAGCCAGAGCAGTTTTCAAGGTCATTTGCAAAAGAAATGCAGAGGTCGCCCGCAGCAGATTCACCGTCCCCCTCCGCGGATGAGAGAGCAGTGAGCCCTCGCCGGGAGAAAGTGGGGTGTGGGGCAGGCACTGGGGGCGCAGGCCCAGCAGCACCGTGGACACCCGCTGATCTCGTGGCCCACGCCGGCCTTTATAGCACTGTAGAGTGATGCGGCTTCAGTTAAAAAATAGGTTTAAAAGAAGAACTTGAAGGTGGCAGCCGCAGACCTCAGAGCCAGTTCAGTGCTTCAGGCGCCCCCGGATCTGGCCGGTCTCCCAGGAAGCGCCTGCCGGGCCGTGCCGGGCGTGACGTCACCCGTTTGCAGGGATGGGGACCGTCCAGCAGGCGCACCCCCGTCCCTGGGCGTCTGTGCCCCAGGCTGTCCGTGTGCTGTGCAGTGGTCTGGAGGGCGCAGGCCCCACCTGCCAAGGCAGGGACGGGCCTGAATCCACAGGGCCAGGCCCGACTCCCTCCCGGGAACCCCGGTCCCGACGCAGCCTCCCCTGCCAGGCTTGGGCGGGGCGCCTGGCCCCCTGGGCTGAGGGTTTGACCCCAGGAAATGGGTCAGTTGTTTCTGAGCTCATGACATTGCCTGGACCCCCAGCTCGTGGCCTCGGGCTGAGGGCAGTGGGACCCGGGGGTCCAGGGTGTCCCCAGTCCCGCCCGGCCCGCCCGCTCCTCCGCCTCTGCCTGTCCCTGCCCCGCCCCCCTCCCCCGGCGTCTCCCGCCAAGCGCAGCCTGAAGCCCGGCGGCTGTGAATCGAGGACGGACGGTGGGACGGTACTGACAACCGCTGGAGCGTGAGCGAGGCTGGATTTAGATGGAAACTGTGTGTTTCTGCACTTTGCTGACTAGCTTCCCAGGCTTGGATTGCTTTGGTTCCTTCTGCTCCTAACCAGTCGTGACACAGCCCGGAGGAGCCGGGGCCTGCGCTCCACGTCGCGGCCGTCGACGGAGGCCCCTGCGGCGTCCCCGGCGGGGCCCGGGGAGCAGCGTCTGTGTTCCGGCCTGAGGTGACTCGAGGGGGAATTCCGGTGACACGGACGCGCTCCTTTCTCCTTCCTTCCGTGAGACCCTCCGTGGCCGTTTAGACGTCTCACGTTAGACGCACTTGGCCTTGGAAAGGTGTCCTTAAGGTAACCGAGTAGAAATAGAAATTTCTGGAAAGGAGGCGATGCTGTCTGCAGCACGGGCGCGGCGAAGCCCGTCTCCTGGAGCCCCGCCGGGTGCGGGCGCCTGTGGCTCTGCCGCTCTCGGGTGGGGCCAGGGCGGGCTGACTCCGGGGCGTGGCCCCGACCCCGTGCAGGGACTCGCCCTGACGCCCAGGGGCACTGGCAGCAGCTTCTCTGTGTTGGCCACGCACAGCCACGTTGTTTTCTTTTCTCGCCCCGTGAGTTTAAAGACCCCGTTTCACCCCGACTCTGGGCAGTTTCTCCAGGCTGGCCGGCGGCTGTGCAGCGTCCGCTCCCTCCCAGCGGGTGGCGCCCGACCCGGCCCCTGCGGTCTGTGTTGTGGCCCTGGGGACGCGGAGCTGGGGGTGCTCTGACTCTGCTCAGCGGGTGGGACGAGCCTGTCTTCTGGGCTAACCCCCCTTAAAACACCCCCGCGGCGACCGCACGTTGCCTCCGAGTGCCCTGCTGGGGTTTTCCCGATGGCCGACTACGCCCAAAGCTAGATCCTGGCTGAGGGGCGTTGGGTCCCTCCCGGCACAAGGAGCAGGTGCTCACCCTGTGTTCAGCACCGTCCAGCTTAAGTTTCCCACAGGCTGGCCCCCCGCGAGGCAGGCGCCCCGATGGGAGCCCTGGGCCGGGCCGTCCAGCAGGGGCGCCCCTTCCGGTCCCCCAGCGCCGTGTGGACGCAGGCCTGGCCTGGTCTGGCTGGGACTGTGCCTCGCCCGCCCGTCTCTCCCCCCTCCGCCCACCTCCGTCCAGCGCCGACCTCGTAGCCATCGCCTGTGTCCACAGCTCGGCCCCCGTGAGTCCGTCTCACCAGGGAGAAGGGGACCCCGCTGGACGCGTCTGTGCGTCCCTACGGGACACAGAGGGCCCCTCTCCGCAGCTGCGCTCTCGCCCCTCGCGGCGGCTGTTCCGCCGTGTCTGGGGGTCACGGGGCAGAGCCTCGCCTTGGCTCGCGTGCGGGAGCGTTTTCCTGTTTAACTCAGAGCTCCGGAGCGCGAGGGCGGCCGCCTCCCCGCGTGACCCGCGCCGGAATCACGGCCCTTCACCCCAGACGGTCACAGCGCGTGAGCTGTAGACGCCGCCGGGTTTCTTATCTCATTTACTTGAAAAAGCACAACTTTTCGAGTCACCATCGTTTCCCAGTCCGGCATTTGGAGAAAACGCTCTCTGTGGCTCTCAGAGCATCGTGGGACCCGGCGGTGGACATGTTGCCTTGCCACGTGTCCAGGCGAGGCCCGGAGAGCTGCCTGTCGTTAGCCCCGCGCCCTCGCTGCCCTGGGCGTCCAGCACGGTGCTGGCCGCGCGGCACGAAGACCCTGGCGGCCAGAGGGGTCACGCGCTGTCCCAGCACCCCGGTGCCGCCCCCGGGCCCGCTTCCTGCAGCAGCCGCGCCCGCTGCTGAGACACGAGCTCCTCGAGGCTGAGGGCTCTGCCCTTCCCGCCCGGGTTTGCTTGTTCCCGCGAGGGCTCTGCTCCACCCTTGGGCAGGACCTGCTGGGAGTCTTCAGGGCAGCGGGGGGTCCAGAGGCTAAACGAGCGCCTTACACTGACCTCCCCTCCCCGGGTGTCGCCAGCACCCAGGGCGCAGGTCTGTCTGAGAGGAGCAACGGACAGCGAAGCTGCGCAGGGACCCGCCGCTCACCCCGCGCCCGGGAGGAGCCAGCCGCGCGGCCGCCTGGGAGCTACGGCCCGGACAGGGCCCGGGCGGGGGACCCGGTCCTCGGGGAGCGGCGCCAGCAGTTGTGGGCGACAGGAGAGTGAGAAATAGACGTGGCCTCCCACGGGGCGGGCCATGGTCTCCCCGGGCCGCGGGCGTGGGCCACGGGCGACTCGGAGTCTGTACATGTGAGAAGATAGTTGGTCTGCGGTGGAGCCGCCGGCCAGGAAATAGGACTTACGCTTGTTCAGAGTAAAATTTTAGCTGAACAAACCTGGAATTTCGATTTATACTGCTGCCAATTGTAAGTAATTAGGGGTCCTCTTGCCCCGTGTATTTTGGAGGCGGCGCTGGCTTCGTCCTTCAAGGCAGCCGGAGCAGGTGCGGCCGCCGCGCGGAGCAGGTGCGTCTCGCCAGCGGCCTGGGCGCCGCCGTCCTTGGCGTGTTGGAGAAGCAGCTCCAGGGTTGAGACGAGCACATCTCAGTCGCTAATTTGGCATCAGCCTTGAAGGAATGATTTCTGAAAGCAGGTTTCGGGTCTAAGATGAATGTGTAAGTCCATTTCGTTTGGAAAATGACCTGCACCTCCAGTCAGGTCAGTCCTGGGCGCGTCCTCGCGGGCAGCTGTTCTCACGCGGCGGGGGACGCGCGGCTGGACTGGCTCGCCCACGAGGACAGCCGGCCCGACCTGCTGCGGAGGCCACGGTGACCCCGGGGCAGGATCCCCGAGTGCCCTAAGGGGTGCCCAGGAGTCATGTGATGAGCTGACACTGCTTCGATGCCCCCCATCCCGCCCGCCCTCCCGGAGGAAGGTCAGGACTGACCCTGGGCGTCACCTACGTGGGGAATCCGCCTCCTCTGCGCAGAAGGACGAGCTCAGGGCCAGGGCCGGGCAAAGCCCCTGAGGCGGAACGGGCAGGTGCGGGCGGCAGGGGCGCTCCGGGGGCCTCCAGTGTTTGGTGCCCTGGACTTCCCAGCTCAGGGGCATCGCCAGGCTACTCCCTTTGTTTCAGACCTAAGGGCAGGCCACTCTGGACACGTCTAATCCAATTGCTTAGGGGACATCACCTCGGAAGTTTAGTTTTCTAAAAATAAGGGTCCTCCGGGAACCAAGGCAGCCTGGCTCATGCAGACGCCACCGGATGCCGCTTGGCCTGGAATTCTCCAGAACCAGGAGTTCTGGAGCAGGAGTTCTCCAGGAATTCTCCTGGAGCAGAACGACCACAGTATATCAAGCCCCACCGAGGAAGGGTCGTGAGGCTGGGCATCCTCCGTGCAGCTCGGCGGGGATCTGTCCAGATGACCCATCGCGAGGAGGGTGGCGACTCTGCGCTGCGGGAGGAGAGAGGTTGCAGAATCCATCGCCAGGACACGACTGAGGCCAGTCCCCCTCCAGCATGAGTGTCAGGAAGAGAAAGACAATGGGACGGTGATATGCTTTCCATATGAATGTCGCCTCCGGATGCTGCAGCCGCCAGTGCCGCCCTGGGAACAATGCGCATTAACAGCCCCGGGCGACGCCTCCCGGTGTCCGGGGCTGCAGGTGCGTCTGCTCGTGGTGCTATGCCGTCCTCTGGCCGCCCCCTTGCGAGTCACCAAAGGGCTTGGCCACGGGATGGGGCCAGGAGGATTGTTGTGAACTCCCATGTCCTGCTTCTCCTTCCGCCTCATTCAAGAACTGCCCCCAGGAGAGGTGAAGGGAGTCCCTCGGGGGACGCCTGGGGTGGCAGCGGCCAGGGGCCGACCCGAGAGCCTCGCCTGTGGTGCTGACCCCGCTGGCCGCAGCGCTCCCGGCCTGTCTCCACGTCCGGCCCAGCTCTCCCTGTTTGCAGGGACTGGAGGCGAAGAAGTCAGACTCGCCGACCAGACACCCTCCGCCCCGCTGCCTGCGGACATGGGGGTGGTCAGCGCGCAGGAGCCACAGACTGCAACGGCCAATCTCCGCGGGGGCCCGGACGCACACTCCTCAGCCCCCAAGTCTGTCCGGTGAGGGAGAGGAAGCTGTCGTGCAGGGATTAGAGCCGTCACCGGAGTGGAGATCTCGGAGTATCGGGGTCACCAGCACACGCAAGCACCCCCTCCCCGACAGCATCAGGCCTGGGGGGTGCCCTGCGGTGCGCCTGGCTCTGCCCCTCAGTCCTGTCATCACAGATGGAAAAGTCTGATGGACCCTGGACTCTACTTCCACGGCGCCCACACGAGGGAGCATGGCTGGGGTGTCCAGAGGGGGTGGGGACACCTGTTTGCGGCTTCCACAAACCTCACCGACCCCAATCCCTCTGGGCTGCTCTTGGGCCTTTGCCCCAGTCTCCAGCTGTGCGGTGCTTTGCCTGGCAGGTGGCTCCTTGGGGTACCCGAGTCAGGCTGAGGCTGTGGGGGGCACAGAGGGCGAGCCCATCTGTGGCACCCCGTCCCCCAGAGCTCGTCTGCACACTGACCTGCAGGCACTGCAGGGCCTGCTCTGGTCACTGCAGCCTTGGCCGGGGGTACTGGCCCTCTGCAGGTGGGGGATAGGCTTAGGGGGGCGGGCACTGGAGGGTCCCCGCTGGCGCGGCCATGGTGGTGTCCCCGCTGAGGACGACGGTGGTCGGGCGCCCAGGGAAAGGAACTGACACTGCACCGGGACGGGCTAGTTGAGTGAGGGGTGATGACCGGTCCCCTTCGGGAGCACGTTGACCGTCTTTGTCTCTGGACCTGTGGAGTCATCGGGCCCGAGGCTGTGGCATGTCCAGGCTGCTCTGCTATCTCGTGGGGAACAGAGCGGACGACCTGGGAACCCCAGATCTGGGGTTGGGGCCCATCCTGGGCCCTGTCTCCATGATGCTGAAGGCCTGATCTAGGGATAGACCTCGTTATCCTGCGTAATCAAGCAAATGGCCTAATTAGTCATACATGTGAAAACGTGTGCTGGTGATTCTGTCTGCCGTGAGTGGGGTTTGAGTTCAGGAATGAGTTATTAGGAAACAGATGAAGATTTTCAGTCGCTGGCATGACAGGGGAGCAGGCCTTGGGCTGGCCGAGCCTCCCGCCCCGTCAGCGTCTGGACTGCCCGGGGCGCCTGCTTGCCCCACGCCGGGGTCTCCTGGTCTATGACAGGGCGGCGCGGCCAGCTGGTGTGTGGCTGTGGAGTCACATGTGTCAACATGTGACTGAGGGATAAGCCCCGTCAGCAGCCACCAAACAGTCTATTGCAATGAGGAGAAACACCTGATCTTAAAACAGTCTGGTGAAGTGTATCAAGAATATCCAGCGTTATAATCTCCATCGTGGTGCTGATGCTGTGGTCGGCCTGCAGATCCGGGCGGCCTCTGTTCTCGCGTGAGCAGCCTGGGCGCTGTCCACCGAATGTCAGCCTCAGAGCCCTGTGACTGCTGCAGACGCTGGCCTTGCCGTCAAGTAGAGCCTCAGGACTTGTAGGTTCCTTGCTATCAAGTGTCAGATTCCTCCCGTCGGGGCCCTGTCGCCAGAAGGCCCCCTTCTTGGGCAGAGGCTGTGGCTCTTGAAGGTGCAAAGGGAAAGTCGTGGCGTGAGGGCACGTGGACGGACCCGCTGGGATGAGTCCATGGGCACCCGTGGTGTCGCGGCCCCAGAGGGCACAGGGCGTGTCCCCCGGGTGGGATGAGGACGCAGAGGAGCTCAGGAGGGGAGGAGCGAGCCCTGTGCCCCCGAGGGCAGCATTTCCCACTGGACATGCACAGCCGAGAGTGCTGTGGGTGACGTTCGTGGGCTGGGAAGAGGCGTGTAGGGACCAGCCACGGCCCTGGAGCGTGTCTTTCTGCTTCTGACTCACTTCACTTAGAATAAACCCCTCTCGTTCCATTTATTTTGTCACAAATGGCAGGAGTCGCCCTGAGGCGCTCCCCGTGTGTGCCGAGCACCCCCACCCTGTCCTGCCCTCAGGCACCTCGCTGCACCTCGACCTGGCGTCAACACGCCGTGTCTCCTTCTCTGCAGCGCGTTTGCATCCTGCGCGCCACACCTAGGAGCGGAATTGCTGGCTCATCGGTAGCTCTAGTGTCAGTATTTTGAGGATCTCCATGGTGTTTCCATGGGGAGGAACCAGGGTTCTTTCCCCGCACCCCCCCCCCAGCTTGTGTCTGGGCTTCTCGACGGGCAGCGCTGCATTTCCCCGATGATGAGTGGTGAGAAGTTTTTATGAGCCCGCTGGCCGGCGGCGGGTCTTCTTTCCGGGAGCGCCTGCTTCCATCAGCAGCTGTGAGCACATGGTAACAAAGTGGAGAAAGTAATTTATCTTTCACCGCCACGGTCAGCAGCGGGGAGCCCGTGGGGACGGGAGCGCCTCGCCTCGCCTCGCGTCGCGTGTGGACGGCCTTTAGCGGAGGCTGTGTCTTTTCATAGCCTTCTGCCCGGGGGAACAAAAGTCATGGACGCAGGCCCGCCGGTCCCTGCTGACAAGCGAAGGAACACATGACGGCTGGGGGCGCCGAGCAGGAGATGCCCCTCGGGAGGAGGGGCCATCGCAGGAACGGGGGTGTGGGATGGGGGCGCCGCCCAAGCCCCCGGCTGGGTGGGGACATCTCAGCGGGAACTAAGTGGCTCGGAGCCCCCTGGTGTCCCGTGGCTGGAGTCGGTCATAGAAGTGAAACCAAAATACGTTTTTATGGTTTTGCTTAGATGTAAATGTTGAAGCCACGTTCGCAGTGGTCGTGAGAAGCCCCAGCAGAAAAGTCTCAAGAGCGGATGGGCAGATGGACGCTCTGTTGGGGGGCTTGGGGTGGGCAAGAGCCGGATCAAGTCACTGCCCAGGCCCTTCGATGCCCTCCATGTGGATGGGGCCTCTTCTGCGCCGGGGACAGAGCCGGGTGTGGGCAGCCGGGGCGCGGCTGCGCGTGGGTGACCCGCAGAGAAGAAACGAAGATCATAGTCGGAGCCGAGGGCGGCGGGGCCTTCTGGAGAAGGGGGCGGGTGGTCGCAGAGAGCACACAGCCCAGGGCTCCCTGACCATCTGCCCTGGTTGGTGAAGGAGGGACGTGCCGGGGTGTGAGAACTGCCCTAAGTCAGGCCGGCGAGGCGCGGAGGCTGGGGCGGCGGGTGATGGGCTCACGTGGGGCGCTGAGGCCGGGGGGCGGGGGGAGGGGGTGAGCAGAGCGGGGGGAGCTTCCGAGGTCCAGCTCTGCAGAGGGAAGAGTGTGTATTTGATTTTTGCTGTGAAAATGGAAGGGGCATGTTGTGGCAGGACAAGTCTGAGGGGAAATAATCGTCAGCGCACGAGCTTGAACCTGAGGAGAAAGAGGCCAGATCTGCGCGGGGCTGCGGGGAGACGCACTGCGCCATGGGCCGGCCTCCGTCCCTCCGCTCGCCCGGGGGTCAGCAGCCGCGCTGGGCGCTAGGGCCTGGCCCGCAGTTCAGCCTGTCCTGGAGACGGGGCGACGATAACAATAATAAATAATAGCGTTCGTTGATCATGACCCCCCAGCAGGCGGCCGCCGTGTCGCAGAGAACAGAGGACTCGCCTCGGCTCAGCAGGGAACAAGTGATGGTGTCATTTAAGGGAAATAAAGCAAAACTGCTCCTTAGAAACGATATTATAAAAAGATGAGATTCAGATTCTTGTGAAAAAATATAAACCACCACAGCGTAAGACTTCGCGTTCGGTACAAAGTCCATTTCAGAGTCGAGGGGAGGAATTTTGCCGCGAGATGTTCGCAACCGGGAACGAGGCATCCTGAGTTGCCTGGTGGTGTGGGGGCGCGCAGTGGGGCCACCCGGGGCGCGGGGAGCTGGGGGCGCACAGTGGGGCCACCCGGGGCGCGGGGAGCTGGGGGCGCGCAGTGGGGCCACCCGGGGCGCGGGGAGCTGGGGGCGCGCAGTGGGGCCACCCGGGGCGCGGGGAGCTGGGGGCGCGCAGAGTTGGGTGGGACGACAGGGGCGATGGGGGGTCATCGGGGTTTTCTTTCCAGTGTTTGGGTCCAACTCGCCTGACCGATGTTAGGAAACGTGCGGCTTTCCCAGGGGCTCTGTGGTTCCGACACGCAGCTCGTGGATCTCTCCAGCCAGTGCATTTCCGGGACACGCCTGACAGTGACGCGCAGGAGGAAAGTCTTACGGGAAGAAGCGTCTCAATATTTTCAAATACTGCGTTTCCCCAAGGCCCTTGAGGTGCGTGGGCACCTGTTGCCTCTGGAGACTCTTCCGTTCAGGGGCGCTCACCGCCGCCGAAGTCCACCCCCGACCCCGCCTGAAGCCGAGACCGAGGCCGCAGAGCTGGGCGGCCTGGGGGCGCGCCTCCTCCTCACAGAAGCCCCGCGCAGGGTGGGTCTCGGGATCTGCAGAGCAGCCCCTGGCCGCGGACTCTGACATGACAGGTCCCTAATCCTTCAGCCCGTGGAGGATGAGCTGATCGTCTCGGCTCCGAGAGACCCGCCTGCATCACGGCTGGCGCCGAGCAGGCAAAGTGACGTGGAAAATCTGTCCTATGCAGGCAGTTTTTTTTTTTCCCCAGGGCCACTCAAAAGCCCTCCTGCGTTGTTTAACCAGCTGTTGACTTGTTTCATTCTACATATTCTAGGAAATTGACCCGATATTTGTTTTCCTCTTTGGATGTGTATGAAGTTCACAGACGACCCAGTATTTCCAGGGCAACCGCAAAAGAGCCGTCGTGTTCATGGGTTTCTGTCTACAGTTCAAGTCTCAGATTCCACCTTTTCTGTCTCAAGTGACTGGGGTTCATGAGCGTCACCAGCGCCCACAACCAAGCAGGAGCAGGGAACTCGGTGTGACCAGGACCCCACTTGTCACAGCCGGACCCCAGCTTATCCTGTCACAAGACCCTAGAGGTTGCGAATAAAAGACTCAAAATCCAAACAAAAGCCACCTCCGCCCGACCCGCTGCTTGGGGGCGAGGGCCGCGGGGATGTCGCTCGGCCGGCCACCCGCTTCGGCAGGTGCTGCTTCCCAGGACACCGGCCCGAGCGGAGGCCGTGTGTCCCGAGAGCACCCCGGGAGGCGTGTCCGGGCAGGGGCTGGCGCCCCTGGGCGGGGCTGAGGTTGCGCTCCCCCCAGGCTGGAGGGGCCCAGCAGCGTTCCACGTATTCAAGGAACAGAACAGTTTTTTCTGCATTTATTGTTCTTTGCCAGACTGAGGGGAGGCGTTGGGGTCGAGACCCGGGGAGCAGGGCAGGGCGGGAGAGACGGGGACAGCCGGGGTTCGGTCGCCTGCGACTGTCCCTCGAAAGCCTGGCCCGTTAGGAGAGGAAAGGCGTGTCTGAAGAGAAGCTCGAGCTCCCTGGAGACTATTTCTCGGAAGAAGACTCGGTCTGCCCTGGGCGGGCGTGGGCGAGGCGCGCAGGGGGGAACTCAGAGGCGCAGCGGCGCTGGGGCGAGCGGGCCTCATTAGGTTTCCCGGGGCAAGAAGTAGGTCCCCACCCCGTGTTCTCGCTCTGAAGTGTGTGCTCCATGCGGGTGCATTTCTGTCCCTCTTGTCAGGAAGGCAGACAGCAGGGAACGTCAAGCGCATCCCACTCAAGGTATTCTGAAGGGTTCGTTTATTGCTGCTGTAGTTTTCAACCTGAATATTAAAGTCAACAACCATTAAACGGGAAGATATTCTACGGGTTATTTTTCTGATTCCCCCGTGCCGCATCCCCACCATCGTCATGTCTCCTTATTCCAAACCTTCTCTTGCCTGAATCTGGTATAATTTTAGAATTTCAGACATTTCTTGGCTCGTCATCAGCTTCTGCAGAATTGGTCTGTTGTTCTGCTGCATATTATAGTCCTGGTTTTATTCCTCTAGATTCATTTTCCTAAAATTATTTTCAGTAACAAAAAGAAAATAAAATCAGTGGAGTCAATCTAATAATAAAGTTAAAATATAATCTGCTCTTACAGCTCATCTTAGATTAATAAGCTTCAGAAGCAAATGAATAGAAACATCAATTACCAACTTTCTAAGGCAGAGCCGGTCCTGAAAACAAGTAGGACGGAGGCTTCATATCAAGGTAATTAGAACAAGCCAGCGGCTGAGCTCCCCGGGGGCTGCTGCCCTGGTCCTCGGGGGAAGATCCACATCAGGCCTGACTCCCCCTCATTTCACCCCTCTCGTCCTCTCGCCTCTGTTCCCTCCCCCTCGTGCACCTGCCGGCGCGGCGTGAGGACAGAGCACTTGCCCTTACGGGGAAGGACCGTGTCCCCTCCAAGCTGCGTCCCCTCACCGCTCGGCCCGCGGGCCTCCACCCACGCGCCTCGGGGTTTCACGCGCAGCAATGGCGGCCCGCGTGGGCCTCCCGTCCCGCCGCCACGGGCCAGACGTCGTACACGTGGTTTCCCGTCTTCACGTGTGAACAGGACCCAGTTGCCATCTTGTTCTCTTGTCTACCAGCCCCGCCGCTGGGACTCGAGGGCCTACTCTTTCTGCTTAAACAGTTGGTGATGAAATAGACGTTCTCTAAAGATAAATTCCTAGAAATGGGAAAACGAGACTAATTAATAGGAATGTAATTGTGTTTTGCTTCATGCTGACCTGCTGCTCCCCGATTACAAGCCAATTTATAAATAACATGACTGAGTCTGAGATCGCATCTCTTTCCACATAATTAGTTTGGCCTTTTGCCTTATCAATTTTAATGGTTTGTTATCCAAAGAGATTATGAAATGTGACGTTATAGCTCCTGAGGTTTGATTTCTAGTACAATCACCCCCACAACAAAGGTTTTATTTGAAACCAACTGTAAATGCTCAATAACCCACAAAACAACTCCCGCTTCCTACTTAAAATGTTTTTAACTCTCAGATTAAGAACTAACAGGTTTTTTTTCAGTGAAACTGAGAATTTATGTTTTGCTTTTTATACCTTTATAAAAGCAGCATCGCCTGAGAACATACCCGCTCCACAGGGCAGCCAGGGACACTGAATGCCAGCGCCGCAGGGACCCAGGACGGCCGCCGCTGACCGTCCTCATTAAATGAAACCCAGACCTGGAATATGCAGGAAACCGGATGTGGTTCCTTCCGGGGCTCATCTTCATATTTATCTTTTTAAAAGCAAGAACCCTGGAGATCAAGCAAAAGGGGTCACCTGAAGATAGAGTCAGCCTTTCAGAAGACAACAGCTTTAGACGACTAAGACAAATTAAGTCAACCACGTCACATTTTAGATTAGGTTCGACCTCCAAAGGTAATTACAAAAGACTTGATCAAAGAGAAAATATTTACTTTTTAAATCTCCCTTGACTGTGTGAAAGCTCCAGTGTCGATCTGCTTCACAGACGGCCGGGTAATTGCCTGCCCCCGTCCCCGCCACGAATGCCAACGTGATTTGAACCGGCCGTAACCGGGGACAGATGCTGACACTCGTGAGGATGGCGGTGCTGGTTCTGTGTGTCCTTGTAGCGCTTTACCCGTTCATTTTTACCTATCTCATTTTGCAATTTTATATTCATCACTAAACATACAACAATTTATTTCTACCGCTTGTAGTATTTTTAAGATCATTTAGAAAATACTTCAGTAGTCTCTTGCTAACAATATGCCCCGTCTGAAGGAGAGCAGGGCCCTCCCTGTGGTGCAAGGGGTTAAATAGCAGGACAATGAAGCTGCCTGCAGCCTCTGCAGCACGAGTTCGATCCCCGGTCAGGGAGCTGCCCACAGGGCGCAGCAGACCTCTCCTGGCTCCCCGCTGCTCCCCTCAGCAGCGGGTTTCAGTCCTTCTGCCTGTTCTGCTCCCCACTCTGTCTCTGGGGAATTCTCTCACCCCCCCACCCCTACACCTCTGGCCTGTACCCCAGTTCTTCTATGCATTAATAAATAAATCTTTAAAAAAAAAGAGGCAGCAGCAAAGTATTTATACCCATTTGGAAGAGATAGATGTGATCACACCCGCTGAAGCATTCTTAGACAGTGTTGTTGTAATTATATGGTGTGGACTGTGTCTCTACAGATTATGGTACCTTCTATCTTTCAAGGACAGGTCAATTTGTGTAAATCTAAGTTATTGAATATTCAGTTTTGCTACTTGGGAAATAATATTGTAAACAGATTCCTCTAGAATCTCATGGGAAATCACTCAAAACTTAAAAACCGTGAACCCGTCCAGATGAACAACTATTATTTTTGAAATGACCCTGTTTCTGCTGAGCTGCTGCAACCCCAGCGCGTCTGCACTGTCTGCGTCCCTGGAGCAGCGGGGGGGAGCCGGGACCTCTGAGACTGGCCCCCCCCATCGGTCTTCCAGCCTCGCCCGGAGCCGTCCAGGCTGCGCGGAGGCGGCGGTTCTTGGGGGAAAAGCAGATAAAAGCCCCTCAGTGGGGCTGTGAAGGGGCCTGGGGGAGGACATAAGGGGGTGACTTCAGAACCCATAGACCTTGCTGTAAGGCGCCTCCGCAAGTCTTCAGGGACAGGTGATGGGGGGCTTCTTGCGCCTGGGGGTATTGGAGGCGGTTGCTGTCGTTTGGAGTCTCAGCTCGTGCCTGAACAACCTCGGGCGCCAGCTTGCTTTCTTCCCCGGAGTGTCTGCTGGTGCCTCAGGGCCACCGATTGGGCTGAGGAGACACATGAACTGGGGAGAAGCTTGGGGTGACTTGAGTCCAGGGGCCGTTCCAGGAGCGCACGGGCTGGCAGGAGCCCCCGTTGGGGTCGCATCCACACCGGCTTTCCCCTGCCCCAGCTCGGTCAGTCCTCACTGTGAGGTTCCGATTCTTCACCCATGAAATGGCGTAGAAGCTCTTCCTTGATTAGGCTGTTTGCACAGCAAAACTGGCACTCGCCTCCCATGTGCCCCGACCACGGCAGAGGGACCGGCCACGTGCTAGGTGCCAGGACGCCATCAGCTCACCTGGACTCACCCACAGCCGCCGGACCTTTGGCCAGTTGAGCCAGCACTTTTGGGGGCCCTGGGATGGGGTGACGTCTGGAGGAGGGGCGCCCCAAATGCCCAAAGACAAGTGACACGAGGCCTCCCCTGCTCCCGCTTGGCACAGGCCATGTCCTGCCCCCGAACATGCTGCTTTGGTGCTGCCCAGCGTCCAGTCAGCACCCCGACTGCGCTGCAGTGACCACTACTGGCCTGAGGCGCGTCCAGGGTGAGTGAGCTCTGGGGCTCGCCCGCCGCCACCCCTGGGGTGAGCTCAGCCTCGGAGCGTCACGCATCAGCTCTGCGGACACGAGGTCGGAGACGACAGACCCCCCTCTTTAGCGACTGCACCCCGTGATTTGTCGAAGACCGCGTTGGCAGAAATTAGCTTTAAACTGAAGTATAAACTGCGAATTTGCTTTCGAAGACGTAGCTAAAATCCATTCCAGGAAACAATGTGTGCGTTCCCGTGACCTTGACAGCCTCCCATTCCCGGGACGCCGGCCCGCGCCCGAGCGAAGGCCAGAGGAAAAGCAAACTCACGGCTCGAGGAGGCTCTCCGATGCCATGTTGCCAGGAGCCCTTGAAAAGCAGGGCAGATGCTTCATTTTCTAAAGCACGTTCAGGAAAATGAATAAAAACTGAACTATTTGGTGAAGAAAAGACAATTCATCGAGCAGCCACAGCTCATTCCGCGGTGTCATTAGAGGAGCAATAACGCCTCTAAGACAGCTGGTCGCCGCCGTCCAGAAACGGCTGATTGAAAATGTTTTCTCCAGAGTAAAACAAAAAAAAAACGCTTCCCGCTGGAGCCGGGAGGCCGGCGTGGTCGGCCGTCGCCGCTCCCCTGCGCTCCTCACTGCCTGCCCAGAGCTCGAACTCTGACGTGGGAAAAGGGTTTTTTCTGTCCCAGGATTTTTTGTGGTTGCCTCAGACGAGGGCCACCGAGCAAGGCGAGGGCAGGCCGCCTCCCCCCGGCCCCAGAGCACAGCCCGGCCTGACAGTCGGGCCCGGCCCAGCGCCCTTCCCGGGAGGCGCTCCAGGCTTGGACAGCGGCCACGAGCGCGGCAGGTGCACGGGGCGTCCTGCAGGGATGCGGCGTGCTCTGCTGTGCACCCGCATTTTCAAAATTATTCTCCTTTGCCCTATATTTTGGAAATGAAAAGAATGGTTGAGGCTAATAAGAGCTCCCGGTACTTTGTATTCAGTTCGTGCTCCGTGTTTCGGTGATTATGTCCTCCCTGCGCTTCAACTTACAGGACAAAGGAGAAAATTCACCAATATCTCTTCTCCCTCCGATAGGGGGTCGGAGATTTTGCACATGTAACTCCGCTTAATCCTTACAGCAATCATTTCGATTGTGAAAGATCATCTATAATTTATATCTAAAGCCACTTATCCTTCCGAGGGGTTAGTCCTGGCCCGGCACCAGCTGGATGGGGTGGCGGATGAGATTTGCCGTCTTCCATCTCTCACGGCAGGGGCCCCTGGTGTCGTAGGTGCTGAGAGCATGTGGATGCGGAAGGAAAAATAAGATGCTAAGGAGGAAAAAATAAATGGCAAAATAACTTTCAGAATTTTATTATGGGAACTAGAAAAGACATGAATCCAAATCCCTTTAACGGTGCTTGGCACATCTTGAAGATTTTTGATTATTTGATAGCACAATGTTGACTTCCAAAGACTTAAAAGAAAATTTACCTGAGTGATTTCATCCCTGAGACTCACTAACATGCTCGTCGAAAACACCAGTCCACTGAGAGAGACTCATGGGTTTCCTTTTACTTCCAGCCGGCACAGATTTTTCTCTCCTTTCTAATATTTTGTGTTTTAAATTTTAGTTTTTTTTCCTTAAAAGCTAGTACAACCGAAGCATAACAAACACTGACGCAGTGATCGGAGGAGAATTGTGATGAGCAAGTTGAGTAGCGGGATTGTTCTGGAAATCTAACTGGAGTTTATTTTAATGATTATAGTATTAAATAGCATTTTGTGAAGAGAAGCATTTGATAGTTCAGACGTCAGCAATAATGGACACACATCCTATTGAGATGTTTTGACTTCTAATAAATGCTTGTCAGAAAAGTTTTATCCGTGATTTGTTGGGGCTCAGACTTAATTATTAGTCAGGATTTCCTGACGATTCAAGACAGTTTTCAAGCTGTCCAGCCTTTGAAATGTCAGTGGCCACCATTTCCCGTTCAGCTCAGCTCCCCGCGCGGCTGAGGCTCGCCGTGCCCGCAGCTGCCCTGACGCTGCGCTGACCCTTGTGCTGCACTGAGCACCGAGGGTTTTGTCACCGTAAATCATTATAAGGGAATTCTGTGGTTGTTGTTCTCTAATGCAAATCGCGAATAATGCAAACCTCCAGTCTTCCAGCAAAACAATGGGATGCTTGAGTCTTGAATTTATAAAAAATATATTTTAGGAGGCAAAGGACCCAGTTCCTGAGAAATATTGAATTAACAATATTCAGTCTGGACCACAGTCTCGCTCGCTCCACGCACCGAACAAGGATTGAATCAAACAAGTTTTTTTTTAAAAACTTTATTTTTTTTAGATTTTATTTATTTATACAAGAGCTGGGGTGCAGGCCAGAGGGGGGGGGTGAGAGGATCCACCAGAGACAGAGTGGGGGGCAGAACAGGCGGATCCACTGAAACCCACTGCTGAGGGGAGCAGCGGGGAGGCAGGAGAGGGCTGCAGGGCCCTGTGGCAGACCCCGCGGCCGGTGGGCATGGAACCCGCGCTGCAGAGGCTGCAGACGGCCTCTCTGTGCTGCGCTCCACCCGCCGCGCCACCGGGGAGGCCCGAGAACAGGTTTCTTGCTGTTGCTTCAGATTCCATATTCAGAGACGGGATTTGCATTTCTCTGTCTTCCCTACTTGGGATGATGCCCTTAAAATTCATCTGTGTTGTTGCGAGTGGAAGGGTCCCTGCTGTCCGTGGCTGGATAACATTCCTGTGTGTGTGCATGTGTGCGTGTGCGTGTGCGCGTGTGCGTGTGCGCGTGTGCATGTGCGTGTGAGGGAGAGCGAGGCACAGACAGAGTGAGGCTCGTCCCTTCTCTCCGCCGAGGGCGCGGCCGTGTTTCAGGACGTGCTGCTGCAGCCGCCCGCCGCGCCCTGGCCCCGGGGTCTTGGAGCGGCTGCTCTCGTTTTCTCCGGCTCTGCTCCCGGAGCAGGCTTCTCGTGCGTGTCGCCTCCGTCCGTCGGGACTTTTCTGAGGAACTTCCTCTGCTTCCTTTGGGCTGCGCGGCTGCGCTGCCCGCCACAGGCGCCGTCTCCTCTGCGAGTCCTCGCCCGCGCCGGGGCCTTGTCTTTGCGGGGAGGGGCTCCCGGGGTCTCACGTGGGACCCCCTGAGGCGGTGTCAGGTGGAGCCTCTTCCCTGCGCCGGGGGTGCTGTGTGTCTGTGAGGACGTGTCCATTTGGGCTGGTAATTGGCCCGTTTTCAGCTGCGTTGTTTGTTCTGTTCCGCACGGTCCTGCCCGAGTTCCGTGTCTGCTGGGGATCTGACCCTGTTCCTCGGCGCGGCTCGCGCACACCTTCCCCCGTGGGGGGCCTTTCCTTGCCGAGGGCCTCCCCTGGCAGAGGCCCTGTCCCACGGCGCCCTCTCGTGTGCGGGCGGCCTCGGCCTCGCTCCGGTGTCGTCCCGAGTGAGGGTCACAGGACCCGCGTCAGGCGCGCCCGTCCTGGCTTCGTCTAGGCGCTCCCTGGTTTCTGGTCTTGCGTTTCATTCCCTGGAGGCCGAGATGTGATCGGCTCGTGACGTGACAGCTGCAGCCGCGCCAGAGCCACCTTCCCCTCCACGCCACACGGTGCCGCGGGTGAGAGCGTCCGTGCATTTGGGGGGAGACTTCGGATCCGACCTCAGAGCACTGGCCTGCGCCCCAGAAACTGTCTCCAGGTCTGTGCCTCAAGCAGAAAACGTGTGGACTCAGCTCTTCTCACGCGTTCGTGTAAACGTGGCCTCGGGGTTAAAACCAGCGTATCCAGTGCCACAGCTCAGTCCCGCCCCGCGCAGTGACCGGCCGCGTCCGGGGCCTTCCCGCGCCGTGTGAGCCGAGGACGCGCCGCTCGAAGGCGCAGGGGACTGAACACCGGCCCGAGGCATTTTTCACGTGGCTTTTTATTTTCTTTCCATTTACCTGGTAGTTTTCTCTCAACACAGGCGCGTGCGCCGCGAGGGGCCTGACTCGGGCGCCCCCAGGGCCCCCACCCGCCCGCGCGCACCCCCGGGAAGCCAGGGCCTCTGCTCTCGCCTTGTTGACATGACGCGTGATGGGCCGCGCTGGGCTTTGGCTCTTTCTCTTCCCCTGTTTATCGAGGAAACGTCTGTCACACGCGTTCTCTCTAGCTGTGAAGCCAAAGTTTTCAGTCTGCGCGTCCACGGACGTGACGGGATGACGCGGCCTCTGTGCTCACGGAGTCAGCGTCAGAGTCTCTGGCTCCCGCCCAGCCCAGCTTCTCTCATCTCTAGGCAGATATTCCACGTTCGCTTGGCGTTTCTAACCGGATGTAACTCATCCCACTGCCGTCGCCGCTGTCTGCCTCGGGCTGTGACCGCGGCTCCACGTCAGGGCCCCCCTCAATGTCACGACGCCCTTGGAGGCTGCACTGACTGCTGGGGAGGCTGAGGCCAGAGAAGCGTGCAGGCGGGTGCAGAGATGGGCTGTCCACAGGGAGTCCCCGGGCACAGCGGGCGGGTGCAGGGACGGACGGGCTGTCCATGGGGAGCCCCTGGGCACGGCGGGCGGGTGCAGGGACGGGCTGTCCACGGGGCGTCCCCGGGCACGGCAGGCGGGTGCAGGGATAGGCTGTCCACAGGGAGTCCCCGGGCACGGCGGGCGGGTGTAGGGACGGGCTGTCCACGGGGCGTCCCCGGGCACGGCGGGCGGGTGCAGGGACAGACGGGCTGTCCACGGGGAGTTCCTGGGCACGGCGGGCGGGTGCAGAGACGGGCTGTCCACGGGGCATCCCCGGGCCTGGCGGGCAGGTGCAGGGACGGGCTGGCCGCAACTGAGAACCGACTCCGGGTTCTGTGTTATGCGCCAGCGAAGCTGATGCTTTGCCAGCCGCGCTCCCTCACGGGTGCACCCTCCGTACCTGGCAACGCGGTGTCATTTCCATAATTGATAATTTCCTTTAAGCCCATCAGTTAGGACAGGCATAGAGAGACCCGGTAAATGCTTATTTATCCGTCATGATGCACCCACCAGGCAGGCCCAGGCCTCAGCATCAAGAGCTGCGCGGACACATGGCAGCCCTGGGCGCCGCCTGACCCTCCTGACCCTCCCGGCCTCCCGGCCAGTGGGGACGTGCGATGCCCGCACAGGGGCGGCTGCGGCAGCTGCGGCGCGGGGCACCTTCGGTATAAATTCCTACAGCCGGTCCCCCCCAGGGGTAGAAGTGTCGTGATTCTTTTTCAGTCCCCGACGCACACCTGGGGGCCTGCGTGCCCCTCCCCGCGCCCACGGCTTGGGCGCAGCGAGGGCCGTTTCCATCCCCGTCGTCACCCGGGACAAATGCGGTTCGTCTCGCATCCCGGGCTCCCCGGCAACGGCAGAGACGCGGGCGGCTCTCTGCAGGCAGGGGCGGCCCTCACCTGCCGGGCGCGGGGCCCAGGTGGGGCGCTGCCTGGATGGCACCTGCACGCGTCCCCCCGGCTCCCACCACGCGCGACGCTGGGCTGCCGGGGGCCGCGCTGGTGAGTCCAGCCTCCGCTCAGGGGTCTCTTCAGCCCAGAAGCCGGGACGTCAGCGGCTTCACCCAGTGGAAGCTGCTTGGTGCAGCCCAGCCTGGCGCGGGTCTGGCCGCCCTGACCGTGGGGCTGCGCTACCTGGGCCAGCGAAACACGCGGCGGCACCAGCTTCGCGACTCCGGCCTCTGCCTCCCTCTGACGGGGACCGTGGCGGACAGGCCGCGGCCTCGGCGTCCTCCCTTTGCCGGCCCCGCCCCAGCACCCCTCCCGGCCTCCCTGGCCCGTCCTGGTGGAGCATGGCCCTCCTCCTGCCCGTAAAAGTCTACATTTATTCTCATTTTCTCTCATTTATAAAAACTAAAAATTTCAAAGTTTAAAAAAGGTTTAAAAAACCCCTTTTCTCTGTTGGTGAGGACCAGCAGTCTCCCCCCAGCCCTCACCCCACACCCCCCCGACCCCGCTGGGCTTGCGGAAGGCGGCCCCGGCCAGCCGGGTCCGGGCTGACTCTCTTGCCGGGGTCGACCCGTCATCAAGGCCAGGACCCTCTTCCCACCCCCCACGGCGTACGTGGAGCCGGATTTGCAGGGCAGTGGCTCCCCGGGCCCCCCCCCCGGCCGGCGCAGACCGGAGTCCGGGGCTCGGGCTGTATTTCATTCCGCTTGAATGCGGAGAACCCGGTGCCCGCGGGCCCGCGGCTGGGAGACGGGCCAAGCCCGGCTTCCGTTGTTTGGGTCAAACGAGTCAAATTTCACATAAATTAAAGTGCCCCTTCCTGCCAAAACCGTCTTTAGGAGAATTGTGTGCCACTTAAGTATTTCAGGCCTAGTGTGGCCACGTCTTCGCGCGCTTTTGTTGAGACGCGGCCGCTCTGCCAACTCCCATCTCCTCGCTCGGTCACCGCCGAAGCGTCCAGGGAGGAGGCTGCGCCGACAGGGGCCAGCTCACGTCCCCCGGCAAGAGCAGGCGGCGCCTTTGCCCGTGCCCAGCCGGCCCTCCCGCCCCCGCCCCGGGTCCAGGCTGTCCCCACGCCCGCTCCCGAGCGGGAGCCCAGCACGCGCTGCTCGCAACCTCCCGGTCTGGCCGACCTCCGTGGACGCCCCGTGGCCTGCTGTGTGGACACAGGCGGTGGAGGTGACCCTGAAGTCCCAGGTCCACCTGACCCCTTCTTGCTCTTGCTTTTCAGGAACCCTAAACCCACCCTCCTTTCTGAGGACCAGGGAGGGAGGGCGGGGGACACCCGGGACGCACCAGCACCCTCGGGTGGTCCCTCTCGGGACCGTTGGAGGGAGGCCCTGCGCCTGGCTGGCAGGAAGGGCCTGCAGAAGCACGGAGGCCGCGCCCGTGGGCCGGATGTGGGTCCACCGTGGGCATTCCTAACCCCTGGCACGGCACCACTGCTCAGGGACGCTCCATGGGACCCGCTGCCTCTGATTGTCCACCTCCTGCCAGGCCAGGGGCCCCCGCGGCCTCCTCGCCCCAGGGGTCAGTGGAGGTGCAGCCCGGCCCCCGAGCACAGACCACGGCTCTCCTCTGTGGCTCACAGCCCAGCGCCTGCGCCAGGCGGCTGTGGTAGAAAGGATCCCGCACCCCCTTTATCCTGACTTCGCTGCACAGTGAGTTTGCGGGTCCCACGGCCTCTGCGGCACGCTTCTCCCGCGGGGAGGCACCAGGTGATGCGAATTGCCTGTTATGGGGATTCTTGGACTCATCTGACTTTGCATTTTTGCTGCCGCCGTTACCTCGCCCTGTGCTCACCCTCCTAACACACCTTCCACGCCAATTCCTTCTGCGCTGCCCTCATTGGGTTGGCACCGGGCTGTGCTCGAGCTGTAGAGCCACAGACCGTCACGGCGGGTGCGTTGCTGCCGTAAGACGCCGGTCAGGGCGCACGTTCTGTTGGGCAGCGCACGCCTCCCTGTAAGGAGGAAGCAACTCAGACCCCAGCCCGGCCCTGGTCAGCGCAGCCAGGACGAGGGGGCAGAGGTGACTTACCCGACAGCAGGCGCCGGGGTCCTAGGGTGACCTCGCAGGGAGGCAGTTAAACGTAAATGGGCTCACGCGCTTGGCTGACATTGTTCCATCACCTCCGCGGCTCCCGCCGGAGTCCCTCAGTAAGAAGTAATTAAAAATCACTTTTCCACAATGATCTCTCTTGATGGTCAAGGTCTTACACTATCCCTCAGATAACATTATTCTTGGCAGCATTCAGCTCTGAAAGCGCAGAAGTCAGCGAGAGACTCGGGGTTCACTTCAAAAAAAGAATGAAATGCTCAGAGTGGAGAGAGCGAGATAAGTGACTCCAGGAGGATCTCAAGAGCCATCGATAATAATTTAAAGGGCTCCGAAATTAAATTAAGGAATTGACAGCAGATCTGTAGAAATGTCAGCGTGTGGCCGAGACTCTGCTGCTCAGTCGCATCAGTATTTCATCTGGATTCTGTTCCAGGGCGTGGCTTGCCAGCACCTCCCGCGTTCTGGGCATCTCCCTCTGCCGCCCCCCGCTTCCCTCTTCTTCCTGTCTCCCCACCTGCACCGACCCTGCGCCCCTCCCTGCTCTCCCCCCACTGCCCTCCCAGCCCCTCCAGCCCCTGCAGCCTCCCCCCGCCTTTGGGGAGTTTACAGGCACATTGTTAGAAAAAGAGCTGGTGCTGGCAGCCTCGTGAAGACATCTCCCCTGGGGGCGCAGGGGTGTGTCGTTTCTCCACGTACCCCTAGTCCCAGAGCTTTAGGATCCCCCAAGCCCTTACACAGGTGACCGGCGACCGGCTCCTTTTCTGTCCATCAGACGCGCGAGGCCATGGACAGCTGCCTGGGCAGGCGCCTCATGGGGCGGGGTCGGTGGGACCAGGTCTTTATCCCGGGACCGAGGGACGGAGAGCTGACGAGCCCAGCAGCCTGGAGACTGGGTCAGTCGGTTTCCCGTCCTCGCCGGCGTCCGCGCAGGTGGACAGTCTGAGCAGAGCCGTGGCGCTGTCCGGCCGTGGGCTCCGGGATGCCGCTGGGCTGCAGAGCCAGCCCTGACCCGCACGTGTCCCCCTTCTGTCCCGGGGTGCCGTCGTCCTGCCCCCGATACTGATGGGCTCAGGGGTGGGCACACGCCCAGGCCTCCGCCAAGGAGCTGAGGGCAGCAGTGCCCGGTCTGGCTACGGGGCACCGGGCGGGCCCAGTAGTGGGGGGGCCTGCTCTGACCTGGGGGGACCCCCACGCCGCACCGGCGGCCGGAACCGCAGCTCAGGGCTCACAGGCAGGGAAAGTGCACCCCGGAGAGGAGCAGCCCACGCAGGGTGGTCTGGCCTGCGCCCGTCTGTCGGTGCCGTCCCGGGTACAGGAGTGAATGAGCTTCGTGTTTCCCATCAAGCCCAGCTGGGTTCATTTGAAAACTCCTCACTCGCGACAGAGGGCGCTGAGCGAGCCTGAGCGCTCTGAGAAACTCAGAAATGCCCCGACCACCACCACACGCCGGCCCGGACGCAGCATTTGCCGTTTCTGCGCTCGGGGAAGCTCAGGCCTCGGCTCGAGCCCCGTGTCCTTACCTAACCGTGGGGCACCCCTCCGCTCGCGGGGCGCCAAGGGGCGCAGCTCTCTGTCCACGCCCCCGTGGCTGTGCCCTGGGCTCCAGAAACACACGGCGCGCCTGGACTTCGGTCTCCCCTCCTCGCCTGACGGGCGTGGCTGCCCGCTCCCCGCCTGCCCCGAGGCTGCCCAGGCTCGCCGAGGCCACCGCGGGCTGCGTGCGGGGAAGTACATGTTTGCAGCGCAAGCGTGTGCGGCGGTTCCTGGGGGCGAGGCAGCAGTTAAGAAGCTGCCCATGCGGCGCGTGCAAGGCCCAGCTGGCCGTCCCGCGTCAGCGCTCACGCTCTGGCCCCCGTATTGCCTGTCAGGTCCTCCTCACCGCTGTCTCCAGAAATCACACCGGCAGGGGCCACCGTCACGCAGCAGGTCACCCTGAAGCCTCGCGGCCGCATGAAGACAATGAACACACGTGATCTCGCAGGGCCTGTGGGGAGCCAACCAGGTCTCGGGTCAGCCGGACTCAACGGGCTCCCGCACCTCCTCAGCCCGTCCGCGCACACCCTCACAGGCCAGCTTCAGCACGAGCCCGCGGAGGCACGTTTGGGGACCCCCCACTCAGGACCTGCCGCTCTCGGTGTCTGGATGTCTGAGGGACGCACGTCCCCACCCACAGTGGAGTCCGACCCCTGCAGCAGGGCCTGCGGGTGGATGAAGCCAGAGCCCCTCCCCACGGTCGCGCCCTAGTCTCTGTGCACATGACCCCTGCCCGTAGCCGTGACCCCACTCGCCTCTGCGGTGTTAGCCCTGGGCACGGCCCCCCCACTGTGCCCAACGTGCAGGGCCCATGCCTATTGCAACAGCCCCTCCCCACCCCCGCTCCCCCGGGCGCCCCTCCGCTCCAGGCCCGGCCGGGCGCCGACTGTGGGGAGCAGCCGGGGGCAGCCCCTGAGTGAGGCCCCGGGAGCCCCCGGGGCTGCGCCATCCTGGCCCTGGTCCCCGCCCATGGACGGCAAGACCCAGAAGCCACGGGGTTTTTTACAACACGAGAAGCTGTTTGATAAATCCACTCCTGAGAAGGGGTATTTTAAACAAGCTACATAGTTTTTCCTTTTATTTGAAAATGTTATCTGCTTTCGTGGTATTAAACCAGGATATTCAAACGAAGGATGCTGATTATTACATTATGCAGAAAAGAACACCAAATCTAGTGTATCGCGTGATCCATAATTTATGTAAAAACATGCAGACAATAGCGTTCAAGTATTTGATGTAAGTAATGAGAGAATCACACATAATGGGCATTTTTTATTAAACTGAGATTTAGTTGATTTGTCTTATGAATGAGGTTATTCAAGCAAATTGGAGTGTGAGCAAAAAAAGGATGAAGTTGATGGAAATTTCAGAAACTTGGCACATAAATATCAGGAGAAACAAATAAACTTGGCTGTAAATATTGCGCCAGCGCATCTGCATGGGGAGGAAGAAGCACGTCAGGGACGTGGCGGGACCGTCCTCTGAGTCGCTGCGCAGTGATGGACGGTCCCTTCGCAGGCCACGCGCGTCTGACATTTGGGGCAGGCCGGCCGCGCCGCCGCCGCTGCAGAGATGGATCAGGCTCGGGTCTGTTGTTATGGATCGCCTCACAGGGGAGCAGAGGAGTCATGCCTGATCAATCCAGCGGTTGGTTACAACACGAAGTGGAACGTGGTTGAGGTGGTAAAACCGCGTGTGTGTACACGCGTGGGTATGTATGTGCGATAGGACTTTGGAAAGAAGCAGATTTCAAGGGGACCAGCGTGCGTCTTCCCTGCTCCTTGCCGGCCCGGGTGCACCTTCAGTCCATGTGTGGCGAGGACGAGGCCGGACTTGCGCCGGCCTGGAGCGCCGGGAACTGGCCGCGGGGGAGCTTCGGAGAGCCTGTGCGACGGGGGCGCGTGAGCCCACGGAGCCAAGGGCGCGGGCGGAGGGAGGCAGGGAGCCTGGCCCTGTGGGCGGGGAAGCGCACGGGCACCCCGGGGACAGGGGCTGGGTGGGCAGCGCTGTCCGGCAGGAGCTGTCCCCCGCCCCAGCGGGGTGCAAACTGGACCCCTCAGCTCACCTCCAGCGCTGGAAGAATGGCACCCGCCTGGAGTCGCGCACACGCGGTGGAGATGCGTAAAGGGCGCGGCTGCGTGCCGGGAGGTGGAAGCAGAAATGCCGGCGCCATCGAGCCGGGGCAGACGCGAGAAACACGCCGCGTCCTCCCGCGTCCCTGACCAGTCACTGGAAACGTCCCGTCCCCCGCTCTCCTCCGCCCAAAAAGCATTAATCGGGGGAAAACGTGAAGCCCAGCAGGTGAGGACCCCCCGCCTGGACGCCCGCTGCGCTCCCCACCTGCTTCTCCGGCGCGTGTCCAGGTGTGCGATCCGGGCTGTGGACACTCGCGCGGCCCGGACACTGCCGGGGGGTGTCCCGTCCCGCGTCTTCCAGACTGCGGGGGCCACATCTGCTTAGCAGCGTTTTCATTTCAGTCGCCAGATGTGGGGGGTCTCGGACCGAGAAGTGTCCGGAGCCGCCTGGAGCATGCGCCGTGTTGCGCAACACACGTGCCATTAATTAGTTTTCGCTTTACCGTTTCGCCTGCTGAGAAACCACAGGTGTTTCCTGTTCATCAAATGAGACTGGGAGGGACGATGGGAGGAGCTACCAGGATATAAGAGGAGAACCACGAGAAGGTCGGGAGTGATTGAGAGAGAGGTCATTTGCGAGAGGATTAGTGCGAGAGAGGTTATTGTGAGAGGAGCAGAGAGAAGGCCAGGGAAGTAAGAAAGTCAGGGAAAAGAAAGACATGTAAAAGTAGGAAAAGGATAAAGGAAAAATAAAGAAGCAAACGCTAGCGTCAAGTCGTCAAGCCCCTCATTTCAATCCTCAGCCCTTCTCTTCCCATGCCTCTGAACCCCGCGGGTCGGGCCGAGAAGCAAGAGATGCGCCTTAACGCTTTGATGACCAAGTGCAGAGAAGAGTCTCCTCAGGCTGCGCTTGGCTCCGCGCATCACCGTGTCGGGCAGCGCCGAGCCGCACGGGTCAAGGTAGTTTTGGTTTCTCGGGGTGTAACTGAAGGGCAGACCGCACGGGCTCCCGCCGGGGCGCCGCCGCGGCTCCGGAGAGCGGCAGAGCGAGCGCGGCCACGGCGAGGGCGGCTCGGCAACGGGGAGGTTGTTGGTGCTGGCGGGAGCAGCTGCTGCAGGGCCCGGGCGGTGCCGACATGAAACTCCCGCGCGGCTCCCCGCGGCGCCGGGCACAGCGGCCTTTGACCAGCCCAGCAAGTATTTACCCTCCGTTCACTCCGTGCCCCGGGCGCGCCGCCGGCCGTGGGCAGAGGACGCTGCCGGGGGCTCACGCTCAAGGCGGCTCCGTCCTCGCTCACCCCCGTGCGGAGACAGCCGCGCCCAGAGGCGCAGGCAGCGCCCCGGAGCCCCAAAGTGCAAGGACACGGTGGGCGAGCAGGGGCCGGGAGAAGGTGCTGGCGGGAGGCGCGTTTCCAAATTCAGGCGCGGGCGTGTCCATGCCGGCGGGACGGGCCTTGAGCGGACGGGGTGGTGAGTGCGAAGCCGGTCACTCGGGGTGAGAACCAGCCAGTGTGGACGCAGGCAGGTGGCCGCACCCCGGCACATCACGGGCAGCCTGGGGGACCCCCGCGCAGGGCGGGGCAGGACACGAGGTCCGGGAGGCGGGAGGCCACTGTCCTGAGGCTGTGCAAGGACATCGGCTCGTGTGCGGGTGAGGCGGGCAGACCTGGCGCCTTCCAGGCAGCGGTGGCCGAGCACGTCCCGCCCTCACTGGGACTTCTCGATGGTGCGTGAGGACAGCGGCTTGGGCCGACGCTAGAAGCTTCTTTTGATGCACGCGTGAAGGTGGCGATGAGGGGCCGGAGCGTCGATGTCTTTCTTGGAAAGAAGCCGGCGGGGCTGACTGGGTGGCTGAGGCGGGAGGCGAGCAGCAGGCGCCGGCCGGGCCACGAGGGCTCGCGAGAGCCGCGGGAAGGTGTCGTGTCGTGGCGCCCACCCCGTGGGGGCGAGGGCAGGGGACGGAGCTGGAGGGCCCGGGCACAGGGGATCTGGGGTTCCTGTCGGAGCCGGCTTTTCAGGGGTGTCTTGGCCGGAGAAGCGACGTCGGGACTCTGAAAGTGGCCGCTGGGGCCAGCGCGCCTCTCCTCTGGCGCCTGGCGCGGGGCCGGGTGGCCAAGGGCGTCTCACGGAACAGAGGCTGCCGGGCCGGGTGAAGCGAGACGCGATTGGGAAGGACGAGGGAACGGGAAAAGGAGCCGGGCCGGGGCCCTGGGCGGGAGGAGGCTGGCGGCGCCGGGGAGGAGCCGGCGCGCCGAGGGCTCCAGAAGGAGGGAGTCTGGCCGGGCTCCGCCTGCTCCGTCCCGCGGCGCTGAGGATGGAGCCCGGGTGGGCTTCAGGGGAGCAGGGCAAGGAGAAGCGGACTGCGGCGCGCCGAGGAAGGGAGGTCCAGCGCGTCGGGTTTTTTCCTTCTTTTTCTTTGGAATTGGAGAAGTAAGGATTTTCCCTTAATTATGAGAGGAGCCCCCCCGCCCCCCGAGGCAAGATGTTGGCTTCGTATCGCAACACGGTTCCTCTGTTCCCTGACGGCGCGGCCCCCGCAGGTGGCTCCCGCCATGACCCGCGTGGGTCTCCACGCTCCTCACGTCCCTCGCCAGAGCCCCTCGGCCCGCCGGCTCTGCCTGTGAAAGGAATCTAAGCAGATTCACTGCTACACAGCACGGTTGGTGCTCAGCTCCGAGGCGACCCATCTTTTCACCTGACGACTGGCTTCATGCTGGTCCTTTCGCCAGTCACCTCTTCCGAGCGAGGGGTGCGCTCGCCGCCCCACAAGCCCTTTCCTCCCACGCACACATCACCCCCTCACCTCGTTGCATTGGGCTGTGAACTTCGTCGTGGGTCAGCGGAGTCAACAGAAATACCCAAATAAGCCGTGGGCGTGTTCCCGGCGTGGCCCTTGGTCGCGTGTTTCACGCCAGCGCTTCTTAGCGTCACTTAGGACCGCTGCCTGGACACGAATCTTTGACCTGTGACGTTTCATGGGATGGGAAACGGCTGCTATTGAAACGGACGCGTCCCCCGGCCCCCGCTGCTGAGGCTTGTTCCGCTGAGTCGGCTCACGATGGTGACTTTTCAAGCATCAACTCGTCAAACCGGTGGAAATCTCCCTAAGCGGAGCTCTCCCGTGGCTCTCTCGTCCGTCACACTGCACGTTTCACCACTGACTCCTCAGATGACCTAGAAATATTTGCTGATCAACAATTTAAGAAAAATAAAATGTCCTTTGTGGTAATGTCAATCCATTAAATCCTGCTGAGTCTTAATTTAGCAAACTTCAGTTTGAAAATGTGCCACGTTTAACCGTGCGGAGTCTCTTAGATGAACACTGGTGAAGAAACCATTAGAAAACACATACGGAATTTTGGAAAGAAAATTTACTCAAAGCAGGCCGTGAAACTAATTATGATTTCTTGACTGGCTTGGTTTATTTAGATTCATTTAACATGTATTACTTTGGTGTTTAAGTGTCGCCTTAATGCTTCCTTGTTCATCAAGGTTGACATTAAAGAAAATTGCTTAGTTGCGCGGAGTCGTGTGCAGACACGTAATGGATCGTCAAAATGCAGAGTCACCATCAAGAAATTACTTTTAAGGCAGGCTTCACGCCACGGCCACTGAGCAATTACGTGAGCGGCAGACAGGCTGCGCTTTGTGAACCATTGTGAAGTCTTCTGAGGTGAAGGTCAGAGCATTAAACTCCACAGAGGAAGAAAGCAGGTAATGGCACAGCCCATAAATAGACGCAAATCAGTGTCTCTTTTACCCAGATCAAAAATGTCTAATTTGATAGCTTGCTGCTAATTTCAGAATCAGTGAAATTGAAGTCAACAAGATTTTCCTTACAGTTCACTGCAGGTGTTCTCTGCTAAATTGTAGTGATTTGTATTCCCGTTGTTTTCGTGGGAAGACACATGAAGCCCTGACTCCGAACGGGCAGGCGTCTGCCGGCGCCATTTGGCGAGCCCCCAGGGGCGGCTGCGAGGCTCCAGACGCCGATCGGATCGTTGGGCCTGAGTTTCCTTCTTTTCCTTTGAGCTCAACAACTGCGTGACCTTGACGAGCCGTTCAGCTGCTTCTTCGGCTTCAGTTCTCTCTTCTGAGAAATGAAGAGGAGATGACAAGGCAGCTCCCCGTTTCTCCCGACTCTGGGGCTGAGAGGCTACCTTTTCCCAAAGACCCGGGTGTCCGTCCCGACTCAGAGCCCCCGGTCAGCTTCCCGCCCTTGTCCTCCCGCCTCTGGCCATCTCTGGCCATCACTTGACCAGGCCCCTGGCTCCTCACATCAGCAGGGCGGCTCGCAGCACTGCGCATGGCGTGGGCGCGGGTCGCTGCGCCTGCCGGGGGGAGCAGCCGTCCTCTACGCCGCCGCGGTGAGGATGCGGTGAGCCGAGCACACCAGGGCCGGGCCTGGGCAACCGTGGCGGCCCAAAGTCGGGGCTCTGCCCACAGAGGGCCACGGCGTGGGTGCCAAGCCCAGTGGGGTACTGGTGGCAGCTGCAGGCTGTGCTGTGCCCCCTGCCCTGTGCTGCCCCGTCCGCAGGCGCCTCTGCCCTGTCGCGCCCTCGGTGGGAGCAGACGCCCCACCAGGGCCGTGCCTCCAGGACGCATTCCTGCAGTGCCAGCGGGCGGTCATGGCGAGCCCCCGGGACAGGCTGCTGGGCACGGGGCAGCGGGACATCCTGCCTTCAGGCCCGGGCAGGGGACAGCACAGTGACCCAGGGGCTCCAGGGCCCGAGGGTGGCCAACTGCAGCCATGGCGCCAAGGCCTAAGCGCGGCTGCCCGACCCGGTTAGTCCTCAGCCGGGGGAGGGAGGGAGTGTCCGTGTGGCTCTGATTCATGCCCCAGCCCAGCACTTGGTGGGCGGCGAGGCTGTGCTGTCCCTGGGCTAAGTCTCTCATGTGAAAAACACCACCACAGGTCACGGCCGTCTCGCCAGATGTGCTGGGGGAGGCTCCCTTCCCAGCCCGAAAGCTTCCTGGGTGCTGCGAGCTGGCGGTGAGGAGACTCGCGAAGAGACAGGCGCTGCTGGAGGCGCGGGCGCTGCCGGGAGGAGCCCTGGGGGCCGAGTGGACAGCCCCTCCGAGGTTCCCGCGGGGGTGGGCTGGGCCTCACGGCTCGCCCCCTCGGACACGCAGGCCAAGGCACGTGAGCTTATCTGCGGAGAGTCTTTGACACGGAGCTTAGTGCCTGTTAGTGGACACTGCCGAGATCCGCGAGTGGACACTCCCTGCTTGGGTCGCCGTCTCCAGAGGCTCTGTGTGTGAACGTCAAGGGGCTCCGGGCCATTCCCAGCGGGCAGTCCTGGCCTCCCCGGCCATCGGCAGCCACGGGGCTGACAGATTGAGGCACTGATGAGCGCGGAGGCTGGAGACGGGCCTCAGGTGCTTCTGGGCTTTTTCAAGCCGTGATGACGGCGCTGCCCGGCGCTCACCCCGCGTGGGCGAGCCCTGCGGCCGCGAGGGGCCATGTGCGGACGACCCCGCTGGGAAACAGCCGTGGCCTCTCTCGGCGAGGGCTCGCGGGACATTTCCACGGTCCACGCGGCGAGACGCCCGGTGTTCCCAGTGGACTGAGTGTGCGATTCAGATTGGGCGCGGGCGTGGGCAGAAGCTGCAGCGCTGTGCACAGGCGCGGACTGTCTGGTGCGATGACCGTGACGCCGCGACAGCGGATCTTTCGTTGCACGTCTGCGTCTTCACGAGTCAATGGAGCCTCTGGGCTGGGAAGACGCCGTAGTTCCAGTGACGCGCTTTCAAGTCTGATTCCGAAATCCTCACGGCAGTTTCCGCTCACGAGGACGGCGTCCCTGTGAGCCGAGCCCGCGCCTGCGTGTCGCGTCTGCTGGTGGCGTCTGTTTGGTCGCTGCCCGTCCCTTCTGGTGAGCGGCTGCCGCCGGCCAGGGACTCCCCGAGGTGGCCCCGCGCCGCCGCTCCCCAGCGCCTCAGCCGCCAGCCTGTGCCCTTATTTGCTATTTCTAGTAGCCAGAACTGCTGGGTCTATTTCCCCAGAAATAGACCCAGAACTGTTCTGGGTCTTTTCTAAAAGGAGCAAGTGCTCTGGCACTTTTGTGCAAAGTGTGTCACTCGCCCCTCCCATAACCCCCACCCCCGCCGTTCCTCCCGTTCCTCAGGTTGTGCCTCGCTGCCCTCACGCTGCGTGCGGCGTCCCGCGGGCAGTGCCCTTCCCAGGCCGGTTCTGAGGCCACAACCGCGCCGTCCCGAGCGCCCCCTGCGGGCCGCGTCCTCTGGCGGGTGAGGGCAGCGCGCGCGCTGGGGCCGCTGCCGTGTCCGCGACAATGAGTCGCTCTGTGCCAGCTGACGTGAGGCCAAAGGATGGGTGTTTGCACAGCTCCGTGCCCGGGAGTGCAGGTTGGGACAGAGGCAGGACTTCAGCTCCTTGCTCCGCCCGCGAGGGGAGGCTCCTGCGCGCAGAGAAGCTGCCCCTCCGGCCCTCCCGGGAGGGGTTAACACTGAAGTCACTTTGTCGACATTTTTTCTCAATAAGACGGGCTGAGCGTTGTTATCTTCGGTGACGAAGATGATGTAGTCTTTATAGAACTATCACGGGAGTAGACATCGCATTACTCTGTAGATTCCCGTTGTTCCAGCTCCAGTAACTGTATTGTATGTGGATCAAACCCAAGATGGATCCCCCCCTCCATCCATCCATCCATCATCCCTCCAGCCTCCATGTGTCCATCCTCCTCCTTCCACCCATCCGTCCACAAATCACCCCTTTGCACTCACACACGCTTCATCTCGTGGTTTTCTGACCCACACACCGACCTCCATTAGCATTTTGAGCAAAGAGCACCTGCCGGGAGCCTGGGGCGTCGGGTTGGGCTGCCCGTCAGGTTGCCACGACTTCTAGAAATGAAATATGTATTTAGCTTAAGGATGCCAGCGACTTTCTAGAATGGATTCCAAGTCATGGACGATGTCTGCTGCAGCACAAAGGGACTCACTGTTACCTTAGCATGTTTAAATTATATTCAGAAATGGGAAAACACATAATAAAATCGACGAAACTATCAGTGTTCGGTTTCAAGAGAAAGCCGTCCATGGTATTTTGCCTTTTGAAAGAGCGGCGTCCATGAGGAGACTTCGTTATCAGACGCTGTCTGGAGGGTTAGCGGGACGACTAGATTAATTTTGCAAACATTGCACGAAGGTCATTCGTATTCTCCTTGGTGTCTTGCCCAATCTGATTTTACCTGCAGAGAATAAACTTTACCACGGATGGAATTTTCATCATCCGGGGTTCTAGGTGTCAGGAGCCGTGGGACTGGCCTGTGAAAGGAATCCGCGTCGAGTGCCAGCCGCGTCAGCTGCCAGGCGCGGGCGCCCTCGGGGTCGTGCCGTGTCCGAGCAGACTGGGCCTCGGATGTGGGATTCGTGCCTGCTTCTCAGGACTCGTCCTTCTGTGTGTCATTAGAGGGTCTGTGAACGTGAGGGCCGGCTTGCGCGCTCATCCACCCACGCGCAACTGCGAGCTTCGATTCTGCGTTTTCCCGGAGAGGGAGTCGTGCAGGTGGAGACTCAGCTCGCCAGGCGTCTTCGGTTCTGCTTCCCCGGAGAACTGGCTGGAAAGCTGTGGCTCTTCTCGGAGGTAACGCTGGTCGATGGCGGGACACACGACTCTGTCAGCCTCCGCGGGAAATCAGCCCACAGCCCAGACATGTGGTAACTAAATTAGCATCGGACCGTTCCGTGCGCGTCCGCAGCCGGCTCTCGCCCACGCCGTGGGGGCTCGTGCGTCCCTCCCCGCGGGCGCCGTGGGGGCAGCAGAAGGCAGCTTGCACGAGGCGGCGGGGGCGTTACTAGAATATCACTTTGGTGGAAGGGCAGAGACTGGGGCCTATGCCCACAGGGCGGAGCGCGGAGCCTGCCCATGGGGGCCCCTGAGGACCAGGGGCCTCTGGATGAGGCTGCCCCTCCTGCTCATGTTGGGGTGGGGGGGCCGGGGCCGGTGTCGGAAGGGAGCCAGGAGCAGAAGGAGTGGGGTCGGCCAGTACTGAGGGGGGACCGGAAACGTCTGGCAAGTAGCACCCAGGCGTGGCCTGCCGGGGTCTTGTGGGAGGGGATCTGGGATGCAGCCCAGCACAGTGGGGTGAGCCCGGCCAGGACGGGGCCTGCAGGGGGCCCGGGGACCCATGAGTGCCCCCAGCACCCGCCACTGGACGGGTCAGGACCCCTGGGCGTCTCATCGTTGGACCCCTGCGTCCTGATGGTCTCTTTAGGCTCGTTCTCAGACTAAACCGTGCCTCTCTGCAGAGAGGAATGTAGATCCCCGGAAATCGTGTTGAGTCAGAAGCAGAGGAGACAGGCGAGGTCTGTGGAGATGAAGTGAGCCTCGGCCGCGACGTCCCTTCCCCAGCGTTGCGCCAGCCAGCGCCGCGGCAGTGACAGTCACGCCTTCCCCTCAAGTCAGACGCTTTCTTCGGAATCAGACTCTTCTGTTAAAAGACAGACGAGAAGCCCCGGCTAGGGGCCCTGCAAGTGGGAGGGCCCGAGGGCGTGAGGTCGTTGAAGGTCACGTCAAGGGCACACGCGCTGAGGGGGAGGCTTTGGGCCGAGCCACGGAGGGGCCAGGCATGGGGCAGCATCCAGGACGGCCTCTTGCCCGGACGCTGGCCGTCGCCATTCATGTGGGAGCTGCCGCAGCAGCTGCCGGACGTGCTGATGAGCAGTTTCTGTGTGTTGTTGGAGGGGGCCTCGGGCGTCCGCCTCCCTGCCCTGCGCCAGCCCCGGAGGCCCCGAGAGGCCCCGCCCTCCTTGCACAGGACACGAGTCCGCCTGGATGAGCAGACCGTCCGGTGCATTTACCCAATACCCAGGCTCTTTCCCCAAAATGCTCTTCTGTGAACCAGATTTTGTGCAGTTTTCTCCTAACGCACGTCTAAGCTCCCTCGAGGCAGCATTTCAGAAATAGCTCAGGCTCAGGCTAACACCGCAGGAGCAATGACGTGAGATGACCTTGGCGTCCTCGGCCTCCTAGTTCCATGGGTCCTCCAGCCACAGCCACTCTCCATGTTCCCGTGGCCTTTGACCCTGGCAGAGAGCCCAGGATAGGAGAGCCCAGGATAGGAGAGCCCAGGATAGGAGGGTTCCGGTACCTACCCCTGCACACTCTGCACGTCAACCGCCGGGGGCCCTGCGTGCCGGCCCCCACCCCAGGAGCCGCGAGCCGCGCCAGCCGCACCTGCTGATCTTCGGGGGTTTCATTGCCGTCTCCAGCTGAAATTAGAGCCGTAGCTTGTCCACGGAGAGGTCATGTCTATGGCGTGGTCAGCGCGGTCATGTCTACGGTATGGTCATGTCTACAGTGTGGTCATGCATACAGTGTGGTCATGTCTACAGCGTGGTCATGTGTACAGCATGGTCATGTGTATGGCGTGGTCATATCTACGGTGTGGTCATGTCTACGGTGTGGTCATGTCTACAGTGTGGTCATGTCTATGGCGTGGTTGTGTCTATGGCATGGTCATGTCTACGGTGTGGTCACGTCTGCGGCGTGGTCATGTGTACAGCGTGGTTTCTAATTGACCTGCCTTCTCCATGCGGCGCTCTGTGTGGCAGCATGGCGGGCCGGGGGGGGTCTTAATGGCTGCAAAAGGAAAATTAACCAAAAATGGGGGTGGAGACTCAGAGCCTTTGACCAGCGCCCAGGGCCCGCTGGGGCCTCCTTCTGTCCAGCTGCCCAGGCTGCTCTGGGGACGTTTCTGGCCGATGCGAGTTGTTTCTTGTTCACTTTTGTTTTGCTCAGCTCTCGTCTGTGTGACGCTCAGCCTAATTTGGTACATTCGGTTCAAAATCTCAGCATCATTTGACTAAATCGTGTATTAAAGACGCAACAAAAAAGCAGCTTCCTAGCAAGAGTGTGAATTCGGGGGCGTGAGGAGGGGACTCAGTCCTGGGGGCAAGTTCCCCATGGTCGGTGCCCAGGCCTCGGCGCGCTCAGTCCCTGGAATCAGAGCGCACGGACACCACCGGAAAGTCGCCCCCTCTGCTGTGCGTGGGCCTGCGGACACCACGTGTGCACGGGGAGCGCCTCGGGGTGCGGATCCACTCGGCACCTGTTGGCCGTTGAGACTGATGTTGACACCCTTGGGCGGGAAGGCGTGGGGCCTCGAGACGGGAGGGGGACTGTCCTGGCGCCGAGAGGGTCCCCGTGCCAGGCCGGCCTCCCGGTCTCTCACCGGCGTGTGGAGGTGGCTGCAGGGGGCGGGCTGGGAGCTGGTGCGGCAACGCATCACAGAGGAGCCGAGCTCACTGCGAGCGTGCGTGAGAGTGTCAACGTGCGAGTGAGTGTGTGCGTGTTGCTGTGTGTGAACATGCGTGAGCTGCGTGTCCATGCACGTGCTGTGCAGCAGGGGCTCCGTGTAAAGCAGCAGAAGCGGAAGGCGTCAGCGCCGTGCAGCGAGGGCGGGTGCACGGGGACAGCGGGGACAGCGGGGAGTCTCCACTGCCATCCCCGCTGGGCTCTGCGTGGCCTCCAGCTCGCTTGGGGGCTCCTCTCGGTCCTTGCGGGGGGACACGGGCAGGGCAGCTGAGTGCGGGGACCGCCCAGGCCGGGCAGGACGGCTACGGGGCTGAGATGATGATGGGGGGACGGTGGCGCCCACCTGGGGTGAGCTCTTGGGGATCCAGGAGCCTCTGCAGCGTGGAGACCCTGGCTCCTGGCCCCTCCCCGGGAGAGACCTGCCGCGCCGTCTCTGCGCCCTTCCGCTCTGGCGCTGCTGTCGGCGGCACCTGGGGTGCCAGCCTCCTCGTGAAGCTGAGAGACCCCGGGGCTTTGCGGACGCTTGAGCTGAGATCGCCACGTGCGGGTGGGCTGCGCCCACGGCCCCCGGTCCCCACACACCTCTGGTGGAAGCAGCCACGTTTGTAACAGGGAACCTTCTTTCAGAAGTTCAAGCCCCGGCCTGGGTGTGGCTCCTCAGGGTCTCCCCTCCCCTCCCAGGGCTTCCTCTGCCCCCTCTGTCGTTGCTTGCTGAATGCTCCTGCAAAGCGATGAGACCACGTTTCCCGAGGGACGAGGCGTGTCGCTGAGACCCAGAACCTGAGGCCGAGTCTCCCTACGCGGGGCAGAGGCGCCACGACACAGCGGCGCCGGGGTGGGCCCACTGCGCCCCAGACGCAGGGCTCTGTTTAGGGCCGGGCGAGGCCCGTGTCGATCCCCCACCGCCTGTGCCCCACAAGCTGCTGCCTGGCCTGGCCCGGAGGTGGGCGCCGCTGCCCAGATCTGTGTGGACCCAAGTCCAAGGCGGGCCTGGAAACAACCCCGCGAGGAGGCCTCGGCGCCCCAGGGCGCGGCCCGGATCCCACAGCGGCTCGGCCGGCTCTGCCCCCGGGAAAGCTGTCAGGGAATCTGCCGTTTATTCTGAGAGTGAGTTGCTGACTCTGGCAGTCGGCACTTTGCTGTCACCTTTGAAATACTGAGTCGAGGACACCGAGTCTTCCTGACGGCCAGCAAGACACCGGAGGACGCGTCCGGGCTGAGAGGGGAGATGCAGCTGCCGGCTCGCGGCGGGCGGAGGGCCGCCCTGCGCGTCTCGCTCAGCCTCCTAGGCACGTGTTGGAAGAACGTCAGCGGCCGTCCTGACCGTGGATTGTTAAATTTGGGGCCAAAGGAAAGGCCAGGACGGGGGGCGCTGAGCTCGCGGCTGGACGCCCCCGGCCGTGGGGAGGGAGGGGCTGGCCCTCGCCTCAGCCCCCGCTGGCGCGAGTCTGCAGAGAATCCCTCCCTCGGCGCTGGCAGGCCGGGGTCTGCCTGGGACCCACCGAGGACTTCGGTGAACGCCTCTGACGGCCGGGCACGGCCTCCGGGGGTCTCCTCCCGAGAGGACCGGCGTCGGGTTTCTCTCGCAGGAAAGAGGAGAAAGTGTCTTTCCATGTAAGCCTTAAACGGGGGCTTGGTCCTGCCGCCGTCCTGGTGACGAAGGACGGTCGCGCGTCTGGAAGTAGCAGGGGCCAGGCCAGGCAGCGGCTCCTCCCCGCAGAGAAACGACTCAGCCCGCCCGGGAAAGAAAACCGGGAGCCGAGGATGCGGCCAGAGCTGCGGTAAGGCGCGGGGGACGGCGGCGCGGGGCTGGCAGCCTGGGCTGGTGCCCGCCGGGCCCCCGGACGCTGCTCACCCGCGGCGGGACGCGCAGACGCCGCGACTCCGGCTGGTCCCCCGCTGTAAAAACGCGGATCTCAGCTCCTCGCAGGGAGCTCCTTGCGGGAGAAGCTCTGGCTGTTGACAAGATGGCGGGTCGCCGTGGCAACGGGGGTGGCGTTGGCAGCAGCCCAGACAGCAGCTCTGGCCCGGGGTGCCACGGGGGAGTG
Source organism: Talpa europaea (assembly GCF_964194135.1). Classification (NCBI taxonomy): domain Eukaryota; kingdom Metazoa; phylum Chordata; class Mammalia; order Eulipotyphla; family Talpidae; genus Talpa; species Talpa europaea. The sequence goes on along the minus strand of NC_140070.1, from coordinate 578,174 downwards.
GAGACGCCCTCTCAGGCAAAGTGCGCCCGGAGGCCGCGTGGCTCCCGTGCGCCCCGCGTGTGGGCCCCGCTCGGCCAAGCCAAGGCCACGCGTGCCAGGCTCTAGACGGGCCGGTCACTACTGAGCCCCGCGCGGGTGCCGGGCAGGACACGGGGACCCCCGCACCCTGCCCCGCGGAGCCCCGGCTCTCGCTTCCCCTCGCTGTCCCCGGGCACGTCGCTCTCTGTGACCCGCTGCTGGGAGCAGACCCGCGTCCACCCCTTGCTGGCCCCGCCCCAGCCCCGCCTCAGGCTTGCCACGGCCGAGCGAGGCAGCTGTGCTGACGGGGCGGCGGGCGCGAGGGCGGAGAGCTCCCTCCATCCTCCTGGCCTGGAGCACCGGACGGCGGTTTCGGTTTTGCTTCTTCGGTTTATCGCTGGCCCCTGACAGGGCTGGACCGCCGACCCGGCCTGGGGGCCCAGAGGGGCTGCTCCCCGGCGCAGCCTCACCCCGGCGCCGTGTTGCTGTCTGGAAGTGGGGTACGGGGCGCGAACGTGGAGGAGGCCCAGCGAGGGCGGCGGGCAGGGGCCTCTCCCCGCTCGGCCGCGGGGCCTTCAGGGTGTCAAATCCGGGCTTCCCCCGAGTCGCTGATTTCCGAGCCATGGACGGGGTCATGGCGCTGACGCCACAGAGGGCGGGAGCCCCAGAATCGTGCCCAGAGACAGCCGAGCTGGAAAGCCCCCCGAAACGACGAGGCACCCTCAGAGAAACGAACGCCGTGCAGGAAGGAGCTGCGCCCGCCGCTTCCCCGGGTGCCTCCTCCTGAGACGCCGCGGGCTCGGGGCGCTGGCGTGCTGCTCTCACGGGCGTCACGTCTGGGGCGCGTTGCGTGTATTTATCTGAATACAATTAGAGTCTATTCAAAGTGTGAAATGAGCGTCATTCTGCAGCGGCGCCGCGCGGTGCCCCGATTTGAAAGGGTTTATAAGAAATCTGATTAGTGAGAGAGAATCTAAATTCTGCCTCCGCGGCGGCATCTTTGATGGAACCACGGGCCTCGGCGCGTGCTCGTGTTCCCGCACAAAGACCACATGCCCGTAGCGTCGTGCAGGGGGTTGTAGGGAAGGACCCCGGGGCTCAGCCGCAGCGGGTGCCCCCCTGTCGTGCTCCCTCCCCCCAGCTCGGGGCCGGCAGCTCCCACTCAGGGCTCGGCCCGGCCCATGAGGACACGGTCGCGGAGACCCCGCGGTGGCAGCTGAGGGCCGGGCTGGGCTCCTGCCACTCCCTGCGCATCGCCCGGGAGGCGGCGACAGCTCTGGTTTTCTTTGTCCCAAGTGGAGCCTGTGGGGAACCCACTCGTGTCCACCCCGGGCCGGCAACTCCTCCACCAGCTCCAGAACATCCGTCCTGCCGTCAGCCTTGTCCCTGCCGGGCAGTGGGGGGGGGTAGTGCCCCCCAAGTGAGGTCGTTAGCGTGGGGTCCCGACACCAGATGCTGGGGCGTCTTCTTTCCTGTCCCCGGGTTGAGACGTGAGCCCTGGAACAGCCGTCAGTGCCACGAACCCTGCAGCAGCAGCAGCGCCTTGCCAGGCGGGCCCTTGGGGCTGTGCTTCGGCCCCGCACGAGTCTGGGCGTTGCTGGTGTTTACGAGGCGGAGAGGAGACCGCGGCCCGGTTGTCTGGTGCCCCGCCACGCCCGGAGGGAGGCGGCCGGCAGCCGTGGCTGGGCGTGGACTGCGCTGGCCGTAGACCCCGGCGAGGCCCAGCCCAAGGCGGTCGGAAGACCCGACGGGGCTGTTACGGGCGGGTCCGCGAGGACACGGGCGGCCTCGCTGCTCATAAAGAAGAAGCGCACGCTCGCGTGTTCCGCGTGCACCGTGTATTTTAATTCCAATAGCAGCTTCAGGCTCACAGCACATTTGGGGACAGTCCGCACAGCACAGCATCCCCCACTGTTGCCCCCAGTCCTGTGCAGCCGTCGCGGGAGGCCACGATGAGCCAGACTCCAGCCCCGCCGCTGCCCACGGCCCCCACGGTCCACGGGCGCCCACGGCATCCCGGGCCTGCGCGGCCACGACTCCCTCGGCGCCAGGGCTCTGGCTCGAGTTACGAGTGCACAGACCCGTCGCCTGGCTCGAGAGTCAAACAAGACTGTGTGTCATCGCAGCACGAGCGGCACGGAGTTACCCTCTAAATACGTAAATGACCAGCCCTTAATAGAGGAGGGGAAACTTCTAGATTCAAGCAGACGCTGGCTTCCGTGGGTCCAGCCTGTTTCCCTTCCTGACACGCGTCCTTGTCCTGGTCCTCTGGGGCCACTTCCCTGCCTTTTCCTGCTGCGTCTGCTCGGGGCCGCGGGCTTCCCAGATGGCCAGTCTGCTGGCCCCCGGGAACAGGCCTTTCTATTCCTGCGCGCGGCCGAGGGCAAGTGTGGGGGTCAGGCAGCCTCCCTGGGGCCAGTTCTCCGCGCCCTCTGCCTGGAGAGCGGGGAAGCTGCCTCCGGTTCCAGCCTCGCTCAGCAGCTCCGCCTGACGGGGACGCGGCGTCTGAGCTGCAGGGAGCAGCGTTGCTGCAGCCGCCTGCCCTTGTCATCACTGACCATCTGTGACGGCCTCCAGGCTCTGGTGCAACGAGGTTTTGCTTTTCTTCTCTATTGCATGACCGGTTTCAAGTCTGGACGAAGATCACGTGGTCAGTCTCCTCTGCTGCGTGTGGTCAGTCTCCTCTGCTGCGTGTGGTCAGTCTCCGCTGCCCGTGGCCGCTGCTCCGCGCCCCTGACTTCCAAGCAGGCTCGGGCAGGAGCAGCGCCCCGTCGTGCGTGTGTCTGTCTGCACGCCTGTGGGGCCACTCAGAGCACTGGGCATGTGGGGGAAAGCTCAGCCCTCGCCGGCAGAGCCCAGGGCAGAGCCCTCGTGGTCCACACCGCAGGCCGAGTCCAGAGCCGCCGGGCCGAGCAGCTTTTGCGTCCCCACAGTTTTCTTTCTCAGGCTCCTTTGCCTCTGCCAAGTTAACCTTTTCTTAATACTTTAGAGGATCTACATTTCCTCGATACGGGGGACAAGTGTTTATCTTCAATTTGGAAAAAGAAACACACAGTGAGGGGCCCGGGAGCTGCCAGCGGCTGCCATGCTGGTCGGTGGGTTTGGTTTGCTGCCCGCAGGCCAGGCTGCCGGGAGGGCGGACGCTGGCTCCGAGCATAGCAGGATGGACGCTGAAAAGTCATAAACCCAACGCTCAGGAAGGGGCTCCCGGGGGCCGAGGATGGCCAGGCCGGGTCAAGGGCGGGTGAGGACTGGGCGCGCCTGGGGAGCCCCTCCCTGCCGGCAGCTCATCCCTCTCACCTGCCGCTTCCCTCCCAAGGCCGCCCGCGGCCCTGCCGGCCCCCTCTGCACTCCCTGGGCGGCTCTGCCCCGCCGGCCCCGCCAGGCTTTCTGCAGCTCTGTGCTGCCCGCCTGCGCCCCTTGGAGGGCCCGCGTGCATCGGTGAGTTAGGGGGGTTCCTCCTCTCCCCCAAGCCCGCTCAGGACCTTAAAGAAGTCCCCCTGACCCACAGAACACTCTTGGGTCTAGTAGCACCCGCGGGGTCGCCCAGCCCCGGCTCCCCACTCGGACCCTGCACCCAGCCTGGCCCCACCTTCTCCCGAGCTCGGGGACTGGGCTTCCTCCTGGTGCCCCCTCCGGAGTCCTCCAACCAGAGGGCGCCTCCCGCGGGCTCCCGCCTGGCCCGGCCTCGTCGGCCAGACGCTGGAGGCTGAGATCCTGGTCCCCAGCCCGCTCCGGGGCTCCATCCTGCCGCCTCCCTACGGCCCCTGCGTCAGCCTGGCTCTCAGGCCCGCCCTGCCCCGTGAGGGCCGGGACCATCCTGCAGCCTCCGGCTCCTCTGGGGCTGAACAGCTCGGCTTGCAGAGACGCTCTCTGAGGGCCCCAGGGGCCAGGCCTCCTCTTCCCCAACCCTCCGCCCCACCCCAGGGCAGCCCTGTGGGACCCCGCCGGCCCCCGCCCTCAGGCTTCGGACTGAGCTCTTGCTGGTTTTGTTGCTTCTCTTAACAACCTTCACATCTAGAAATCAAAACCAGCCAACATTTGATTTTCAAATTAGGAAAACAGCTCCTTTTATATGAACTAGAAGACTCGAAAAGCTTCAGCATCTCCCTGTGTCCCTCGGAATCACGAGCGACACGCACGTCTGCGGAGCTTCCCTGCAGAGTCTCCGTTCCCACTCAGGGGACGCCGGAGAGTCAGGGGCCTCTGTGGCTTCAAATAATCTGATTTTCTGAACTGCGAGTGTTAACGATGAAGCAACTTTCATTATCCACAACATTTGTATTAACCTCATGGAAATCAAAAGCTGGTTCGTCTAAATTGTGCAGGCTAAATCATTTTTTTCATGTAAGTGTGAGTTTAGTTTAATTAGCAAATATTATGTAAATATATGTAAATTATGCTTTAAATATTTACATAATGTGAAATTTAAAATTTTCTGTTTACTTGTTAATATAAACCTGGTAACAGTCAAAAAGCCTTGCATTATTTATGGCTGGGGATGGTAGGCACAAGGGCATTTGAGTTAATTACATGTTTAAAATATTCAGCGCAGAACTAGGTTTTGAGTGAACATCCAGCCAGACACATAAATGAAATTGTTCACGAGCGAGTCCCGCCCCTGCGTGAATCTCTTTCCGCACAAAGCGGGAATGAGCGCGCGAGGGAGCCGGGGTGGGGGAGAGCGAGCGGCCTGCTGGGAACGGCAGACCCGGGGCGTGGAGTTGGGGCACAACACGGTCAAGGCACGGCCCACGCGCGCCCCGAAGAGAGAGGACACTCGGGCTCGGGGAATGCAGAAGCGCGAAATGCTGGCAACGTCACTTTCAATAAGTGAATTCAAGGGAAATATTCCCCAGAAAAATACCGCGTGAATTCTTTTTGGACTTTAACAAAAAAAAAAGAGCCGGATGGTCTAGATCCAACTTCCGCTTCTCAGAATCGCTTACGATGCTTCGCTCTTTGCTAGCGGGGGCGAGAGCATCACATTCCTCTAAAATAATGCCCCCGACTCCTGCTGCGCATGTCCTGGCCCTGGTAAAACTTAGAAAGCGAACGTCTGATCATTGCACTAGCGAAGAAAGCGGGTGACAGCTGCGGGGCTGAATTCTCTTGAAGCGGCTGGGGAAGCGCTGGCACGTCGGGAGCCGGGGCTGCCCTGGAGGGCTGGGCGGGGCGGGCGGGCAGCCCAGCAACGGGCCTGCTCCGACGAGCGCAGGTGACGGCCGCAGCTCGAGGGCTCGTGCCCGACTCCGGCTTCTGGGATGCGACTGGCAGGGCCCCTCTGACAGCGCCTCAGACACCCCCAAGGACAGGCTTTCTGTCCACACGGTGGGCGCTGTGCCCCGCACGAGCGCTGGTGGGAGCAGCCGTGGAGAGCAGGCCCTGCCTGAGAACGCGGCGAACGTTAGCGCCCGCAGTAGCCGAGCACTTCGAGGGGCCGGAATGTCTGCCGAGTCTCTGGACCCCCTCCCGGGGCGCGTGCTGGCTGGAGACGGGGGACAGCTGGTGGGGTGACAACAGGGCGCCTGCCCCACTCGAAGCCTCGCGTAGAACTTATATCATCCGCCCTCCGTCGCCAAACACTCCCTTGCGAACGTCGGGCCTCGGCCAGCGCTGCCCCCGTGACCGCGGGCTGAACTGTCAGGAAATGAACGCAGAGCGGGTGTCACGGGGCTTCTAGAGGACAGTAAGCTCCACCTGGCAGAACTGCTCGAGGGCACGTGGCGCTCTGGCCTAGTCGCCGAGCCCGAGGGGTCCTGCGTCACCCGGTGAGGCCCGGGTCCGTGTCCACCCTCTCGCTCTGGCAGCTCCCCCGGCCCTCGCGTGCGCCCTTCAGTCTGGAGCAAAATGGTGACTCCTAGCTCCCGCGGAAGCAGGCCCCAGGCGCCCCTCAGGTCCAGGTGCTTCACGGAGGCTCTTCCCCCTCGAACACGTCTCGGCGACCAGGAGCGCGTCCCTGCCCAGCGCGACCCCGCCTGGCCGGCCCAGGTGGGCCGAAAACGTGGTTAATTTCTAAATCACCCGCCTGCCCCCCAGGATTTCTATTTCCCCAACCTGACGATGTTCTCTGTCCACGTGGCCCACATTACCCCCCGATGCTGCCGCCCACTTCGCGCGCGTGCCGCTCAGCTTTGGGAAACAGCAGCCACGTGGCCGAGAACCCGCGCCGGCAGCTCGCCCGCCCCAGCCCCTGCCGCGGGCCCCCGGCCCCGGCCTCCGCCCCGCTCCTGCGGCCTGGCTCCTGCGTCAGACCGAGTCTCGACGGGCCTGCGCAGAGCCTGCGGCTATTATTAGAGAAGAATAATCCAGGAGTGGAGAGAAGCTGACGCTTTTCTTGATGAGCTGCAAGTTATTTCGAGTTCTGTTCTTGCTTCCTATCTCACAGTCTTCCCATTTTTGCTCCTAAAGAACGAAACATCCAATCAGACCCAGGTGTTAATTAAGGAGGAGAAAGGGTGGAAAATCTGACACTTGGTAATTTATTTTTAATGCATAATAGCTAATGACTCATGTTTAATGTTCTTCTTTATAAACAACATCGCCAAGATGCTTTAAATGTCCCTAATTAAAATGAGAACTGCCGACAACTGGGCTTCGATGACGGCTTTTCAAAATGAGCGGAGAACGTGCCACAGCGCCGGCGCGCCTGCGGGGACTCGGGAGGCGGCCACGGCAGGGCGTGGGTCAGCGCCGGGCCGGGCCTGGGCAGCGGGACTCAGCTCGCGCCTTTCCGAATCGCCTTCTCTTGCGCAAGTCGGCGTGGGGCGCCCTCGTCGGGGCGCCTTCCTGGGGCTGCGGCGGCCAACGCGTCCACACTCCGCCCGGGGGCCCGGCCGCTGGTGCTCCCCTGGTGGCTGGAGAGTGACCACAGGCCACCCTCAGAACAGGGGCACGCAGGTCCCGGGCCTCTCCTGAGACCCCGTAGGCCGTTCCCCGGAGAGGCCCTCATGAATTCCTAATAAAAATAGGTAAAGCGAGTTCACATTCCAACCTGGCCTCTGCGACAGAGGCACCCGCAGTGGCTCAGGCCTGTTGACCACCCCTGCCCACACCCGGGCAGGCCCCGCCAGGGTGCACCGGCTTTTACAGGCACCACCGGGCCCGGGGGCTGCCAACCTCCTCGTTCATGTGACTCCTACGCTTTGAGAAATACGTGAATTTGACATGGATGCGCTCACAGGCCTGATGTGGATGAGGAGATTGTTGCCCGAGTGAGCAGCTCAGGTGAAAACGATCACGGGAATTAATTGACTGACAGGCACAGGCGTGTGGGGTGAAGGTCCTCGCGGGGCAGGGCCTGGACGTGGTAGAAGGTTGACAAGCGGACAAGAGAGAGTGTGTGTGTGTGTGTGTGTGTGTGTGTGTGCACGCGTGTGCGCCGTGTCCAGGATGCCTGGAGCGTGACACGCGCTTCCCTTAGGGTCCAAGCGCATCCTGAGCTCCCCCGCGAGGCGTGTCTGAGAGCTGGCGGGTGTGCACTCGGCGAGTGGGGTCGCCCGCCCCGCTGCCCGCCCCCGGCCTCTGCCCAGCCGGCCTCTGCCCGCCCCCGGCCTCTGCCCGCTGACCCGCAGCCGCTGCGCCGCAGGCGGGGGTGGACTAGGGGCGCCCCCACATCTGCACCCGCCCGGGCAGGTGCCCCTGACGAGAAGCCTCCGCAGCGCGGGCGGCCGGGAGGGCGAGGCCAGGCGCCCACCGGGGAGTGACCGCGGGGGGCGGCGCCCTGTCGGGCGGGCCTGTCCCGTGGCTCCACCGGCGGTGCCTCCAGGCGGCCAGGCCGGGCCGGGCAGGCAGTTGCTGCTCCCGCCCTGCCCTCTGCGCCCGCCCGGCCCACCCGCCGCAGGGTCCGCGGGGCTCGCAGCCGGCAGCGGGCAGCAGGGAGAGCCCGGGCGGGGACCGGCCACGGAGGGCGACGTCGCGGCTCAGCCAAGGCCCAGCGAGGAGCCCGTCCAAGCTGTCCGGGAAGCCGCGCGCGGTCGGCGGGAAAACGCGCGGTCAGCGTCCACGGCAGGCTCGCGGCCCTGCAGTGCAGAGGCGGCCGCGGCCAGGCTCCGACCACAGAGGGCCCCACCCTGGACAGACCCGCCCCTGGACAGGCTCCACCGTGGCTGGGGTGAGGGCCACGAACGGACCCCCCGAGGGTCAGCATCCAGCTTTGACGCGGAGGCCCGCGGGCCTGAGTGAGGCCGCGTGTCCAGCCGAGGGCGCGCCCGGCCTGCGCGCACGGCCTGTCCGCGGGCAGCTTAGCCGGCTCCTGGCTCGACGCCCCGCGGACGTCTGTGCTGCTGCCCCGCGGTGGGCGGGTCAGAGCGTCCACGCTTGACTCCAGAGGCCGCGTCCTCGGGCGCGGGCGGCCTCACGGCGGGCAGGTGCGGGCCGGCCTGGCCTCGGCCACCGGGTCACGTCCTGCGGCGGTGGCCCGCCTGCCCGGGGCTCGGGGTCAGCGGGGGTCACCTGGGCTGTGAAGCGCCCCAAATGCCGCTGGACCCCAGGCGCGCCCCAGCTGCGGGGAGACTCGAGGACCCGCGGGCCGGTCACCCCGGGCACTGGCCGTGCCACAGCGCGGGACGCAGGGGCTGCCCAGCAGCCTGGCGGAGAGGAGCAGCTCAGAGGTGTCTGTGCAACCAGAGGCCTCGGGTCTTGCGCCTCCAAAGTCTGAAGAACCCGAATTACAGGAAACCCAGAAGTACCGTTTTTCACACTTAAGATTTTATGTTAAAAATTGAACTTCAGGCTCATCATTGTGACAGAATTAGATCTGGGTTATTAATTCATGGCTCAATTACGTAATCAATTGAGAGGCGTAAAAATAAAACTGAAAGAAAAAGCAATAAAAACGCAGCTCGCTGAGATGAAACCATAAACTGAATTGCCCCTGGAAACGCGGAAACCGATTTTAACATCGCTTCTCCATTTCCATGTCCCTGGCTTGAGGATTTCTCTCTCTGGAATCGCGGGGCGCAGAGTCTTTCCCGAAGCAGCACCGTGTCTCCCGCTGAGAGAGGAGGCACACCCGAGGGCCGGGGCACGGGCGCCGGGTGCCGCGCGCCGGAGCAGCGTTTACGAGGGCGGCAAGGGCTTCTGGAAGGACGCGGCCGTATTAGGAGCCAGTTCCCCGTCAGGCGTGGGCTGGAGGCGTCTCCAGGCTGGATTTGGTTTATGGCTCGGAAAACTCGCACGGGCCAGAGTGAGGATCGTTCTGGAAGGAGCTGAGGAAAAGCCTCTGCTGGCGGGGCTGGTCCGCATGCACACGGGACAGGCTGGACGGCACGCACACAGGACAGCCAGCACCGTGTGCGTCGTCACGAATGACAACAAGCAGTCACACACGTGCGTTCACACATGATACACACAGACGTATGTGCAAACAATAACCAGCAATGATATATGTGCCTTTACACATAACAAACACACATACGCATGCAGTTACACATGATCAGACGCCTGTATTTAGCTTGTAAACAGGCACATATACAGAGCACAGATCGGTGCACGTGGCTTTATAAACACAAGCACACGCGGGTGTGTTTGAAGCGCCGGTGAGTGCACAGACATGCGCCGGCCGGTGATAACACTGCGGGCAGAGTCAGGTCAAGCTCTCTCGTTGGCTTGTCACCGAGACTCTGGCACAACACGCGGGCCATCGAGGGCGTACCGGTTAATGGGTACGGCGCTGACCGGATTCCCATGGAGTGACCCTGGGCCCAGGGCACGTGATCCCTCTAGACTCGGGACGCCCCTGGTGGCAGCTCGGTCACCCACAGTCCAGTGGACGGGCCGTGGAGCGCGGCCGGTGACAGCACAGACGGCCTCTTTGCACAAAGGCCACTGCAGCTGCATCCCAGGGTGCCGGCACTGAGGTCAGGGCTGCGGTGAGGCTCAGAGGACGCCCCTCGTGCCGGGGTTTCTCCCAAGGTCGCTAGCAAGCGAGGTCTTTGTAATAGTCCCGACGCATCTCATGCGCCAGTTGGGCAGCTGGCGCGTGAGTCAACCTGCGGTGTCCAGGGAGAGAGCGGCAGGCGGGCGGGGCCGGAGCAGAACGGCTCCCGTGGCCGAGAGCGCCTGGGGCTGGCCCAGAGGTGAGGCGCGGGCAGCCGGGCCGGTGCGGGGGAGGAGCAGGGGCGCTTCCTCTCCCAGGCTGGCCACGGTCCTCCCCCTGGCACACTCAGCCCTGGTCTTGGGGTTGCGCTCTCACTAGCCCACATATCCGTGAAGCTCTAATAATTAGCATCATTAAATAATCACCACCGCAGCGGCACCGTCAGCTCGGGCTGTTACAGGGCAGGCGAAGACCGGGGCACACCCCGACACTTGTTCTCAGGTTCCTCCCTGCAAGTCCGAGAAGGGGTGCTGGGGCTGTGGGGGTCGGGGGCCCCACCAGGGTATGGCGGCCAGCCTCCCTGGGCAGGGGCAGCAGGCAGCCCGCTCACCCCCACGCCCCCTCGCTCAGCCCCGTGGCATGGCCCCCTGAGCCTCCCTGAGGCCGGTCCCGGCGCCCAGGCCTCGCACGGAACCAGGCTCGGCGTCACCCGAGCTCCTTGCGCCCAGGAGGACGCAAGTGTCCGCCCCAGAGCCAGGGCGCTGGCCTCCTTCCTCAGGCGACTCGGAACCCCACAGCCACTGCGCGCACCAGAGAGGTGGCTGACCACTGGCTCCTTGCTCGTGGCCCTGGGGGTTAAAGTGATAAAAACCAAGTTCACAAAGTTCTTCTCAACTCCCCAAGGAGACTGGGCTTGCTGCACACACTCAGAAAGGTCTAGAAAAACGGAGCCTGGGGGCCATTTCCACGGCCAGTTTGGAGCTGCGGTGTGTCCACTGCGGAGGGAGCGCCCCAGGACCGGGGTCACACCTGCCTGCAGAAGCCACGAGTGGACAGAAACCACGAGTCTCTGCTTAGTGTCCGCCCGACACCGCGTTCTCCTCGGGTGAATGACGTGTCCCGCTTCGCTCCCTGGACGCTCCTGGTCGCTCTGTCTTGCCTGCCGCAGAGCAGCACCGAGGGCCACGGAATCAGCGGCGCCCCAACTAGCGGTGTTACCAGGAGTGTGGAACCCCACTCTTCTTTAGTGATAACAGCGTGGTCTCGAGGGGGCCACCCCATGCCCCACCCCACGCCCCCGCCTCACCTGTGTGCCCATGACGCACCTTCCCTGGCCGGTGACACCTGGCGCTGCGCACGTTGCTCTCCCTGAACACCGGGATTAAATGTCGTTTGATTTATTCACTGCGCGGCCACGAGGGTCCCTGGCTTGGAAAGTGGAGCCGCCTCCCTCTTGCCTTTTCTCTGCCCGCTCGCCCGGGAGCTGGGCCGTGTCCTGCACCCCGCAAGCCGCTCGGGAAGAACGATGCGGAGGCGCCCACAGAGACCGGACGCCGGGGAGGGGCATGAGCGTCAGAGACACCAGCTGGAGACCCCACAGCAGGCGCCCAGCCGGCCCCACAGAGCGTCCCCGCGGCGCCACTGGGTGCCGGCCGCTCAGCGACTCGTCCGGCTGCAGAATCGCCTGAGCCCGGGTCAGCAAGGGGCTGGCACCATGTCTAGGAGTCGAGGTCAACCCCTCAGCCTCCCGCGGGAGTGTCCTGTCCTGCCCTCGGATGTCACCTCCTGTAATGGATCGAATTTTAGATTTGTGTAATGGAAAGATAAACAGATTTTAGATGAATGCCTTTCCAGAGAGTGAAGAATCACGTGCAAAATACGCTCCGTCTTGCTATGCCACCGACAGAAAATGTTCGCTCACTGTCGTTTACTGGCTAAAAACCACATTTTGCTGGATAAATATTTAGGTGCTGAACTTTACTCATCTGCAGTTTTATCTTCTTTGATGGCTTGAGGGCTCTCGTCGCCTTCCTGATAAATTCATTTGTTTTCACTCTCAGTGGGCTAAAACCGTGCTGGAATCTGTTTATAATTTGCCTGGTGACATAAACCAGCTGAACAAATAAGGTTAGTATTATATTTATATGCACATTGGCTCTGCACGATGAAGTTAAAAGTCATTTAGCTGACTTAATACACTGTGTCGTAGAACGTCCTAGTGCTCATCGACACTATAACAAATTAAATAAGCAAGGGTCGAAACTGTACATCCCTCCCTGTAGTGGAAGATTGGAATTTGCGGTAGTGAGTTATCACACAAATCAATCATCAACAATAGTTTATAGATTAAGAATAAAAACTTCCTGCCTCCCTGGTGGCGCAGGGGGTTGAGCGCCGCCCTGTGAAGCTGTCCGCAGCCTCGGCAGCGCGGGTTCGATCCCGGCCGGCCGGTGAGAATCCCACATGGCGCAGCGACCTCTCCTGCCTCACCCGCTGCTCCCCTCAGCAGTGCTCTTGGTCTGTCTGCCTGTTCTGTTCCCCACTCTGTCTCTGGTGAATCCTCTCACCCTCCCATGCCTCTGGCCTTTTCCCCAGCTCTTGTATAGAAATAAGTAAATCTTTTTTTCTTTTTTTTTTTTTAAGATTTATTTATTTACACAAGCACTGGGTACAGTCAGAAGCGCGGGAGGGTGAGAGAATTCACCAGAGCCAGAGCGGGGAGCAGAGCAGGCAGAAGGACCGAAGGACACTGCTGAGGGGAGCAGCGGGCGGCAGGAGAGGTCTGCGCGCCATGCGGGACCCTCCTCCGGTGGCCGGGGAGCAGCCGGGGATCAAACCGGCGCTGCAGAGGCTGCGGCAGCTTCACAACCCAGCGCTCAACCGCTGCGCCACCAGGGGAGGCCCGAAATAAGTAAATCTTAAAAAGGAAGAATAAAAACCGCTATTTCTAGAAATGTAGATTTCAGGTTGGCCTGAGCAATGCCGACGGCTCTCTACTGGAAATTTTACACCAATTTTGAACCAATTAATAGTGAGATAACTAATTAGCAAACATTTTTATTTGTGTTGCTTTTCAAGTTTATAAACTGATGACATGGAAAGCAGGACAGTTGTGTGCGCGGATCAATGTTCGAATGTTACCTCGCTCCCTGGAAATGATCAAAACATAAACTGGACTTCAGAGAATTCTTTCCCAGAGCAAAATCATTAAGAATTGATCCAGTTTAAATTGAGAATCGAGTGTCTCCATCCCCACGCGTTGGGGCGACAGCGTGGCTCTGTTTATGTCGCTGGCTCTGGGACCCACGAGGTCTCTGGAAACAGGAGGCGCAACTAACATGAGGAGAAGATAGAATTTAAGTGAGATGGTGGCACAGAAGAACAAGCAGTCCCCACACTTCCCTCAGCTCCTTCTGCGCTTCCTTTTTTTAGCTCCATTAAGACTGACCTTGCTCTTGTGTGGCCGAGATCTGTGAATCCGCACAACACACCATTGTGCGGCTTTCGCCCAACCGCCTGCTTCTCTTGCAAGCCTAATTTTGGCCTGTTTTTCCAGTCTACTCATTGAATGTACCTATTATTTTATTTACATAAAGTACGTGTTAAGAGCTTTTTTTTTTTTTTTTTGGAAGTGTTTAGTTTCAACTTTTTCTAAAATTGCAAGGACGAAAAGATCTGCGTTGTGCCAACTCCCAGAACAGCGATGAGAACAGAGAATCGGAGCAGGTTGGTGGTGGAGGAAGCCGGGGTGTTGACTCTTCTGTGCTGCCCGGGGCGGCGGACACCCGACCGGCAGGTACCTGCAGGGAATGCTCCGGTGCCCCGCGGGCAACCGTGCAGGCTCCCGAGGAGCGTGCCGGGTGGCCATCTAGGCGAGACGGCGTCGACCTCACTTCGTTCCTCTATCAAGGCGTTTGTTTCGTTTTCAAGTTTACGGACCTTGTTGTAACAAAGAGGTTTCCAGGTGGCTCGGCCCTGAGTGTTTCGAGCTCCGTGAGTTGACAAGGAACTGCAGAGAACAGGTAGATGTTCTAGACTTCGTGTCTGTGTCTGTATCTCAAGCCAAGGCACTGGGATTGTTCTAGCAAACCACCGGAATGAAAGAACCCTCGGTAGTCCTGTGTTAGCTCATCCACACAAACATGAAACATAAGCTCACACGCGTGTCTTGCCTAGAGGCCTCAGCCACCTGAGCCTTGCTCAGAGCTCGCAGGGGGTGTGGGGACTGCAGCTTCAGCCATCTTCACTGCACACTTGAAACAAGGGAATAAAATGACATGCTGTATAGCATGACTGGCACGTTGAATACCCAAAACATAAAATGGCCTTTCTGGAAGCTACTATTTGTGTCAGATAAAAACAAATGCAGCCTGAGGACGGAGCCCAGCACCCCCCATCAGTGCAATTCAGGGCAATCCAAACACCGCAGGCCCAGCCCTCAGAGCTGCAGCCGTGCACAACGTGCCGGCCAGCGAGGCAGCAGGGAAGGTGCCGGCGGAGGAGCAGGGCCGGCCTTGCTGGGCAGAGGCACGGCGTGAGGCCGGGGATGCGGCCCCTCCACAGCCAGGGCTGGAGCCGGGGCCGCCTGGACTCTGGTTTCAACCCCACATTTCTCAACCGCAGGGCCAGACGGTAGGTTTGGGGAATCCCAGTCGCTGGAAAGTGAGGGGAAATCCCACAGAGGTGAGACCCAGGGCGCAGCCCCAAACAGTCCTGCGTTCTGCCCAGCGCCGTGGCCGAGTCTTGAAGAGGAGTGTGAGCAGCAGATGCACAGCAGGGTGGCTGAGGGGACAGGGCCTGAACCCAGACTTGAACCGGCCCCCCAGGGTTACCTGTTTGAGTCCAGCCAAGCGAATTGCTTAGGGTCAGAGAAGCAAAAGATCCCCACCCCCCAAAATACTAAAAGAAAGAAAGATGCCAACATTCCTGGAAACATGCAACAGAATCCAGAGTTTGTTTGGGATGACCTCATTCTAGAGACAACGATAAATTATCAGCAGACCCCTCCTGTCTCCCCGCTGCTCCCCTCAGCAGTGTGATTCAGTCAGTCTGCCTGTTCTGCTCCCTACTCTGTCTCTGGTGAATCCTCTCACCCCCCCCCCCACACCTCTGGCCTGCACCCCAGCTCATGTATGCATGAATAAATGTTTAAAAAATGTTTAAAAATGTTTAAAAAATGTTTAAATGTTTTAAAAAAATGTTTAAATATGTTTAAAAAAAAAAGAAGAGACGTGACCTCCGAGCTGCATCTTGCTCTGTCCCGGCCACCCCTGCCTGCTGCTGCGACGGCTGCTCGGAGCCGGCACGGGGCAGCCCGAGCCTCGAGTGTGAGGCGTGTGTGCCTCCGACAGCTCTGGCAGAGAAGCAGGCCACAGCGTTTCCAGACGACTCTTTTTAATAAAGCTTGAGCTATTTATATGAATTCAATCATGGGAAGCTTTTAGATGCAAATGAATATGAAAATCATAAATTAGTGATACCCAGTGCCTGGTAAACTGCTTATGGCTATAACTTTAATTAAGACTATTTTCAGCCGGTAACTGCCAGCACCTAGAAGAAAAATTAGACCAGGCTAGACGGAGGGACGACCGGGAGAGGACAGACCCACGGGCTGCCCCAGATGATTGCACCCCTTGTCGTGTTTCCTGTACAAATGTCTTAAAATTAGAAGATGCAAGTTTAAAGCCCCCTCTCCGAAGGCCAACGTCCCAGCTCCAGAAGAGTTGACTTACCCGTCGCCTGAGCTGAAGAAACCGGGGCTGCTGTCGTGGTGGCGGTGACCAGGCCGTCCGGGGGCCCAGGGGCCAGCTGGGAACCCACACGCTCCCTCCCCGTGGGGGCCGCGGGCCTTGGGGCCTGCTGGCCTGCCCAGGCTGAGTCCCTTGCTGGGCCTTGTGCTGGGGAGTCTGGCAGCTGGAGCAGGAGGTGACCGGGACCCTCCTCAGCCGTTCCCAGGCAGCTCCTGCTCGGGAGCGCAGGCGAGAGCACAGCCTGCTTGGGTTTTACATTTTGCATTAATTTTCCAAGCTGCTTCCTGCACTCGCCTTAGACACAGACGCGTTTTGTTGTAGGAGGAAGCGTTGGGAGACCCCAGGGCCCCATGGGTGAGAGGTAGTAGCCGGGCCAGCGTCCACCTCTATGCCTGAGGAAGCTGTCCCGTCGTGTTCCTCACTGTCCAGATGCCCGACCGACAGGGACGGCGTGCCCATTCCCCTAGGACACCCGCTCCCCTGCCAGGGGCTCCCTGGGTGGCGGATCCTCAGACCCACGTGAGTTTGTTCTGTGACGCATCCATGGGGCAGGGTGGAGGTGGCTTCAAGAGGACGACGGGATGTGAAGGCAGGGCTCACATCGGTTCCGCCAGGACCTGTGGATACTGACCGCATGCCTGTCCCCAGGTCAGTGGGCACTGACCACAAGCCCGTGCCCAGGATCTGTGGGTGCTGACCACATGCCCGTCCCTGGGTCAATGGGTGCTGACTGCAAACCCGTGCCTGGGGTCTGTGGGTGCTGACCTCACGCCTGTCCTTGGGTCAGTGGGTGCTGACCGCAAGCCCATCCCTGGGTCATTGGGCACTGACCACAAGCCCATATTCAGGATTTGTGGGTGCTGACCTCACACCTGTCCCCAGGTCGGTGGGTGCTGACCACAAGCCCATGCCCAGGGTCTGTGGGTACTGATTACACGCCCATCCCGGGTCTGCGGGTGCTGACCACACACCTGTCCCCGGTTCTGTGGGCACTGACCGCATGCCCATGCCCAGGGCCTGTGGGTGCTAACTGCACATCTGTCCTGGGGCTGCCGCAGAGGCCCGTTGGGCGGCTTCAACATGCAGCTAAAATGCAATCGGCAGACGTGACCGCTTGGGTGAATAGACTCATTTTAAATTAGTTTTTCCCAAACACTGGTCATCCTGTGCTGGCCAGGCCGACGTGTCTGCGTCTTAAATCTTAGCAAAGATTTATTTTCACCCATTATTCACAATTAGGGCATTTTGCTATTTTTAGTGAAATTGATGGCGCTTTGATAAAGCCACGTGCGTGTGTTTTTTGCTGCGTGCCCTAGAAGCCCGTGTTTTAATTCATCCTCATTATTTCTATCTGCTTGTGGACATTGCTCACATCACGATTCTAATGATTTTTTTTAAATGGAATCAGTTGGCAGCAGGGACCCTCATCCCGAAATCCTGAACGCGTCCAGGACTGGTGCTGCCAGAGGCTCCAGGCTCTCAACCCTGTCGCTCCCGTTGTCCCGTCTGCTCGGCTCTTGTGCTTTGAAAACTCCCGTATTCACTCTCAGCTTTGATCCCTACTTACGTCGTTAGCCGTGCGGGGGACAGTGACAAACGAGGCATTTGTTGCTGCTTCGTGGTTTCTGAAACGCTGTCTCGTCCAACGGGTTTTGGAAAAGTGTGTGATTGTGCCTGTTTTCACCCAGCCAGGGCATGCAAGTCTCATCAGGCGCACTCCCGGGGCGGGGGTCACTCTCCAGGTGTCCTCGCGTCGGGCGGCTGTGTGTGGTCGGCCTGCTGAGGGCTGGACTGGGCTGGACGTGCACAGCGGGGACACGGCTGCCTGCCAGGCGGCCTCGGGCCGAGCTGAGCCCCGGGTGGGGCTCTGGTGACCAGAGCGGGCCCTGGGCGGCTGACCCGCTGTCCCACGCCGTTCTCGACAGCAGAGGACAAACTCCAAAGAGGATGCCGTCCGGGGGACTGCCAGGCCCGGGACATGGCGCAGGCGCTATTTGGCCCCCGACAGAGGAGCTGAGCTGATCAGGCCTCTGGCTAGTCCTCTCAGTGAGTTGTCCAGCCCCAAGCTGCTGACCAGCTGTGGGCCAGGTGCCAGCGCCACCGGGGGCTCCTCCTCCTCCTCCCCAGGGCAGCACCCCCGGCGCCCTGCTGCTCAGCACTTGGACCGCACACCCTCCCGAGGAAGAGCGGCTCCCTCAGAAGGCCCCCTCCAGAGCAGCGCCTTCCCCCGGAGACACGTGTCCTTACCCTTTAAAAATAATCCTGGGAATGGGCCTCCCGGTGGCGCAGATGGTTGAGCGCTGGGTTGCGAAGCTTCCCGCAGCCTCTGCAGCGCCGGTTCGATCCCCGCCTGCTCCCCGGCCACCGGAGGAGGGTCCCACGTGGCGCGCAGACCCCTCCTGCCGCCCGCTGCTCCCCTCAGCAGTGTCCTTCGGTCCTTCTGCCTGCTCTGCTCCCCGCTCTGGCTCTGGGGAATCCTCTCACCCTCCCGCGCTTCTGACTGTACCTGGTGCTTGTATAAATAAATAAATAAATCTTTAAAAAAAATAAAATAAAATAATCCTGGGAAAGTGACGTGACGCCTGCCCTGATGAACCTCAGGCACAATCAGGCAATCAGGCTCGTGCCTAAGTGCCTCGGTGCCAGGCTGCGCCCGCTTGTGACGACGGCCGGTCCGTGGACAGTCTCTAACCCTGGCCTCTGCCCTCCTCCCACAGTCCTGCCGAGCCGCGCCTGCGGGACCCCTGGAGAGATCCTGAAGGGCGTCCTCCACGGCGCGGGGTTCAACGTCGGGGACAAGGTCCGCTACAGCTGCCTCCCGGGCTACGTGCTGGAGGGCCACGCCACCCTGACCTGCATCCTCAGCCCCGGCGCCGGCGCCTCCTGGGACTTCCCGGCGCCCTTCTGCCGAGGTGGGCGGGGCCCCTGGCAGGGGAGGGGTGGGGGGGCTCTGGCCCTGGGGGGAACCTGGGCTGGGGGGGCCCTGGGGAGGGGTCCTTTGGGGGATGGGCTGGGGGAGTCCTGGGCTGGCCCTGGGCTGGGGGGGCCTGGGTGGGGAGAGGCTCTGGGGCTGGAACTAAGGGTCTGCTCCCAAGAGGAATCTTGTCTGTGGCGAGGACGCTGGACGCCATGAAATTCAGATCTAGCCTCAAGCATCAAATTTCTTCTTGACGCCTTGACGCCGCTGCCCAGCCTTGCCGGGCTTCCCGCCCCCCCAACGTCAGCTCCGCGGTTCCCCCTGTACCGTCCTCCCATGACAGACGAGGCCGGCCCTGCGCCCTCAGCTGCCCCCGGCCGCGTCCGCACAGGCGAGCCCCCACCCCAGGTGCCGGTCCTCAGGGTCCCCTGCTGGGCCGCAGGGGCTGCCACAGCCGTGTTTTCCGGCCGCAGCCCTAACGTCGGCCCCATGTGTATGTCGTCCTCAGCTCCCTGAATTCTCAAAAATTTATTTACTGAGCCTCCCCCGGTGGCGCAGCAGTTGAGCGCTGGGCTGCGAGGCTGCGGCACCTTCTGCGGCGCCGGTTCATTGCCCGGCCGCCGGCGAGGGGCCCACAAAAAAAAAAAATTATTTACTTGTCTGTTTTTATTGAAGTCCCACTGGCTCACGTCCTGGCTGGGGTCCTGGCAAGGCAGGATCTACCCCTCAGTCTGCCGCTGCAGCCCACCTGTCACCCCCATCACCAAGGCACCCACAGCCCCCCGCTCCCCGCCTGTTCCCACCCACTCCCCCTCTGCACACCTCAGATCTGTGGTCGCCCCTCTGCTCCCTCGCTCCCTGGGCGCGGCTGCCCCAGCCTGTGACGCGGGTGAGAGCCGTCGGTGTGAACACGGCCGGGGCGAGGCTCAGCCCACAGAAGAGGCTCAGCCCACAGAAGAGGCTCAGCCCACAGAAGAGGCTGGGCCCGGCGCCCTCGCGCTGTGCCGCAAGGCCACACGTGACCTCCTGAGCCGTTCTCGCGCATCAGTCTCCTCAGACAAACCCGCGGGCTCCGTGTCTCCGTGGTCTTCCCGTCCTGCAGCGGCTGCCTGGAGCGGGTGGGCCAAGCCCGCTCCCCGCCCCTCCCAGCGCCCCGGCCCCTGCGCAGACGCAGCCCCGGGCCCACTCCCACCCCGCGGTCTGGCTGCCTCCCCAGAGCAGGTGGAGGAGGCGCCCGTGCCCTGCTGGGACGCGCGCTCCACGCAACACTGACTAACAGCAGCTCCATCCCCCGGAAGGAAGGCTGCTCGCCCAGGGAGCGGCGACCTCGTTGCCTCTGTCTACACGCGCGCGCGGGCGATAAGTAGTCAGCGAACGTGTCACAACACATTGTCGCTGCGCTGTGACAGCTTTGGAGAATTAAGTGGCGGCGGCTGCCTCGCTTTTGTTTCCTTTAAGAGCTCGTGGATTTTTGTCCGTTCGAGGACGTGGTGGCTTCCCTGGGCGCGTGAGCGACCGCCGGCCAGCGGCGCCGCGGGGAGCGGGGAGCAGCGGGGAGCTCGGTGCCCCTTAATAGGACGGGGAGTGAGAGGCGCCGGCTCCCTTCAGCCGGGGAATCGCACGCTCTTTACTGGATCAGCCCCCAAAGCCTCCCGCGTGCCACGCCACGTGCGACACTTCATGACCCGTCGCCCGGGTTTCATCGCAGACGTTCGCTGCGCGGGCAACGGGAAGGAAGACCAGAGAGACACGGCTGAGGGGAGCAGGGCGGGGTCAGGCACGTCACGGGAGCCTCTAAATTCTGTGATATTTAAAACCCAGCTGTGGTTGCATCAGCCACGGGAGAAGTGACCTGGCGATGAATCTCACGGAGCCACCAAGCGGGAACCAGGCCTTGCGCCGTGAGGCTGGCGGGACAGGCCTGGGGCCGGAATCCGGCTCTCAGTCAGGTCTGAGCACCGTCCTGCTCTCTCGCCACGAACTACTCCAATGCAAATCTGACCAAACCGGAAAAGCAAATCATCGGCCATGCCTGTGGACAGTGGATCTCGGCCGAGCTGCTCCATCGCCCGCGCCCGCCGCCCACCGCCGGCCGCCGGCTGTCCGCTCAGCGAGTGGGCTCGTGATGCTGCCCGTGATGCTGCCTGTCAGACGTGAGCTGTGATCGTGAGCAGGTCTAGACCGCCGTTCCCCTTTTTGCATTAATAATTGCAGTATTGTCCAGGACTGGCTCCCGGGTCGGTGCCCACTGGCCACCTACTGTAATGACGGTGGGGAGAGCTAGTGCCCAAGTGGGCGCAGGTCACAGGCCCACGGCGGCCAGCAGGGCCTCCTCCTGTGTGACAGACGGGGAGAGCCTGGGGATCCAAGTCCCAGCCCTGGACTCGCCTGGCCTGGCAGGGAGAAGATGCGGGCGCAGCGGGGCGAGCGCGGGGCTGGTGGGGCGCGGGCAGCACGGGGCAGCGGGTGGACTGCAGGCCCACCTGGTCTCCCCAGCCTGAACGGATGCGGGCGAGTGGGGCCGGGGAAGCAGACCAGGCCCCGGCGTACACAGCTTCAGGGCAGGAGGGGGCACGAGGGCTTTGCCCATGACAGGAGGGAGGGGGGTTCGCTCCCGAGGACAGAGGACCCCCAGGCAAGTGCCGGCGCGTTGGGACCAACGGCCCGCGCTGGGGACCAGACGATGCCCTGGGGCCCTGGGGGCATCAGCTGCGCCTTGGAGAGGGGGTGCAGCACCGTGGAGGGGCACGGACAGGGTGTGCCCCCAGTGGCCTGGGGTTTCCGCACCAGCTGGAGCCGGGGGGCTGGGGAGGGGCCACCACAGCGAGGACAGGTGGCCGGGTCGGAACACAAGAGTCAGGGACATGAAGGAACCTTCTCCTGTGGCCTCGGTGGCGTCTGCAGCCGGGACAAGACAGCACCCACCCGGCGGTCAGCTCCGGCCAGCACCCCGCCCCGACCCTCAGCTGCTGGGGCGACCCCTCTGCGGCAGCGTGAGGTCACGAGGAGGAGAAGCTGGACAGAGCAGAGAGGCTGGAAACCTGTGCTCAGATGCCACAAAATCATTTCAGGGACCATCGACGGGTCACTGCGCGCCTCGGAGCAAACAGCAGCACTTTGCGCGGGAGCAGCGCTGCCCAGAGCCACCCTGAGCCTCACCCCATTCCCCTTGGGGGTCCCCAGAAAGACTCAGCTCCGCCTGCGGGCTCGGGTGGGGCGCAGCCTCGGGGGCCACCAGGAGAGGCCGGGGGCGCTGGAGGGAGCGAGTGCTGCCTCTCCTGGTGATGTGCTCAGACACCTTCCTAGACGACTTGAGACTTTACACCCACCGTGCGCCCCCACGTTCTATAAAGTGAAGGCTGGGGCTTGGGCATCTCCTGAGGCCGAGGCAGAGCGGGGGTCGGGGTCACATTCTCGTGATGATTTTTCTGCTGTTAAACATTCAGGTGGTTTCAGTTTTTCTTGATGATAAATGCGGCCAAGCACGTCTCTAAGTAACGTTTTATTCTGTATTTTGAATTATGCCCCTAAGGCACATTCTTTGCAACATGTATACCCAGGCAAGGCAGGAAATAAGTTCAGAGTTGGGAGGAAAACTTTGCAAACGTTTCAGAATTCCTCAGGGAAAGAGCATTCCGACGTCCGCGTCCACGTGGAGTTAGTCCCCCGCACAGAGATCAGCAGAGTCCGCACGTATTTTATGAAAAACTTCATCTTCCTTTTGGAGTAACTCAGCAGCAAACTCCTTTTAGCTGTAGAACTTTTTCTTGCAATGCAAGGATATGTAAGGACTCAGTAGAGGAAACCCTTTTAAAGAAGTAACTTTGCGGAGAGTATCGGGGAGAGAAGCCGGGACCACCCCCAACTCGGGGCGGCCACCTCCCTGGCAAGCCCCGAGTGCAGTGACTCAGTAAGGGCCTCCCCAGCAGCACAGCAGGTTGAGCGCAGTGCTGTGAAGCTGTCCGCAGCCTCTTCAGCGTAGGTTTGATCCCCAGCTGTCCAGGGAGCTACCCACATGGCGCGGCAGACTCTCCTGTCTCCGTGCTGCTCCCCTCAGCAGTGGATTTCAGTCAATCAGCCTGTTCTGCTCCCCGCTCTGTCTCTGGTGGATCCTCTCACCCCCTGCATCTCTGGCCTGCACCCCAGCTGTTGTATAAAAAAATAAATAGATCTTAAAAAAGAAGATTCATCATTTTATTACAAACTGTACGCTCTGTATGCTCATTTTAAGCATTTGCTGGAAGTTTGTTTAGGACATAACTTCCTTTTCTTGCTGCACACAGGAAGAGAGGGCGAGACCGCCCGCCACACAGCACTCACTTGACTAAGCCCCCAACTTTTCAGTTTCGAGATCCTCTGGATAGAGGGAAATCCATAGCAAAGTAAAATTTGATACATCTTTTCTTTTAATGTTCTTTACCATTTATCATTTTTTAAGATTTATTTATTTATGCATACAGGAGCTGGGGTGCAGGCCAGAAGTGCGGGGGTGAGAGGACGGCCCAGAGACAGAGTGGGGAGCAGGCAGGCTGACCCTCGGGACCACACTGCTGAGGGGGCGGTGGGCCCGAGGCCGGTGACTTGCTCCAGGCCTGTGGCCCCTGAGCCCCGGTGGGCCCGCCACGGTCTCGGTGACCGTTTCGCTTTCTGCCTGGACTTCACCTCTTCTTGAAATGTCCCTGCCGCTCTGCTGAGACTAAAAAGACCATTCCCAGACTTGTGGCTCAGCTACTTGTTGAAAACAAACACAGCAAAGCAAACATGCTGACAAAGTCCCTCGTGGGCTCGTGTGATTATAAACCCTCCCTCTTGGCAGCTAATTTTTGTCTGAAACATCACTCTGAGGCTGGTGGCGGCTTGGCGAGAGCCACATGGTCCCATCACTGCATGGACTTCCTTCCTCCCTCTGCCCTCAGAGACGGCGCCCTGGGCACGGCCCGAGTCCACCCCGCCAGGGAGCCCTGTCACGCTGGCCGAGGCGAGGAGGCGCCCCACAGGGGGTGACGCTGCAGGAAATGTGGGTGTCGACCTCCAGGGAGAAAAGCAGCAAGAGAAAGTGACCTTGTTGCCAATGCCTGCTCACACGGGGCCGGTTCCTGGGCCGAGGGCAGTGCCCGCACGGGACAGGTGGAAGGGGGTGCCCTTCGCACCTGGCAGTGGGGCACAGCCAGGAGGCGACCACCGAGTGCCCTGAGGCAGTGGGCAGGCTGCAGCGCAAAGGCCCTGGGCAGGCACGGGACGGCTCTGGACCAGGAGGCCGCCCGTGGCCGGGCGGAGTAGACGGCGCTCCCTGGCCCGGTCAGAGGCCTCAGGCTGTAGATGCGCAGCATTGAGGGCGGTGGAGCGACCCACGGACATCCGCACGAAGCGCGGCTTGCGCTGACCTCCCTTCGTCTTAGGGAAGGAACATCCTAGTATCTCCATGCGCGCGTGCAGATGTGAAAGAAAGCACGCCCGTCGCTGCGTTACCCTCCCGCTGTATCCGTGAGCTGTAGACCAAGAGAAGCGCCAGTTTTGAATAAAGGTCATGGCGCCCGGACAGGGCCTTTCAGCCTTAGGGTCCACTCCCAGCGGCACCCCTGTGGGTGCGCGAGAGGTGCCCTGTGGTCGAGCGAGACACGGCCTTCCTGGAGTCTCAGCAGCGGCTCTACACGGAGGCCGCGAACTTGGAGAGAAAACAGCGCGCGGGGGTCTGATCCCGGCAGGCGAGGAGAACCCCTGACCTTCACTCATCACCGCTGTCAGGACGCTCCTCGGCGCATCCCGTGACGGACGCGCTCCCTCAAATCTTGACGTAAGGCTCGTCTCGCTTCTGAGGCTCTTTCCGCCGCACCAGCCTCCAGAGCCCGCAGGGGCAGCGCTCGGTGCTCGCTGAGTGGAGACGCGAGGGGCTGTGAAGCAGGTTCCACACAGGCCAAACCCTAAGTGGTTTCCCGGGGCTCCTGGCCATCACCCCCCGTGGACGGGCTCAGGGCCACAAGACGGGCCGTCGTGGACGTGACTGTTTCCTTCGCTGCAACCGAACGCCGTGTGCGACGACTTCGAGTGTCCGGATGCGTCAAACAAGGGGCCGGCCAGTTAGCTGTTTTCTGAGGCAGGAGCAGCCGGGCCGGGCTCGGGAGACGCCGGCCTGGTCCTGCCGTCTGGCGGGGCTGGGCTGGGCCGTGGCAGGCGCTGCCCCCCGAGAC
The DNA here is from genome assembly GCF_964194135.1 of Talpa europaea. Taxonomy (NCBI): domain Eukaryota; kingdom Metazoa; phylum Chordata; class Mammalia; order Eulipotyphla; family Talpidae; genus Talpa; species Talpa europaea. The sequence goes on along the minus strand of NC_140070.1, from coordinate 553,481 downwards.
GGTGCCATCTGTTCTGGGGTGCAGGCAGCACCTCGCTTCACTTCTGCAGCTACAAGGAATTCCTATAGGCTTGAAAATTTAAAGACTAATCAGCTAAATATTTGATCAAAGTGATTACACAGAATTTACTCGAACCTAAACATGGTTTAGAGCAGGACACTGTGGAAAGAAGGAAAATTCCAAATAAACGTGCTGTCTCTAGCATGACAGTGGTTACTCTGTGACTGTGTCCTTGTTTAAAAAATGAGATTTCTCTTTATTTTACAAAAAATGAGCGCCCAAGTTCAAATATATACTAGGTTAGGCAACCACCTTTCCTATTGCATCGGAGACTTTCCTATCCAAAAAGGTATGTGCAGAATTGCGTTAAAATAACAGTGGCAGCAGTTTTACATACACAAGGGTTAGAATTCACGAGTCTCATTCATCAACCGAGGGCATCGTTCAGGCGTTGAAGTGTTTGCTGGTGAGCGCACGACGACGTCTTCAAATCACTCCTATCGTAATTATTCCCACACCACAGTTATTCTACGCTTTGAGACTCTTTGTTCTTAAAGTCTAAGTGTTATTTGTATGTCTAGGTCATGATTGAGGCCAATTTGTTCTGTTTTTCATAAATCATTCATTTTAAGTGCCTGGCAATATGCTGACACTGATTAATCGTGATGCGGCTTCGTGGGCCATGTTGATATTTCATGACTTTATGAACAAGTCCTAGACGCAGTTTTATGAAAACAATCAGAGCCTCTTTTTTGACAACAGTGAAATAGGAATAACAATAATCGCCTCATGCATTTTTGAAATGATTAAATAAAATGGTTCACATGGAGAATTAGTACAGACTAAACTGTACTCAGTAACTTTTAGCCCCTAAATTGGGGAACTATTAAAAGACCTGAGCCCTTAGGTGACCCGTGTGCACTTTGTCAAATGGCCCAAACCTTCCCGTCAACGCACAGTCGAGCCAGGAGTGTGGATTCTGTGAGCTTCACCCTTTCCTATTTCCCTTTTCAAAAATGTATTTTCAGGGCCTCCCCGGGGGCGCCGCGGCTGAGCGCTGGGTTGCCAAGCTGCCCGCGGCCTCTGCAGCACCGGTTCCATCCCCGGCTGCTCCCCGGCCCCCGGAGGAGGGTCCCGCATGGCGCGCAGACCTCTCCTGCCGCCCGCTGCTCCCCTCAGCAGTGTCCTTCGGTCCTTCTGCCTGCTCTGCTCCCCGCTCTGGCTCTGCTGAATCCTCTCACCCTCCCGCGCTTCTGACTGTACCCAGTGCTGTATAAATAAATAAATCTTTAAAAAAAAATTAAAAAAATTAAAAAAAATGTATTTTCAAACTTCAGGTATTTCACTGTCGCTTTAATGTCAATGTCTATGATAATAAGAGCCGATAAACCTTTGCCCGTCTCGGTTTATTCATTTATTCTGAAACTATCGTTTCTTAAGTTATCATTGGCAAACTTTCCCTGGGAATTTATTTGTGTATTGTTTTTAAATGTATAAATTAAATAAGTGTAGATGCTATCCCTTTGCTGTGCTGTTGCAAATATTGTCATTGTGTTGGATTTATCTTGATTTTGATTTACTTATTTTGAAAAAATGATATAAATTGGGTCGGCATATTGCAACAGCTCTTTTGCCTGGGAACATCCGGCCTTTCTGTTTAGTTGAAATAAGACATTTGCAGGGCGCAGTCACTTTCACGTGTGATTGGCCTGTTATTTTGTTATTTTACACCACGAAGCGTGTCCGGGGGTAGCAGCGCGTCACGGGAGACCCTCACCCGGCTCGCGTGGGCGTGTTTCCGCTCGCAAACGCTTCATCACGACAGGCGTATTTTGAGAAAACACGAGAGCTTCTCACTCACCTATTTTTACTCTGGAGAACTCCAGGGGCCTGGCTGCTCTCAGCGGCCCTGCGCCCCGGCTCCCGGCCCCTCCCGCCCTCCCGGGGGTCCCGCCGGTTCCGCCCGCGTCCTCCGAGCCTCTGCGCGGCCGGCGCCTCCCGCCCGCCCCGTGAGCGCAGAACCTGCCAGAGAGGCAAAGCCAGACGCGTGTCCAAGCCGCGGCCGGGGGCGGCCACGGGGTGGCCGAGGAGAGCCTCGCCGGCCGGGCGGGTCTGCGCGGCCTCCTGCGTCCGGGCGGGGCCCCTGCGCCCCCGCGTGCCCGGCCGGCGTGGAGGGGCGCAGCCGGGCCGCCCCGCGCCCGTGTCTCGGCGTGGCGGGAGGGGGGCCCTGGGCCCCGCGGGCGCCCTGGACACGCCTGGACACGCCTGGACACGCCTCGCTCTGCTTCTCCGCAGCCGAGGGCGCGTGCGGGGGCACCCTGCGCGGCACGAGCAGCGCCATCTCCAGCCCGCACTTCCCCGCCGAGTACGACAACAACGCGGACTGCACGTGGACCGTCCTGGCCGAGCCCGGGGACACCATCGCGCTGGTCTTCACCGACTTCCAGCTGGAGGACGGCTACGACTTCCTGGAGATCAGCGGCACCGACGCGCCGTCCGTCTGGTGAGTGGCCGCCGCCCGCCGAGGGCGCGGCGGGGGGCCAGGGACGTGCGCGGGCGCTGCGGGGCTCCCCGACTTGGGCGCCGCGCGGGGCTCCCCGACTTGGGCGCTGCGCGGGGCTCCCCGACTTGGGCGCTGCGCGGGCTCCTCCCCACCCAGGCGCTGCGCCGGCTCCCGACCCGGGCGCCGAGGCTGCGCGGGGCGGCGCGGGCGTCCAGGCGTCGGCGGCCCCGCGCGTGTCCAGGGCCCCTCGGACACCCGCCGCCGGCGCGGCCCCAGGAAGCCTCCCGCAGCCGCGCGCATCGCCGTGGACAAGGCGCGCGTGGCCGCGTGGCCGGGAGGCGCGGGCCAGGCCCTCGGCGGCCCGGGCGTCGGGGGCGCGGTCGGGGGTGCAGGGGGAGACCTCCCAGCGCGGGCGTGGCCGGACACGACTTCCAGTTATTTAATTCCTTAGCGGTGGAGACGAGGCCGGGTTAGCCGTGCCCGGCGGACCGTGAGCTGCGTGAACCGTGTGTTCAAGTGCAGGCGGGCGGAGCAGAGGCGGCCACTGGGCACGGGGAGGGCGAGGATGACCAGCATGTCCCCCGCGGCTGCGAGCGTTTCGGTCAGAGCGGGACAGCCCGTGTTCTGCGTTGCTGAGGCCAAGGTGATGCAGTTTTCCCAGACTCAAGACTCAGAGCGCAGCGGCCTGCGGCGTCCCTGTGCTGACCTGAGAGCCGTCCATGCAGTGACCGCTGTCAGCACCATCTTTGTTCTGTTTCCTTCACCTTGAGCAACACCCTAGATGGCGCGCGTTTCCCGTTGGCTGATTTTATGTTGTGACTTTGGCGTTGAGCCGTCACCACTTTCTTGAAGTCACGGTCTCCGCTTGTGCGCCAGGCACACTGGACACAACCTGCAGTCCCGCTGGGCTCTGGCCTGCGGTCAGCAGCCGGCCAGCACCCGTGGGCGATCATGGAATTATTCACATCAGAGCGGGCGGAACTGCATCATCTCTGAGTCCGTCCATTGAGCCTCTGTGCGGTGCCTGTTTTCTGTCAGTCGTCACGGGAGACGCATGGCGAGGCCTCCCCAGATCCAACACGCCGCTGTGGTCTCAGGAAAATGACCACAACAGGAAACAGTTGGGATCTGGTCTTCCGAGGCCCACGGGCCGATGGGCGAGGGACCCCGGGGCACGGCGGGGGTGGCCGTCTCGCTCCAGGCCCGCGGGCCGCGAGAGCAGAGGGAGGCGTGCTTGACCAGGCTTCCAAAAGCCGCTCCTCCCCCAGGCGGACTCGGCTGTGTGGGCAGCGCTGAGGCCAGATGTCCACGTCAGCCTGAGATTAAAATCCAAACTAGCGGCTGCGAAGAGAAAGGCCCGGCACAGTGAAGCAGAGCCCCGCAGCAGGACGAGGGCCCTGACCCACCACGACTCCCCGGGGCACGGGCGCCGCCCTCGTGTCAGGGAAGAGGGGGCAGGAGCCCCCGCCTGGCCCTCAGCTTCTCCGCACCTTCCTCTGCTCTCCACATCCCCGGGCCCCGGCCCCCACCGGTGACGGGGTGGGCCAGACTGGACACACTCGGTCGGTGCCGAGAAGGTCCTCCGTGCGTCCCCTGGCCCTGGGTCTCGGGTGGAGGGGCCCTGGTCCCCTGGTCTCGGGGCTCAGCCTTGCCCTCTCGATCGCCTTCTCTGGACACACGGTCAGCCGTGCTGACGGGCACCTTGTGGCCCCAACTGTCCTGGCTCAAAAGCCCCTCGGGGTCCCAAGCGGTGTTGCCGGCCCGTTGTCACTGCAGCCCGGGGGGGCTGGGGGACAGGAGGAGGCGGCCTGAGCGCCCAGGCCCACCCAGAGCTCGCCCTCAGGGGCGCTGGCTCAAGGACACCCCTGCACCACCCTGTCCCCAGCCGGTGCCCACGGAACACGGGGTGTGAGCTGGGCCCGTCCGGGAGTCGGTCGCCATGCCCTGCGCCGTGGGTTCGCCTCAGAGCCCTGGACCAGCCGCCGCCCTGGGAGGCCTGAGGGCAGCCTGTCCGCCAGGCCCGGGGGCCACGCGAGCCGGACGGCTCTGCCTCAGCTGCTCCTCGGGGGCGCCCGGGGAGGTGGAGCAGCGCAGCCGCCCAGGACTGCAGGGCCGGGCTGGCCACGCGAGGTGCTTTTCCCGGTTTCAGGTCGGTCTGCGCCGTGACCTTGCGTTCTGGGGTCTCGGAAAGCTTTGCCCTCCCCAGACGCAGGCGGGGGGAGGCCCTCCCTGGCTGGGCTGGTGAGCGGGGGTCTCCCCAGCAGGGCGGGTGAGGGGGTCTCCCCAGCAGGGCGGGTGAGGGGGTCTCCCCAGCAGGGCGGGTGAGGGGGTCTCCCCAGCAGGGCGGGTGAGGGGGTCTCCCCAGCAGGGCGGGTGAGGGGGTCTCCCCAGCAGGGCGGGTGAGGGGGTCTCCCCAGCAGGGAGGGTGAGGGGGTCTCCCAGCAGGGAGGGTGAGGGGGTCTCCCCAGCTGGGAGGGTGAGGGGGTCTCCCAGCAGGGCGGGTGAGGGGGTCTCCCCAGCAGGGCGGGTGAGGGGGTCTCCCCAGCAGGGCGGGTGAGGGGGTCTCCCCAGCAGGGCGGGTGAGGGGGTCTCCCAGCAGGGAGGGTGAGGGGGTCTCCCCAGCAGGGAGGGTGAGGGGGTCTCCCAGCAGGGCGGGTGAGGGGGTCTCCCCGCAGAGAGCTCGGCGGTGGCAGCCATCACCCCTCGCTGCCCAGCACTTCTGGGGGTATCGCTCTGTCGGGGCGCCACAGGGTGGGCTGATGATTCGTTTCATTTCCATCAACTGCGAGCGAAACGACCGACTCAGCTGCGCTTACGTCACGGTCGCCATGGCTACGGAGCCGTGTCTAAATGCGGGCGTGACGTCACGTGCCCGGCCCCGGGTGTTCGGTGTGGGGGCGCCGCCTGCCCCCGCCGCGTGCGCCTCGCGGGGCTGTTCCGGGCCCTGCCCCCCACAGCCCCTCCTGCCCCCCACAGCCCCTCCTGCCCCCACAGCCCCTCCTGCCCCCCCACAGCCCCTCCTGCCCCCCACAGCCCCTCCTGCCCCCCACAGCCCCTCCTGCCCCCCACAGCCCCTCCTGCCCCCCCACAGCCCCTCCTGCCCCCCACAGCCCCTCCTGCCCCCCACAGCCCCTCCTGCCCCCCCACAGCCCCTCCTGCCCCCCCACAGCCCCTCCTGCCCCCCACAGCCCCTCCTGCCCCCCCACAGCCCCTCCTGCCCCCCCACAGCCCCTCCTGCCCCCCCACAGCCCCTCCTGCCCCCCCACAGCCCCTCCTGCCCCCCCACAGCCCCTCCTGCCCCCCACAGCCCCTCCTGCCCCCCCACAGCCCCTCCTGCCCCCCCACAGCCCCTCCTGCCCCCCACAGCCCCTCCTGCCCCCACAGCCCCTCCTGCCCCCCCACAGCCCCTCCTGCCCCCCACAGCCCCTCCTGCCCCCCACAGCCCCTCCTGCCCCCCCACAGCCCCTCCTGCCCCCCACAGCCCCTCCTGCCCCCCACAGCCCCTCCTGCCCCCCCACAGCCCCTCCTGCCCCCCCACAGCCCCTCCTGCCCCCCACAGCCCCTCCTGCCCCCCCACAGCCCCTCCTGCCCCCCCACAGCCCCTCCTGCCCCCCACAGCCCCTCCTGCCCCCCACAGCCCCTCCTGCCCCCCACAGCCCCTCCTGCCCCCCCACAGCCCCTCCTGCCCCCCACAGCCCCTCCTGCCCCCCACAGCCCCTCCTGCCCCCCACAGCCCCTCCTGCCCCCCCACAGCCCCTCCTGCCTCCCACAGCCCCTCCTGCCCCCCCACAGCCCCTCCTGCCCCCCAAGCCCCTCCTGCCCCCCACAGCCCCTCCTGTCCCCCTGGCAGAGCGCCACGGGGGCGTGGCCTCGAACCCCCGTCCTGCCTGGCGGGGAGAGGAGAGGCCCGAGCGGCCCCCCAACCCCCTCCAGTCTCGGGGCAGCTTAAACCTGCGCCCCCAGCCGTCTCCCCTGCAGCCCCCAGACAGTCTCCCCTGCAACCCCCCGCCAGTCTCCCCTGAACCCCCAGCCGTCTCCCCTGCAGCCCCCTGCCAGTCTCCCCTGAACCCCCAGCCGTCTCCCCTGCAGCCCCCAGCCGTTCTCCCCTGCAGCCCCCCGCCGGTCTCCCCTGCAGCCCCCCGGCCGTCTCCCCTGCAGCCCCCATCCGGTCTCCCCTGCAACCCCCCGCCGGTCTCCCTTGCAGCCCCCCGGCCGTCTCCCCTGGGCGCCCCGGTGCTCCCTCCCAAGGCCTCAGATGCCCACAGCCCGCTCGGGCAACCGCACCTGACCCTAAACCAGCACCCAGATTTCAGGTGCACCAGGTTGGTGAAGTTGCAGGTATTTGTTTTAATGATTTTGAATACGGAATATTTATATAATTTACTTGACGGCAGGTCACGTTTATCTGGATAACAGGCCACACTTTAGGGCCAAGCGGTGTCCAGGACACGGCCCCACACGCAAACCAACCCCCACGTCCCTGGTCTGAGGCGGCGCTCGCAGGAAGGCAGGCCCAGTGGGGACTCCAGCGGCGTCCAGTTGCGCCCTCCTCTGCCAGTGGGGCCCCCACAGCTGACCGCATTCACTGAGACTGCGTTTCTGAGCTTTCTTGTGTCGCAGGCAATGGGAAAACTGTCCCCCTGGGGATCTGAGTTCCCTTCACAAAATGCAGAATCCCCAGTTTCGTGCCGCGCCTCTATTTTCTATTATTTTTTTAAGATTTATTTGTTTGTGCATACAAGAACTGGGGTGCCGGCCAGAGGTGTGGGGATGAGCAGGCTCACCAGAGACAGAGCGGGGAGCAGAACAGGTGTCTCCACTGAAACCCACTGCTGAGGGGAGCAGCGGGGGACAGGAGAGGGCTGCTGCGCCCCGTGGGTATTTCCCCAGCCTGCCGGGGAATCCGACTCGTGCTGCAGAGGCTGCCGATTGCCCCATAGGCTGCGTCTTCACCCCCTGCGCCAGCAGGGAGGCCCCACGCCTCTATTCTCATAGGGTGTTTGTCCAGGGAATAAGCAAACCAGCACGGCCCAGTGACAGCTGCCAGGGACACGTGTCTTAACCGCAGCCGCCTCCCGGGGCCCTCCTGCCGGCTCGTTCCGGTCACTCGCAAGTCTTGCTGTGGACGCCGCTCCTCCCTGGAGCAACCAGCTGGTCCCCCGCATTGTCCAGTTATGCCTTCTGCTGTCTTCATGTCGGGTTCTCTCAAAACTTGTCTCGTCTAATTTTCTCTTCTTTAGCCCACGCTTTCCGCGGGGGACTGCGTGGGAGGAGGCCCTTTGGCGCGGCCCAGCACTCGGCCCGCAGCAACAGCTCGTCGCTGGGCGTTGTGCAGGGAACGCGGCCACGGCTGAGAAGCCCCTCCGGGGCAGCAGCCTGCACGGTAACACTCCTTGACTTTGTTAAGGAGAAGCAGCTCCATCAGAGCCAGCACTGCGAAGCGTTCCCACCCGCTGCCCAGCGGCCGGCCCCTGGCCCTGGCCCTCCACACGCAGCAGCGGCGGCGGCCCCGGCCAGACCTGGGTGTGAGCCGGAGGCGGCTCTGGGCCTGCCAAGTTGGGCTCAGTGGCCCAGGGCCGGCGCCCTCGGCAAGGCCCAGACCCCGTCTGCGGGATGGAAACGCCGGGCAGGGCCTGCGGGTGGCTCCTCTCCCCAGCGCTCTGCTCCTGGTGTCTCTGCGCACATGCGGGCCGGGAGCTCAAACACAAGCACCGCGTTTTCCTCACCCACTCGCCTGACCTGCCGCCAGCCCCTGGACCCCATTCCCTGCCACATGAGTAAGCGGCGTGGACACAGCGTGCGGGCCTGCCTGGAGGACAGGGTCTCTGGCGGGGGTGTGCCCGGAAGAGGGGTTGGAGCGTTCTCGGGAAGTTCCACTGCAGTATCCCCGGGGGATATTGTATCACTAAGAGAACACGCCTGAAACACTCTCACACACACACACACACACACGCGTGCGCTCTCCCCGTCGCGTGTGCGATGACGGGCGTGTTGATTAGCTTGATCATGGTGCATGTTTCACACTCTGTCTGCATATCAAGTCACCGCATTGTGCGCTTCCGAGCCTGCCGTCGTGTGTGGCAGCCATTCCTTAACAAAGCTGCAAAATAACCAACTGCCGTCAATACCGTCAGGCTTCCCCGAGAGCGAGCGACTTTGCAGTCGTTAACGATGTCCAGCATTTTTAATGTGGGCCCTTCACTCCCGAGAGGCCTCAGACTGCCGTGAAGGCTCCTCAGGCAAGATGGGGCTGAGCCGGGAAGTTTCAGGTCATCCCCAGCCTGGGCTTCACGGCGGGGTCACGGGCCTCCGTCCACAGCTCCGGCCCAGGGGTAGAGGCTGCTCGGCCGTGGCCGCGTGAGCAGCGAGGGAGGGACGAGGAGGCCAGACCCGCCGCTCAGCCTCCTGGCCTCCTGCGCCCCGTGGCTGCAGCCTTGTTCGCGTCCGCCAGTATCGCCGCATCCAGATGACCTCGCTTTGGACTCTTTTGGAGAACGTTAGGCTAAAAAGCTAAGCAGGTGCCCTTGCCACAGGTTACTCGGAGCTCTTAACAGCTCGCAGGCCTGTGCTCAAGGTGGTGTGTCCAGGAGCCCCTGCGAGGACCCGCATGTCTCAGACCCTGAGCCGATCAGATGCAGCTGCCGCGGCCGGAATATTTAAAATCGCAGACACATTCCTGGTTCTGCGATGACGCCTCTTGGGAGGTGGGTTCCAGGAGCGCGGATGGAGACGATACGAGCGGGATGAACCCACAGTCCATGGATGCTTTATAATAAGAGGTGAAACTTGCCTGCACCGAGGGGGACGAGATTGGGGGTGGTAGTGCCACAGCTGCTCAGGGGCGCTTGAGGCCTCCTGGTGTGGCCCCCGGGGGGTGCCTGGCCCCGGGAGGGGTTGGCCTGTAAGACGCTGAATCTTCACTGAGGCGACGCTTTCCTGGAGGACAGAGCTCGCAGCTCATTTTCACCCCAAAGGAGGTTCCCGGCTCCAGGATGACAGCAGGGTGCGGAGGCCGCAGTCCCGGCCACCCGGCCAGCGCAGGGTCGGGTGCGACGCGGCTCTTGGGGGGACCGTCACAGGCAATCAACAGGGGTTGCCTGTCCACGGGGACCTTCCCCGCCACCACGGTGGGGGGGACATGAAATCAGAGAGCAGCTCCATCCTCCTGCTTATTAAATGTGCTCATAACCTGTGTTTACAAATTGCTTCCACTGGCTTGTTTGAACAAAACACATGCAGCATAATATAATGAAAAAGAAAATGAATGCCAGAAGGAGCAAAGTAATTAACTATGAATGGAGATTAATAGAATCATGGAAATCAAAATTAATATTTAATTTTTAATTTCCAGGCTTCTCAGGCAAAAAAGGAAGCTGGCGATTTACCACATTCTCATTAGCAAAAAAAAAAAAAAAAGACATTTCCAAATTTCTCTTAAGAATGGCAAATATTTTCTTAGTGCTATATCTGAAAATAAAATCTAAAATATTTAACACAGTGAGCAAGAGAAGATGAAATTTAATAGGAAATCATGTGTGGGTGGTGCGAGGTGATCCCCTTCACCATGTTACTCTCATCGCAGCCACACAGGTGCAGACGTGGGACTTGGGGTGCAGCTCACACCTCTCTGGCTGCGAGGCTGCCTCACATCTACGCCCTAAACATCCGCCGTGTATTGCAGTCAAGTCTTCTCCAAGCTCGTCGTGGTTTTCAGGCGCTCACCCCCGAGAAGCTTGTGATTAAAAGGATCCTCTATTCGCGTGACGTGTGGCCTAGACGTGTGTTTGTGTGTTGGTTTCCTTGGACGTAAACAGCGTTAGGCATTGTGCACTGAATCCATTTTATTTTGATGTGATTTATGATTCACATCTGTTTCTCAGTACCCGTGACTTTCTGGTGTGAAATCAGTCAGTTGTGTGCACTCGGGTGATGAGTGAACAATGAGTAGAACTCCGTTATTCCTTACATAAGTTTGACTGTAAATAAAATCCAGATACTGGGCAATTATTCTTGCCTAATAATATTTGACTTTAACATAAATCCAAACTCTTGAAATAGAAGTATTGATCAATAATGGTGTGAAATTAGGACCCTTTCATGTTATGGAGGGAAGAGGAATGGCCTGGAAATGAAGACAGAAGTTCAGTCTCTTTGTGTCTGTGTCTCAGATGAACTCGATCCCCTTCTCTGTCTGGAGAAACCATCTACTTAGATCAAATTCATTCACTTCATTTTCATGTTTACCCACTGCCTCTAGGCTCCACGCGATCCTCTTGCTTTCACAAAGTTTGCAATCCATAAACACACAAAAGGCAGACGCTGATCAACTGTGGTGAGGTCCATAAAGGAAATGGAGTGAAAAAAAAAGGCAGTCAAGAGCGCGTGTGGTGGACTCTCCTGACAGGCAGTAGGAGAAGCGTGGGTTCGCAGAAACACAAATGAAGCGGAGCTCATGGACGGGGAGCCCGGCCAGATGAGCCTCATCCGTCTTCGAAATCCATTAGTCCAAGTTCTGCAGACGATCAAAAGCTGATGGAGTCTGTCGCCGCGAGGCCGGCCTGCCCGGAGAGCTGACGGAGTCCTCCAGGAGGAAATGAACGGACACTAATTAGTACCGAGACAAAGCAGGCGACGCTGTGAAACTCACTGGCTCAGTCAATTATGAGCTGAGCGGGGAGAAAGGAAAGGGCCGTCTAAGCCGCTGCCCGCTGCCCTGCCCGTCCGGGACACTGAGGTCGGAAGGACCCGGGGAGGCGCCGCGAGGCCTGCAGGGGTGGCGGGGGATTCAGGGAGAGGCGTGTATTCCGTCACCCCCGCACCTCGCAAAACAGGGCAGGGTCTGTACATGCTAATGCTGCTGCTCGGCTGGGAGCCCCGAAGGAGCCGCCCGGCTCCCAGAGTCGTGTGCTGGGCTGGGCCGCGGTCAGGACGTGGGTCTTGGACCCGTGGCCTCCCTCCGTCAGGTACCGTCTCCCCTGGGCAGGACACTGGGCGGCCGGCACCCACGTCTGTGTCGGCTGCAGAACGGAGAGAGCCGCGGCCCCACCTGCATGGACCCCCCGCTGGGAGGCCCGCGTTCCCGAGCTCTTCGGGGCCTGGACGCCTGTGCCACGAGGGTTGTCAGCGCCAGGGCCCCGGCACTGGCCAGGCACCTGGGCACAGGACGGGGACGCCCCCGGGACTGGCCCACGGAGCCCGCAGGCCATGCCCGTCACTGCTCTGGATGGCAGCTGGGGTGTTGCCTTTTGACTTGAGTCAGCAAAAGGTCTTTGCGAAGCGTTTGTCACTCTAGAGGCTGGGAGCAAACACATCAGGAACAAGGGGACAGGCTCGCCCGGACGCTTCTTGCCCCGGAGACTATTATCCGTCTTCGAAACAGCTTCGGCGTCGTGGCCGGAATTGTCAGATTTACATCCTGACATGGCGATTAAAGCGGCGCTGATGGTAGGAGGACAAGGCGTGGGTTTACTCTGACAGGGGAGAGGAAACCAGGCAGACGCATTTTTAATCATTTCTGAAAGTCACCACGATTCACGCGGCAGCCCGTGGAGACCGAACGCGGAGCGAGCGTGGGTCCCGGGCCCCAGGCCTCTCCCCGGTAGTTTCGCGCCAGGTTCAGGGACAGGAAACCCGGCCCGTGAAGCTCGTCTCTCAGGACGTGGGGAATCGTCCTCCCACTTTCCTTCGCATGATATTTTTCATCTCTGCTGGGGACGAGCCGTGGCGGCCTTCACGCCGCCGGCCGGTGCATCACCACGTCTGTCTTATGTAAACACGGAGGCGCCACCGCGTCTCCACGTTGTCCTTGAAGAATGTGTTTCCATTAACAGCAGAGAGGTTTACGCGGTCAGCAAAGGAAGCTGCGAGAGAACACTTTCAGCTGCCCGGCCGGCGCCCCCGAGTCCGCGGGCTGTGAGGCGGTGCCTGGCCGGCCTCTGACTCGTCACCTTCTGTCAGGCCGGGCCGGAGTGGAGCCGCTGGCGGTGCGGGAGCCACGGGTGCTACCACGGGAGCCCTTCCTCTGAGCCACGCATGGTGCGAATCTCTGTCCATGTGGAGCCATCGCCCCTGTGGGCAGGTGCCCATGTCCCCAGGCGGGGGCGGCGCCTCTGGGATTGACCAGGGTGCCTGACAGCTGCATGAGGGGAGGAGAGGGCCCACCGCGCCGTCAGAGGCAGAAGCGCCCTGCTGAGCGTCCACGACTCGGGCTCGGCGTCCCCCTCGCTCCTGATGCCCAGGATCACCTGGGACTGTCCCCGGACGGGCCTGGCACAGCCCTCTCTGTCCACGTGTGTGACAACATTGGAGCACCGCGGCGCAGGGCAGCACTGAAGAAGGACCCCACTGTCCGGAAGCAGAGGGTGATGACATCACTAGGAATTAAGAGAGTGACGTCACCGGGCGTGGGGGGTGCTGAACCCCCAAAAGGCAGCTGGAGAGACTTCGGCTTGGAAAGTAACAAAGTCAAAGTGTTGAACGGGATCGACTGTGGAGACGATTAGACATGTTTATCAGAAACGTTAATGCCAATCAATTTGGGGGTTGGTTACTTCTGCCTGCCACACCCCACTATTCAATGCTCACGGTCGTTTCATAGGGCGCATAGATCACAACAGGGATGCAAAATGCATTTTATGATACTCAGTCTTCAGGAAAAGTGAGGTGGGCAGCATTCTGTGAATTTAAAACTTCAGCTAAAGATGCTAAATAACCACCAGATTGTCGCGGGGGGGGGGGGGGGCGGTCGTCTCGCCAAGCCCGACGCCCTGCCGCTGTCCCGCAAACTCCTGCGCAGATTCCAAGGATGCAAAGCTCCCTTTGAAATTGGAAAATGCTTCCTTTGGAGGCAAGAAAGTCGCTGACTACGATAGTTGGCTCTTGAACGTCTGTCGTTCGGGTCTGGCTCTCGGGAATCCAGCTTCCTTGTCCGTCGGTGGGTGGGGCCGGCAGTCCTCGGGGCACGCGAGTGGCTGTTCCTGGCTTGTTTCTCGTCCCCACACCCGAGGAGAGACGACGTCACGGAGCACGGCGATTTCCAGATCAGGGAAACTGCCTTAAGGCTGTGGGGTGAAGTTCACTGGGAATCTGGACCTTCGCCAAAGGAGATGTAAAGCCCGTTAGATGTTGCAACTAAGTCCAGGAAGAGCCTCCGAGGAAGAGAAGCTTCTGGGCCCTGAGCAGATGCTGGTCGGGATTTGTCCTGCCCAGCCAGGAACCCACCGGGATGTGCTGCTTTTCAGCACGTTAGTTAGTGTGGCGTCGTCCGCTTGTGATCTAAACCCGCTCGTGAACGCGCTCGCGTCATGGCCGTGACCAGTGGACGGGTGAGTGTCCTACGTCGGAACCGCAGCTCAGCAGCTTGAGCTGCTGCCCCCGATGCTGGCGGCTCGTGATGAGCAAGGGTGGGTGTTATCACGGGAAGATAGAGTGGGCCAGGCGAAAGGAGATAGTTAAACTTCTGAGACAACTACATTAATATTTTCGCAAGGACTTTTTTTCCTTAGTACCTGAACTTTTTCTTAGTTTTGCCATGTGTTAATAGGTGGCCTTGCACTTCCAGCAGCAGGTGTCTGTGCCGTGGGGGCGCACTTGGGCCCGGAGGCAAGTTCACGGGGCTGATTTCCAGAAAAAAGCTGCTGAATCTTGAATTTACCAAAATTGGTTTAGATGAACTTATCAACCCAATATTAACTCATCTTAGAAAACGATAACCTATTTTTATCATTCTTTTTATTTTCAGTGGCAGACACGTTGCGGTGTATTGGGCTGTTGGAAAAGTCATGGCGTAAGTTTTCTATGCAAAAATGCATCATGATTTTTCTGACATCCAGATACTTAGCAAGCTAAGCAATAAATGTCAAGAAGTAACGTAGCCGTGGAATCCCCACTATCCATTTTTTTACTTTTATTTTTAAATTCTAGAGTGATAATAGTTTTATAGATGGGCCTCCCTGGTGGCGCAGGGGTTAGTCTCAGCGCTATCAAGGTGTCAGCAGCCACTGCAGCATGAGTTCCATTCCCGGCCAGGGAGAAACCCACATGGCGCGCAGACCTCTCCTGTCTCCCTGCTGCTCCCCTCAGCAGTGTCTTTCAGTCCGTCTGCCTGCTCTGCTCCCCACTCTGTCTCTGGTGAGTCCTCTCACCCCCCCCCCGCACCTCTGGCCTGCACCCCAGCTCTTGTGTGCATACATAAATAAATAAGTCTTTAAAAATAAAGAGTTTTGTAGCTTTGAGTTGCTGGGATGCAGGCTATTTTTTAAGAAAGAAGCAACTTCAGGAATATTACAACTCATACTCGACCGATGTTGAAAGTTTGCCTATTCTTCACTGTCTGAAGTGAAATTCTGTAAATATTTAAAAGTTAAATATTCTTTGGAGAACAGTCCTGATTGTCAGCACAGTGCAGCCTCCCCAAGGAGGCCAGAGCCCTGGGCAGGGGTGCCGGCACCCCGAGGGGGCTCAGCCCTTCTTCACCACCGGGAAGCAGGTGTGTGTGGAGCACAAGTCCCCACCCGCGTGTCTCCCTGCAAAGCAGGGGCTGTGTCAGCACGCTCTCCCCGCCCGCCTGCTGTGACGGACGCTGGGCCGGTCGCAGCTGCTGTGCCACAAGCAGAGCTCCTGGTATCAGCCACGCTGGTCTCCGATGCGGTGGGAAATGCTGTTACAAGAAAAATAAAATGCTCATCGTGTCAGGGCGCTGGCCTGCTTGTCCTCACGGAAGCTCTTTCAACGTTATTATTTCCTTTTTCACTATTTCTCTATTTTGGTCTTTTGGTTGTTTTTATATTTTATATTTAATGTTTTGACTTTTTTTTCTTCATTTTACGTATTCGAGCCAACCCGAAGCACGGTGTGAATATGCGTTTCTTCCCTTGCTAGCATTTCCTAACATGTTTCCTCGGACGTGGAGCAAATACATTTATTCTCGTCGTCCACTGCTCTGTGGATGGAGCCTCCGGTTGCCCGTGTGAACAATGCTGCAGTGAACATGGGGTCCCTATTTGGGGTTCTTGAGGAACCTCCGTGCCACTTCCCTAACCGGGTGCACCAGTCTGCACCCCAGCAGTGTGCAGGGGCCCTCTGCACCCCATCCTTGCCGCAACCTGCCGTCTCTCGTCGTTCGGTATTGCTCATTCTAACGGGGGGCTGGGACCCGCTGTGGCCGAGACTTGTGTCCCGCTGGTGAGCAGTGACGCGGGGCCTCTCCCGCCCCGGCGCCGGCTGTGTGTCTGGGTCTGCACAGGTGCGTGCCGGCCAGCAGCCCCGCCGAGAGAGCGCGTCCCCAGTGTTTGCACTCCCAGGGGTGCCCTGCGCTCCTCCTAGTCACCCCCCGCGCCCCGTCCTGGGACCCACCGGCCGCGCCGGTCCTCTCCTGCCCCCACAGTCTGCCGTCCCAGGCGGTCGCGGAGCTGGAGTCGCAGCCCGCGGCCTTTTCAGGGCGGCTTCTCTCCCTTCCGACAAGCACGTGGGCTCCTCCGCGCCTGTCTGTGGCCTCGCAGCCGGTTTCACTTTCGCGTGAAGAGTCGTGTCTGGAGGCGCCACAGTCCGCTGCTCGCCGCGGGGAGGGCGCCGCCGTCCAGGTGCGAACCAGGCTCCCTGGCAGCGCGCGAGGCCGCGTGTGCCCAGGTTTTAGCTCCTTGGTGTAAACGCCAAGGAGCGCGTTGTCTCATCGCCTTTTTGCACCCCTAACAGGCAGGAATTATCACTTGCTTTGAGGAGTCGGGCACGACGGCCCCTGGGACGCCTCACCGGGAGCGGCCCCGTCAGAATGAGGCAAAAGATGTCGGGCCCGGGGGAAACACGAGTTGGGCCAGATTCTTAGACATGGCGAATGGAAAACCACACTTTTTCAGTAGAAACCCCCACCCCCCCCACCCCCCGCTAAGACGCGCATTTGACTGGACGCGTAGGCTGAACAGGCCTCAGCAAGCAATTGTGATGCAGTTTTGTGCAAGACCCGGAATAATTTACATTAAGTCATGTCTCGAGAAATTTAGTTTAACCAAATTGTCGTCAAGGGGGCAGTGGGGGCGGGGGGCACGAGCATGGCCACACCCGGGAACCCCGAACCGGCAAAATGCCACCAGGCAGGGGACAAGGGCGTTTCAGTAACGACAAGTAAATTAAAAAATATGTTAAAAAATGCAAGGAGCTCTCGCCCTCCCCGGCAGCAAGAACCTGCCCCGTCCGTCCCTCCGGCTCACGCTGGGGTTGGGCAGGCAAGGAAACCCCCGCTCCCCATCTCTTAGCTCTGCCCATGCGTCCTCACGGGAGCCGGCGGGGCGGGACCCTCACAGGCTGAGCTCGGTGGCAGGATGTGGAGCGCCCGGCTTGCTGCCCTTCCTGACAAAAGCTCCACGTGACACAGAGGCCAAGGCGCGCAGCAAGGGTGCGGTGAACTCACAGACGGCACCCGCCAGCCGAGCGTCCAGGGCTGCGGGTCCCTGACCCGCCGCCGTCAGGAAGGGAGGACGTGCGAGGCCTCGGGGGACTATTAGCAACAAGTATAATTTAGGAAATTACTCTCATTTCCAGAGCCTCCAAAATGACTTTAATGTTTATTGTTAAGATGAAAATTCGTTGTCACTCTCCTGTGAATTTCAAGCACAACTTCTCTGAAACGAGGTTCTTGTCGCTGTTGACAAAAAAATTATTCAAGCAAACGCCTCATGCTTTGCTATTCATGAAGATGATTTATGCAGAGCACGAAGCTCTTTGTACACCCTGGCAACGCTCAAGTCACACTTTCTAACTAAATACCTTTAAATTCAGCAAACTTCCTTCCCAGGAGGGACAGATTTCAGGCCAGAGGGAGACAGACACAGTACAGGAGTAGAAACACAAGGACCTTCGTTTCTCAAACCGAGGTCCATTGGTTGGTCTAAAAATAGGTTTTATGTAGTGTTTTAAAATAGTAAGCTGTGGTCCGACACCGATCGCTGTGTGTGCAATCCTGCTGTGATACACACGGGCCTCACATCAAGTGACTGACACTAAGAAGAGACACACGCCTGTGGGCACATACATGGTCAGGCACAGCGTTCCTATTCTGTACGTGCCATATATTTCATTAAATGTATTTTTTAAAATATTTATTTATGCATGCAAGAACTGGGGTGCAGGCCAGAGGACTCACCACAGACAGAGCGGGGAGCAGAACAGGCAGACTGACGAAATCCACAGCTGAGGGGAGCAGCGGGGAGACAGGAGAGGTCTGCTGCGCCATGTGGGTAGCTCCCTCGCTGGGGATGGAACTTGTGGCGCCAACAGCTTCATTGTGCTGCATCTTAACCCCTTGCGCCACCAGGGAGGCCCTTTATTAGATTTAAGCCTCAAAGTATTCTTCTTTTGTTCACTCAGTGTATTCAGTGGGGGGGTCTCCTTTGCCTGGCTGAGTAGTGCTCCACAGAGACGCCAACCACTGTCTCTCCCGCTCCTGGAAGGGTGTCCCTCCCGTGGGAACCCCACAAACAGCCTGTGACTCACGGGGTGCGGCCGCGGCTCCCCAGGGCACACACACCAACGCGGAGGCCCAGGTGGCACCTGCAGCGGTTGCTGACTTTTCTTGCTGACCGCACCGGTCTCCCCTCGCCAGCAGGGCCCTGCCGCACTGCCGAGCCCACGCGTCCGTCCCGTTGGTCTCTCCATTTCTCCGATGACTCCCGGTGTCAAGAAGCTTTTCCCGGGCTGGCGGCCATTTCGATGTCCACTTGGTGCTGCTGCCCGTTTTCAATTGAGTGAATCTTGCTGCTAAGTGGTGTGGCTTCTTTACACGTCTCAGACACTGGCCCTGTGCGTGAGGCCGGCCCGACCTCCCCAGCGCCCCCCGCGGGCCTCGCGGCGTGGGCGCCTCCGCCGTCTCCAGCCCAGCGCTCCGGCCAGGGCTCCAGGGCCTGCTCCCGCCACACCAGCGCCGTCTCCAGGCCTGACGGGCCGAACGGGGAGCCGACGGCGGGGCGGCTGGCGCCACGGCCCGAAATGCGCCTTGTGCCCCCTAAACGGTCTCAGGCCCCCTGGGTGCAGGGGCGCGCCCCGCGCCGTCAGGCCTGCAGCCCGCGCTGCTCTCTGGCGTTTAGTCAACAGGTAGGAACGTCCCTCAGCGTCTGTCTTCAGGGAGGTGCTGCTTGTCCTAAAATCCCTAACTTTTCTCTTCTTTGAGAGCGCCAGAATTTTTATTTTTTTCACTTTAATTTTATCACCCCCGGGTGCTACTTCCCATCTCTTTCCGGTCTGGCCCAGCAGAACCCTCCGAGCCAGCCTGACGGCGCAGGCGTGTGGGAGCCGCTGCGGACCAGGCTGTGCGCGGGGAAGGCTGCGGCCTCGCGTGACGAAAGTGGTTCTGGCCCGTGGCCGCCCTGGAGGGCTCCCTCCCCTCCTCCCGCGGGGCCGCCGGAGCTGCTCCTCACCAACCGCTCGTTAAGCCACATGCGCCGTCCCCCGGGAAATGCCGGGTTTTTATTCATAGATTCCCCAGGACCTGCCGTGCCCGCGTGTTTGTCCCCACTCCTGCCCAGGAGCCGATGCGCCGTTCCCGCTACAGCCGGGGGCAGTTTCCCCCGTTATGTTACCTCTTACTCATCGACTCCTTCTTTATCACCTTTTGCTGGTTATTTATGGGTTCTATCCCCTCTGGGATGTTTTATATCTCTTTAAAAACACTGACTTTACAGTCCAATAATTTGCTCCCAGCAGGAGCCGTGCTCATCTTCTCTTCAGCTATTACATTTAAAATCCCCAAAATGTTCATGCCCTCAAGTCTCATTTCACATTCCCACGGAATGTATGCACATGCTTTTCATATTCCGATTTTATTTCTCACGACTTTTTTCACCAACTGTCTCCTGGAATAACTGTCCTTGATGTTTTATATTTTCCATCTTTGGTGATAAACGTCATCCAGCCAAGCTATCAGCCTTTATGCTCCCGGTCTGCAGGAGCCAGCCCCGTGCGGGCGCGTCAGGGTGAGGCTGCAGAGGCCGGGGGCGGCGTGGGTCCCCCCAGAGCGGAGTTTCAGGCTCTGTGATCCACGCCCTCCCCGCCGCGGGGCGCAGAGTCTCACGTGCCTGCTGTGCGTGACCGGCCGGCAGGGACCCCCGGTCCAGGCACCTGGGAACTGAAACCACCGGTGTCATCGCCTGCCGGCTTCTGGGCCCCAATGCCAGGCGCTGCCAAAACCACCTTCTCGAGATAAACGACTTTGATACAGTCCCTCCCCCTGTAGATTCAGAAAACGCATTAACGATTCTTTTTGAATATTTGAAAAAAATGTAAAAAACATGCCTCCTCCCTGGGATGGCTTCGGGAATCAAAGCGGAGGTGAACGGTGCTCCTGCCGTGGTCTGAGCAGGGGACAGCGCCTGTGGCCTCGCCGGCCCCCCGCCCGCCACCCACCTGCCCTGCTGCCCCCACCTGCCCTGCTGCCCCGCCCCCACCCGCCCCCACCCGCCCTGCTGCCAGCCACCTCCGTTTTAGCGAGATTGCCTTCTTGGCCTAACAGCTCAACGTCGCTCACCGCTGTGCCGAGGCTTGCAGCCCGCGCCGTGTCCCTGGTGGGTGATAAAACAGTGAAACGTGGGTGACTTGTGGAGGAAGACGACGCGCGCAGTGCGGGAGACGCGGCCCCGAGGAGGCTGCGACCCCAAGGAGCAAGACGGGGGGCCCCTGCAGCGTCGCCGCCCGGCCCTGGGCAGCGATTCTCGCGACGGCTTGTGCTCGGCCCCCGAGCTGGGGCAAAGGCGCCAAGGCAGGGGCGTCGTCGTCCCCTCAGACACAGCGTCCCTGCGCCCCTCGACCGGTCCCCGGGCAGCGGAGCACCACAGGGTCGCCAGCCCCGGCGTCCTGTCTCTGCACGAGCCGGCGGCTCCTCTGATGGGACTTGGGCCTCGGCCCCGTGTGGCTGTGATCAAAGCTGCGCCACTGACTGTCCCTCCCACCGCACACAAGTGACCTCAGTCGGTGCTTGCGACGACCCGGGGGGCGTCTGTGCATCGTGATGGCCGATCGGGGGTCTCGGGGCCAGCAGCGAGGGGAGCCCCCCGCAGCTCCGTCCGCATTTGCTGCCAGCAGGGCCCGGGGCCCCAGCTCCGCCCTGGCGAGTGCAGGGGACTCTGCAGCTCAGAGCCACCCCCTGTGCCGCCGCCCCGAGGCGGTCACTGCCCCCCCAGAGGCCTGTGCGAGCAGCTGATTGGGCGAGGGGCGCCGTGCCCAGGGGCGCTTGCGGCATGGAGGAGGGAGGCAGCAGAAACCCAGACCGTGCCGGGGTCACCTCTGTGCTGCTCTGGGCTCCCGGCCCGGCGCCCCACAGTGTGGCCACGCCCGCCCAGGTCCTCTGACCGCCCCCCACACTCTCCACGCTCCTCGACTCTGTGCCTGGCCCCCTCCAGGGCTTGACTGGGGTTCTTAGGGAGCCCCAAAGAGCAGGCAGCTTTGTTCCGTTTGTTTACAAGACGAGATGTCGGCGTTTTAAATCATACAATTTAATGCTCAGAATGGGAAGAGAACGTTAGAAGCGTGTAGCCCTCCCCCGGGCCGCATCTGCAGATGAGCATCCGCGGACCTCTGTAAATGGGAAAAATTCAAGTCATCGTCATTATTGTACCAACGCACTTTGGCACCACGTACCATGCAACCGTCACCAATTGCCCTACTAGTTCTTTTTAATCTAGTCAGTTCTCTGAGAAAGTGTCTCCTTTTATTCATTTCTAAACATTGAATACACTAAAAATTGAAGTGTTTCTTACAAAGAGAATCACCCCACAAAACCGACAACTGGTGACTAAAAATTTGCTTTTGATTGTACAAGGCTTGTGGAAGAAACACCACCGTGTGCCAACTAATTAGGGGACTGTCATTATTTTTGTGCTATTAAGTTGATGGAACACAACCAATCAGCCCTCCTAGTTCCACAGACGGTGGCGCTTTCTAAAAATACCCGGCGAGAACTGACGCCAGCAAGCCAGAGAGGCGGCGCCATCCATCCTGAAATAGGTGCACATTTTTGAAGTCTCTGCTCAGCATCCAAATATATTAAAAACAATTAAAATGCTCACAACAAATTTTTGAGAAAAGCTTTCCCAATTCAAAGGGTTGTTGAACGTGTCCAGCAAAGCCAGCGTCGCTCCTTCCCCGGCCCTTTTCTCTTTGCTGTTTTAGATTTTCCCGTGGGGTGTGTGTGTGTGTGTGTGTGTGTGTGTGTGTGTGTTAAATTCAAGGCATAACTGTGTAACTTCAGGCTAGGGAAGTCACTCTGAGAGCTTTAGACAGTGTAACACGGCTGCTGTCGCGTGTCCAGGGCGTGTGCTCCGCGTTCCTCTCAGTTGTGTGTCACGTTTCTGTGGGGTTTAGTAGCCGTGAGCCGCTGCCCCTCACCGCCACCCCCTCAGGCCTGCACTGTTGCGCGTGGGGCTTGCGAACAGGCTGGTTCCGCACGCGTGTGAGGCCGTGATGACCTGAGCTACCTCACTCAGCAGAACGTGCTCGGGGGCCACCCGCGTCCTCACAATGGGGAGATGCCCCCCAGCTCGGGCTGAGCAAGACCCCCTGAGCCCACCCACCGCCGCCTCCGGCCGCATCTCAGCCCTCGCACAGGGCGGGGACGGGTGGAGCTGCTGGGCCTCGCCCACGCCCTGCTGTCCCCTCTTGGGACATCCCGGGGGTGGGCCCTGGGGGTGCCTGGCACGTGTTCTCGTCACTGTCCAGGGAATGTTGTGGGGGGGCGTCCCCACAGACCTTGCCTGGCACCAGCTGCGCCGCCGGCTCCAGGGTCCGGGCTGAGCGTGCAGCGGGCGCCGCGAGCTGCTGGGCCTGGGTTTGCCCTTCTCCGCCGCGTGCTGCCAAGCGTCTTTTCATTCTTGAGTCCTCTTTGGGGAAATGTCCATCGGGTTCAGCCTTTTACAAAGTTGTTTAAGCTGACGCGCGCGTCACAGAGGCTGGGCCCCGCCCCTCGCGCCACGCAGCACCAACATCCTCTCCGGCTCGGGCCTGCGGTCCTCGCGCTCCCGCCCCGCGTGCTTGTCTGCTGGCAGAGCTTCGCGTGACACTGCCCGGTGCGCTGCCGGAGCCACGTCCCCGCCGGAGCCACCTCCTCGCGGGCACCAGCGTGGCTCCCCGAGTGCTTGAGCACAGCCGCTGGCACCTGCGCTCCTGGGGTCTAGGTCTGGCATGTCCCTGGTTCCCCGCTCTGGCTGCGGGGTGTGGCTTCGCAGATGAGTCTAGAGGTGTCCGCTTTCCCTCAGTTCTTGGGGAGAGCTGTGAGGCCGCTGCTGGGCACTTGCGTGACCCCTTGGGGGTGTCCGTCCACTTGCCCCAGCCAGGCACTGGCTGCTTGGAGTCCGGGGGCTCCATGCTGGGGACCTCTCAGCGACGCTTCCTGACGGCACGTCCCCCGAGGGTGGATTTGCACAGAGGCGACACGGACCCAGCGGCCTGCTCCCACGGGTGGGCTCCCCGCTGCGGCCCCAGCATGCAGCCCTGCTCCTGTGTGTGCCGGGCCCTGGGGCGGCCCTCCTTGGAGATCTCGCCTCACCCCCCACCCCACTTGCCTCTGAGCTTCCCCGCCAGGCTCCCTAACGCTCGTGCACCCTCCCTCACTGGGTGCTGCAGCCCCGAGCTCCTGCTCGGCCCCCGCTGGGCCAGGCCTGCGCCTTAGCCCGTTCCCAGTGGCGCAGGCGTCTCCCCAGGTCTGGACCCTCTGTTGACCAGCTGAGCCGGGTCCGCGATGGGCTTCCTGGGTCGTGGGCGCTTCTCGTTTTCTCTTTGTGACGCCCTCTGCGGCGATTCCCAGGCCTGGCGAGGGCTGTCTCTGGGGGCGCGGGCACCTCCTGGCCTGGCTGCGCGGGAGGCGGCGGAGACTGTCCCCGGCCCCCAGCAGGTGGCGCTGCAGGACGCGGCGTGGTCTCCCGGCTGCGGGGCTGCGGCGGCCGAGGCTGATGGCCGCAGCGTCCTGGCAATGCCTGCTTCGCTGGTGCCCAGGACCGGGGAGAGGGAGGCCCAGGAAGAGGCCTGAGCTCTGGGGCGTCCCTCCCGCACGCCCAGGGGGCGGGTGCTGACCTGCACCTGGGGCTGCTCCTTCCCGCCGCAGCTGCCTCGTCTCAGACTGGAGGGCGCTGGGGCTTCCAGGCGCACCCACAACGTCCCCTGCGCTGGCCACCTGCAGACCCTCGACGGCGGGTCATGGGAGCTGCTGCCCGCCCGTCGGCCGCCCTGCACCCGG
This sequence comes from Talpa europaea, assembly GCF_964194135.1. NCBI lineage: Eukaryota > Metazoa > Chordata > Mammalia > Eulipotyphla > Talpidae > Talpa > Talpa europaea. The sequence continues at coordinate 529,767 of NC_140070.1, read as the reverse complement.
CGCAGAGCCACGGACAGGAGCCGCTCGACCGACGCCCAGACGCGCTTGGGGGGGCCCTGAGCGCCCGCAGCTGTGGAGCCAGCGGGCCAGGGACAGGCTCGCAGCGCAGGCGGGGGTCAGCCCGCAGGGCCCTCGCGTTGCCCAGACAGACGCCCCCAGACTGCCAGACGGACACACGCGCCTCCTTGTTTCTACTTTAGCAAATGTGGCTTGTCAGAAAAGTCACGCCATGTCTTTTCTGTGTTTTTCTACGAGGAGACGAGACTAACTCCCCCGTTTTTAAAGGAGTCCACACGAGTCACGCGCCCACCGACCCCTCCTCCGCCACGTGCCTGTCCGGGGACTTAGTGTTTCAGCAGGACGACGTGTTCAAGCCAATGCACACGACTTTTCAAAATATGTTAATCTGACATTTCAGTACATTATATAACATTTCTGAAAATAGAGGAAATAACAGACATGAAAATTAAAATTACACGTTGATCATCGCCTTGTGATCTGTTTCCTCACGACGTAATCCACACACGCGCACACTCGCCCCCACGTCACACCCACACGCTCGCCCCCCACACTCACCCCCCGCATCCCACACCAGGGCTCTGCCCTTGCCCACCGTCATACTCGGCCAAAGCTCTGGAATCTTGCTCAATACACTGATTATTTTGTTTCCTTTTCTAACCACGTCCTTATTACAAACATTTACTCACATTTCAACATGATTTTTCAAAACAGCTTTATGCTCCTGCAGGTGCTAGCGTGGAGAGCATATTCACAAGCGCCTGAGGATGGCGGCTGACACCGAGCGCGGGGGACGCTGCCTCCGTACCTCAGAACCGAGGTCAGAGCTCTCCCCGGGGACGGCGACCTCCCCTCACGCTCCGCGCTGGCGCGGCTGGCGGCGAGAACGTTCAAGGCTCCGTCTCACGCCCACGGCAAGGTGGGAAGTGAAACCCCCCGCACAGGGGCGCCGCCCGGTGTTGTGGGTCTCAAGGCTCCTGCTTCGTAGTGTGCTGCCCGCTCGCTCGCACTGTCCACGTTTAACACAAACATTGTCAGTTTTTAATGAAAGCTCACGTCTGGGTTGGTTCTTTCGTCCGGTCCGCTGTTCCCAAACTAAACCAGGCTGCTGCTTCCAAGAGGAGCCGTTTGTCAGCAAATCAATACACTTTCAACCAAGTGTGCATCTGAGATTAATTTATTCTCAGGGGCTGTCAGCTGCACACTCGCCCCACAAGAATGAAGTCGCCCCTGCACCAGGCAGCCCCCCACGCAGCCCCTGTCCCCTCTCTGCACAGCCCCCCGCACCCCCCACGTAGCCCACAGCCGTCGCTGCCACTTTGAAGAGGCACGGCCAGGGCGAGCTCGCAGACGTGTCTGTCCACGCAGGGATCCTCTCCTGGAGACCGGCCACTGTGCCCACAGGGAGCTCCGGACACTGGCTCCGCAGGCCTCTGAGTGGGTGTCGGTGGGGCTGCCCCCGGGGAGCCACGCCCCAGGCCAAGACGAGGCAAGTGGCCTGTCGCAGAGGAGCAGCCAGCGCCAGCGCAGAGATGCCCACGAGGCCCCTGGAGTGACCGCGCCTGTCCCCTTGCAGGCTCCGCTGAGACCTGCCCGCGTCTGTCCCCCGATAGGCAGGAGACGGGGGCTGGCCACTGAGTTGCAGCTCCCCAGAGGGCCGCTGTCGGTGCTGCGGAGAAGTCTGCACCCCCCGCTGCATGCTAAGTGTAGACGCGAGGTGTGGGGCGTGGGGCCTGGAGTCATCTGCGGGGGGGAGTGTCGCCTGGACCCGTGCGCCCGGGCCTGCGGGGTCCCGCACCGACGCCCCCTCCCGGGCGCCGGCACCGTGCTCCCCGAGCCCCCCGCGCAGCCAGCTCCATGAAGGAGGCGCAGCGGTTGGAGCACGGCGGCCGCCCATTCTGCGCCGGTGGGTTCAGCCCAAGATGTAAATGATCAAAAATACAGCTAATAAGAAAGGGGTTAAAGCCTGAAAAGCAAAGCTGGTCTGACGGGAGCTGCAAGCTTGTTTCCACCTCTCTGCTCAGCAAACTTCGGGGCGAGGGAGCTCAGCTGCCGCTGCCATAGAGATGTGCTTGAGGGAAAGTCGTTGTTACCCTGCGTGGAAGTCCAGGGATGGGCACCCGATGTATTAAGAGGAAATGATACTTTTTTTCCTCTTAAGAAGATCCTTTACGGTACCTCCTTAGAATAGATCACGCTGAGACACTCCTTTAGCAAGGGACAGAGTGGAGGAAATGCAGTAAATAGTGAAATACGCTAACAAAGTCAAACCTAATCCTTGAAATTCAAAGATGATCTGATCTGAAATATCCTCGGACCCCAACCCTCTCTACCTCGGAACCCAAGTTGCTACAGAATATTTTTTGAATAGAGGTGAAACACGTTCACAGTGAAATGCTCGTGTCTTACGTGCACCATCAACGGTTCTGACAGATCGTCCAGCTGCCCAGCCGAGGCGATTTCCAAACCCCAGGAAGCCCCTTTCCGAGCCTCCCGTGCAGTCCCGCCCGCCACGGGCACCTGCCCGCGTTCTCTTGCCATAAACGAGTCCCGCCTGGTCTTCGTCTCCTGGATGGACTCTGCGTAGGCCGTTCTCCTATGCCGGCTTCTCTCAGTGTAATGTCTGAACGGGTCACTAACACCACCGAGCGCATCCGTAACTCACTTCTTGCCGCCGGCTGGTATTCCAGGCTGTGCGTGTGGGACTTTGTTCCGCCGGTGGGCTCTTGGGTTGTTCAGGTTGTGGTGAGATGAACAGGCTGCTGCAAATATTGCCATGAAAACCATGACGCGGACGTGACATTTCATTACGCAGCGAGAGCAAAAGCGTGGGGTCCCGAGCTCACCAGGCGCGCGAGGCCTTGCCCTTCCCGCAGCCCTCTGGGCGCGTCCCCGGTGGCCGTCCGCGTGTTTGCCAGCCTGGGGGTGAGGCCACGCTGCTCACACCGCCGCCTGCCACCAACCGTCACCACTTCGGTTTGTCCATCGTTGCGTGGTGGTGTCGAGTCCGGGGCTGATCGTGGCCCGGTGAGGAGACTTCACACACTTGTCATTGTGTTTCTTTTCTTAATTGTTTCCTGAAACTCTGTGTCCTTATTTGGATGGCCGGCTGGAATTATGTAAAGGAATTCTTTATATAAATATGTATTAAATGTGTTGTCCTCTTAGATAAAGCTGCTTCGGTCATAGTCTCCTGGTCTTTAGCTTTCCCTTTTCATTTTCTCAGAGACAGACTTGTAGGAGACAGGATTTATCAGGTTTTTTTGCTTCTGTGGTTAGTTAGCATTTTTATCCAACCTGAGACACCTTCATCTGTCCTATGTTTGTAATTTAGTCCCCTCTGATATTTCTAGACATTTTAGAATTCGTTATTTACGCTTAGGTGTAATGTAACTCTGAGTGGTTTTGTATGCATTGTGTGCAGTAGTGTGTCACAGAACTGGTGTCTCGTTTACACACTCAATGTAGCCTCAGGTCCTCTGACCCGCTGTCCTGGGGGTGGCCTCCAAAGGTGAAGGTTAGGAAGGAAAAGCAGCACGGGCTATTGATGAGCACTTGTCCATATATTTAAAAGGCTTCTGGGCCTCCGCGGAGGCGCAGCGGTTGAGCACTGGGCTGTGAAGCTGCCCGCAGCCTCGGCAGCACCGGTTCGATCCCCGGCTGCCGGCGAGGGTCCCACATGGCGCACAGACCTCGCCTGCTGCCCGCTGCTCCCCTCAGCAGTGTCCTTCGGTCCTTCTGTCTGCTCTGCTCCCCGCTCTGGCTCTGGTGACTCCTCTCACCCTCCCCACTTCTGACTGTACCCAGTGCTTGTACAAATAAATAAATAAATCTTAAAAAAAAAAAAAGGCTTCTATAGTAGAAAGGCAGTTACAAGTGAAATAAATACCCTTAGAGTCTACGAAACCAGTAATAATATGAGTCCATATAACGTATAAATCAATGTATACATAGAAGCATTTGAACATGAGTGTGCAAGCACATGTATGCACGGAGACACAACAGCTGTGAATGTCCACACCCGGAGAGGGTACTACAGAGCATGCTTAGAAACTCATGGCTGATTCTAATTGAGCAAAGCATTATTTTTCTTCCCCTAATGCCTTTTCTCTATCCTGCACAGAATAATCCAGTCTACATGTGCGTATGAAAAGATGCGACAAAGTAACTTAAACAGATTCCACGTACACAGAAAATATTTCTGTGCGTTCCCCTGTATATGATTATATATGTTAATATCCAGTGTATCGTCTGCACAAAGAACTAAAATATGAGAAAATTTCTAATCTCGTTGTATCACCCTCAATTTGCTGCACGTAGTTGCACAGTGTTCCTTAACTCATGGGAGTTTCACAATGTCTTCACTTGAAAACCGTTGGAAAATGGGGGCGGGTTCACATAATGAGTGAGTGTGAAAAGCAAACTCTTTCAGGCTTTGATAAGGTGAATCATGCACGTGGCATATACTATGAGTCAGAGCTTCTAAGGTAACTGATTAATAGAACCTTTTAATTAGAGCCCACATATACCCGATTTCCACCGGGGCTGTGAGGCGGATCTCCCGCAGGACCCGGCCATCCCGCCCCCAGCACCAGCCCCCAGACACAGCACCTGTCGCGAGGGGCACCTTTGTTCTCTGCGGCACTCGCCACCCGGCCAGGACTGTGAGCAAGCGACGTGCCCCCAGCGGAGGAGCCAGCCAGGAAGATGCCGTCTGTGTGCAAACAAGAATCCTCTCAGCTATAAAAAAAAAAAAAAAAGAAAGAAAACAGGGTGAGGTCCCAGCACACGTGCAAGGTGGGTGACTAAGGGTGATGTCTAGTAAGTAGGTCTGGTGAGAAAGACAAACACCGTGTGACTTCATTTGTTTGTGGAATATAGAGAAACCAACCAAATAAACTAAATAAAACAAAAATTATTAGACTAAAATAACTAAACTGGTTCCATTTTTGGCAGTTCCTGCTGTGTGGCGTGACCGCACTGCGCGTTTGCAGACGTGGGCAATCGAGAGGCTCGGTGGCGCTGTCCGACCCCGCCTCGTGGTGTGAACGCCTGTTTCTGTTGCAACCTGCAGCTCGAGCGACAGCCGGGCCCCGGGCAGGGACGGGCGGGCAGCGGGGGGGTTTGGGGGCGAAGGCCGTGCCTGCTTGGTCAGGAGCGCACTCAGACCCCTCGGGGTGTCCACTCGGTTCTCAGTCCTGTCCTATAAAGCAGTCAGTCTGTCACTTTGCTCTATTACCAGTGACACCTCAAGATGCAAGGAAACCAGCCCTGGAAGGTGCTCTTTAAGTTATTCTAATTAAGAGACGCCTGAGGGCTGGGCGCGGCGGCTGCCAGGGCCACGCAGCGTGGCCAGGCAGGTCAGGCGCGTCCAAGGCCTACCGAGCCTCGAAGACGGAATCCAACAAACGGTCGGGGACAGTCTTCTAGTGTGACCTTTCATCACTTTTTATAATGATGAGAAAAGCGAAATTCTGAAATGCTAAAACATGATGTTTAAGACTTAGAAAACGTGGGAACAGGCTGCACCCCCCAGACGCAACCCCAAGCTCGTCCTCCCCGGGGCTGCCCCGAACGCTGCGTGTGCCTGGCCTGGGAGGCCTGGGCTCTCCCGGAGTGAACCTGCCCTCTGGCGTGTCTGCTCCGAGGGCTGAGAACATGGGGTGGGGGCGGCCCCCTGGCTTAGAGCTCACGGCTCCCAGGGCTCCGTGGGCCCGGTGCTCAGCTGATACTTGAGTGGACAGGCGGGGATCAAAGTCCCCCCCATCACAAAGCTCATTGTGATCATGAAAGAGGGGCCCATCTCCCCACAAACCTGGGGTAGCTCTCTGTAGCCGAGTTTGAAAGGGCAGCGGAATGCAGGCGCCCCAAGGCCCCGACACCAGCACCCCGGAAACTCTGGAACACCCAAGTCAGACCCACAGCCCTGGCTCCAGGACTCACCGGTTCCGGCTGCTGGGCCGGGACAAGGACAGCAGGGAGGCGGCAGCTGGCAGCGGAGTCCGGCGCTTCCTCGTCCTCATCCGCAGCGACCCCGTCGCGGGCAGTGGTGTTATTTGCATTTTAGAGGCAGGAACATTGGAGCTTCACATGAGGTTCAACACCCGGCAAAACAGCCGTCGTCTTGCCCCTGCTCACTACATCAGGCGGAGGAACTGTGCCTGCCACTCCCGGAACAGCTGCGAGAGCGTGGCCTCTGATGTGACCCGCAGGTGCCCGGTGGCCCCGGGGCACACTCTGCCTGCTGCAGCCCCCCAGCGACTGGCCACGGCTCCCAGGCAGCCAGGCTCGGCGGCCAGGGCAGTGTCTCCGGGCAGCCTGGCTCAGGGGCGGGGGGCCGCCCACTGCGTGTGCCTGGCCAAGGCGCCCCGCCCGACAGTGTGAGCCCCAGGCTGGGGCTTAACCTGGTCACGGCCTCGGTTTCCTCCTGTGACCCTCGGGCCTGGAATCGTCATGGAGGCCCCATGACACCGACGGGCCCCATCTCTGGCCGTGATGATTTTCTTTCTTCGATCAACAGAAACAGCAGCAATTTATCCAGCTCGATAGCAAAGTAAAATAGCCGGTTTGACAACGAGACAAGCAAGAGGGGGACGAGGCCAGACGCCCAGGGGCCCGGCCACAGCCCGTGTGGCAGACGGAGGGCGTCCCGAAAGGGCACGCATCCTGAAGGGCAGCGGCCACCAGGCCGGGAGCGTCCAGCTCCCTGTAACCTGGGCGCGGCGTGCGAGGCAGCGCTTGAGCAGACACCGGCGATATGCTGCTTGGTTAACTGCACCTTTTAATAACAGGCTCGCAAGGCCCAAGTCCCTGCGTGGGAATGACTCGAGGTGCCGGGGCTTCGAGGGAACACGCGGCCGCCCCTGCTCGCTGTCGTGTGACTCAGCCGGCTCCTTCCCCAGGAGCTGCAACTGGTCCTCGTGTCTTCATTGAGACGGGATCGGCGGGGGAATCTGTGTCAGTCCCCGTGGGCGAGGCCGGCAGTCACTGGGGCTCACAAGACCACGGGCAGGACCTCGCCGAGCCGGGGCTCTGCAGACGGGGTGCCTGGCCTCTTCGGGTGCTGCAAGACCAGACGCTGTCCCCGCTGGCCAAGTCACCACAGAGAAAAACATAAATTGGGGTTCTCGCAGGCTGTGTGGCCACAGGGCTGTGTGGACAGTGATGGGTTCACCTTAAAAGGATCAAAATGGGGACACGGCAGAGCAGCAATTGGGGTGCAGCGGCCACACTGGGGCCTGGAACCACCGTCACAGAATCCGCGCGCTCCTGGGTTCATCGCAGCATCACTCACCAGCCAGGACGCGGGCGCGAGGGCCTCTGGGGGACCTGGCCGAGGACACGGTGGGGTCCCTGAGGCAGAGGACGCGGGAGAGGGGACACGGCAGAAGGAAACCTGAACGTCCATCCCCAGGGGCAAAGCCTGGTTACCACGTGGGAAGCGGCAGGTGTGAGGGCCACGCAGGCGCCCTCATCCTGGTCTTCAGCCGACCCCGGCGCGGAGAGGCCACAGCCCTGGAGCGCAGTGAGAGCAACAAGTGTGCACCTTCCGTGTGCGCAGCGCGTTGGGAGCAGGCAGGGGCCGTGGCAGGGGAGCCCACGTGTGGCGTAGGCCTTCCAGGGCCCCGCGGAGCCCATGTGTGGTGTCCGCCTTCCAGGGCCCCGCGGAGCCCACGTGTGGCGTCCGCCTTCCAGAGCCCCGCGGAGCCCACGTGTGGCGTAGGCCTTCCAGGGCCCCGCGGAGCCCACGTGTGGCGTCCGCCTTCCAGGGCCCCGCGGAGCCCACGTGTGGCGTCGGCCTTCCAGGGCCCCGCGGCTCGCAGGGAGACACGCAGGAGCGGGAACCCCCACGGCCGGTGACGCGCGCACGGCTGGGAGGAAGCGCGGACGGAATTGTTATACTTTTGTCCATCATAAGATGGGTTTTTCATAAGCTGAGAAATCACAGATATTACAGCCCATTTACAGATAATTCTAAAATGGAAACGTGTTCAACGTAATACTTGGTGGAGAAACAAAGGTCTTTTAAAAAAGGAACGTGCGTTACAATAAAAATATGTATAAGGTCAAGCAACGGGCTGCGGAACCAACAGGCCGACGAGAAAGCTAAAGGGAAATGAAAGCAAATACCTTGAGCCGAAGGGAAGGGGGGCGTGGCGTGAAAAGGGACGGCTGCAGCCGGGCCTCCTAGGGTGGGGCCCGCGGGGTGCCCCCCGCCGCCCCGGAGGAGCCGCCAGGAGGAGAGTGAGGCTCAGGATTAGGACAACGGAGGAAATATCAAAGGCCGGAGAAGAAATAAAATAGAGATTTGAAAGACAATAGAAAAAAATCAATGAAACCACGAGCTTTTTCTTAGAGGACAAAATGAAGCTGGCGGAACCTCCGGCCGCACTCAGCGCCGAGAGGCCGCGCAGGCGGGTCAGAACCAGACGGGAGACGCAGCCGCCACACGCCGGGCGCGGAGAGGCCGGGCACACCACACAGCTGCGGGTCGGAAGGGGATGAGCTCTAAAAATATGGGATAAAGTCTGTATTTATTCAAAAAAGAAGTGATATGGGCCTCCACGGTGGCGCAGCGGTTGAGCGCTGGGTTGCGAAGCTGCTCGCGGCCTCTGCGGCGCCGGTTCGATCCCCGGCTGCTCCCCGGCCACCGGAGGAGGGTCCCGCATGGCGCGCAGACCTCTCCTGCCGCCCGCTGCTCCCCTCAGCAGTGTGCTTCGGTCCTTCTGCCTGCTCTGCTCCCCGCTCTGGCTCTGGTGAATCCTCTCACCCTCCCGCGCTTCTGACGGTACCCAGTGCTTGTATGAACAAAAACAAACAAATAAATTAAATAAAACATGCTTCTATAAAAAAATAAAAAAAAAAAAAGAAGTGATAAATTCTAAAAATATACGAGCAAATTATTACTCAGGAAATGGATTAAATCATCAAAAACCCCCAACAAGACCCCCGGGCTAGACGGCTTCCCGGGGAAGTCACCGAAAGCTCGGCGAGGAGCCGGCGCCATCCCCCTGAAGCCCTCGGAAGGACGGAGAGCAGGGAACGCCTCACACTCACCCTGCGAAGTCAGCCGTACCCCAGCAGCTGGGCGCGCCAGGGCGCGTGAGGGGAGAAGCTGCAGGCGAGCGTGCGGTGACGCGGGGGAGAATCCCCAGCAAAACATTAACCCGGACGCGAGGGTGCTGGAGAGGCCACGGCTCACACTCCCCCTGCCCGCCACACGCCCGCCTGGGTGTTGAGTGAATAATTGAGTCAAAAACCTCTTAATGTGAGACTCTACCCAGGAGAGAGAGTTCTACCAGCGTTTCCATTTAGAAACCCCATAATCTATTTTTAATGCGTCTTCGAAGCTGCACACACAGCAAGCGGCCGTCGGGCGGGAAGCAGCTTCCTTCTCTGCGTTCATGAGATGGACATGATGAGATTAACGTGACGGTCGCGGCGCGGGGCCCCCGGGGGACTCGCAGGCCGAGGGCTGAGCCTGTCGTGTCTGAGCCTGTCGTGTCTGAGCTGTGTTCTCGGCTGCCCGTCCGTGAACGTGGCAGGAAAGAGGGAGAAACAGGTTTGCAGCTCAAGCTCCTGGCGGGAAACAGGAACGTGGCCCACAGGCTCTCTGCGCTACAGGCCAGCACAGGGGTTCCAGCCCGTTTTGGGGTCCTGGCTGTTCCTGCAGGAGCGTGACGGCCCAGGAACGTGCCGCGGGCAGAGGGTCCGCGACTGCCCGGAGACAGCCCCAGGCCCCGGGCTCATGGCCCGCACTGTTGGGATCTAATTTGGTGGGATCATAATTCAGTCATTCGTGTGCCCGAATCCCAGATGCTGAGCTGTTAGTCTGTGAAGGGGGTGCTTTTTGGACAAAGCGTGTTAATAAGGGGGGCCGGTCTCGCTGGGGAGGTGCAGGGGTGGGGAGCGAAGGTGGATGCTCGGGCGAGGGGGGCGGGAGCGGACAGAGGCGCTGCTGGTTGGGAAGGCCTCCTGGGGAGGGGCACGCCCTGATAAAGCTCGTCTCCCCACCGTGAGGACCAGCACTAACCGCCGTGGCCGGGCCGACGCTCGCAGCTCCTCGGGTGCTGGGCTCTGTAACCCCACCCCGGCTGGGGAAGGACCCTCGTGATGGAGAGACTGAAGGAGACCTGAGCCCAGGACACTCAGCACAGCCAGGCGGCCGCCTGCCCAGCCCCCGGCACTGTCCGGCGAGCCGTTCTCCCGCTGGCCGGAGGCCCTGGGCCCCGGGTGAGGCTGCTTGTTTTATTTGCCCAGTAACATGTGCTCGGGTTCAAGTTCTCATCTCCGCAGCACGTGTCTTGGGTCAGTGTGCTCAGAGTGGCCTTTATGTCCCCCTTCCGGGCCCCATGCACACGTGTCTGGCCCAGTGCAGGCCGGGGCAAGGCGCGGTGTCCACCTGCTGTGGTGCTTCTCCAGGAAGCAGGGCCGGAGGCCTCTGCCCGCGCGGCCCGGGTGGGGGAAGCAGGACGCACAGGACGGCTCCTCACCCAGAGCCAGGGGCCGGTGCGGGGCGGGCGTTGCACTCAGGGCCGCGGTCACCAGCACCGGCCGCTGTGCTGCAGGAAGTGCTGGGAGGCCAGGACGCTGCCACTGCTACACCCCGGGGGTGCCTGCGGGACCCAAAGCAACAAGGACAGTGCGGGTGATGGGGGAGGCAGAGGGACCCGTATACAGGGATGGGGGACACGCAGGGGCCCGTGTCTTGGGGACGCCCCCGCCCTGCCCACAGTCAGCGCAGGGTGCTCGTCCCCACCCCTGGGGCGGCCGTGGCAGAGACGCGAGCTGAGGCTCCCCCGTCCCTGAAGTGGTCTCCGTTTGCTCAGACTACTTTTTTTAAAAAATATTTATTTATTTATGCACACAAGAGCTGGGGTGCAGGCCAGAGATGCGGGGGGTGAGAGGACTCCCCAGAGACAGAGCGGGGAGCAGAACAGGCTGATTGACCAAAGTCCACTGCTGAGGGGAGCAGCGGGCGGCAGGAGAGGTCTCTGCGCCGTGTGGGAATCTCCCTGGCCGGGGACGGCACTCGTGCTGCAGAGGCTGCGGACAGCGTCACAGGCTGCGTCTCAACCCCCTGCGCCACCGGGGGGCCCCTCTGACTACCTTTCTGGGTAAACGTGGATGAGAAACGCGCCGTGAATCAGGATTGTAAACACGGTGTTGACGCGTCTGTCGCGACTCCGTTGGCACCGCGGGTCTCGCCAAGTGTGATTAGGACGGTGGAGACGGGTTTGCAATGAACTGCAGCCACGTTCGTAGCCGGAGCCTCCCGAGGAACAGCGGCACTTTTGAAAAACAAAAATGAAAACATCCAGGTCGCGAGGTTTGTCCCCGCGAAGGACAACCCTGCCCGGCACGAGCTCAGGCTGCGCCCGGCTCGGCGGCCTCGAGCCTTGACGGTGACCTGTCGCTCCTGCCCGACCCTTCAGCCACAGCTGGGGACATCGCTGCGAGCACGGAAGCAGCACGCTTGGACTAACACGCCCCGGGAGGGCGGGCGGCGGGGCCGGCTGAGCTGGGGTGGGCAGTCCTGTCCTTCTCCCGGAGTGAACCACCCACCTGTGTCCACCGGGGCCACCTGGCCAGCCTGACGCCGGACACCCACACTTCCCGACCTGGAGCTCGCGCGTTAGCCTCGACACTCGCCCTCACAAATCCCCTTTCGTGTGTCACCAAGGGTGCCGGGACAAGCTGATGATGGTCTGAGCTCAACTCTCCGCGGGCGGAAAGGACGTCAGCTCGGAGACGAGGGTGTCGGGCGCACGTCTGGGGCCGCCGTGTCGGTGCTGCTGTGGAAATGCCACATCCACACGCGCTCACGCCCCCGCCGCCCCGTCCCAACAGTCGTCCTGCGCCGGCGTTTTCTGTGCAGGGACCGGTCGGCCCAGCTGGCCCGTGGTTAGGAGCAGCCGGGCACCTGAGTCCTCACTACGAGGGACAGCGCTGGCTGCGGGATCGCGCGTTCACCACAGCCTGGAACGCCTGGGACCGGCGCAAGGGAGCATGTGTGTGTGTGTGTGTGTGTGTGTGTGTGTGTGTGTGTGTGTTCAGGGGCACGTGGGCGCGGCCTCCTGGGCCGACCTACTTGCCTGTGCCTTAAGCGGTGACCGCGGCACAGCTGGAGACGCTTGGCTCCTCGTCGCCGCGAGAGAGACCGTCACAGCCCCGAGAGGCCAGCTCTGTCCTGCAGCCGCTGCCTCTGCGGGGGAAACCCTGATCCGTGGCAACGGAGCTCCCCGGGCAGAGAACCGCCGCCCGGCCAGCGCGCTGCTGGAGTTCCTCCACGGCCCTGCGTCCCCGCCGCGACTCGAGCCCTCCCCGCAGGCTGCAGCGGCACGGGGAGCAGCAGCTGAGGGACACCGATGCCCGGCGTGGCTCGTGGAGTCGCCCTCTCAGCGCGCGCTCCACAGCCAACGCTCTTGCTCTACGCGTGGATGTTAGGGTGCATCTTTCAAACTCCCCAAAATGCTAAGTCACAGGGTCTTAGTTCTTTATTAAAGGTTGTTTGAGCGGAAACGATGCTCCAGATTGCCAAGCAAACGAACTACCATATGGCAAAGCAGTTTCAGCTCGTGGTATCCGACTGCTCCTTCTCTGTAAATTGTAATTCTCCAGATATTTTGCTGCTTAGCTTAATTTCCTTATAATTAAAAAAAAACTTTTATCTTCCTAAACTATGCAAGTTGATTTCTGAGTGTAACTAGCACACGTCTCTGTGTGTGTGCGCGCGCACGCACGCACAGAGCACGCTAGTGCACATCGCTTGAGGACGGCACGCAGGGCGTCAGGGCCTCGACCGGGCCAGTGAGGGGGACGGAGCAGAGGCCGATGGCCCAGAAGGGCGACCCCTGCTGAGCATATCTGGTGGGCAACATGGGTCTTGCGTGGTCCGGGCTGGTGACTCACCACACCCGCGACTTTCATTTGATCGTAATTTTAAGAAGAAACCGCTGGCGTGGTTGCAGAGACACAGTGCATGACGTGGGTGTACCAGAGGGCCAGCAAGGGTCTCAGGGTCTGTCCTGGACACTCAGCCGGGCCTTTGACAGTAGACGCGTCCCCCCAGAGTGACCAGCCGTTAACACTTCACTCACAAACCAGCGAGGCCAGCTCGGCAACTGGTCCAGACTGCTGGCCTCACACTGGCTGGACACATCAGCACCACCCACTGCCCGCCTCACCCTGGGGACCCCCACACACACCACGCCTTTAAGGCGGGCTCACAGCCCCGCCCTCCAGGAACACTGGGGCCTCCCCGGTGGCGCAGGGGTTGAGCGCAGCCTGTGGAGCTGTCCACAGCCTCTGCAGCACGGGTTCCATCCCCGCCAGCCAGGAAGCTACCCACACGGCGCGGCAGACCTCTCCTGTCTCGCCCGCTGCTCCCCTCAGCAGTGGATTTCATCAGTCTGCCTGTTCTGCTCCCCACTCTGTCTCCGGTGAATCCTCTCACCCCCACACCTCTGGCCTGTACCCCAGTTCTTTTTTTTTGTGGGACCCTTGCCGGCAGCCAGGGATGGAGCCAGTGCTGCCGAGGCTGCAGGCAGCTTTGCAGCCCAGTGCTCAACCGCTGCACCACCAGGGGAGGCCCTGCACCCCAGTTCTTGTAGCATAAATAAATCTTTTAAAAAATGAACAATGATGTAAAACTAAAAAAATTTTTTAAAAAAAATCTGTCACATAATTAAAGTGTTATCGCCACACCATTTCATTTTATACAAAAAAAATCAACTTTGCTAACTGTGTCCAGCGTGAGTGAAAGGCGTGTCTGTGCTCAGGAAACACCCAGCCGGTAGCATCCTTAACAGATGATAGTTGCAGGCAACGACCTTTAAGGAACTTAATTCAGCCGCAGGCCAGCGCCGTTTCCCTCCCCTGTGCCTACCCCCCTCCGTCCTGCGGCCACGGCGGCCCCTCTCCCTGCAGCCGGACCCCGGCATCCAGGAGTGGACACTCAGGCCTCGGTGCTTGTGGAGGCCGGCGGGTCCACGGGAAACAGCCGCCCACACCGTCCTTGACGGTGACCCGGCAGATCACTTTAGAATTTGCCTGATTAAAAATATTCTAAGAGTTTCCCTCTAAGATGTAGCGCGAGACCAGTCCACTCTCTAGTGACGTGTTGTCGCCTCAGGCCGTTCGCAGGAAAATAAACGCTGCGCTGAGAGCGGAGCCGGCCGGCAGGAGGGTGTAATTGGAAGCGTATCGATCCCGCCTCCCCCTGAGTCCCGTTCCTGATTAGCTGGGAGGGGGGCGCGGCCGGCTGCACGCGGCCGTCTGGGGGGCTGAGGCTGTCATGTTTAGCGGCCTGGTTTGGAGTCTCGGCCGGGTCTCCTGCGGTTCTGCCCGGGGGGCCGACCTCTGCAGCCCGTCTCACGCATCCCGGACAGGACAGTGGCTTAGCAGGCCCCACCCCCCCTGCACCGAGGGCAGCTTCCAGTGTGACAGAGAGGGCGACCATCGCGAGCCCCGCGAGGCTGGACCCCGCTGGTGAGTCAGCTGAGCCCTTGACTAGATGGGCAGGGTCGGGCCTCGGCCGGGGTGGGAGACGCCAAGACACTCGCCCTCCCCGACTGAGGGCCCCCACGCCTGCCCAGAAGCCGGTGTCCCCCACATCACAAGTCAAAGACACCATTTCCAATATATTAAGAAAATTTCTTTTAATTAAAAAAACTGACCCCCAGGCACGCGCGTGGCTCCCCGCACCGGAGTGGGGCCGTCCCTGTGCCTGCCTTTGGCCGGCTGCGGGGCCCTGTGCCGGCCAGACCCGCCCCATCGCAGGCGGCCTCGGTGCGGGAGCTGCTCGCCTGTGCGGGGGGTGGGTGCTGCCTGGAAAGACAGCACTAGGGACCCACGCAATTTAAACCCCAGAAAACAAAAACCAGAAAGTCGGCGTTATTAGGCCTCTTACTGACTCGGGGTCCCCGACCCAGGGAGACGCGTGTGTTGCTAAAGGGACAGAGAGGCGTCTGGTTTGTCTGTTTGGACTTACGGCCCCGGCGTCCAACATGTCTTTTAGAGACCAGCCAATAAATTCCCAGAAAGGGACGATCCGACATTCAACTAAAATATCGCTAGTCGCACACCCGTAGTTTAAGTCTGTGTTTAGCTCCTAACTGGTCCACTCACACGCTTGTCCCCTCACTGGTCACTCGCTCGCGTGCACAAGCTGGGCCCGTGCAGGAAGGTGCTAGAAAGGGGCGTCTCAAGCTGCTGAGTGCCCAGCACAGCCCGGGACAGCTGTCACGGCGACATCCGGTCTGGATTCAGCGCGTCCAAGTGAGACCAGAAACTCTCCGGGGGGTTCCAGACACGGGGTTCCAGGACGGGAGCCCTGCAGTTGGAGTCAGGGGACGGGCAAGGGTGGGAGAGCGGGCTGGGCTAGGGGCGCCTGGTGTTGCGGCTGCAGAGAAGAGGCTCAGGGTCTCAGCCCCGGGGGCCCCATCCCAGCACAAGCGTGCTCGGGCGAGATGCAGGCTGGGATCAGCGGCTCCTGCTGCAGGGAAGGGTCAGGAGGCGTCCACCAGGCGTGTGCGTCCATAATGCACAGTCCCAGGGCCTGCTGCATCACTGCGGCCCCGCGCGGACGTCAGGCACGTGCCCCCAGCGCCAGACAGGCAGGCCTGCTCCTTCTCCGTCTGCTGTAAGCTCTGGAAGGATCCACTGGGCAAACCTATTGTCCAGCGCGGGAGTAAAATAAAAGGTTGTGCTCAGGCAACAAGATTGAAGAAAAGGGTTTTTAGGCAAAAATATAAGTTTGCCATGATCTCTGAGACCTCATTAAACAAGGTAATACGCCAGCGTCACGTTAACCTGACCTACATTTTTTCAGATTTGCAAATTACAGTTTCCACAGGGAAGTGGCAATGATCACTTACAGGTCATGCCAAAATGGCACAAGTCACTGACTGGCGACCGTCCCCACCTCGGGGAGTGCAGTCACCCGAGAAGGAGCTAGATGTGCACACAGAGGACACACACGTTTGTATGTACAGCCCACGTGTGTGCGCGTGTGCGTGTGTGCTCACGTGTGACCCACGCCTGTACGTGGCATGTGTGTGCACATGTAAAGAGGACCGTCCCCCCCAGCAGCGCTCGACGCCCCGTGGCCCTGGCGCCACCGCGAGCGCCGCCCATCAGCTGCCGCCGCCTCTGCTGGCCCCGCGCGTGCCCGCGCCAGGTAATTGAAGCTCTTCAAACACTTGGTAACGGTGTCATCTGCCATCTCATGGGCGAGGAGCGCGGCTGAGCGAGGTTGGGAAAAATTCTCAAATGACATCAGCGAGTAATCAACCAAAATAGCATTCACATCTCGGTCTCTCTGACGCTAAATCCCTGCTCTGCACCTGCCCACAGACACCGCGCGGCTCCCCCCGCAGGGACACCCGCGGCTCCCGAGGCCGGGACCTCGCCTCGCCCAGCAAGCCGAGAGCTGACCGTTGTTTTGCAAGAGTGTTTTGGAAACGTTTGTTTACAAGAGAACTGGTACAGTGAATACTTTATGTGCCAGTCAGGGGCACGATGACCCATTAGATGCTGTAAATGCATATATCATTCAGTTTAATAGCAGTTTGTAGTGAGGACAGGCGCCAAGGTCAAGCTTATGTGGATCACCTCTGTGGTAATTCAGCTTTTTCCTGTGTCGTCCTCACAACTTCCTCCTGAGGTGCCAGGGAGGTAACGCCGAGCCTCACGACACCCTCTGAGGTGACGCTGAGATGAGCGTGGCCGACTCACGGCGCCAGGCTCGGCTGGCTGGCCTCTGGCTGGTCTGCGGGACTGTCCCCTGCCCGGGCGAGGCGCTGTGCTGGGGCCGGGGCCGGGGCCGCTCACACTATGCAGAAATGCACAGCCAGGTCAGGCTGACAAGACTGTCACCCTTGAATTCGCGTCAAGGAAGGCGCAGGGCTGACGCCCTGTGTGAGCGGCCTGCAGTGACCCCATCAGAGGTGTGGGAGGCCCTCAGACCCCGGGCAGTCGGAGCCGGCCAGCTCGGACGCCTCCCTCTCTGCTGGAGAACAGCCTAGGCGTCCTGCGGGTCCCCCGTGATCACCCCCTCCGCGGCCAGGAGAACAGCCCCCCCTTCCCGGGAGCACCGTCGGGTCTGGCCTCTGAGAGCAGCTTTTATCATTTGGGGTGTAGGAAGGGCAGAGAACGTGGGGGGCTGCAGGAACCCAGCACGTCCTCGGCGCCGCTGCGGATCTGGCCCTAGTAATAGATTTTCTGCCTGATGTGCCGGAGCCGGTTTCTACGGCACCAGCTTTCGAGAAAAGAAAGCGAGTCCACTGGTGAGAGACGCCGGACTCAGCTCTGCCTCCGCCTGGGGAGAGAAGGGGCGTCACGCTGCCCGTCGAGAACAGGACTTGAGGACCAAGGCGTTGGAGGCGTCCGCCCGCCCCCACCCCGCAGGTCCCGCCCAGGACAGGCCCCAGGCCCCCCTTGGGGCTGCAGAGAGCAGCAGGCGGCCCGCGAGGGCTGTGCGTGTCCACTCCCCGCTCACAGCTGGCAGGGCCGTGCGCCGAGTCCTTCACTGAATCCCGGTTTTAGCTCCCACACGTGTTGTGAAGACTGAGCCGGGCCGTGAGCCCCCCATGCTCGCCCCACGCGCGACGTCGGCGGCTCTTCTGCCTGTTACTGCCGGGGAACCCCATGTTTGCAGAATGCAGGACTCTTGGCCGCAGGGGACCCCACCCGGTCTGACTATCTCCTGTCACCCTCTGCTGCCCTGCGGGGCGGGGCCTGGCGTCCTGGCGTGGGGCAGGGGCTGGGCCTGTGGGGCGGGGCCGGACAGAGGCCTCCAACGCTCCTGCGCCTCCTGTTCCGCCCCCAGAGCGGTGAGCTCCTCCCGCCACCCCGAGTTGGCTTGGTCCGTGCACGAGGCGGGGAGACGGGGTGGCCCCCGACAGCCCACCCCCTGGGCGCCCGGCTGTGGTCAGGGTGCGGCGGGACGGGAGGGGCCTTCGCCGGAGCCGCCTCCACAACGGCCTCCCTGTGGGGCCGACGGCGTGTGCAGCCGCGGCTGTGCAGGCCACCCCGGCCCGGGGCTGATGGACACACGTCTGCTGTCCCCGGACCAGTCTCGCCTGAGCCTGTGGGACCCTCTTTACCAGTGAGTCGGCGCCGCGGGGTCCCTGGAGGGGTGGCTGCGGCCAGGGGCCTCTCCACGTCCGCGGCGCTCCCAGGACGCTGTGCTGCGGCGCCGCCACCTCCTTCTGCTCATCTGGGAACACGAGCTACTTGCTTGGCCGCGGCCGTGCTGTTTCGCGCGAGCTCGGCCGGCCAGGGCTGACTGATGAATCCTGGAGGCTGCGGGGGAGATAAGGGATGTCATTGACCCTGGACTTTGACGTGTGCGTGTAATTTTTATCCAGATGGCGTAGTTTTCTCTCAGACCCCCTCATTATGTAATGCT
Source organism: Talpa europaea (assembly GCF_964194135.1). Classification (NCBI taxonomy): domain Eukaryota; kingdom Metazoa; phylum Chordata; class Mammalia; order Eulipotyphla; family Talpidae; genus Talpa; species Talpa europaea. The sequence goes on along the minus strand of NC_140070.1, from coordinate 511,337 downwards.
GAGTGGTGAAGGCAAAAAGGTTATAAATGACACAAAACGTTTTCCACGAGCAGGAAGGGGGTGTGTGTGTGACGACAGGGGCGGGTTTGCCTGGAGAAAAGCAGCTCAGAAGTTCACATTCTTTGGGTTAAAAAAAAATAAAATGATTCAGTCTCAAGTATTTAAAGTTTGGGAAAATATAAATTCAAAATATTCAAGAACACCTTGAACGGTTGGTTCCCGCCCCCCGACGCGCAGCTGCTTGGGTCTCTGGACGCTCATCTTTGTTCTGCTGACCCCGAAGATGAGCTCGGGCAGCTCTCGGGCCGCGCCGGGGCCGGTTCTGCACGTGCTGGACCCCGCGTCCGACGGACGAGCACCCGGAACACCAGCCCCATCCTCACCCCCATTGGCTGAAACACCCACTTGTTCGCCGACATGGTTGCTCTTGGCTGTTTGGACAAAACTCACGGCCGATTCGCACGGCGCACTCAGGGAGATTCGCATCGAGTGTGGAAGGGACCCGGTGAATAATATATAAATATTATTTCAAGACATAAAACCCCTACAGCATGATGCGAAACCGTCTGCCCCCCCCTCCCGGCTGGGTCCACGCGTGACACCCCTTCTCCACGGGGCTGGGATCTGAGGCTCCGCTGCTGTTGCTAAGTAACGACCCACTTCAGCTCAACAGCTCACCTGACGCTGGTCCCTGCGGCTGGCCCGGGGCGCCCGGCTCACGGGGACTCTGTGACTGCGCCCGCCCCGCTCAGGCTGTCCCCGCAGGCTGGTCGGACGCGCTCTGCAGGCTGGGCCAGGGCCCCTCCACACGCCGCGTCGGGAGGCGCACCGGGTGGGAGGTCCGGAGCGCTGCCCGGGTGGGGCCCTGAGCCCCCCGGACACCCTCCAGGCATCCTCGTCCCAGACCTGCACTTGTCAGGAGACTCTTCCCACCAGGGGCTGCCCCCACTTTCCTCACAAGCTCCCAGGGTGATCCGACCAGAAGTGACTGACCTGTATGGCAGCCAGGAGGTGCACTGGGGGGGCAGACCGCGGCGCCCCGACCCCATCACGGCCTCCTGCAGCCTCATTCCCGACAGCTCAGCAGGGGCCGGAGCCAATGGGGTGGCGGCAGCAGAAGGGCCAGCAGGCGTGAGGGGTCCTCTCCATGGGCCTGTTCCGCCCCCACCTTCATACAAAATGATTTCAGGCCAGTGCTGTCGGCCCGTCACCCTCACCGGCAGGGGCGAGGAAGGGGGCCTGCCTGCATCAGAGCAGGAGGTGATGACACTGTTGGAGCCACACGCAGACAAGGCCACTCCCCCCCACCCCATGGGACAGGCTGGCCACTGCCCCTCCATGCCTCTGCCTGGGCCACTAGGGGCCCATGGACACTGGCGCCCACATGGCCAGAGTGCTGGACAGGACCCTGGAGCCTGCATTTCGGGAAGCTGGTGCTCGGGTGAAGCTGCTGCTGCGCTGGGTGAGGTGAGACACACCCGCTGAGAGGCCAGTGTCCATGCAGCAAGCCTCGCAGAGAGGCCTCCTGCACAGAGCGTGTGATGGGGCTCCAGCACCCCAAGTCCACCTGTTTGCTGAGCAGGACACCAGCAGCAAGCCTGAGACCCCCAGAGGGTCCTTCTTGACACTGACTGCGTCATCCCAGGCTGGCTGGTCTAGCTGGCATGTGCCCTGCGGGTGGCGCCCCCCGCCCCGGCCACTGCTGCCCGGTGCCTCGGAAGTGGAGGACCAGCCTGAGCCCCGCCCCGCCCCAGCTCACACTCCTGTTTGCGTCTCCACATTCTCTGAATGTGAAGTTTTGGTTTTGACTTGTGTGTTCCAGCGAAGCCTTCCACCTCGCCTGTGGACCTGAGCTTTGTGGGTGCGGCCGGCCCCGGGCACACACTCCCTCCTGCTCGTCAGAACAGCAAGCAGGCCCCGCGCCTGGGACGCCCCGCGACGCCGCAGAGGTCAAGATGCGATTCCTCTTCCCTTCCCGGTGGTCAGAGTGATTTCGTGTAATGCTTTTGGCTCCGTCCCCGCAGGAATGGTGGGAACTTTAACTCCTTCCGAGCTGCCGATTACCTAGGAGACGGCAGAAAGCAGCGGCCTCCTGATGGCCAAGAGGAACACGAGGCCTCGGTGCTGGTTCACGCATGCGTGTCCTGCTTCTGCGTCAGCCTCCCTCGTCCACGGCGGCTCAGCACAGCAGGACCAGCCCGAGCAGCCGGGGGCGCGCGTGGACAGCGCTGTCCCGCACGCCCAGCGTGCACCCGGGGAGCAGGCCGCGGCCACCAGCCGCGTCACAACCCAGGCCTCTGCACGCCGCTGAATCAGATGCGGGGACGCGTCCGGTGGCGCCCTGGCCGAGGCGTCTGCAGGAGTCGCTCTCCCTGGCGCGAGCCCGGGCACGTGAGCCCAGCCTGGACGGATGAGGCACAGGGAAGCACGAGGCTGGCGGGTCGGGGGAGGCCGGGTGACGGCAGGTGTGAGGCGGCGTCTGAGAAGGGCGCCTGCACCCTCGGGCTCTGGGAGGAGACAGCAGGCATTTCCAGGCGTGAGGGGCATGAGTCGGTGAGCACGTGCAGAAAGAGCCAGAGCGCTCGAGGAGGACAGCGCGGTGGAGGAGGGGCCTCGGGCGAGCTCAGCGAGAGCTGAGTCAGGACTGGCCTCTCCGCTCCTCCCACCCGCGGACAGCACGCCAGCCCGGGGCTTCCCGCGGGGACCCTGAGCAGCGCCTGCCTGTGGAAGGGCTCGTGCCGCGACCAAGCTGCGGCAGAGGTAACGGCCGGGCTGACCCTCAGCTGGTGTTCGTCCCGAGTTCATTATGGTTTTCCATCATCCACCCCACCCACCCCCACCTCAATGCCGGGGTTCAGAGCCACAGACCCTGGGGACCTCAAGTGTCCTCAAGTGTCCGTGTCGTCACCGGGTCCCCCGACGGCCGGGAGCTTAGTGTTAAGCTGCGTGTGTGTTCACGATGGACGCCTGTCCTGCGGGCGCCTGTCCTGCGGCGTCTCCTGTCACGAAGGAGTCGGCCGGCCTTGGCGACCTGCAGTCCAGCGCCGCGCCAGCTGCTGTGACCGCGCGGGTGGCAGCCGAGCCAGGCGCGGTTTTCCTGCTGCAAACCTCGGTGCCGCCCTGGATCAGACAGGATTAGAAACAGGCCTTGGAGGTTTTGTTTTCTAAGTCGCCGGTTTAGATCCAGACGGGTTTGCGGCCACCAAGATCACGCATCCCGGGAGGACCCGGGCTACGCGCGGAAGCCCCCGGCCCCTCGGCCGAGCGGGTGTGGGCGCTCCGGCAAGCGGTGTGTCCTGTGAGGCCAGTAGCGCGGGCTGCGGGCCAGCAGCCCGCGGAGAGGCCGACCCCCGGCTCGTCCCTGTCGCATCTCATCACGGGTCTGCACGGCCGCTCCCGGGCTCGTCCCCGCAATCCTGAGGTCCAGCCCTTGGGCTTGCGAGCTCGGGGTTTGTCACAGCCTCTCCCCGCGTCTCCGCCCGCCCCCTGGGCGTGTTCTCAGCATGTGTGGCCGCGCTCAAGTCCCGCTGCCGCTGGGCCTGGCCCTGGCCGCTCACGGCCTCGCCTGCCCCCCCGGCCCGCCCTGTTCGGGGCCTTCCCGCCGCTTCCGTGAGTGCTCTTGGTGGTTTGGGCCCGTGACGCTCGGGGAATCCGGGAGGCGGATGTGAGCCAGGCGGCCTCGCGCTTGGCAGCCCCCGAGGCGAGTGGGAAATCTGTGCGAGCAAAGCCGGGATGGTCGCCCTGAACGATCTCAAATCCGCGTGGTCCCAGGCGCCTGCTGGCCCAGTAGCTCGCATCATGAGCAAAAGTAAGAGCGCAGTGACCGCTCAGCGCAGCGCTGATGCGACTCGGGCGTGTGCAGACGCTGGGGGAGCTGATGGCGCCGCCGCCCCCTGGGCTCGCCCTGCAGGGTGCCAGGGAGCCCCTGCCGGGTCCGCGGAGCCTGTGGAGCGGCGCTGGGGTGGAGGAGGCCAGGGCGGCTGCTTCCAAGACGGTAGGAGGAGGCCCTTCTGGAGGGAACCTCTTTTGCAAAAGCTTTGAAATTCGAGAAGGACTTAATGTGGCAAAGATCTGTGAGGGCAGCTCGAGCACGCACAGGGGCGAAGCCGCAGGGGCCCGCGGGCCTGTGCGGACAGACCTGGAGAAGGGCCTGGCGCGGAGCGGGCAATTCTGTGCGATGTGGACACTCACACTTTCATTAAGCCCCAGAGTAGACACTGAACCCCTGACCCCCAAGGCCGGCCGCATCTCCCCGCCGCAGCTTCTCTGCCAGGAGGTGGGCCGAGCAGGCGGGAACCCCACACAGCACCTGCCTGCACCTGTGCCGCCCCGCCCTGCTCTAGGGGTCCCCGTGCGGCCACAGACTACGGCGGAGAGCACACGCCCAGCTCCACCGGCCCTGGCGCAGGCGGGGGCTGCACGTGGCCTCTGCACAGCACCCCTAGCGCCGGGGGAGCCGGCACATAGTTGCCCGCACACCTGTGCGTGTCACCTGCCGCAGGTGCTCCCTCGCTGCTGAGCCGGCTCGTCCTCCCCCGCCACGGCGGCGGCCTCTGTGGGGGAAGCGAGCTGCCGCTCCTCTCTGTCCCCATGGAATGAGGGTTGGGTGTCTAAAGGCCTAACCACAGGTCAGTTATTTTTAAGGGATTTATTTAATATTTTACTTTTACACATATTTTATTGAATGCATTATTTTACTTTTATCTCTGAAAGATTTGATTGTCGATGTGCTGCCTGCCGCAGCGCATCCTCATTCCACCCCGAGCCTCCGAGGCCCTGGCTGCCGCGCCCTAGGGGGCTCTCGGCCCTCGCCAGGACAGCGCCCCGGACCTGGGGCGGGGGCTGGGCCGCTGACGCCGGCATTTGAGCTGGTGTCCGGTGAGCAGAGCTGCCGAGGGCCAGACATAAAAGGCAGCGTTGCGTCCTCTGCCTGATTCTCCCAGCTCGGGCGGCGGCCGAGTTGCTGGTGACACCACAGATCCCCCCTTCCCGTCCCTGGCCTGGGGCGCAGTGAGGGGTGTTGGTGATGCACCCCCTCGGGGTCAGCAGAGTGGGGTCCCAGCTCCAGCGCCCACACGCCCTCCCCCGCTGCTGGGGAGCCTCACGCAGTCGGGTGGGAGCCGGTTCCGGGGTGCTGCCGAGTGTGACGCGTCTCCTCTGTCCCCGCAGGCTGACCGGCATGAAGCTCCCGTCCCCAGTGATCAGCAGCAAGAACTGGCTGCGCGTGCACTTCACGTCCGACAGCAACCACCGGCGCAAGGGCTTCAGCGCGCAGTTCCAAGGTGAGACGCCGTCTCCACAGCAAGCGCCAGGAAAGGCTCGGCCGTCCGGCCCGGACCTCGGCTTCTCTCCTGAAGGCGGCGCGAGGGGTGTGGCGCGAGCGCGCCTCTGGGTCTGTGGAGGCCGCGGGGAGGCCTTGCTAGGAAATGTTATTCCTGAAATCGTGGCCTCCGCGCTCTCCGGCTGGCCTGGGGCTGTTGCCAAGTTCCCCGCGTAAACACGTCTTGGCGGAAATGGCGACTGCCTCCCCCCGCCTTCCGCCGCCAGGCCATCACCTCCTCGCTGCCGTGGGGACAGCAGCGTGTGGCGGGGGGGATCCGGCGCACGGTCGCGTCACCAGCCACACAGACCCAGCGGCTGGCCGTGCAGTGGCCATCACAACAGACACCGCCGCCAGGCTCTGTCCGTCTCACCTCTGGGGCGCGTCCCGGACGGCTCACGTCCAGGCAGGGTCGGCGGCGCCCTGGGGAGTGAGTGGAGTCGTTGTGCGTTTTGAGTGGTTAGAGCTTAAACGCCGGGTGTTGAAAATGGCAAAGCGCCTCCCTGAGCGGTCGCAAAACTCCCCCCGCTGCACTCAGGCCTCCACGTCTTCGCCTTGTTCCTCCAGAAATCGCGTCATATTTTATAAATGAAAGTTGACTCCTAGAAATTTAAAGTCATGCTCAAAACAGATGAGCTTAGAAAGCTGCCGTGGGGAAGCAGCGCCGCAGACCCGGGCCTGTCTCAAGTCACTGCACTAAGAGCGCTCCGGGTGGCCGGCAGAGCTTCCTCCTGGCGCTGCATCCCACGCGTGCCGCTGTGCCCGGCCGCGGGGCTGGGCGGAGACAGAGTTCCCTGCACCCCCCTGCAGACGCCCCACCCTCCCGCAGGCCCCTGCAGGCCCCACACCCCCACAAGCCCTCCCTCTTCTACGGGTGTTGTCAGTGCATTGAACCGCACACAGCTGCCAATTTCCTGCAGGCCTGAAGGTGCCAGGACAGGCCCCTCAGGGGACTCCCGGACTCTGCACCCCCCAGGGAAGCTGCGGGAGGGGCCCCGAGACCCACCAGCAGCAGGGACGGGGGGCAGGGGCCTCACTGTGGAGGGGCAGAGGGCCCTGGAGCTTCCTGTCTGCGTGGGCGGGTGGGGGCAGCTCCCGGGCACCCTGGCATGGGCGCCCTCCTCGTCCTGCCTGCTAATGGCCTGATTTCTCTCTTGCAGTGAAAAAGGCCATCGAGCTCAAGTCCAGAGGCGTGAAGGTGCTCCCCAGCAAGGACGGCAGCCACAAGCACTCCGTGTGTGAGTCCCTCGCTGCGGCGGCCGCTCGGGCGGGCATGGCTGCGGCCACTCAGGCTCGGCCCGGGAGTGTTTTCTGGGAGGGGATGCACTGACCACTGACCCCACAGGGCTGGAACAGGGTCCCTGCCCCTCTACGGGGTGTCTGAGCAGCCTTCCTCTCACCCTCACGGGGCCACCCACACCCCTGCGGAAGGCAGGCGCCGGGTGTCCACCCCTCGAGGCCTCCCTGGGGCCCAGCCGCAGCCAGCAGCCCACCTGTGTTGTGTTCTTACGCCTGAGACACTTGTCCTGTCACAGCCCCCGTGCTCCCTCCATGCTCCTCCCGTGCTCCCCTGCAGCTCCCCCGTGCTCCCTCCATGCTCCTCCCGTGCTCCCCTGCAGCTCCCCCGTGCTCCCCTGATGCTTCCCCCGTGCTCCCCCGCAGCTCCCCAGGCTCTCCCCAGCCCCGACCCTGCCCTAGATGGTCAGGTCCTCACTCTGCCGCCTGCTCCTGGGAGTTTCCTGGGGTGCCGTCCCTCCCGCTCTCCAGTGCTCCCCCTTCCTGCTCTCCGGTGCTCCCCCCACCCATTTTCTTCCCTCCCTGCTCTCCGGTGCCCCCCGCCCGCTCTCCGGTGCCCCCAGCAGTGTCGGGATCTGCGTGCTTCATCCTGGCAGCCGGTGCGAGGTGCCCGACGAGGGGTGCGATGTAACGGTCCCGCGATCCCCTGCGTGATGTAGTGGGTGTTGCACGAGGTTTTGCTTGTGACAAAAGTGCCTCCAGATCTAACAAGCAGACAAAGCGCGCGCACCCCTGCTGCCGCGTGACGCGGCGGGTGGCCTCTGCTGCTCTCTGCGGGCCCACGCTGGTGTCTGCAGGTGCTGGGTCCCCGGCCGGCGCCCCCCAAGGGTCTGAGTCAGCGCTCAAGGCTGAGCGGGGACCGGGTCCCCAGGGAACAGCCTCAGGCACGGTGTCCCGGACCCCTCGGGGCAAAGCAGAGCCTCACGCCGGGCACCTCCAGGAACCCCTGAGCCCTGAGGCTGGGGTCCCGGTCACGGCGCAGACCCCTGTCCTGCGAGACCCGTCTGCTGGTTCGTGGACAGTGTCTTCTCCTGGCATCACGGGGGAGCGAGACCGAGACAGAGAGACAGAGAGGCAGAGAGGCAGAGAGGGCATCTCCGGCTCCTGCAGGACGGCACAGACTTGCCCGGGCCATTCCCTGGGATGAACCCCCTCCCGGCCCCGCCACCATGGTGTCCGGGCTTCAAGTTGTGCAATTCAGGGGCCCCGAAACACTCAGTGTCCCAAGGGAGGGACCCCCAAGCCCAAGAGCAGCTCAGGCCCTGGCCCCAAGCAGACGCCCTGAGTGTTCTGGCACGACCTCTGCTGATGGGGGCCGAGGGGCAGGGGAGAACTCCTTGAAAACAAAGTCTGACGTCTGGGCACTGCTAGTTCAGGATGCCCCCGGGGAGGCGGCGTGTACACGACCCTGGAGCGGCCGTGTGTGGTGGGACCGGGCCGAAGTGGCCGCAGGAAGGAGACCCAGGCGCAGGGTCCCCTGCGGCCGGCGCAGCCCCATGGCGCCCCCAGCCCCGGCCGCGGCTCTGCGTCGGGCCGGGGCCTAAGCGGGTCTCTGCTCCCGCGACGGGACCGACACCGAATCACACGCGGGCTTTAGGCCTGTCCTGCTCCCCGCAGGGCTGAGCTGGACTTTGTCAGACGTGAGAACGAGTCTCTAGGGAAATGAGGAGCTGAAGGCGCCGGAGTCTTGGCAGGTCAGCAACGCGGTCGCGGGCGGCGCGACGGGTTATTCAGCAGAGGGGTGACCGGGAAGCGGAGTTAGGCGTTTCCCAGAGGAGGGACACGCCTTGCGCCCAGACAGGGGCTCAGTTGCAGCCAGGACGCTGCCTCTCTGCGTCGCTGCCGCGCGCGACGGGGGCTGGGACGTCCCCCCGGGCTCCAGAGCCTGCAGACCGCGGGCCGACGGCGCTGTCCTCGTCTCCGTGAGGAGCGACGGCCAGGCTGCTAACGGGGGCCGGAGCCCCAGCACCGAAGCCCGGGTTGAGAGGAGCCGGTCTGCCCACCCCAGTCCCTGGCCGGATGCGCCGCCCGGGTCGCCCCGAGGCTCTGCCCGGAAGCCCTCGCCACTGGCCTTCGCTCTGGTCACTGCCCGAGCCAGATGCTCGGCTGCGCCTGAGCTCCAGGGGTGAGTCAGGGACTGACGCGCTCTCCTCACCCACCCACCCCAGAAGCCCACGCGTTGCCGTGTGGCGGCAACAAGGTTTGGTACCAAATGCCTAGAAATGTTCCTTCTCCGGTTTTGTTTTTGAAGATGTTGTTGGATGTAATTGCCTGTGACTGGCAGGCCGGGGGCAGCCGCAGTGAGGAGTGACTGCTGCAGAGAACCCCCTCCTCCGGGCTGGGCTCGGCGCTCGGCGCCCTGGATCCTGCTGTGAAGCAGGTCCGGACAGTAGGAGAAATGATCGTCCCATTAACCTGCACCCGTGGGGAAAGGTTGGATGAAGCAAGAGGGTAATGGCCCCCTCTCCTCTGTTCCATCGCAAACGCAGTAACACGGGGTTTGGCCACTGAGAGGCCGAGCTTTCCGCCCCCGTGCGCTGGAGCACGCGAGGTGGTGCAGGCGCCTCACGCGCCAGGTCAGAGAATTGCGCCCGCAGCTTCCAACCAGGCTCTGTCACCGCCGGGAGAGAACATCTGAAACGCGGGGGGAGACTTGCCCTGGCGGGAACCGCTGTCTGCCGGGGAGCGGCTCTGCTGGCCACGGGCTGCGCTGGACGGCGTGTCCGTCACTAATGCGCATCTTCGTGCGGGATCGCGCGAGACCCAGCGCCCCTCCAGGCACGCGGGGCGAGGTGACGGACCTGGTCCAGGAGCGGCGGGACGCTTCCGTGGGCGTCCGCGGCCGCGGGGAGGGAGCAGCTCCCCTCCGAGTGCCAGGGGTGCCTGTTTATCGCCACGGTGACTCGGCAAAGGCTTCGGCCCCCAGGAGCACGTGCTCTTAGTATTTCCATCGCTTGGTGCTTTGTAGGAGCGCAACGTGTCACATGTATTTTTGTGAAATTTTATAAGAAATCAGCACTCCCACCTCACGATCAGAAAGGCGGACCCCGAGGGCCGTGGGGTTGTGGCCTTGGGTGTGGACGAGAGAGATGTCCCGCGCACCTGCCCCCCCCCCCACAGCCACCGTCTCCTCTGAATTGACTGTAGGTTCCGGGAAGCGTTAACAGAATCTGCAGGAAGGATTCTGACCCCACCCCCTTCCCTGAGGTGGCGCCTTCTGAGGCACCCCAAGGAGGTGGCAGCTGACCTGGGACTGCCAAGGTCCCCTTCGGTGTCACCAGCTTGAGCTGCACGCCAGGCGAGTCCCCGGGGACCGGGAGGCGCCCTCCCCCAGGCCCGCACGGCCCTGCCCTGCACCACACCCTCCCCATCGCTGCGGGCAGTGGCCTGGCCCCGGGCCTTCCCGCCAGGCCGTTCCTGCGCCCCGGGCTGGGCCCACCGCGAGGCCGCCTGCTGGCCCAGAGCTCGCCCCGTGAGCCGCGCCTCTGTCCTGACCTGGGGCCGGTGTCCGGCCCGGGTTGGACTCTGGCCTGTGTGCAAGGCAGAGAGTCGGGTGAAGGTCCTCACTCGGCACCCCCATGGGTGCCAGATTTCCTGGGAATTCAAATGAGCTGTGGGTGGTAACCCCGAAATTACAGAAGTGAAGCTGAATTCAAATGTGAAAGAGTAAAAGACATCTGTTGTACAAATTGCTAACTGATCTTTTCCAAAATTCTTAATCTTTTATATCTAATTGACTGCATATTTTTAGGTTTAAAATGGGCAATTTCATGTTCTTTACCGCTGCTTTGCCTGCAGAGTCACACTCTCACCTCTAAAACGATGATGTTTCAGTATTTGAAAGTATTCCCCATTTTTTTTTCTAATCCAAATTAATCATCATACTCGTTGGATTAGAAGATAATTTAATTATAAATGATTATATTTATTTGGAATATCACTTATTTTTTTCAGTTTTAGTTCAGTTCATTGACACTTCATTGAGTTCAGTTCATAAACAGAAAGCTCACGGAGAGAGGCAGGCAGTGGTAGTTTTTGCTGCAGAAGAAAAATAAGTTTTATATATTATATACGTAAGATTTATTTTATTTATTTATGCATCAAGGAGTTGGGGTGCAGGCCAGAGGTGGGGGGGTGAGAGGATTCACCAGAGACAGAACGGGGGGCAGAACAGGCAGAAGGACCGAAGCACGGTGCTGAGGGGAGCAGGGGGAGGCAGGAGAGGTCTGCCGCGCCGTGTGGGTAGCTCCCTGTCCGGGGACTGAACTCCTGCTGCAGTGGCTGCCGATCGCTTCACAGCGCTGAGACTGAACCCCTGCGCCACCAGGGAGGCCCAAAATAAGTTCTATTTTAAGCTCTGTGAAAATACATGGCAAGTAAGACATAAGCTAAGATCACGACATTAGGTGATCAGTAAAGTGTATGCACGCGTTGCCCATGTGCTACGTGCATGTATGTGTGCATTGTGTGTGTCGCGTGTCTGTGCACTGCATGTTGTGTTACATGTCTGTGTGTGCATTGTGTGTGAGTGCGTGTGCGGAGGGGCGTGCCCCCTCTGTGAGCACGGAGGACTGCGCACTGACCGTCCTTGCGGGGCGTTCTGCCTCCTGAGACCAGCTCCCTCGTGCTTGGAGCCGGCCGCCTCGAGGGCGTGGAAAATAGCACAAACCGCGCCACGCCCACATCAGATCCTTTCTCAGTGCGTGTGAAAAGCACGGCTTTAACGAAATGAAGGTTCGAATGTAAGAAATTTCCCACACGCCCCCCAAGAAAGTCGTTGCACCGTTTTCTGGCCTGAGCGCTCGCAGGGCCCGGGGCTGCTGGCCGGGAGGAGACCCCGCGTTTCTGTGCGTCCGCGAAGCGGGCTCCGTGCGTCGCGAGCTTGTTCACCCGCTACCCTTAAAAACAAGACCGCGAAGAACAGCAGCACCGGGCGCCGCGTCGGGGAAGATGGAGCGGCGGCCCCGGGCAGGGGCAGGAGACCCCTGTTGTAAACTGCCGAGGCTGCCGGCTGACCGCCGTCTGCACCCCGCTTGTCACGCGCCCAGGGCGCTCGGAACGGGGTTTCGCTGTGATTTATCTTCCCAGCAAACTTCCATTCCTCACCCTGGGGCACAACGCGCCAGAATCCACGGAAGAATCATCTGTAACATTTGCGGCGCTGTAGTCTCGGGCTCCGTGCTGTTCCCGGGGCAGTGGACTGAATGAAACCCACGCTGAGGGGCGCGGCAGGGACACAGGCGAGGTCTGCTGCGTCCTGCGGTCGGGTCGCTCCCCGGCCCGGGACTGAACTGGCCGGGGGCTTCGGCCGAGGGAGCGGCTTCCACGTGGTTTCTCCCCGCGCCCCTCGGCCGTGCAGACGCGCGCCAGCATGTCTCCGCGTGTTCTTATGAAACAGGCCCAGATTTTCCTCAATACCATCAGCCTCCAGAATGACCACTTCCTTTCCTCCCAGTGGAAATGAATGGATGATGCCCTGTCAGCGTCCTCTGCCCCTGCCGCGGGCGCTGTCACAGCAGAAGGGCAGACTCCCGCTTCCGGGACTGGGACAGCCGCTCGTGGCCGGTTCCCGGCGGGCACTTTGCTAAAACGAGCTGAGCACACGGACGGTGTCAGCAGCTCCTTTTCATATTTTCTTACTCAGCAAAGGGGTTTAATGTGCAAGTTCTGTGTAAAGCACTACAAAATCGCTCGAGATCGAAGTGTCAAAGTCTGCAAAGGATGCACCTGGGAACTGGGCTGTTCTGAGCCCCGGGGAGGCCTCCCGGCTTCCCCAGCCTCGGCCCCTGACAGCCAGCACCCCCCATGCACGTGCCCCGTGAGAGCACACGCCCACAGCCCCCACTCACACGCACAGTGCACCCAGGTGCCTGCCCACATTGAACATGTGCACACAAGTGTCAACACACTTGTTCACCACACATCATGCACTCACATGCCCCCGCATGTCATGCATGCAATCAGCACACAAAGCAACACAGAGGAAGGCCACGGTGCACATGTGTGCACAGATACACACAGATGTACAAACAGCACACGCGGTGCCCGTGCGTGCACACATGCCAGCTGTCCTTGTGCTGACCGCCCTCCCCTGGCTCCTGTCCTCCCTGCGTGGCCGCCTCCTCCCAGTCTTCCACCCACTTCTTTGGGTAACGCCCGAGTCTCCCCCTGAGGGACGGGGCCGTCCGGGCACCTGGATGCCGCTGAGTACGCAGTGGCCGTGACTCCCTGTAGCAAGCTCGTCTCTGCAGCCAGAATCTGTGCTATGCAACAGTTTCCCCAGACTTTTAAAATATAAATTTTGGGGCCTCCCTCATGGCCTAGGGGGTAAGTCTCAGCACTACCACCTCGAAGGCCCTCCATGGTGGCCCGAGTTCGATCCCACCCAGGGAGTGACTCAGAGACTTTGATGGAGACTCGGCTCGGGGCCGGCCCGGCAGAGGGAGCGTTTCAGGCCTCGGGTTTCTCCGGGGCCGGCCAGGGAACAGCCCTGCTGTGGCACCAGACAAGGGCGAGAGGCGAGGGGGCGGGAGCAGATCCCCTGCAGCCCTGACTCTGGGTCTCACTCTGAGGGGTACCCAGCTGTCCCGCTTGCTCACGCGTTGCAAACCCAGCCACATGACCCGGGAAGGCCGCCAGGCCGCCCTGCACTGGGCTCTGGCTGGGCTCCTAGGCGGCAGGGTCATAGCGTGAGTGAGGGCTCCTCCCCAGCCCCTGCTGACCACCTGTCCCCTCCCCTCTGGCCACCCCACAAGGTGGACATCATAACTCTCCCATGCTAGAGCAGAGGCCGCACAGGACCAGGGGAAGGAAGGTGTGCCTGGCCCGGCCAGTGAGTCCCCAGGAGTCCCCTCGCCCGGGACCCAGTCCTGGCTCAAGACGTCCACGCTGCCTGGACCCCGGTCCCCAGCAGCACCTCAAGTGCTGCCCAGACAGTGCCATGCAGCAGCACCCCACGGGCTGCGCTTCTGGGGGGCCCTGCACCCGAGGGCCCTGCTAAGCACAGAGCAGGAAGGGGCTTGATGGCCAGAGACGCGTTTGTCCAAAGCCAGCAGCACGAGCAGCTTCGTGCTGAGTCCGGAACCCCGCTGTGCGGGGGCTGACCAGCCGAGCTCCTCGTCGGGGCTGACCAGCCGAGCTCCTCGTCGGGGCTGACCAGCCGAGCTCCTCCTCGGGGCTGACCAGCCGAGCTCCTCGTCGGGGCTGACCAGCCGAGCTCCTCGTCGGGGCTGACCAGCCGAGCTCCTCCTCGGGGCTGACCAGCCGAGCTCCTCCTCGGGGCTGACCAGCCGAGCTCCTCGTCGGGGCTGACCAGCCGTGCTCCTCCTCGGGGCTGGCCAGCTGTGCTTCTCCTCGGGGCCACGTTTCCGCACTTGCCGCCTCTATGACGCCCTTTCTCTGGAGACGCGGAGGCCCGTGGGGCGTGCTGCTTGGCGCCGCCTGACTTTCCTGCCCAGTTCAAGCGCATCCTGGGAACTTCAGGCGTTTGCTGATACTTCTTCCTGAGGCCGGCAAGGGAATGGGTAGAATCGAGCTTGAAATTGATTGGAGCTTGTTAGAAAAGCGCGTCCCGCTAATAGAAACGGCGTTATTGTCTTGCGCTTGCCCTGCCACATCCCGCAGCCTCCCTGCAGGGGGGCGTCTCCGGGTTTGCTGTGTTTGCAGAGAACAATAAACCCTCCAGGCTGGGCTGGTCACGGGAACAACTGTTTGCCTTAGACGCGCAGGGAGGTCGGGTGCCTGCGTCAGACCTGACAACTCAGCGGCGCGTGGATCATCGCAGCGGGCGCAGGGCGGCTCCGGCCCGCGGGAGAGGGAGCTGCACTCTGGAAAGGCGGGTGCAAAGGCTGTTTGATGGCGGCTACTTCTGTCTTTCTCCTGCCCGAGGGCCTCGGCCGAGCCTTCCTCAGGCTGCGCGCCAGCCCCGGCCGAACCCCCGCGGGGGTGCCCTCTCGGCCCTTCGCTCAGACACTCTGTGCCGCTGCCCTGGCGCTGCCTGTCCCGTCCGCTCCGAGCTGCCTCTGTGGCCCGTGGAGCCGACCCTTCTCTTGCCCAGATCCCCGGGGTCTTCGCCCGTGCCCAGCGCTGCCCTGGACGTCCAGAACCTTGATTTCTCGTTGGTAAATGACTGAGGGCTGCACTAGAGGCGAGGAAGGTTCCTGCTGGGTCACCCCAATATCAGGCACCCCAGATTCCTTTCTGCAGTTCCCCAAGTCCTCTACTGGAAGCCAGTTTCTTTGTGGTTTAAAGATGTTTCTGTCCTTGTCAGGGGCCACTTAATTCACGAGCCTGCGGGTTAGCCGGCTCCCGTAGGCCCCTCGCCGCGCTCCCACAGGTGGTGGCCCCTCCAGGGGTCCCTCCTGGGGTCCCTCCCAGCACCCGCAAATGTGGGCCTCCCAGCTGTGTTTGCAACTGTGCAGACTCTCCATCGGTGCTGACCCGACGCGGGGGAGTCACTTGTCATCGTGATGCTGTCACAGAACAGTCGCACCCGGGGACAGGAGTGTGAAAAGGCAGCTGTTGTGTCTTTGTGAAAACGAGACTTGCTGCCCCATGAGCTGCGGGGGGGTGACTGCCAGAGAGACCGGGAAGCCCTTTCCCGCTCTGAAGCCTGAAGGGAGGCGAGGGCGCTGCGCCCAGAGCCTCCAGGGGAATGAGGTTTGCGTCACTTACGGTAACTCTGGGCTGGAAGTTTTAGGTGTTCGGTGACTTGGTCTTTGCAAAAAGAGAAGAAAAAATGGGGTGCCCTGCAGGCCGCTTCTCAGAAGTGGGAAATCGGGGCCATTTTCATGTCCGGGTCTGCAGTGCACTGGCTTAGGACGCACAAGCCATATGTTGAATAGTTTCTCTCTTTGAGGGATTTTGTTTAATTAACGAAAACACGGTGAGCGAGATCTGGTGTGTCGCTCTGGACACGCTGCACCGGAGCCGCTCACCAAGGCCAGCGAGGCGGGACCCCCAGACCAGTCCCGCAGGCGCTGGGCAGCAGCCAGCTGAGGGCGGGCAGGTGCCGGGCCTGCCCTGGCCAGGGGCCGTCAGGGTGGGGAGCAGGTGGAGTGGCGACCTGCGGGGGCCTGTGGAGCTGGCCGACTGGCCCCCCTGCCACCTCCCGAGCCTGCGGGGAGGCTGGGACCTGCACCCCTCATGAGCTCCTGCCTGCTCTCTGGGAGGCTGGCCAGTCTCACCAGGGCCTCCCCAGGGCTCTCGCCACCCGCCCCCCGACGTCTCGCTGGCTTGGGCAGGGTGGCGGGGCGCTCTGAGTTCATGCGAAAGTTAGTTCCTCCCCTAAAGCTTCCACAGAATCATCACTAATCCCTGTTTTTAACTTAATTTCTCTTAACATTGCAGAACTGATTTTGTTTTTCCTTGATTTTTAAAGCACATTCCCCGCGTGCTTGGAAAATGTGTGCACCCACACCGCGCGCACACGCTCTGACACTTGTGCTTGGTGTGAGACGAACGCCACGCACCCCGACACCACGGACGTGGCTTCTGGACCCCACTAAAAGTTAATTCATAAGCTCCCCATCTCTGTGATGTCCACACCTTGACTGACAAAGTCACACGCAAAGTACTTGGGAGCTCAAGCTGCAGCTGCCTTAAGACACCGTGGAGCAGGGCGCCGTGGCCTGGGCGTGCGTGAGCGCCTGAGCCAGCGGCGGCGACAGTGCCCCGCACACCCACAGCCCCACGCACAGGTCCCGTCACATCCCCTGACAGGACCCACCTGCTCAGCCGCTCAGCGCCGCACCGGCTGGTCACGCCGGTCACCGAAGCGCCGCCAGGTTTCCCGTGACGAGCGGAGGCGCCCATGGGTGGGCTGACGCCGCCAGCTCCAGGCACGGGAGCAAGTGCTGGCTTAGCCTGAACCTCGCTGGGGTCGAGACTCCACCTGGGAATGAAAACCAAAGTAAATATCCAAGTGACCTGGCAAATTGGCCGTGGCCCTTCAACATGTGACGACGCGTGCCGAGTCCCTTGAAGACCCAGCGTGCTGGGGTCACCGGGGGGCCTGGCCAGGCCTCTTCCAGTTGCTGTTCTTCAACTGGAGCCTCGGGATTGCGGCCCCGGGCCCCGGGGAGCTGTGGCGGGTGCATCTGGAGGGGGACCTGGGCTCAGGTGCCTGACCCCGTGCTGACCAGAGACAGCATCAGAGGATGCTGCACCTCCCCCTGCAGTGACCCTTAGGCCTCATCGTTCACTGCTGTGCTGGTCCGCGGCAAGAGGAAGCTCTAGAAAGGCCACAGTTCTAAAAACAGCTCCAACCTTGCAGCACGCAACTTGCAGTTCTCCGTTGCTGAGACGGAGCACAGGCCGCTGGGTGGATGGGGCTGGCGCTGGCGCCTGAGCCCCGAGGAAGCGTCGTTTGCCGCTAGAAGCTCTTCCAGTGTCTCTCGTTGAGTTTTAATGGAATTTGAGCATTTTTAATAGTCCCGAGAGTGCTCATGATGCTTTCAGGTAGCTAAGGGGGGGTCCCCTTTCAGGGGTGCTGCTTTATGCAGTCAGCAAATGTTTATGAAATTCCAACCAGACGCTGGAATGTTCTAGGCTCTGGGACTAGGGCGAGTCCTCTGGTGCTTGTCTTCCGAGCTGGGAGGGGACAGAACAAGCGCAGGGCTGGGGTCCCGGGCGGTGAGACAAGGCCTGACGCCGCGGCCTGAGGCCCCGAGCGCGTTGGGGGCGGCGCCTGCACTGGACCCCGCCGTCCGCAGCTCAGGCCTGGGCGCGCTCGATCAACGATGCCCGGAGAACGCACCGCGGCCCCCGGGGAGGGTGAGCACTTCCCGGCTGGGGCACAAGTGGGGGCACCCAGGTCTCTGCGCCACCTCGGGGGCCCCGGTCGCGCCCGCGGGTCCCTCCTTCCGGTGCAGAGGACACTCTGGGGGCTGCTTGGCCAGCGGGGGCAGCCTGTCCCCAGGAGCCGCAGGCGCCGCACGGGGCATGCAGTTGGGCAGCGGGCGTCCAGGGGCGACACCGCGGAGGCCTCGGGTGGGACCAGCCTGCCGCCCTGCACAGGCCTGCCCTGCCCCCTCCCCACCCCCTCCCTGCCCCCTCCCTACCCCCAGCCCCTCCCTGCCCCTTTGTGGCGGGGGCGTCCCTGCCGTGACCTGCGTAACCCTTGGGAGCAGCGGTCTGGCCCCGGGGGGCCCTGCCCAGCCACCTGGCCTTGTCGTCCAGGCCTCCCTCCAGGCCCCCTGTATGTGGGCGCCTTCACATTGATATCAGGGTGACCCGAGGCAGTGACTCGGCCCTTGGCTATCGCAGAGGGGACATCTGACCAGTCATCAGGCGCTCGGGCTGTGTTCCCTTTGCTGGGCCGCGCCAGCTGACCGGCCTGGAGCCCGCCGCGCCCCGGGCTCCTGGAATCGCCTACCTCGTCCTGCCAGCCGGGCCACAAGGGAGGGTGCAGGCTGCGGCCAGACTCCTGGTCTCAAGCCACTGCCCACACCCCCCTGGCTGGCCAGGTCACCCGCTCAGGCCTCACATGGGGGCACCTCGACCAGCCCTGGACGCTCCTGCCTCACGAGGGACACAGCTCCCAGCAGCTCCAGGGACAGCTCCAGGCCGCGCCGGCCTCCCCAGGGCCCTCTGGGCAGAGCCGGAGCAGTGGCCGGTGTGGGGAAGACGAGGGCCAGGCGGGATGGGGCACCTGGCCCCAGCTTCCCTCCGCCCCGGCAGCCTCCTGCTGGCGGGCGGAGAAGCCCAGCGGGGCCTGAGGAGGGGGCTCGCCCCCCGGAGCCTGCCTGTAGCGGGAACCCGGAAAGTGACTCCTTTGCAGGGCTTTCCCGCGGCCCACAGCCGGGGAGAGTGAGGGGAGCAGACACAAGTCAGGGATGTTCCGGCCCATCCCGGCGAGGGCACCAGCAGGGTTATTTCCACTTCAAAAGGAAATGATTGTATCTTGTAGAGGCAAACCCCCCTTTCCAAGCAAGCTTCTTAGTCCTGAAGTCGAGTAGGTTTTGTTTTCATCTCTTATTCCAGAGCCGCGCAGGCGCAGAGCGAGGGGAGATGCAAATCAGGAAGGGGTCGCATCGGGCCGTGGCTGGGCCTTCTCTGGTGCGGCTGCCGCTTCCGGCCTGCCCTGGCGGCCTCGGCCTGCCCCTCCACCCCGGAGACTGTGGACACTGGTCTCCGCTGCTGCGAGGCCCCCAGCCAACGAGCGTGCCCCCCCAGTTGGGTCTGGCGGGGTTCAGCCGACTGTGCTGGCAGAGCATGTGCCTGCAGCTGTGCTGCTCACGCATGCGTCAGCTCCTGGGACTGCAGGAGGCCACGGCCACGTCAGAGTCCCCCCCACCAAAGGGCAGCTCTCGGCTCTGCACAAAGAGGCTCAGCAGTGAGACAGGCCGCGACCCCCGGGGGCAGTTTCCCTGGGAAGTGTGAACGTGTTTAAATGACTCATTCCGGATTATTAATCCCCAGGGGCGTCACTGCTGTCTGTTCTTGCGTTGCCAATATAAGGCTCAAGGCTTACGGACCCGTGAGGGCCCCCGAGACACCACCCACTGCCCTCTCACCGCGACAGCAGCGACTGGCCCGGCCCTGGCCACCCGTGTTGCCCGGGCTCCGGCCGGAAGGGCAGGGACCTCAAAGTAGGAAAGACTCAGCAGGTGGCACAGACACAGCTGATCCCAGGAGCTCAGGCCACGATGGCAGCGGACAGCTTGACAGCGCTGAGACGCAACCCCTGCGCCACAGGGGGGCCCACGAGACTTTCTCTCACCTCCCTCAGCAGAGGCCCCATGTCCCCATCTCAGGCATGTTCTGAGTCCAGGGCTCGGGACGTCAACTTAGGGATCTGGGGGTAAGATTCAGCCTGCACAGGAAATTGGTCCCATTTATATTTAAATAAATTTACTGATGGGAAAGCGTGGCTGTTCATCATTTTGTTATTTGCTTTCTGCGTGTCATGGCTTTCCGGGCCCTTCTTTCAGCCATTTCTCTCTCCCTCTGTGTTAAGTTGACTTTTTTGTAGCGATGCACTGGGGTTCCCTTCGCAGGTTCTCTCGTGTGTAATCTGTAGATATGTTCTTTGTGCTGCCCTGGGGGTCACACAGAAGAGCCCCAGTGACGGCGTCTCCCACGGAATCAGCGTAATAGTAGCCACAGCAGACACCACACCCTCTGCAGCTCCAGCGAGCTCCCTCAGCTTTCTTTTGCTGATGTCTTCGTGTTCCCTCCTTTCCGGTGAGGACTAGCTCTGCTGGATGGAAAACCCTCAGTTGACCGTGTTTGTTTTCTCTCGTGTTTAACTTTATCACCACGTAGGCTTCTGACCGCCAAGGAGCCTGCTGAGAAGTCAAATGATAGCTGGATTGGAAATTTGCTGTTCATTCTAAGTTGTTTTGCTCTTTCTGCCTTCAAAATTGTCTTTGTCTTTTGACAGTGTAAGTTTCTTGTCATGGGGCTAGTTGAGTCTATGCTACTTGGAGTTTATTGTGCTCCTTGGATTGGTGTGTTTATCTCTTTCCTCAAAGTTGAGAATGGCCCCCCATTATTTATTCGCATTCACATTTAATACAGTTGCCTCGAAGTCTTTGTCCGGTGCCGCTGATGCCTGTGCGTCTTCAGGGACTCGTTTGGATATGAATGTTGACCACGTTTCCTTGTTTCTTTGTATGTCTTCCGATGATTGTTAAAAATTGAGCATTTGAAAGAAAGAAACCCCTCCCAGGCTTTGCAGGGGGGTGTGGAAGACCATTGCTAATTAGCGCTTCCCTTGAGATTAGCCTGGCAGGAGGACGTGTCCTCTCAGACCCTGCCTGTGCATGGTCTGCTGGGCTTGTGTGAGCTTCCGACCCCACCCTCTCCCAACTGCTTTAACACACGGAGCCCGACCCTGCCTGCTTGGCGGGGTCTTAACTGTCTCACTGCGTTCTTATCTTATCTTGCCACCAGGCACCCACATGGCTGCCGTCCCCTGCCCTTTATAAATGCAGTGGTGGTTGGTGCAGCCTTCCCTGCCTGCCAGCCACCTTCCCCGTCTGCACTTCACATCAGGCAGGACGGAGTCAAGTCAGGCAGCCGACGCAGGCCAGATCCTCGCCTCAGCGAGGACCCGGGGCTGAGTCCTCTCCACTGTGCTGGGTCATGTAGGGCGGGCGTCGGGCAAGGGCCTGAAAAATGATTAAATTTAATCCAGCTGAACTGTATAGAAATGCTGAAGGAACTTGCACTCGAGATGTAATATAAGGATGTTTCTTATAGTACATGTGACTCTGTCTTCACGGATGTTTGCTGGTTGCTCTAGATTCTGGATAATTTCGTCAAAATGCACTTCATAGTCATGCTTGTTGGTTGGTATTTCCATGGGGACAGTGGGTCCTGGGCTGCCTGTTGCATCATCTTGCTCATGTCACTCCTGAACTTGTGACTGTTTTTAAGTTGGGTTGAGCAAATTAAATATTTGGGAAAGAAAATTTTTAATTTCAACCTATCTTTCAAACTACACAGCAAAATATTTTAGATGATATAAAAACTTAATGAAAAGGAAATAAAATCTCTAAGAGATATAGGTTAATGAAACTGTAATGATGAACTATTTCCCAGGCACGCATTCGTCGACTGCGGTCTGTAAGGGTTGTAGTTAATGAAGGCTTATGTCCATGTCCCATTTCACCCTCGTTTAGCAATAAACCCTAACTCTTGCTGTCATTATTGGTGTTTTATTGTGCAGAACTTAATAAGATGCTTATAAAGTTCAAATCTACCCACACTAATGTTTTTCTTGTTTTGGAGCCATTGTATATGTGGAAAAATTGTTTGTACGCGTGCGTTATAGCTGCAAGTGATAAAATCGTATGTTCACACGTGTTTGGGCTTTATGGAATGTAATTTTCTGGAAAGACAGAAGCATCCTCTTGGTTGGGTCAGACTGGTTCAGTAGGGTGCCTCGAGGGACGCTGGCCGCTCTATCTGATCAGCAAGTGCACCCTCCACAAGCTGTTCTGTAGCAGCACAACATCCCAAAAGGAAGACAGCTTCCTCCTGGGGCAGATTCAGGAAATGCTCCCGCATGTCTGTGCAAGAAGAACAGCACTCTTATTAGCTCAGTGAAAATCATGTTTGATGTTTAGAAGATAATAGGTAATTTTATTTAAATTATTTCTTGTATCAGTCTTAACAGACAATTAATGTCTCTATTTCACCCTGGGGAATGCATGAAGGCTTCCTTTGACATCAGCTACGGCCTGTATGCCATGGTGCTATTTTCTGCAACCATATTATTAATTGCAATTTGTCATAAGCATAATCATAATGAGAAATGTTTTTAAATTAAATGTAAACCTCTTCAATGAGGAAAGAGTTCAAGTAAAAAAATCTTAACACCTTCTCACTGGGTAAAAAGTT
Organism: Talpa europaea; assembly: GCF_964194135.1. Taxonomy (NCBI): domain Eukaryota; kingdom Metazoa; phylum Chordata; class Mammalia; order Eulipotyphla; family Talpidae; genus Talpa; species Talpa europaea. The sequence continues at coordinate 489,373 of NC_140070.1, read as the reverse complement.
ATTGTTCGACAGGAATAATAGATTCCTTTTAACCTAGCTAAGCTGTCTTAAATTTTGAAGTATATTTTAAATCCTAATTTAAGAATAACACCTGCCTAATGTAAATTTATCTCCTGGATAGTTCCTCAATAATTAAAGGGAACTTTAACTATGTTTCTTTCCGTTACAGTGAGTCAAGGAGGTGTTGCCTTGGCCTCTGACATGTGTCCAGACCCTGGGGTTCCAGAAAATGGAAGAAGAGCAGGTTCTGACTTCAGGTAGGGGATGCAGCCATCATTTCAAAGCGTGCTATTTTTCCAGCACGTATAATTTCAGCGCGCCGCTCTTCTCTCCTTTGTCTTTCTCACTCAAAATACAACTTCTGCTTATTATGCAGCCGTGCTATTTTCTGAATCCTAAAATACATCGTGATGAGAAATTGCAGATTCTCTGCAGTTGATGCCGTTCGCTGTTTGAACCACCATTGAAATGTTAGCTCTAAATGTTCAAACTTTGTCTCCAGGCTCTTCCCCCCTTCTGTTTTTAATTAGGTACCTTTCAATATATGGGTGTATTTTCGTTAATGTTTAACAAATTAATGGGGCAAAAATTTAACCACAGCTACAGGCTTCTCATTAAATAAACTTGTGCGGTGGTGAACGCCAGTGGCACTCAGTGGTGCTGTGTCCCCTCGGCAGGATTATCCTGACTGGACGCCGCTGTCTAGTGGTTCCGTTGTGGATGTAGAGTGACTGCTGGAGTGCTGATGGTGGGAATGTTTGCATTTTTTATTATTTGTGGAAACTGAACATTTTCCGGCTTACAAGGTGGACACTTGTATTGTGAGGCAGCTGCAAAATCCAAGCGTGCAGGACGCCCAAATCCAAGGTCACACGGATGTGATTTCTCGCCTTATAATCTCACCGTCTTGAGAGCGAGGAAGGGGCGTGTGCAGAGGCCCAGGCCAGATCTGGGCGCCGGGAACCGCCAGGCGGCAGCGCTGCCCGGGGAAGGGCTGGTGGCCGGGCAGCTCTGGCATCTTCGGAAAGCACAGCAAAGAGCCGCGCTGAGGGGTGCCTAGTGGCGCGGGTCAGGCTGTGCTCCCACGGGCAGGGGAAACAGCGCGGGTGTGAGCCTGACCGCGCGGGCCTCCCAGCTGGCGGCCGGCTGAGAGCAGGCGGTGTGGGGGGGCCGCAGGGTCCCCACGGGCGCTGGGACATCACGGCCGCGGGTGGGTCCGCGCTCCTTGAAGCAGAGCCTGAGCGGGGATCTTACACAAGAGCTCTGGGGAGTGTGCGCCCCGCAGGAGGGAGGAGGCTCCAGAGGGGGCAGAGTGAGGCGGGCAGGAGCTGGCTGAAGGGGGCACGCCCCTGCCCCTCGGTTCTGGAGCGTGCAAGGGGCCCAGCTGGCTGCCGGCTGCCACTGCCCGCGCCAGCTCGGCTCCCTCACCAGCCCAGGGCACTCTGGAAGCACCGGGGTCAGGAGCAGCCGTGGCTCGCCCCAACCTGGTGCGTTCTGGCGTGCGGCTCAGGCGGCCGACATGGACGCCGGAGTCTCACATGGAGAAGAGCGGTCAGCTGGAGGCACTTAGGACTTTCACCTCCAAAGCGGAAGAACATGCGTGGAATGCCACCTTCCTGCAAGAGCCCCTGCAGGGTTCTGCCCTCTGTAATCCTTTCTTGTCTCAAGTCACCTCCATTTCCCGACTCAGGAAAGACGCTCTCCAGGCCTCACTCCCTAAGGACCCGTCGCCCTCCCGTGGCAGGCGGCCCCGGAGCTGCATCGTGAGTGACGGGTCCATTTTCGCTCCTCCAGGACTGACGCTCGCTCCTCCAGGACATGCACGAGGGTCTCCATCCCTGTCTCGTGGGGGCGGTGGTGCTGGCACAGGCTGCCAACCAGTGTGTAGGAGGCGCCCTGCCTGTCTTTTACTCAGCCATCCCCGACATTCTTCCCCTGAGCCTGGACACCCCTGGTCTTCCTGGCAGAGCTCTGCTCTTCAAGGCAGCAAGTTACATTCCACCTGACAGTGCCACGCTGCTCAAATTGCATCCTCTGGCGAGAAGAACAGAGAAGCTGCTGAATCTCCCGAAGGTAACAAGGACTTCAGGGCCAGCGCTGGCACGAGCAGTGAGGGGCCTTCATCCGCGTCTCAGGAGGCCACTGGCCTCACCCCGTCTCGCAGTCACAGCCTGGCCCCTGTTAGCCTCCGGACCACTCAGCCTGAGGCAGTGCTGGCGGCTCGGGGGAGGCGAGCTGGCGACTTCTCTTCTTACTGTCCCGGGAAACCCCTGTGCTGTTGACACGGCTCTGAGCCCCTGGGAATCAGGCAGTACAGCAGCTGGAAAAATAACTTGAAAGGTAAAATATTCTGTATTTTCATAAGAAAATACAGGTAGCGTTTTGGTAGATTTTGCAGGACGTTCTCCTTCATCCTTGGGGTGATCCTGTCAATTGCAAATAATTCTGTCCAATATGAATGGCTGTTTCCTTTGCCTGAAGGCACCGGCCAGGACATATAGTACAAGGTCACATTAGAACTTCTGGCACTGGGTGACCTTGGGTGGAACATTCTGGCGCATCGTTCGGCGTGACTGTGGTGCTGAGCCTCCTTGGGCCTCTTTTATCACCTTGGGAAAGTGTTTCTACATTTCATTTGTCACATCATGTCGCCTTGATTAATATTTTAAAAATGCTGCCTCATCTATGGTTGAAAATAATATTCCAATAACCTTTCCAATGATTATGTAATTCTTTTTAGATATTATAACAGAAATTACCAATTAAATTTTCTTAAAGGTTAGTTGAGATATAAAATATGAAATCACAAGAACACACATCTTGTAGGTCAGTGCATTGAAATGCGCTGGCCCAGTGTCCCGTCTGTCCCCCCTGTGATACCCTACCACTGTGCACTGGCCTTTCGGTGCATTTAATGCCACAATATCGCGTCATGTTTGTTCATGACGTAGCTTATCAGGAAAACTCTAAGCACTGCAGTTTGTAGAATGCAGTAACAAATACAGCTTTTCAAAAACACTAGTTGTGATTGTACAACTTGGAATTTATCGCTGGCTACAAGGCTTGTCAGCTGTCTTCCTTGAGTTGCTCACTCCCTCGTTCTTTGGAACGTGTCGAGGAATACCGGCGTCTCAGCAACACCAGCTTTTTATTTTTTCAAATAAAGAGACGTTCCAGGGAAATAAAGGTGTGACGTTCCGCTCACACCTCAACAGTTTCTCCTGTGCTTCCTTCCTCGAGGTCCCCTGACGTGCATTTGAAATTCAGGGTTAAGCATCATAGAATTTATATGTTTTCCTATTTCATCAAGGACTTTCTAACATGACACTGGCCTTTGATTTCCATGTTTAGTTGTTGCTGGGGCCGTTTTGCTCTTGCCCGGATTCACCTTCATACGCTCGGTTCTGCCCACCTTTGTGTTCGTATCATCAGTAACATCTGGAAAAAGTCAGATGCCATCTCAGCATGCCTATGATGAGCATCATTATCAAATAACCAGAGCCTCTGAGGGCCCCACACCCCCACCCGGTCTGCAGCTCACGTCTTAGAGGTAACAAACGCACAGGGCGGGCCGGTGACGCGGCCGCATGGACTCCGTCCTCGGTTGGAGCTTTGAGGGCGCAGAACCGGTGACCAGCGGAACGTGCCGCTGTGCCCCAGCTGAATTAAATTCAGTGTCACCCAAGTTGACAGTTGGAACCGTGGGGTGGTCCTGGGGTCCGATGTGCAAACTCTGTGTTTGTCCAGCTGCGTGTGTTCTGGGCGCACGGAGCCCTCGCAGAGTCACCCGCCAGGCCACACGGCGCCACGTGCAGGTGGCCGGGCTGCAGGGCCTTGCTGCGCGTGCTGGTGTTAGACGGGGGAGGACCAGCCTGGGTATTTTAAATCTTTCTGAGATTTTTTTCATGAAAGGCATTTCAGCTCTTTCTAAACTCTTGTAATAAATCAAACTGAATGACTAGCATGTCCTCCAAACTAATGACCAGAATTGTCAAGAGGAGAGGATGGGATTCATCTGTAGTTAGTGCTGTAATTGCGTGTAATTTGGGGTTGCTTTTGTTTGAAAAGAATTTATTTTATTAGGTTGATAAAATATTTCTCATCTGATTTTATTTATAGTATTCTTCTTGTTTCTTTGGAAATCTCTTCTTTCCATAGACCATCTAAATATTAATTCCGCTAGTATCTATAAAGAATTCTAAATAAACGGTGTCCAAGAGGATAAGCTTTCTTATTTGAATTCAGATCAATTTTGGAGCCATTTTCTTCACCATCATCCACTGTCTAAAAGACAAAGTAGCCTCATTAGAACTGAGTGTTTATGAGCAGATGGATGGAAAAATTCAATTACCAACATGCGCAGGATGGAGCTGGAATCAGGATGGAGAGCTGACGGGTGCACGGACATCTGTCATTCTGTTTCCTGTTGGTGGGACGTGTGCCAGGTACAGGCGGATACAGCCTCCCCACGTCCACAAATACAGCTGTGAGATCCAGAATGATGACAGAGCAAGATATTTCTGGTGATGCTCAGAGCTGGAATTTGAAACTAAATGTCATCAATCAACCGCAAATAAGTCATTATCGACTTTAATGGTTTCAGTAAGGAAAATTGCCATGGCTGGATGTTTCCACGTCCCTCACGCTGACCCGCGAGCAGTTTGTGGGCACCTGTGTAGCTTGTCCGGTGGGGAGGAGTCCGGGCATGGGTGAGGTCCAGCGGGTCCGGCTCTGGCCCGGGTGCAGGAAGGGAGGCGGAGCCCCTGCTGCTCCCCGTGGGCGAGCCTGGCCGGTCCACTAGGACGCTCTACAGCCCAGCCCCCTGCGATGGCTTCCTGCACGAACATCACTCGTGTCAATGCAAGGGTTGGGGACATTATTATATGTAACAGGCCCGTTCGCGCTTTTTAAAATTTTTATTGGCCCTGTTTTAAACCAGTGTATGTCCCAGGAATTGGCCGTGCACTTAGGCGTCTGCATCCCCCGCACGGTGGTCGCCGCCCACGGCCCAGCTTCTGTCCAAGACCCCACGGTTGGCTCCCTTGGCCCACTTTCCCCTCCTCCCCCTGGGCTCCTGCGGACACCAGGCTGCTCTCTGCATCTCAGTTTCTGTTTTGCTTCGCTAGAGTGTTTGTTGTCTTTATCTTGCACACACTTGTGAAAGCATTTGGTGTTTGCCTTTCTCCATCTGACTTATTTCGTTTATTATGAGCCCCCTGAAGCGGAATACTACGCAGCTAGGCAGAGGCACAGCCTTGCCATCGGCCATGGGGGATGGGCCTTGGAGCCGGCGGCTCTTCGCGTGCATTTCCCGCCTGAGGTCTCTGAACACGAGCATTGCTGCTCACATTGAGTAGATGCTGACGCTGAATTTAGGGGTGTCCCTCTGTTTCCCGCTCTCTCTGGTTCTTCCCCCTGTGCTCCCCCCGCCTGTGATGGGGCCTCACTGTCCAGTTGCTCTGAAGTTTCCTCTGCCTCACAGCAGCCCTGGGCGGGCGCCTCGCATTCGGGTGAAGTCAAAGGAGGTTTTTTCTGGAGCCAAAGCAATTTCTCATCTAACTCTGGGTGGAAAGGATTGTTTTCTTGTAAAACAAATCATTCTTTTCCTGTAAGACGTATTTTTGAAATATTACATCACGGACTATAATATGTCATTGTGAAATATAATGTCACAAGAATATAATATTTTTCTAAAATATAATTAATCTTTGTGGTCGTAGCATCGATTCTTTACTGAGGCCTTTTGTTTTGCTCTTTGTTGGAAATTTAAAAAATCACAGTGGCGAGAGCACCGAACAGGCCGCAACCCGCGCGTGGCCAGAGCACGTGGCTGTGGACCCAGGCGCATCCTGCAGCAGCTGCCACCACTGGCCCCTCTGCTGCTCTTGCCAGGAAACCGCCTGCCTCCTGGGCCCCACGGCCCCGTCCTGCATCTGCGTCCCGAGCCCTGGGAGCGCCTCGCTGGTCCCTGCCCCGGGCGTGCCCGGCCCTGTCTGTGCGGTGCTTGCGCGGCAGCACACGGTCTGTCCACTGTCTCCCCACGAGCGTGTCGGGCCCTCGTGGTCACCCTGCTCTTCTCTCACATGTTTGCCTCGCAGTGCAGGCAGGAGAGCTCCCGAGAGCCAGGCCCATGGGCTGGGTGCCGTGCTGAGTCCAGGCGGAGCTGACCGCCCGCACGTCATGCTGACAGACACCGGCGGGACTCGATGGGCGGCCGACTGGGCGGCAGGGCACGCCGCAGCCCTCACGCCTCTGCAGTGTCCTCCACGGCTGACGTGGTGTTTTCTGTTTTGGCTGCTCAGGGTTGGCGCGAGCGTGCAGTTCTCCTGTGAGGACAACTATGTGCTCCAGGGCTCCAAGAGCGTCACCTGCCAGAGGCTGACCGAGACGCTGGCGGCCTGGAGCGACCACCGGCCTGTCTGCCGAGGTGAGCTGCCCCCACGGCCGCCGCCTGGGCCCCTGCTGCTGGGGCCACAGGCACACACGCCAGGCCTCAGGGGTCAGAGTCCAGGTGCTGGGGTCAGAGTCCGGGTCGGGGGATCAGAGTCCAGGTGTGGGGGTCAGAGCATCCAGGCCTTGGGGGTCAGAGTTCGGGTGCGGGGGTGCGGGGGCGTCAGAGTCTGATGCAGGGATCAGAGTTCAGGTGCAGGGGCCAGAGTCCAGATGTGGGGGTCAGAGTCTGGGTGCGGGGGTCAGAGTCTGGGTGCGGGGGTCAGAGTCCGGGTGCAGGGGTCAGAGTGTCCAGGTGCAGGGAGCCTTCCTAGCCGCCCGGTCTGGAAGAAGCCCTGCAGCACCCGCCCTGCTGGAGAGCGGGGACCCAGGGCCTGCATGTGACCTCCAGCCAGTCTGGGGCGTTCGTGGGACTCACAGCCCAGGGGCAACGTCACTCCCTGCAGATGCACCATCATGCCGGCGCTGGGAGCTACAGGGACACCCGCGTGCCCGTGGGAAGCCCTTGCACAAGCATGGCGGCCGGGGCGGGGTGCGGGGCGGTGGTGCCCGGAGGGCCAGCGGGAGGCAGGGCGGGCAGGGGCCGGTGGGAGAGCAAAGCCAGAGTGAGCTGCAGGGCAGGCTCCCAGGAAGCTATTTGGGGAGGACGAGGACTCGCCGCAGTTAGATGGTGTCAGGGAAGGCGACCGCTTGGAAACTCTCAGTGCTGACTGGACACGCCGGGACCCAGGGAGCGGATCCCCGCCCGGGGTACACGAGGGACCCTGCCCCGGGCGGGCAGCCGATTCCGTCTCATCTGTTTACTTTGATGACTTGAGTAAAAGTGTGGGTAAAAAGAGCCAAAATCTTATTTAATACAAAAAAGAGTTGCAAAAATAGGGATTTATTTCTAAGAGCAAAGACAGAAAATTCTTTAGACGACTCTGGGCGAGAAAGCTCCTTGCAGGGCCTGCGCTCCTGCTCTGTGGGGGGCAGCGCCGTGTGCACCTGGCCATCCAGTGAGCGAGCTGCTCCCCTCCGATATTTTACCTACAGTTATTTCGCAAAAATATAACCACGAAAACTCCCGTGTCCCCAGGCAGCGGGAGGGGATTCTCGCAGAGAGCTGGTGGCCACTTTGAATAAGTCAGTTTCGGGGTGACGCTTCCAGCAGCCTGGGGCGCCGGGCGCGGGCAGGAGCACGTGGGGGTGGGGGCGGCCGCACGCGAGTCCCAGCTGCACACGGTCCTCGCATTGATGCTAATTTGAAATCGCGCCAGCGAGTATTTAGAGAGCAGCGCTGATTCTGCTTATAGCAGCTGCTCAAGAGCAAATCTGGCCGCGTGTGAGCGTCTGACGTGCAGGCGCTGGGACTTGATTTTTCCGGGAGCTGCTCTGCGGCGTCTCCTCGTTAGCGTCTGTGCCCGAGTGTCTTCAGGGAGTCTCCCGGGTCTCGCCAGCGTCCTCTCTCGGAAGCTGTCCCCAGAGGCGGGCTCTGCCCGTGAGGGTCAGGCCCGAGGGCACCTGCTGCGTCCAGCCTCGGCCAAGGAGCGCCGCGTGCGGGAAGCGAGGCCGCCTGCTCAGAGTCGCGTCCAGAGGCCCTTGCCGACCCCCGTGTCGTGGGGCAGTTAGAGCAGCCTGGCGAGAAGTCGCCTGCTGCCGCCTCTGCACCTTCTCACCCGTGAGAGACAGGGACCGTGGCAGGCAGCGTTGAGGGTGCCCAGCGGAGGGGAGGGCGCGGCCCCGGGGAGCGCTGCCCCTGGAAACACGGGCTGAGGCGGGTCGTTCCAGCTCAGGGGTGCCGGCAACCGCGTGACCCGTATTCGTGTCGGTATAAACGGGGCCCGCGTCCGCCCCGGGGAGCAGGAGAAGCCGAGAGTTGTTCTCCCGACGCCTCCCCTCCGAGACGGCCTGGAGCTTGGACCCGGTTCTGTTTAGTTTGGGGCGGACCCGCCGGGGTCCCCAGGGCGAGTCCCCGCCACCGCGTGTCCGAGGCGAAGCGTCGCTCCCTCTGGCCCCTGCTCGCGGAATCAGCTTGTTCCACTGCCTGCTCAGGCCCAAATGACTGATGTTGAGGCTGGCGCCCAGGCTGCCACTTGATTTCCAAAATGGCCTTTTGATTTGGGGGAAATGCACCCCTTCTTGCAGAGGAGGCTGAAATAGATCTTGATTGGAAACGTCGTATTTACTGAGTTATGCAATTCGTGTAATTTGCTTTGTCTTTCAAATTCAAGCTATTTTCTTTGTCCTTTTGGAGTCTGCAGTCCTACTTTTTTAAACATCCAGTGATGTTTTCGGTCCACCTGCGAGCTGCTCTGAAAGGCGTCGGCACAGTTTATTGTGGGATGGAGCCTCAGATGGGAGAGACATTGGGCTCTTACGCCCCCCGCTGTGGGAGGGCTGCACCCCGCAGCCACCGCCGCCCACTGTGCCAGCCTCTGCGCCCCGCGCACAGAGACCGTCGCCTGGGGCAGGGCTCAGAGTGGCCGAGGGGCCAGCCCTACCCAGCGCGGCCGTGGGCGAGCTCGCCTGGGACCGTGGCACAGGGCGCGTGTCTCCTGGGCCTCAAGGGCACGTCCCGCTGACGCACCAGGACCCACAGTGGCGCCTGTTTCGCTAATGGGACGAAATCTGCAGTTCTCACTTTGATGCTGAAGGGCGGGAAGCAGCAACTGCAGCTCCCAGGCCTCGGCCCAAGCAGGGAGCTGCCCGCCGTCCGGGGCTCGCTGGGCGCCCCGGGCAGGAGGCAGGAGTCCTGGGGGCTGCCGAGCCGTGTCTCTGCGCAGCGTTGCCGGCCGTGGGCAGAGGCCTGAGCCCCGTGTCAGGCCCACGAGCTGGCCGGTGGGCCCGGAGCCGTGCTGGGAACGACGCCCCCTCTCTGTGTTTCAGCTCGAACCTGTGGGTCCAACCTGCGCGGGCCCAGCGGCGTCATCACCTCCCCGAACTACCCCGTGCAGTACGAGGACAACGCCCACTGCGTGTGGGTCATCACCACCGCGGACCCCGACAAGGTAGGCCCTGGCCGCGCGGTGCGGCCGTCTGTGGGTGAGCGGGTCTGGGCGCAGACACTCGGGCCGTGCTCCGCGCGGGCCCTGCTGGCCCTGCTGGCCCTGGGCCGTGTCTGCCTCTCCTGCCCACGCGCACGGGCGAGTCGTGTGGCTCCTTCAGGAGAGGAGCGTGACGACTGGGGGATAAACTCACTGCAAAGCAGCCGCCACGACACGTTGACATTCCCGACCACTCTCGCGGTTTTCTGGTGTCGGAATTTCTGAATCTGTCCCTTCACCACCTTTCAGCGTCGTGCTCTCCAGCCGCCGGCTGCGGGGCACCCAGATCCACCCCGTGGCTGGACTTCTGAGCCTTTGGCCCCACCCCGGCCTCCCCGCCCCCGGCCTCCCACCCCCGGCCTCCCGCCCCCGGCCTCCCGCCCCCGGCCTCACTGTGTGTCTGAGTTGGGTCTGAGACGCCACTGAGATACACGTCTTTTATTTCACATCCTTGTATTGATTTAATTTTTTTAATAAAAACTTGGTCTAAAAACCAAGTATGGATTTTACTAAATTAAATAACATGAAGGGGAATAGTTTTTAGTAACAGTCACCCAATGTCCTGAGCCCATTCAAACGGTCAGTTTCTGGGTGTTGCCGGGAGGCCCATGTCTGCAAGGCTCACCTCCACTTTTATTTTTATTGAAATAATTGTCAGATTTAAATACATTTATCGGGAAGCTGTTGAGTTCTCAGATCTCAGAGGCCAGATTCTGATTTTGACTCCGGCACCTCTTGCTGTCTGCCCCAGCGTCTCAGTTCTGACTTACGTGAAAACAGAAGCTTTTGTCGACACAACTGACACTCGCTCAGGGTTGTGTAGGTTTCCCTTCCCACGCGGGACCTCTTGGTGGCGTTGACGCCCACGGAAGCCGCCCCCTCTCGCTGTCCCTCGGCGGCGCCTGGTGTCCAGGCCAACCCCGCCCCGGCTGCTGAGGGCCTTCTCCTCCCGCGGGCCGTCCCGCCCCGGGCCGCAGCCCTGCCTCCGAGGCGTGGGCCCTGGGCAGCTGGTGGAGGCCCTGGGCCTCGGGTGCCCACCTGTGAAGGGAGATGCTGACGGGTCAGGGGGTGGCTGGATGCTGCACCGCCCCTGGGCAGCCGGGCTTCTGTCCCCGCGTGGCCGCCCCGGTGGGGCGTGAAGGTTCAACGCAGAACATCTGAAGGCCTGTGGGGTCTCATTTCGTTTTGTTTCCAACGAGTGAATCACGTGTCTGTGGCGTTTACGAGAGCTTAAGGTCAGATGGTAAAATCTTAGGGGCAGCACGACCGCGGCCTGGCTTGTGGGCATCTGTCGGGTGGGAAGGGCTGGCGCACCTGCTGTGCCGCTCCCCTGAGGGGCCGGGGAGGAAGCGTCTCTGTGTTAAGGACGTGACATCGCTGGGCATTTTGCAAAATGCTCAGTCACGCTACATTTGCAGTTTGGAAGGCAGCAGACCTCTTTACTTGATCGCGTATTTTTTAAAGAAAAAAGTTAAAAAGAAGTAATTCGATTAATAGGGGATTTATTGGGACACCCGCTGGACGCTCACCCACGGGGCTTCTCCCCCGTCCTCTCTCCTGGGCGCGCTGTCAGCAAACAGGTCGAGCGTGTTCTGCTTTGGAGGAAAACCGCTGGCGAGACGCAGGAGTGCCAAGCCCTTCGGGGGCTTCCTGCTGAGGGGGGGGCGGCCCTGGCGGCCTGGGGTCACACGGGTGCTGGGGTCACACAGGCGGTCACATGGGCGCTGGGGTCACACGGGTGGTCACGCAGCTGCGGAGGAAGCCAAGCGGCGCCGGAGCCCATGAGCCCAGCAGGTCTCAGCCCAGCCCTCGGCTGGAGGTGGGCAGTGGCGCACTCTGGCCCTGTGGTCAGATGGGTGTGCGTGTGGTTCGTGGTCATCTTGAAGCCGGTTTGTAAGCCTGACCAGAGAGCGCAGTGGCAGCTGAGGGTGGCATCTGCGACATGGCCCCACGAGTCTCAGAGAGGCCTCACTTCTCGCTTGCGTCCATGGGCTCTGTGCGCTCTGTGTGCGTCGGGACGGGCTCTGTGTGCGCTCGGCCACTTCTGAGCACGATGGCCTGCACACCGGGAGCCGCGCACCACCCCAGGGGCTCCCCACCCTGCCCTGCCCTGGCTGGCGAGGTGTCCAGACGGCCACACGTGCACACACAGACCCTCAGCACCCTGGTGAGGGGTTTGGGGCCGACAGCGCCGCACGGGATGCTCATGGAGACCGTCGTGCAGACACCTGACGGCAACTCGATGAAGCAGCGTTACCGTCCGAATTAAGCAGCAGCCATCACCATTAAGTATAATTAGGCTTAATTTGACTCCTTGGGAGAAATTCCAAATAAGGGGGTTTCTGGAGTGAGCGCTCTGGCGACGAGGCGAGCTCCGTGTGGCGTCGAGAGCAGAGGCCTCTCCCCGGGGCTCCCGGACTGGTCACTTGAAGTAGTTGCAAAGTTTTGAGAATGGAGCTGGAATAGAAAACAAAGATAAATTCCCAGCGTCCATCAGAGCATAAACACTGTCCTCAGCGCCTCAACCTTGCACGAAGGCCTTGCTCTCGCCGCGTTCCGGCGGGAACCGGTGACGGTCAGTTTACGCCAAATCACAAGAAAAAATTCTTCGTACAAAGCCGCGGCTCTGAAATCAGTCCCGTAGTCACGCCTGCCAGGATGTGCAGTGTGTGCAGCATAAGTCCACAGGGCACGGGACGTGTGCCCCAGCGCACGCCTTTGTCCTCACGCACCTTCTCCTATCCGTGGCCAGCGCTGGCCCGTCCGGTACGCCCAGCGGTGACCAGCCCAGCTCAGCTGTGTCCAGGGCTGGCGCGGGAGGGCCAGGGAGCTTCCATCGGTGGAGGTCAGCTTCCAGATGGCCGCGGCTGCCCTGGCCATGCCTTCCCAAGGGTGGGAGCCACAGGCACAGCCTGTTGACAGGGCGAGCGGTGCCGCCTCCCGTGATGGGGCGGCCAGCGCTGAGTCGCACGGGCAGCCACTGGGAGGAGACGCGGCTGTCTCTGCAGCGGGGCAGGGGGCGCGGCGCTGAGGGTCTGTGTGTGCACGCGTTGCCGTCTGCCCTCGCGCTCCAGTGACAGGACGTCAGGCTCGCCGGGCCCGAGTGTCTCCGGCTCCATGAGCTGCTGTCCCCATGGCCCCAAGCAGGGCTGGGGCGGGCGGTGGCCCCAGGCCCTGGCGTCCAGGACATGTGTGGGCGGCGTCGGTCGGGGGGAGCTGGACAGCGGAGCTGGGGCCCTGCGAGGCCAGGCGCTGGGCACTGCGCACGAGCCCGATGCCCCGTGGGCCGAGGACGCGGCCCACACGCCCAGCCTGTGCAGGGGCGGCATCGAGAGACGGTCGTTCTCGTTCACGGGACCCTCCGCCCGGCCTGTGTTTCCCGGCTCCCCGGGAGGCGCAGAGACTTTCGATGTCTGCAGCCGGGGCCTGTGGCTGCTGCGGGGAGGACGGGGTGGGGCCACTGTTCCGAGAGCTGCTGTCCCAAGGGCCCTGAGCCAGCGGCCGCTCTCCGGCCTCTCGGGTGGCTCTCGCTGCCCGTTCCGACTCGCGGGCGTGAGCTTCCTCAGCGGGGTGCCTCGCGGACGGCGGCCCTCATGCTGCGCAGTAAGCCAGTGTCTCGTGCCTTTTGTCTCTGAGGAGGCTGGTGGGTCAGGAGTGGCCAGGGATTGGCCAGGCTGCTGCTCCACGCAGGACTTGCCTTGGCTGTGTTGGCGCCCGGTCTTCCCCGCCAGCTCCAAGGCTCCCGCGTGTCCCCCTGCGCAGCCCAGACCCCAGCAGACACGGAGGCCCCAGCTCAGGGACAGGCCTCCTGGGCCGCACCTGCCCCGCAGCCGGTGCGGTCGGATGCGCAGCCGTGGACGAGTGACCGTGTGTGACGGGCTCACGCAGGGGATGACGAGCGTGGAAAGTGAGGGGGAAACGCAAATCGTGGTTGGCGCCTTTTTGGACAAAAAACATTTGAATTAAAAGCGAGCACAAGCAAGCGTGCGTGTGTAAGTGCATCTGCATTTGAAATTCACACGTAAAGCAGGTTTGCCTTGAGGTGGGATAAAAAACAAACGATGTGAGGCCTTCGGGGAAACGGGCCTGTGCTGAGTCCCTGCAGGCCGGAGGTGGGCGCCGTGCCCTGGCGGGCCCCCGTCCTCCCGCGCCCACCCCGGTGCTGCCGCCTCGTTGAGCTTCGGCCGAGGTCCCCCCTGGTGCCAGGAACACACTGCGGCTCCGCGGGGGCAGGAAAGGAGGAAGCAGCTGGTCGAGGGGGTGGAGAGGGGGCGGGGGGAGCCCAGCAGCGAGCGGGGTCGCGGCCATCGAGAGAGCCGTAGACCGCCGGCTCCTCGGCATGCGCCGGTGGACGTGCCGTGTTGACTGCTGAGGGCGCGTCTTGGAGGCGAGCGTCCGGCGCTGTGGGAGGCACAGAACCTTCGTGGTGGGTGTGGGTGTGACCCGGTGTCCATCCTGTGCAAAGTGTTTCATAAACAGAAACTTCAAGACTTGGCAGAGCAGCTGTCGGGGCAGCCCGGCCGGGTCTGTCCGCAGGGCGGCGTGGGCGGCCCTGGCGTCTGCGGCTGTGCGGGTGACGCTGGTCTCGGGCCTCCGAGAGATGCCAGCGACGTGAACCTTGCGTCCCTGCCGGTCGCCTTGGGTCCCTGCGGACACCGTGAGCCTTGCCGTCTGGTAGACGCGAGTCTCAGGGCTCTCGGTCCTTCCAAGGCGCTTGAGGCTGCCGGGCAGGGCGGGCGGGCGGGCGAGCGTTCAGGGGCGCCTGTCTTCCAGGTCATCAAGCTGGCCTTCCAGGAGTTCGAGCTGGAGCGCGGCTACGACACGCTGACCGTCGGGGACGCGGGGAAGGTGGGGGACAGCAGGACGGTCCTCTACGTGTAAGTACGGCCCAGGCCCCGGCGTCCTGCGGCCCCCTGGGGGAGCTGCGCTGGGCTGCGTGGCCTGTGGCGGGTTGTTGTTTTTTCAGAATCGTAAAAAAGCAGCAAGAGCAAAAGTACTGACGAGTGAGAGCAGAGCAGGGGCTCCTGGCCCTCTCTGGGTGGGTCAGCGGGTCCTCCGCGCCCCGGGAGGTGGGCAGCTTCCCTGGCGCCCTGACCGGGGAGCGGGGACAGGAGCCCGAGGGCGTGACTCTGGCCAGACCCACACCTGTCACCACCACACCCGTCCCCACGCCCACCGCTGCGGCTGCTGAACGCTCTCCAGACAAAGCCCGTCTCTCGCGCAAGGGAATCAGCGCAGGACACCCTCTGGCCGCCACCCCGGGAGGGGAGCAAGGGCCGCCCCGCCCCGGCGTGGATGCGACCCCCGGCCGGGCTGCCGTGCGCCCGCAATGTGGGCCCAGACCCCGCCCCTGCAGCCCTGCGAAGGCCCTCCCTCTGCTGGGGGCGCCTGAGCCCGGCCCCCCCGGATCTTAGCTCCCGCTTGCCCCCGGCACGTCCCCAGTGGCCACACCAGCCCCGAGGCAAGTGGGCGACGACGCGTGTGTCGAGAGCTCTGCATCTCCCCCCGTCTGCGGCATTTATGGAATCCACGGACATAAAAACCCCAAAACTGCCAGGCGGGGCTGTGTCGGCGGCAGGCGTGTGCTCTCCGCCCCCCGGGGCCCTGCTGCAGCCCGCGGGCCTCGCCCAGGGAGCAGCCTCCGGCTCGGCGTCGGGAATGCGTCCTGGTCTCCAGACTCGAATAAGTTTTTAAAAATTATCATGCAGTAAAATAAACACCGCTGGTGTCCAGGTGTCCAGGCCTTAACGCGCCTGCGGGCGCGCCGGGAGGACGGGACGGCCTCGCAGCCGGTCCGTGTTCTGGACAGTCGTGGCGTCTGGGGGATTCCGAGACCCCGAGAGGCAGGAGTTAAATGTCTTAATGGCCTGGAACATTTTCCTTGTGGACTCCCAAATGCCGTTCGCTGCTGAGAGCAGGAACACGGTTGGGGGGACCAGCAGCGGAGTGGGGGGAGCTGGTGGCGCAGGCGGCCCGCCCAGGACATGCGCTGTGGGTCGGCCGGAGCCGGGCTGGGGCAGGCGGGGCAGGTTTCTGGTGACGGGGCTGCAGGGGCACCAGGGAAGACGGCGCTTGGAGCAGGCGCGCGTCAAGGCAGGGGCGAGGTCTGGCCCCGGCTCAGGATTGTGAGTGGGACGGGGGAGGCCACTGGACAGAAGGGCCACGTCACAAGGGCCTCCAGAGCCCGCCATGAGAGGGCAGCGGGGCCAGCTCCTCCGTGATGGGTGGAGCAGGCCCAGGGGAGGGGGTCGGCTCGTGGCCTGCCCGTCACAGAGGCTCCAGGCAAGGATGGAGGCCGCGGCGGGTCCTGGGCGCTAGGCACACGCACCCCACAGGCCCGGCCTGGCCGCGTGGAGCAGGCTGCCCCGGGCAGGGCGGGCGGGTCGGGAAGGTGGAAGCCAGGGTGAAGAAAGTGGTGGTGAGAACATCCCTCCGAGGCGTTTAAATACACACGTGGGGCATTTCCTTGGAAGAAGCTGTTTGCCGAAGCTGAGCGAGAGCAGGAAGCCCGGGCCGTGGCCTGCGTGGCTGACGCCCCGGGGACGGGACCCAGACGGGCGGCGCCGCCGGGCCTGCGGGTGAGAGTCGTCCCCGCGCAGCCCCTCCAGGAGCGAGGACAGTCTCTGAGTCCACACCCGGCAAGCGAGGAGAAACACCCCGGGCTGTTCTCACCGTGAACTAGACGTGAATCATAAGAAACAGCAAATTGAACTCCACGGAGTGTAAACGAGAGGCTTGTTGTGTCACCACGGGGCGCAGCGTCGCGTCTCGTCACGGCACCCGCAGGCGCCGCCGTCCCCGCAGCAGGTGGACGGGCCCGGCGAGGCTCAGCCCTCCCGGCGGCGGGTCCTCGCGAGCGAGTGACCGAGGGACAGTGAGGTGTCTGGTGACGTCCCGCGTGCGCTGCAGCACCTCCCGCTGGGGGGAGAGACGGAGGATCGTTCCAAGAGCCAGACACGTTGGAATCGTGTCTTCTCAGCAGTCCTGGATCCCCCAGCTAGAAAAATAAGAAAAATGTGTAGGCCGTGAAAATACAAAATTTAAACTGATTATTCTGACCATCGTGCTCGAGTATCTTTAAGAGAAACTGAAGATTAAGCCTCCCTGGTGGCGCAGCGGTTGAGCGCTGGGTTGCGAAGCTGCCCGCGGCCGCTGCGGCGCCGGTTCGATCCCCGGCTGCTCCCCGGCCACCGGAGGAGGGTCCCACATGGCGCGCAGACCTCTCCTGCTGCCCGCTGCTCCCCTCAGCAGTGTCCTTCGGTCCTTCTGCCTGCTCTGCTCCCCGCTCTGGCTCTGGTGGATTCTCTCACCCTCCCGCGCTTCTGACTGTGCCCAGTGCTTGTATAAACAAAAAACAAACAAACAAACAAACAAACAAATAAATTAAAAAAAAAAAAGCCTCTATTAAAAAAAAAAAAGAGAGAGAGAGAAACTGAAGATCAACTTCGGCAGTTTATCCGCACAGCGCCGCGGCGCCGGCCGGGGCTGACGCACAGTCTGGGCTCGGGGGCTCCTCCGCAGGCGTCACCGGGAAGTGTGAGGGCGTGAGCCTGGCGACGCCATGCGGGTGCGAGCTGCATGCAGACCGAGCCTCAGGACCCCTTTCACAGCGCGCCTTCCAGTCTCCTGCAGAGGCACCTCAGCACCCCCGGGCGCCGGGAAGCGGGGGCGTCCCAGCGGCGTCACCAGTGCCGAGCTGCCGGGCGCGGCGAGACGCTCAGGGACGAACAAGATGCTGCTGGGCGTTGGCCCCAGGAGAGGGGCCGGGGCCCAACCCTGCCATCGGGCGCGGAGCCGCGGCTGGTGAGCGGGACACGGCGCAGGGGCGCGTGGAGGGACCCGCTGACGGCAGCCGCCTGCTCGGCAGGACCAAGGCCACCACCCGCCCGACCCCGGCCCAGAGAGCAGGCGGAGAACGTGCCCCGCCGCCCAGCCGCCGTCGGGAGCCGCAGCCCCAGGGGTGCCCACGCGGACACGGGGCCGGCGGGACGCGAGGGGGAGGCGGGGCGGCGCCCGCTCCAGGTCCGCTGAGGCCCCGCTCGCCGGCAGAAAGGCCCACTTCAGCCTGAACTGCAAACGCGAAATCACTGGAAACTGACACCGGAGACTCTGCGGGGGCAGCGGGCTGCGAGCAGTCACCCCTCAGCTCTGACAGCAGCACCCGCTGTCGGCCAGACTCGCCCGGGGAGCCAGGAGGCGGGTCCCCCGAGCGAGAGGACGTTGGTGTCCACGAGGCCGCCCCGGGCCGGACCCCAGCACGTGTGATGGCCCCTCACTGTCCTCGGAAGGTCACAAGAGCCTGCTCGCTGCCTGCGTGACCCTGGCCCTTCAGCTCCTGGGGCGCGGTGACCAGGAGGCCGGACCTGTCTGTCCACCTGTCCTCTTACTCCCCGTCCACCCCCATCACCTCCATCCGTCCACCCGCCACCCCCACCACCTCTGTCCCCCTGGCCGCCGCCAACACCATCTCTGGCCGCCTCCGGGCTGGGCTGCTTATACGCAAGCCCCGCGCCGTCTGGGAAGGCGCCCCCTGGCGCGGCGGCTGATGGCCCGTCTCCCCCGCAGGCTCACGGGCTCCAGCGTGCCCGACCTCATTGTGAGCATGAGCAACCAGATGTGGCTGCACCTGCAGTCTGACGACAGCATCGCCTCGGCCGGCTTCAAGGCCGTGTACCAAGGTAGGCCGGGCGGGCGGCTCCCCTGGGCCAGCCCCCTGGGGGAGTTGGGCGGGCAGCGCAGGGTAACTGTGCCCCTCGGCCAGGGCCTGCTCGCCGGTCTTGGCAACCGAGACCCCCGCTCTAGAGGCTCGGCTGGGGGCGCGGCCCTCTGGCGGGGTGCGGAGCTGCGGGGTGTGCGGAGCTTGGGCATGTGCCAGGACCTGCTGACTGAGCACAGGGCCGGGTGTGCCCGGGGTGCACGTGTCCCGGAGGGCGCTGCGTGCGGTTGTGGGCATCCAGCCTCTGCAGGGCACGGGTCCTAGGGTCTGCACTCAGAGCCAGGCTGCGCGGAGGAGCTGCCACCTGGACCAGAGCTGGGTCCCCCGATGCCATTCGGGCCTCCCCCAGGAGCTGCCAGGCCGCCGCGGGCAGCGCCGTCCCTTCCTCGGCTGCTGTGCGAGGCTGTTTCTCCGCTGCCTGCAGCGCAGCCCCCTGGCGGCCAGTGCCCCCCAGCGCCCTCCTGGCTTGAGCGAGTCTGGGGACACTGCACAGTGGACACGGCGGCGGCCAGGCCCTCCTGGCTGTGCCAGCCGCTGCTGTCTCCCTCCAGCCGCAGCCGCCCCCTGCGCTTCTGCTGTCCTCTGGCCTTCTGGAAAGTTCTTCCCCAGGAAAACCGCGTCGGGAGCAGCTCTGGCTGCAGGGCTGTTTATTTCTGTACTTTTGAAAATTGTCTCTCAAGTTCCCTTTTGCCTGGAATGTTGATTAAACAGTCGCTGGACGTGATTTGAACACTGTTTTTAGGTCCCCTCGCAGGCAGCAGGAATTGTTTGGACTTTCAAAACTTATGCATGAATTTTGAAAATCTACTTAATTTAAAATTTCGCCACTGGAAGAATAAAACCTATTTTTTAATGAAATTCAGGGGTAAGAAATGGTAGGTGCCATGTCCAGCCGGTGAGATCTGATAGAGTCTAAAATGGCTCCGTCCTCGACTGAAGTAACGTCACTCCCGGCAGCCCCCCGGCCCCGTGTCCCTGGAGGAGGGCCGACCCGCCCCCCATCCCTCTGCAGACACCGGCAGGGCCACAGGGGAGGGGCGGGGCGGCCACCAAGTGGAGCCGAGTTGGGGGCAGCCCCTCCCGGACCCCAGCGGTCTGCGTGGCACGTGCCCTCGACACCTGGCACCCCCGACACCGCCCTGCTCCTGGATCCCCACTAACTGCTGGGCAGAGGCAGCGTCTGGGGCCCGTAGCAGAGCGATGCTCCGAGCAGCAGCCACAGGACACCGTCCACCTCCCAAGTGGCCGCCACGCCGCAGTCTTCTTGTCGGTTGGGGGGTAACAGGCCTTGCTCTCTCTCTCCCACGTTCAGAGATCGAGAAGGGGGGCTGCGGAGACCCCGGCGTCCCCCCCTATGGGAAGCGGACGGGCAGCAGCTTCCGGCACGGGGACTCGCTGACCTTCCAGTGCCAGGCGGCCTTCGAGCTGGTGGGCGAGCGGGTCATCACCTGCCAGCAGAACAACCAGTGGTCGGGGAACAAGCCCAGCTGCGTCTGTGAGTGTCCTGCAGCCGGGGGCGGGGGCAGCGCCCACCTTCGGGGGACCCTCACCACACGCAGGCCCTACGGCCTTCCCGCATCCCTCACGTAACTGCAGCTCCTCTGAGATGCCCCCGTCCCCGGGATAAAGGGGCGCCAGGGCCCAAACCCCGCTGCGGCCATCCGGCTGTGGCCATTCCGGCTGCAGGCCCGGCGTGGACCGTGGAGGGCCTGGCGGCCGGTGACGCACACACAGGGGTAGCAGCGGGGCGTGTCCCTGGGAGGCCCCCTCCCGCGCAGAGGGCTTTCACTCACGGCCCGCTGGGAAGAAGGAATTTCAATCTTGCCACTGACCAGGCAGTGTCCGGGACATGCACGAGAAACCACACGGGGCAAGACGGTAGCCTCACCGCAGGGCCCGCAGTCCCTCTGCCTGGGCCGCGCAGTGTCCAGGCTGGCCCTCCATGCGGTGTCCAGGCTGGCCCTCCATGCGGTGTCCAGGCTGGCCCTCCGTGCGGAGTCCAGGCTGGCCCTCCGTGCGGAGTCCAGGCTGGCACTCCGTGGCTGGACGCACTGGAGGTGAATTTTCCGGGAGAGTCCTGTGCTCTCACCCAGCCCGTGGCTTTCAGAGCTCGCAATGGTCACCCCGTAGCTGACCAGACCAAGTCGTTTGAGACAGGGCATGTGGGGGTGTAGAGTGAGCCGAGCCCATGAGGGGCGCGGGGCACCAATGGCCTTAGGGGCTGGCAGTGGTCAGGGACGCGGGAAGTCACGCCGGAGCTCCGGCGCCTGCCAGGGTCAGCCCCCGAGGGGCTCGTCCCGACCCTGCTCTCCTGGGCTCCCAGCCCCGCCCCGTGGGGGGTGCTCCGCCCCGAGGGGCCTGCGCCTGCTGTCCACAGACCCACGGTGTCTCCGCAGTCTCGTGTTTCTTCAACTTCACGGCGGCGGCGGGGGTCATCCTGTCCCCGAACTACCCGGAGGAGTACGGCAACAACATGAACTGCGTGTGGCTGGTCATCTCCGAGCCCGGGAGCCGGGTCCACCTCATCTTCAACGACTTCGACGTGGAGCCTCAGTTTGACTTCCTCGCAGTCAAGGACGACGGCATTTCGGAAATGACCGTCCTGGGTACTTTTTCCGGCAACGAAGTGCCTTCGCAGCTGGCCAGCAGTGGACACGTCGTCCGCCTGGAGTTCCAGTCTGACCACTCCACCACCGGCCGGGGGTTCAACATCACCTACACCAGTGAGTGTCCCCCGCTCCCCACGGGCGCGTCGCGGCTGAGCGTCAGGCCCCCTGCGGGGTCTGGTAGCCGGACTGGCCTTGGCCAGCGCTAACCTGACAGCAGAAGCTGCTGCACTCTGCTGAGGCCGCCCTCGGGCCCCACACTGAAGACTGACCCCACTGCCCCTCCGCTCACCTTCTCCGTCCCTTCCCCATCCCCTCACCACCCCTCCGCCCCCCACCCACCCAGCGCCCGTGCCCCGCCCATCCCTCTGTCCAGCGCCCTCCTGTGATGGCGCAGGGCGGCGGGGCCCGGAGGCGGGTGTGTGGGGCAGCAGCACTGCATGACCATGATGTTGGCAGGACGCCTGCCTCTGTGTCTCAGCTGTGTCCACACACAGCTGCCCTCTGGAGTGGGCATGGAGAGGCGCTGGGGACGAGGTGTGGTGACATAATTTAGCAACTGCTGCTGCTCTCAGGAGCCATGTGGGGTCAGAGTGACCAGCACCCCTGCAGCGCTGCCCACAGGCTCGCCGTCCCGACTCTGTAGGGAGGCAGCTCGTGGCCACCGGGGGCACCCAGGCCACTCGGGAGGCCAGCAGGGGCGCCGGCCGTGGAGGCGCCTGGGACACAGCCTGCTTGCCCGTGAACACGCGTATCCTGGTCTCACCACGTGTCCCCCCTGGGGCTGCCCACCCTCTCCTGTCCCCCAGCGTTTGGGCAGAACGAGTGCCACGACCCCGGCATCCCGGTGAACGGGCGGCGCTTCGGGGACCGCTTCCTGCTGGGCAGCTCCGTGTCCTTCCACTGCGACGACGGCTTCGTGAAGACGCAGGGTGCCGAGTCCATCACCTGCGTGCTGCAGGACGGCAACGTGGTCTGGAGCGCCGCGGTGCCCCGCTGCGAAGGTGGGTGCCGCCGCCTGCCGCGCCCTCTGGTTGAGCCCGCCGCCCGCCACGCCCCGGACCGCGGGGCCCGGGCCCGGCCCGTCCTGTCCTTCCGGCTCCTGCGCTGGTGCCTGTGGGTGTCCGGGCCGCCGCCTGGGCCCCGGTGCCGTCAGCGCACAGGTGCCGGGCACTGCGAAGGCGTCTTTCCAAAGGACGGGTCTTTGTGCCCGGCATGTTCTCACACACTTCATCTGACACGTGCCGCTCACACATGGGTGGAAATCTCAGCAAAAAACTTTGAGGAAAATAAATCAGAAAGTGAAGCGGCTGAGTAGAACAGATGAGCGTCCGCGGTGGCTGCCCGCCCGGGCCCTCAGCTCCGCCCTGCCCTGCGCTCCGCCCGGCCAGTCCCGGCCCGACCTGGCTCATCAGCCACGAATTAGGTTCCGTTTACTAACGTTCGCCAACAATTCAGTTTCGTGCACGAAAACTTACCTTACTGCAAGGAACACAAGCCGGGTGAAGGGGCACGCGGGGCACGCGGCCTGCTCCCGGGTCTGCCCGCACCCCCGCGGCCCGCAGTGTCCCCCCAGGCCCTGCTCCCCGCCCGCTGCTCCAGCCCCGCGCCCGGTCGGCCGTGGGTGCCCGTGGGGCCAGGCTGACCCTGCGCCGGCCGCTCCGGGCTCTCCCCTCTCACGCGCCCAGGGGTACAGCCGGGGCTGGGTCTGGGTGGCGCCCGCCCGCGCCTCACCTGCGGCGCCCTTGCCTTCCAGCCCCGTGCGGCGGGCACCTGACGGCGGCCAGCGGGGTCATCCTGCCCCCGGGGTGGCCGGGCTACTACAAGGACTCCCTGAACTGCGAGTGGGTCATCGAAGCCAGGCCGGGCCACGCCGTCAAGATCACCTTCGACAGGTGAGCCCGCCGCGCCCCGCGGGCCCCACCACGCCCCGCGGGCCCCACCGCGCCCCGCGCCAGGGCTCCCCGGACCGGCCTCGGCGGCTCCGTCCGCAGCTGCCCGGGAGGCGGCCCGGCGGGCAGGGCAGGCCCTGGACCGGCTCCCGGAGCTCCCCGCGCTGGCGCGGCCCGCGGGGCCCTCGGGCGGGGCGGGCACCTGGGCGGGGCTGGGCAGAGTGGGCGGGGCGGGCACAGTGGTGGGGGGCACAGTGGCGAGGCAGCACGTGGGCGGGGCCGGGTGGAGTGGGCGGGGTCGGGCGGAGTGGGCGGGGCTGGGCACGTGGTGGGCGGGGCGGGGCTGTGGGCGGGGCCGGGCACGTGGTGGGCGGGGCCGGGCTGTGGGCGGGTTTGGGCACGTGGTGGGCGGGGCCGGGCTGTGGGCGGGTTTGGGCACGTGGTGGGCGTGGCCGGGCTGTGGGCGGGGCCGGGCTGTGGGCGGGGCCGGGCACGAGGGCGGGGCGGGGTCGGGCCGTGGTGGGCGGGGCGGGCACGGCGGGGCGGGGCGGCGCGGCGCGGGTCCTGGCATCCCTGCCAGCCTCAGGCTCGCTGCCCCGGGGCCCGGCGCGCGGTGAGCGGCTCTGCAGGGTGAGCCTCTGGGCGAGGACTGTGGGGGGCTCTGGGGAGCACCGGGGGAGACTCGGGGAGGACTCGGGGGAGGACTCGGGTCTCTGGGGTGGGGCACTCTGGCGAGGACCCCCCCCCGCGCCCCTTCCTGCCCGTCTCTCGGGGTCGCTCCTTCGGGGGAGCTGCACGGGGGCGTCTGGACCCGGCACTCAGCGTGTCGCCCTCCGGGTCGCCGTCCCCGCGCGCCGCCGCAGGCTCCCCGCCGGCTCGGCCCCGCCCCAGCCCCAGCCCCGGCCCCGGGTGTCTGAGGGCCGCGCCCGACGCTGCCCCGCAGGTTCCAGACCGAGGTCAACTACGACACCCTGGAGGTGCGGGACGGGCCGGGCGGCGCCGCGCCCCTCATCGGGGAGTACCACGGCACGCAGGCGCCCCAGTTCCTCATCAGCACCGGCAACGTCCTGTCGCTGCTCTTCACCACCGACAGCAGCCGCGCGAGCGTGGGCTTCCTCATCCGCTACGAGAGTGAGTCGCGCGTGGGCCAGGGCGCCGGCCCCGCGGGCTTCTGTCGGGGCGCTCCGGCTGCTCCCTGGCGCCGGGGCTGCCGGGGCTGCCGGGGCTGCGGCCGGGCCTCCGTGGTCGCGAGCGGGCTCCGGGTGTGAGGGGCTCTTCTGGGGCGCGGCTTTGGGGCGGAAGCCTGCTCCGGCCTGGGTCTCGGGGACGCCCACGGCCGGGCCTCCTAGCCAGGGCTGCTCCGTAAGGGGGGCCTCACGCTGGCCACGGGCCCTCTGGCCCTCCAGGGTGCAGTGCAGGGAGGACAGCGCCGCCCACAACGTGGGTGCGTGGGGGTCCCCGGTAGAGCGCCCCAGGGGTGGAGGCGCGGCCTCAGCCACCTACTGGGGAGAAGCCGTGGGATCTCCCGCTGGTGACTCCATGGTGCTTCCGGGAGACGCGGCCCAGTCCTGGGGCAGAGATGGTGTTTTCCTCGCTGCTCCTTTTCTCTCGCTTATTGTAATGTTTCTTCTTAGCAGAGCGCCCCGGTAGTGGTGTTTTGCGGTTCTGTACCTGGTGCTCACCCAATCGTGAGGCTTAGGGCCGGCATTACAGACGGCAGGATCTGCACCCCCGCCCCCAGTCCTGGGACCCGCTGAAAATGCAGGCGTCCCCAGCAGGACCGAGGGGGAGGTGGACGTCCTGGGACAGCCATTGCCCAGACAAGCTGCTGGAACCAGCCCAGGGCAGGCCAGGTCCTGGGAGGGCGGGAATCGGCAGGGCCCTGCGCCCTGTGCAGGCACAGCTGCCCCCTGGCCAGCGTCCCCAGGAGCAGCCTCCCCGGCGCGCCTGCCCAGCCCGAGCGCACCCTGGCTGGCTCCAGG
The DNA here is from genome assembly GCF_964194135.1 of Talpa europaea. Lineage (NCBI taxonomy): Eukaryota > Metazoa > Chordata > Mammalia > Eulipotyphla > Talpidae > Talpa > Talpa europaea. The sequence continues at coordinate 464,701 of NC_140070.1, read as the reverse complement.
AGGCTCGCACGCTGACCATGCCCACGTGGGGAGCTCAGCCGCTGTCACTACCAGACAGCAGGCACATTCCTTGTGGTCCCTTAGCAAAAATGTCAGATGCGATGCCCTCTTCATAAGGTGCATCACCCAAGCTGTGGTTACAGGTGAGCCGCGATCACAAACATGCTCCCGGAGCTCGTTCTTGGGGGTTAAACAGCTTGAACACGGTGGAAGGTGCTGGGTTAGTAGCTCAAGTCATCAGTGTTCTGGACCCACTGGCTTACGTGGAGCCCTTTACACTCATGCCCGTGCGGGGAGTGGCGTGTCACTCTGAGAAGAGAGAGCGTGACATGGAAAAGGAACAGCGACTCAAGGTGGTTACAGGGCTTGGCCCGGGGCCACTCTCCTTGGCACCTTCTAACAAGGCTCCCCCTCCCTCAGGGCAGCCGCCCGGGGGACTCAGAACCGTGGGCTGGTGGAGCGCACACTTAGAAAGCCACTTCATTCGCGTGTGTGCTGGGTCGGTGTGCGCGTGCACAGGAGAGCGGGCGTGTGGCCGCCGCATCCAGCAGGTCACCTAAGGGAGGGGGCGAGAGGCGGGCAGGGCGGACGCCATCCAGGGTAGTGCCGACTTTCCTGTAAAGGGGCGAGGCGGCGAGCAGGGAGGGAGACCCGCCCGGCCAGCTGCCCGCTGCCTCCTGCCCACAGCGCGGGGTGCCCAGGCCTGTGGGCTTCCCTCGCATGGCCTCCGGCCCCGCCGTCCCTCGCGCACCTGCTCCGCGCGGGGGCTGACCCGGCCCCATGTGTGCAAGCAGGTGTGACCCTGGAGTCTGACTCCTGCCTGGACCCCGGCATCCCCGTGAACGGCCACCGGCGCGGCAGCGACTTCGGCGTCAGGTCCGCCGTGACCTTCGGCTGCGACCCGGGGTACACGCTGAGCGACGAGGAGCCCCTGGTGTGCGAGAGCAGCCAGCAGTGGAGCCACGCGCTGCCCAGCTGCGACGGTAGGTGGCGCCGTGGGCCGCGAGGGAGGGAGGGAGGGCAGGGCCGTCTCCCGCGGCTGGCCAGGCTGGCCAGAGTCAGGCTGGACGCAGCAGGAGCCTGTGCACAAGGGCCAGGCCAGCTGGGCGGTGCGTCGGCTCTGTACCATGGCCCCCGCGGCCCTCACCCGGCTCGGCTTCCCCGGGAGACCCCAGGGCGGCCGCGCCACAGCCAGGCCCCTGCGGCTCTGGGCGGCCGGGGCAGCGTGCGTTGCAGCTGGGCTCACAGCAGGGGCTGCCCCAGCCGCTCCAGAGCCCCGTCGCCGTGCAGCACCCACGGGAGGGAAATGGAGGGATGGTCCAGTCTCGCCCTGTCCAGACCACGGCCTCTCCGCCAGGGTTGTCCGCGGGAGACCCCGTTTCCCAACAGGGCCGAGCGGGCGGCGCGGGCCCCTGACGGGCACCACGGCGGGCACCACGGCGGGCACCGGTGCACAGCGGGGCCGCGCTCGGCCCAGGACACACGTAGCGCCCACGGGAGCTCGGGCGGCGCGGCCGGGCCGGCGCTGGGTCTCCCGGACCCTGTCCCGGCCCGAGGGACGCGCCCCCAGAGCCCCGGGGGGGGGTGCCGGGCGCACACGCACAGTCCAACGCGCAGAGCGCACCCCTGCACCCGCTGCACACGCCCGCGTGGGGACACGAGCACGCAGGTGACCGCAGGTGCCCACGGCACACGCTGGCGGCCTTGCACACGCGTGTTCACAGAAACACAGGACAGACAGCGAGCGGAGGCCGCCGCCCAGCGGCCGGGGCTCGGGGTCAGCGCGGCACTTTGGTTTGAACGTTCAGCACCAGGTTGTTTCCGTGATCAGCGCGTGGAGAGGGAGCGCTCACCAGGCGCCCCGTGCTGGCAGGGGGAGCGTCCGCCGTGCTCAGGGCGTCCCAGCGCGGTCTGTGTGCGCACGTCCGCTGCTCTCAGGGCCCGCTGGAGCAAGAGCGCCAGGGCAAGGCTCCCCTTCAAAGGCCTTAGCGTTGCTCACGTGCACTAGCACCCAGTTTCTTTTCTTAAGCAGCCCCCAAAACCCACAGCAGGATAAGTCACGCGTGCATGCAGCTGAGCGGACACTCTCTCCCCAAGACAGGAGCTTGCTGTCTGCCAGGCCAGCCTCGGCGAGACTAGGTTGGGGACCGCTGCGGCCGGCACTGGCCCTGGGCAGGGCAGGCTTCCCAGTCACCCCAGTCCGGCTCCCCCGCAGGCCGAGGGGTGGAGGCCGCGGCCGCTGAGCCTGGTGCAGAGCCGTGTGGTCCTCGGCTCGCAGAGGATGCGCAGCCATCGGGGTCGCCCACTACTGCTGGTCCCGGCACCATGGTGCTCTGGCCCCGGGACTCTGCCCGGAAGAGGACTTGCCCGGCTCAGGCCACGGGGATTCTTGATTCCGTATCAATGGCTGCTGTGCTCAGTGGTTTGGTATCTAACCAGACTGTTTCCTGGCCCTGCCCAGCAGCTGACCACTCCTTGCCCAGCTCAGTCCCTCCCTCCCTCCCTCCCAATACTTCTGTCCTAACCACCTTCTTCGTCCCCACCTACTGGATCCCCAGAGCTGGTTCCCGCACCCCCATGTCCTCACACCAGGAGGCCAAGGCCTCTGGGGCAGTCCCTCTGAGGGCGCTGGCTGCAGCAACACTGCTCCCTGGGCCCACGCACCGCCCAAGGGCCTCCCCACGCCTGGGCTGAGTCCTCGGGTCAGTCTGCCAGGGGTGGCCAGGAGGCCTTGGGCAAGCCAGCGAGCCTTGTGGGTGCCCAGCACAGGCCATTCAGCACAGCCCCCTGGCCTTGACGGTGAGCTCATGGCCAACAGGACTTGGAGAGGGCCTGGTCAAAACCAGCCTGAGGCCCAGAGTGGCGCCCAGAAGCCGCGCTCTCTGCAGACACAGCATGCTCCCCTGGAGGACGGCACGGTCTGCAGGGCTGAGGCTCCCAGAGCTTGGGTAACAGCAGGCGCGGCGGCCGCCTGGGCAGGACCCGGTCTGGAGGCGCGGGCTGCCCGCGGGCTGAGCATCCTGGAGCTGAGGCGAGGCCCGGGTGTGCCCCCCCGAGACGCCTGCACCCGAGGCGCGCCCCCCACGGGGACAGGGGGTGGAGGCCCTGTGTCACTGCTGCTGCAGAACCTACCAGGGAAGGATGAGCCTGCGAGGGCAGGGTGTTGGGAGGTGCTGGCTCTGCGGGCGTCGGGGTCATGCCGACGGCTTGGGGTTAACTGCGAGGATCGTTCCTGTCGGCCTCTAAAATCTCAAGCAATCTCCTCAACCCCCAGGGCTGCTTTATCGTAACAGACGACACAGCAGAAGGATATTTAAACCTTAAAAAACCCCAATTCTCAGCAAAGGAAGAAGAAGCCAATGTTGACCTTAACGTGTCACATCCCGTGATGTCAGAGGAGCTGCCCGCATCTCCTCGCGGGGAGCCCCCTCGCTTCAGTCTTGGAAAAATAACACGGGCGTTGGGCGACGTCACCCTCTTTGTATGTGGGGAAAGGCAAAGGCCAGGGAAATCTTTGATTTATTTTATTCCGCGAGTTTGCGGCAACTGGCAGGTTCCAAGCCGCTTCCCACCGCAGTCAGACTCACCCCGCCTCCTCCCGCCCTGTGCCTGCCCCGGGAGGGCTGCTGGGGCTGTTGTCTCCCCCACCCCGCCCTGAGGGGGATCCTGCAGCAGTTGGCATCCCTTCTGGCCGTTCCGCTCAGCATCACCCCCTCGGGCCACCCTTGCCTCCTAAAGGGCAGCTGCGCTGGCCGCCCACCCTGCCCCCGCCGGGCACGGGCTGCGCCTGCCCTGGTTGCTACTGAGGACGCTCTAAAAGCCCCTTGTCCTAGCGGGCCTGTGGGCCTGACCCTAAGGTGCCTTTCCTGTTTTAAGCCCTGTGCGGAGGCTACATCCACGGCACGAGCGGGACGGTGCTCTCCCCCGGGTTCCCGGACTTCTACCCCAACTCCCTCAACTGCACGTGGACCATCGAAGTCTCTCACGGGAAGGGTAAGGCCGGCGCCTGCCCGGACGGCACTGCGGGGGCGAGAAAAGAGAGAGCCTGCGGCTCCGTGTCTCCGTGTCTTCGGGGACGGGTCTCTGAGCACGGTGCCACGCGCAGGGTCGGCCTCATGTTCTGCTCCGCTCCCGTAGGGGCGGCCGGGGGCGGGGACAGTGGTGAGGAAGGGGGCCACGCCCAGTGGATGTAAGGGCTGGCTCACCCGAAGGAAATGGGGGACGACCCGAGGGGACTCTGCGGGGGCCTGGGACCCTGGGCCAGAGCTCCGGGGGCACCACCCAGGTGGCTGCCCACAGCTCCCGCTGTGCGCCTGCGGGCCTGTGTCTGCGCCTGTCTGTGTCCTGGCGCCTGGCTGGAGGCCTGCCTGTCTGTCTGTCCCTGCACGGGCTCATCCACCTCCGCTCACTCGCCCACGCGGGTCCCCCCCTCCCGCCTCCCTCCCTCGAGCCGCTCTGTCTGCCCAGCCCCCACCTGGCCTTCCCACCCGGGACGCGGCTCTGCTCACTGAGGCCACATAGTCTCCGCGTCCGGAGCCGCCCGCAGCTCACGCCCCCTCTGGCCCAGGCGTCCAGATGATGTTCCACACCTTCCACCTGGAGAGCTCCCACGACTACCTGCTCATCTCGGAGGACGGCAGCTTCGCGGCGCCCGTGGCCAGGCTCACCGGCTCGGTGCTGCCCCACACTGTCAAGGCCGGCCTGTTCGGCAACTTCACCGCCCAGCTCCGCTTCATCTCCGACTTCTCCATCTCCTACGAGGGCTTCAACGTCACCTTCTTGGGTACGCGGGCTCTGCGGCCGAGGGCGGGCGAGAGTGTGTGAGTGTCTTAAGTGTGTGCGTGAGTGTGGGTGCAGAGTGTGCGTGAATGTGTGCGCGCCTGTGGGTGCAGAGTGGCGGGGGGGAGTCACAGGCAGGTGCTGGCACGGGGTGACCGGGAGGGAGGGAGTGGGCGGCCCTCCCAGAAGCTGGCCCAGCCCAGCCCACCGCCTGCCAGCCACAGAACGCCTCTTGGCCTACAGACCCCGCAAACTCTCCCCCTGAAAAGTGTCCCCCGAAGACTGGCTGCCCCTCTCTACGCCCACAGGAGCGTAGACAGAGTCCTCCGCGGGACGGGGCGGGGCCGCGCTGCTCCGTCCTTTGGGCCTCGACGGCCCCCGCAGAGCCGGCAGGCCAGGGCCGCCGCAGCAGGGGTGGGCTCCCGCGCTGGCAGCCAGCCGCGACTCCCAGGACGGCAGAGCACGCTCGCCCTGGCCTCCGTGGCTTTGGGGCAGTCTGAGGGACGCTGGCGTGGAGACCGATGCGCCGTCTCCAGCCGCGGCCAGGTCCGCGGTGGGCGGCAGAGCAGACGGCGCAGGCCTTTGGGGGCTGCCTCCTCTGGGGCCACACACAGCAGCTCCGCAGGGCCCGAGCTCAGCTCGGGCAGGAGCCTTTCCTTCTGGAGACATTTTGCCTGGACACCAATTGGCACTAAATTAATGGCGCTTATTTCTTAAATGTCCAGATAAATAGCGACTTCTTCATTCAAATGAAGCGCTTACCCTCGGGGGCTTTCCGGGTGGCGCGAGGTCAGCCTTTTGTCCTGGGAGCAGCCTCGTGGGGCGCTGGGTCAGCGCCTGGGGTCCCTGTGTGTCCCCAGCGCCCTGAGTCTCTGCCCCGCGTCTCCGCCTGCTCAGAGTACGACCTGGAGCCCTGCGAGGACCCTGGCGTCCCGGCCTTCAGCCGGAGGGTCGGCTTCCAGTTTGGCGTCGGGGACGTGCTGACCTTCTCCTGCTTCCCGGGGTACCGCCTGGAAGGGGCCACCAAGCTGACCTGCCTGGGCGGGGGCCGCCGTGTGTGGAGCGCACCTCTGCCAAGGTGTGTGGGTAGGTGGCCACACGCTTTCATTTCATTCATCCGGGCGGGCTGCGCGGTCAGGGAGGGTGGGCAGCCGGGGCAGTCAGGGGGCAGCCGGGGCCGCGCCTCAGTCTCAGGGCTGAGGAAGAGGGCCCAGAGCAGCTGCCTCGTAGGAGACAGACGCTGCCAACAGGCTGGACACAAAGGAGGCGTCAGCTCCGCCCGGCCGGCCCCATGGGCGTGGAGAGGCGCCGTGAGGGGCCGGGAGAAGGGCGCGGCTCGGGCACTTCTCCAGCACCTGCCGGCTCCTGGGAGGGTGCGGGGCGTCCTACAGCGGGACCCTCGGCAAGGTGGATGCCAAGCGCGCATGTTCTGAATGTCCTTGAGGATCTGGAGGTCGAGGGCATCCTGTTGGGTGCCTTGAGGCGGGGCGGAAGCTCACAGCGGGGCGGTGTCCACTGCCTGCTGAGAACCGTGCCCGGCACCCAGCAGAGGGGCCAGGGCTCAGGGCCAGCTCAGGCCGGTCTCAGCCCCGGACCTGCAATGGGCCTGCCCCGCCAAGAGCCGGCTGAGCCCCGCGGTCACACGATGGAGCCTGGGGCCAGGAGGCAGCCCAGCCTCACGGCTGCTGCCCCAACACAGGCGGGCGGTTGTGAGAACAGGACTCCGCAGCCATGAAAGATGAAACAAATGCAGGGAAGCAGGTGCTTCTGCACTGGGTCTCTCGGGCCTCGGGGTTTCACTGCCGCCCTGAGCAATGTCCGGACGAATCACCACGCCGCGGAGGGGCCGGGCAAGGGCCAGGCTGGGTGGTCCCACTGGGGCGCAGACCCCTCTTCTGCTGCCCGGGCGCCCTCCCCGTGTCTGGGAGGGTTTTGCTTTTTATTGAGCAGTGCATGCGTGTTTTGATCGGTCTGAAGAAGGAAAGGACATGGCATTTAGTGACACACGCAGGTGCACACGCCTGCACACCCATGCGCAGGCACACACGGGTGCACACACCCGGTTTTCTGTCTCACCCTGGTCACAGGCTGTTCATGCGAAGTGAGTGTGCAGGAGCGGTGGCCCCCGCCCGGCTGCCCCACCCCCGCCCCCCAGGGGCCGCTCGGAGCCGGCAGACGCGGGAGCAGCTGGGGGCTGGCGGGCGTCCTGCGAGGCGGGTGCGCTGAGGCCGCGGGCGTCCGGGGTCTGGGCCTTCTAGAGGACCGAGGCGGCTCGGCAGCGGGCGCGTGGGGAGCACTCCCGTCCCGTGGGTGATCAGTCAGACTGGATGGTCAGCTGCGCGTCACAGAGAGGCCGCCCTGGCCTGAAGCCGCGCCCCGTCACGTCAGTGGTTCCACTTCTGAACCCTCTTTTCTCACTGTCCCGTTTACCCCAGCGGAGTGCGGCGCGAGCGTCCGGGGAAACGAAGGCACGCTGCTGTCCCCCAACTTCCCGGCCAACTACGACAACAACCACGAGTGCGTCTACAGCGTCGAGACAGAGCCCGGCAAGGGCGTGCGGCTGCGGGCCCCGACCTTCCAGCTGTTCCACGGTGACGTCCTCAAGGTACGGACGCCCGGGCTTGCCCAGGCTCAGCCACCGCCCGCGCCCCCCACCCCTGCAGGCGTCCGGGACAAAGCGCGACGCCGCGCCCCCCAGTCCACACCTGGACGCGCCACGAGACAGCCCCCGGGCTGCCTTGAGGACTCAGTGGCAGAACACACGGGGCCAGGCCTGGGGCCTGTCTGCACAGAGCGGCTCGCAGAAAACCCGCCCCCCCCCACGGTCATGGTGCAAGTGACCACGCAGGGCCGCGTGGCGGATGGGGGTGGCCCTGGACACGGTCTGGCTCTCAGAAGAAGCCCGGGACACCGTGTCCTGCTGTGGCCTCCCATGCAGAAGGGGGAGGTTCTGTGCCTTAGAGGTCACCAAGAGCCAGCGCCAGGAGGGACGCCCCAGCCTGGGGGCTCAGGACCCAGCCCACCCACCACCCACATTATGCACGGCCCCAGAGGAAAGGCAGGAGGCAGGTGTAGGGGCTCCTAAGCCTCACCTCAATTTATATAACCCCAGCTCCAACTGGGAATTCCCCAGATCGCAAGGCTACACGTGGCGTCCTCGCAGGTCCTCTCAGCACGTGGAGGGGGGTTTGAGCGCAGAGAATGCTGGTCCCAGCGTGAGTGGGCACCATGTCCAGGCCCAGGGCCAAGACTGGGACTCGGCTCTCCTGCCCCCCCCCCACAGTTCCAAGGCGTCTGCTTACCTCCCCCTACATGACATGGCCCCGCCCTGGGCCCCTTGGGGAGCCGCAAGCACGGGAGTGTCGGGGCCTGCGGGTGAGTGTCGTGTCCCGCGCCACGTGGATGGCCTCAGCTCTAGACGCAGCGGGTCTGCAGCAGACTCTCCAGGGTGCGCGCCCATCGGTGCGGGTGAGCGGTGGGCGACTGCGCTGAGCAGGCCTGACAGATGCCGCTGGCTGGAGGGAGCAGGACTCCCTTCCACGATGGCCGCAGCGCCAGGTGTCGATCATAACAAAAAGGCGAAGGCCTGGCTGCCCGGGCAGCTGCGAAGGAGCCGTCGTCCCGGGAACGTCTGTCCTGACACGCGTGTCAGTGAGGGTGCTGATCAGCATCTCAGCGCTAGAAACCCTCAGTGGCAGCATGTCCCTCGGCCGCCCCCACGTGGTGTGGCCAGAAAGAGGCCGCGTTGTGGGCCTCCCCGGGCACGCGGTGCTTCCTGCCGCTTGTGGAAAAGCCAAGTTAAGAGAATCTCGGCCCTGCTGGTGGCGCCAGGAGCGGCCGGGGGCTGGCGGGGTGAGCAGGCTGGACTCAGCCCTGGGGCTTAGCTCCTGTGGAGCTGGGAGAGGCCCTCGCCCCGCAGCTCCATGGCACCTCAGCTGGCCTGCTGCCTCCGGGCGCCCTGCACTGTGGGCTTCCCAGCCCCGGGGCCCGCTGCCAGCGTTCAGGCCCCGCCAGCCTGCACCAGGGAAGCAGGGCAGCATGGTGTGGGGCCCGGTCACCCCAGATGTGCGTCAGGCCCACGCTCCCAGAGCGCTGCTGCCCTCTGAGTTCGGGGTGGGTGCGACACAGCCGCTCGCCAGGGCACTGCCAGTCCCTTCCAGCTCAAAGCCCGTCAGCCCTGAGCAGGCGCAGCCGGGCCGACTCCAGGCAAGGCCCACTCCGACCGCGTCTCCGGGGCCTTGTGGGGTGACAAGAACAGGGGCCCAGGAGAGGCCAGACGAGGGCACGCTCCCCGCGAGCAGACCCTTCAGGCGTGGCTCTGGGGCCAGTCGGCCTGACCAGCTCACTGTTGGGCCAGCGGTGGGCTCTCAAGCCGCAGCTGCATGAAGGGGTGTTCAGGCGGAACTTCCACAAAAGTGTGCCCCACTTTCTGTAACTCGGGGACCATTTAGTGCAAAGTTCTGTCTTGGAAGATCAAGTTCCTTGTTAGGGTGACGGTGACGCCAGTCCCGTGCCGGCTCACGCGGGGTCCTCTCCCCCAGGTCTATGACGGCAAGGACAGTGCCTCGCGGCCCCTGGGCGCCTTCACCGGCAGCGAGCTCGAGGGCCGGGTCCTCAACAGCACGTCCAACCACCTGTGGCTGGAGTTCGACTCCGACGGCTCCGACACCCGCCAGGGCTTCCAGCTCACCTACACCAGTAAGTGTCCCCCAGCCCCCTACCCCTGTTGCGGCCGCAGGGCGCCAGCTCCTGGGCTATTTCTGCGTCCACGGGCAAGTGGCTGTGCCTGGAAAGAAAAATGTGTGTGGAAGAGCTTCCGGGCTTAAAAATGCCGACTGTGACAGAACCAAGGCAAATGCGCGCAGGCTTATAGAGGAGAGCTCTGGAATGTCCAGCGGGGCCACCGCCACGGTCTCTGGATGGCCACCTCGCACCACGCCACAGGTGCCCCCCCGCCTGTCTGCCCTGTGTCGCCCGCTGGCTGTCCACACCGCCGCGTGTCAGACCAGAGGGCGCGTCACACGCACACTTGACCGCATCAGGGGGATAAGCGTTTGCACACACATGTCCACTCAGATTTCTGCCCGGGTGGGAGGGTCCTTGTCACAGGGATTTCCCGGACAACTAAATGCACCATGTGCCCAAGACCGGCGCGGCGGCGTGGACCAGGCCTCCCCAGAGACTGGGTGTGGGCGCTGTGGAGTCGGGGTTCACCCGAGACTGGGCATGGTGGCGTGAGCCGGGGCTCCTCTGAGACTGGGTACAGCGGCGCAGAGTCGGGGTTCACCCAAGACTGGGGGTGCGGCGGCATGGAGTCAGGGTTCACTCGACTGGGGGCGCAGCGGTGTGGAGCCAGGCTCTCCAGGAAACGTGCTCACTTGAAGGTGAACTCGAAGACAGCTAAGGAAGGTAAAGGCCAAGGAGAAGAAACGTGTGTTTTCAGATATGGCAGCTGTCACACGAGCATTTTGGTAATGGACAGAGTCAGATGAGCAGCTGGGAGGGTGACAGCACGTTACGTGGACAGCCGGTGAGTGGCCGGGTGGGTGGACAGCACATTACGTGGACGGCAGTGAACTGAGAAGCGTGGACGATCAGGAAACATCAGCCTTTCACCGGGCCGGCCGTGGGAGTCTTCACGGCACAGACGCGTGGCTCGGGGCACTGGGGGCTTCGCGCGCTGGCCCACGAGCGCGAGTGACCGTGGAGACCGACTCATCGCACACGGGCAAGGACGCAGAGAGACAGGCCGCCTCAGCCCAGCGCCCCACAGTCAAGTGTAGCCGGCAACTCCCAGCAAAGTTTCGTTTTCACGTCGCTTTGAAGAGATTCTGAAAGTGGAAAGCAGGAAGATTACGCCACGTGCGAAGTAACTGAGCAGAACTGGCGCCGGAAGTCTGTTCTCCACCGTGATCCCGCTTTCCAGAGCTTCTCCCTGTGGAAGGGGCTTCAGGGGGCCCGGGGCCCCCCCGCGGCTGTCCCCGCCTGTCCCCACGAGTGTCTCCCGGGCCCCTGGTGACGCCCCCTCATGCTGAGCACAGTCCCAGGCCGCTGGCCGCTCCCGGGCCCTGCAGTCCTGGCTCTCCTGGCAGCCATGCCCCCGGGTCCATGCGCCTAACCCACTCCCTGCCCCGGCTGCGCCCCACGCACGTCTGGGCCCTTAGCCAGCGCCTCCCCATGGGGCCCACGCCACCTTCATCTCTCGCCACGTCCCGCCCTGGCGACGGCTGCCATCGCCCTCCAGCTACGTCCAGCCAGGATGACTCGTGGTGTCTGAGCTTTGGGTCCTCGCGCTCACTGTGCAGAAGCTTCTGGAAGGCCCCAGAGCGGCATCTCTCCGGGCGGAGACCCTGCCTTTAGGATCCTGGTTCCTCTCTTTGTTCCGGTCGGCGTGTCGGGAGTCGGGCCCGGGCTGCTGACCTTCTGTGGGGTCTTGGTTCCTCCTGCAGCTGTTGTGACTCAGTTTCCCCGTGGCGTCCAGCCCAGCCGCCCCGCCCTTCCTCCGAGTAACTTCCGGAGAGTGGGATCTGTGGGTGTGTCATGGGCGCTGTCCAGCTGTGACCACGTAGCAGCGTAGACTCTGGAAACAGCAGAAAGTCATATTGGCGGTGACTGACGGCCGTTTAGCTCCTCGGGCGAGCCCATCCTGGGGCCGGGGGGGAGGTGTCCGGGCCTCTTGTCCCACTCGCGGCCCCTGGGCCAGGGCTGGCCGGGGAGGCGTCCCTCGGGCCGAGGTCCTGCCAGTTCGGAAAGGGCTCCGGTCATGATGAAGCGGTGACGGTGCCAATAGCTCTGAAATCAAAATATGATTAACTACAGACTAAATTCCTAGATTAAACACCAAGTAATTAAGTCTATGAAACCCCAGACTCCTACAGTGGGATCAGACACCTGATTCAAATAGTCATCCCTAGAAGATGCTTTGGAAATAAATGGTTTTAAATCGCTTGGAGAAAATTTCTAGCGCGTGAGGCTATGAAAAGGCACTTCCGACTATTTTCAAAAGACTTTCGTAATTGCCTCTTGCTCGTTAATTGCGTTGCTTAGGGAAACTGATATTTCAGGCTTTCAGACCCTAATTAATGTGCACGCACGAGCCAGTCGGGGCACGTGACCAGAGTAGAAATGCGGCTCGGCGAGCGCCCGTGGCGTCCGGGGGGACAGGTGCCTGCACCCACCTTCCCCCCTCCCGCCCCCGTGCCCTCCAGCACCGCCATCTGAGCGCGGGCCCCGGCCGACAGCTCCTCAGTGTGTCTTCAAAGCAGAGGCTGCTTCTCTGACACTCCCCTTCCATGGCCTCGAAGCCGCCAGGGGTCGCGCCTTTGGGCGCCCGCCGTCTCGCCTTCTGTGTGTGGGGACCCCGTTCCAGGCGACACTCCTGCTGGGCCTGAGGCTCGGGTGTGCTGACACTGGACTACAGACCTCGGCTGAGCCCCCGGCGGGAGCGAGGTACAGGCTGGCCCTGGAAGGGAAGCCCCACCCTGCCTCCCTCCTGTGCCGGCCGTGGGGGCGCTCCCGGCGCAGGGTGCTGACTGGGGGTGTGACTGAGCCTCTCCCAGAGCATGTGGCTTGGCAACGTGAACAGGGGCTTGTGGGCACCTGCCTCTGCCCACGGGGCGCCTGCCCAGCCCACCTGGCCCTCCCCGGAATGTGCGTGGACCTCGGCTGCGTTGGCCTGAGTCTCACCAGCCTCCCGGAACCAACAAGTGGCGAGCCACCGCCCCCCACCCCCAGAACCCAGACGGCTCCGCTCTGTCTGCAAGTGTCTCCTCATGCAGCAGGACTGAAACCCCCACCGGGAACTCTGAGGCCATCAGAATTGTCCCCAGCTCCTGTCTTGACTCTGGAATAAGCTCAGAGCTGTCAGTCAGACACAGGAGCCATTATGGGGAAAATAACTATGTCTGTCTGATAGCAGGTGCATAATAAATATTTATTGAATACACTTTAAGAACATTTTCTAAAAAAAGGACCAGAATAAAAGCAATTGACTTCAGAATTCAGGCCCAGCCAGGGCTGCCTCTCCTCCCTGTTCCCGAGGGTCGTGGAGCTGGAGGCCTGGGTGGGACTGGACCTGGGTGCTTGTGTGGGCGCCTCGCCCCGCCTGTGCGGAGGACACATGGACACGTCCCCGCAGTGCCCACACGGGCAGGCGGGAAGGAGCTGCACCGGCTCCCGGGAGGGACAAAGGCACCCACCAGCCCCAGGGGGCAGCAGCTGGGCAGCCGCCAGAGGGTGCTAGTCGCCTCGTGGCATCTGCTTTAGCACCGTGGACACCAAGAGTGGCAGCCCCCTGGTCTAGCCCCAGGGCATGACAAGACACAGCTGGGCTGCCGGGTGCTCGCCCCGGACGTTGGAGACTCGGAGACACCCCGGCGAAGTGAGGTTCCTGCCATTGCAGTAAAGCCAGCCCCACCTTCAGAGCCCAGGGGCCGCCCACACCAAGCTGCTGCAAGAGGGGCCTGGCCGCGGGGTGACCGTGAGGGCCTTGGCGTCCACACGGTCTGACCAGCCACCGCCTGTCACGTGGACGGAGCCGAGAGCCAGGGCCATATCGGCACCGTGGACTCGCTGAGCGGTTGGCGAGCCTTTGCGGGAGTCCCGTCCCGGAGCACCGCAGAGACTGCCGCAGCCCTGGAGCCGGGGACGCCCGCCCGCAGCAGGCGGAGAGGCTGCCCCTCACCCAGGTGCCAAGGCCGGGGAGCCCTCTGCAGTGCGGCGTGATTTCCCCGGGGCCCAGTTTTGTGAATAAGTCCTTTTAATTTTGCAATTAGCTGTTCTACTTTGTGATGGTGGGTAACTGTTCCACACGGCTGTGTCCAGCTTTTGGGACCGATGGCTGGACTGCTGGCCACTGGTACTGGGAGGCACCGAGCCCAGAGAAGGCGACGTCAGTAACTGAGGGGCCAGGCTCAAACTCGAGCGTGCGGCTGGAGACTGAGAACATGAAGGTGCACAGAGGCTTCACCAAACGCAGTAAAACAAACATTCTAGGGCGAGCCAGGACGCCTCCTGTCCGTTCTCCTGGGGCGATAAGAGCAGTGACCGCGGTGAGAGCGCCGGCAGGCCCCGGAGCTTCCGGGAGGGTCATTCTGGGGCGGGCGGGGTCTGGGGTGCAGCCCCGTGGGGCTGGAGGGAGCCGGTCACGGTCATGTCTCTGCCGTGGCTCCCCTGGCACGGGCCAGGGCATTCTGGATCCTGTAACTGAAAAAAGCCCCGTCCACGCCCGAGCGGGACTGTCCACGCTTCCAGGCCCAGCGTATCCGCTCGCCATGCCCTCCTCGGGGTCACGCTCACCTCCACCCCCAGGCCTCCTGCTTCTCCCTCCTGCTGCAGCTGCACCCGCACTGCCTGAGCGCCGCACATGCCCGTCTGCGCCCCGTGCAGCCCTGCCCTCCCCGGCCCTCCCCCCAGGCCGTGTCCACTCAGGCAGGCAGGGAGCCCTCGGGCTCCAGCCCCCCTCACCTGCCCCCACGTGCTTAGAACAGCGCTCCCGCGAGACACGGAAGCTCCTGGAAACAGCTCTGCCCGGGACACGGGCCCCCCAACCGGGGATTTTGGGGGCCTCAGCCCAGTGTTCTATTTCCGTGGCCCCCAGGGCCACCCCCTCTGCCTGCCGGGCCATCACAGGCGGAGCATTAGCGTGTGCGCAGGGATCACGCGTCACGTTTAAAACGGGTTTGACTCCCGGCCCGGGCTGTGGTGGCTCCGTGAGTTCCGTCCGCCTGTGCCCCGTGGCTGCTTCTGGATTTCCCTCTGCCGCGCGGGGCTTCTCGTGTGACACGATCCGAGCCCTTGGACCGCGGGGTCTCGGGGTCACAGGGGACAGCAGAAGCGCACGGGACAAGGAGTTACACAGGGACAAGCTGGCGAAGCACCGGCCGGAGACCAGTGCCGGCTTACAAACAACGTTGACGCATAATCTATCAGAAAATAACTTACAGTCACACGCACTTCACCCACGTTTCATTCCCGAGGCAGAGGAGCTCTGTCTGAAGCCAGAGCCCGCGGCCATCCCGGGAGATCCCAGCCGGCGAGCTCCGAGCCCCGTGAGCCGACGCCGGCCGCACGAGTCCTCCCCGAGCCCCCTCGTCACGGAGGCGTCATCAAGAGAATGAACGAGAAAGAACGTGTCGGTGTGGGGCCGCCTCCTGTCCACTGAGCGGGCGTGGGAAGCATTTTTTGTTTGGGGCATTTCCACACGCGGCAACTTCCGCTGATGACCGGAGAGATGGCTGCCAGAGCAGGGTGTTCTCCGCATCGAAGATGTCCAGGGAAGGACGAGCCGATAGGTTTCCAGAAACATCCAAAGCTTCATTTAGCCCTTCTCGGTGCCCTCAGGTGCGAGCCGGCAAGGCCTCTCCGGTCACGTCCTCCGTGGAGGGGGCTGGCAGGGCTGGCGGGGCCAGGCCCCCTCCCGTGGGCTCAGGGGGACCTGCGTACCCTCCTGGGGCCTCGCCCGGGGCCCGGGGCGCGCCAGGCGCTGGGGCTGGAGTGGGAGCCATGACCGCCGACGCGTGGTCAGAGATTGAGGAGACGCCGAATCTAATCCTCAGGTAGCGAGGCTGTCGTCACTGCGGGAGCCCCACGTAGCGGTTCTCACCCGCCGGAGGCCTGGAGCCTGTTTTGGCCGGGAAGTTTTCCCATTGCGTCTCCGAGTGTGTGTCTTAAGAAAGTGCTGGAGACAGAGAGGAATTGAATTACTGAATAGATTCAAACCACAGTTGCAACTCTTAATAGTTTGGACACAAATAACTTGATTTAATCTTTTTAAAAGCTCTAACAACATAAAGAAAACACAGAATCACCCTCTGAACTCTGACTTCTTACAGACTTGAGAGAGAAAAGGATATTTCTATTTTCAGTCATAACTCTTGATCTCCCTAACACCGATGCTTCTAAAGTCTTCCAGGTTCTCGTGAAAACAAAGTACCTCTACTTGGGAGGAATGTCTTTGCAGATCTAAACAGAAAATCCTAACTATTTCTGAGGTATTTTGATCAGAGCGCAGGCAGATGCCCTCCCACAGCAGACTCAGAGTCAGCTCGAGCGGCAGAGCCTCCCGGGATTCTGCCACCACGTCGGCTGGGACGGAGCAAACGCGGGAACTCTCAGAAGGTGGCTCGTGTGACCCCCGAGGGGCCGCGGAGGGAGGGTCTGCCGTGCAAGCCGTCTGGGGAGCCCCCAAGAGGCTCATCACCCCGTCCGCAGCGCCTCAGCTGGTGCGTCCGCCTGGAGCGGCGACAGTTCCTGAGCCCGGGGGACCTGTGAGCGAAGAGGGCGCGACGGTGGGCTGGACACTGGACGCCTGGATCCTGGAGCGTCCAGATGCTGCTCCGCTCTCGGACGGGCGGGGGCTGTTTGCCATGTGGCTCTGGTGGGGCTGAGGCTCGGGCTTCCTGCGCGGCGCGGGGCTTGGCGACACCGAGAGGGAGTTATGTGACCCGTAGAGAACGGAAGCCTGGGAGAGGAGAGCCCGGGGCGAGCTCACGTCTCCAGTCAGGCCATGGGACGGGCTGGCGCTCCCGGCTGGGTGAGGCGCGAGGCAAGGAGCGGACTCTCCCTTGGCAGACAGCGACGCGCCGCAGGCCTCGTGGCGGGTGCTTTTCTGTTCCTTGCTTGGTGTTTAATGCCCCTTCCATCTCCAGAAAGGTTTCCGCGCCGGCTTTGGGGCCGGAGAAGATGCTCCTTCCTGCACGAACTGTGGCGTGGTGTGTTCTTGGGTCTCAGGGTGCGTCAGGGGTGTCCAAGCCGGGGAGCTGACTCGTGAGGTCAGTGTCCCTAAGCGGCGGCTCCTGCTCGCAGGACTCCGTGCAGGGCCCGAGCCCGGGGGTGCCGGTCAGGTGTGTGTGCTGCAGGCGAGCGTGGCCTGGAGTGAGCCCCTGGGAGCCGCGTTCCGCCTTCCCCAGACTCGCGCGTCCCCCGCTTCTTTCCACGCTCCTTTCGCCCACCGTGACCGGCTGCCCTCAGACCACAGCATCTGCACCTGCTGTCTGTCCTCCCGCATGCTCTCTGCAGGCCCGGGCGGCCGGGCTCGGGGGTCACAGGGGGCTGGCCGGGGAGGCCTGGGCGGCCGGGCTCGGGGGTCACCGCGGCTGGCCGGGGAGGCCTGGGTGGCCGGGCTTGGGGGTCACCAGGGTGGCCGGGGAGGCCTGGGCGGCCGGGCTCGGGGGTCACAGGGGGCTGGCCAGGGAGGCCTGGGCGGCCGGGCTCGGGGGTCACCAGGGTGGCCGGGGAGGCCTGGGCGGCCGGGCTCGGGGGTCACCGCGGCTGGCCGGGGAGGCCTGGGTGGCCGGGCTTGGGGGTCACCAGGGTGGCCGGGGAGGCCTGGGCGGCCGGGCTCGGGGGTCACAGGGGCTGGCCGGGGAGGCCTGGGCGGCAGGGCTCGGGGTCACCAGGGTGGCCGGGGAGGCCTGGGCGGCGGGGCTCCGGGGGTCACGGGGGGCTGGCCGGGGAGGCCCGGGCAGCCGCAGGCAGACAGGGAGGCTTCGGGGAGGCCGGCGCTGCCCCGCCCCGCCCCGCCCCGCCCCGCGAATCTGCGCTCAGACCCTGGGGCTTCTTGGGGAGCCCCGAGCCTCAGGAGCGGGCGCTGCTCCCGACGGGGCCTCCCTCCCGGGTGGGGTCTGCCCCCCCCCCTCGCCGCCCCGGCTGCGCAGCTCGGAGCCCGGGGGAGGGGCGCCGGCACTGAAGGGCTGTTTCCCGGGAGGGCGCGGACGCGCAGGGCTGAGGCGGCTCCTCGCGCCACCGCAAGTCGGTTGTGGCAGGTGCGCCCCACAGACCCTTTATGGAGCGGTGGACTTCCGGGATGGTGGAATGGACCAATCAGGTGGGAGCTATGAGCTGATTGGTGCTCAATGGTCCAATCAGATTTTTGCTGCCAGGACCGGCCTCTCACCGCGAGTTAGGCAGTTGAGGCTCAGAAACCTTTTATGTAAAGTGCATGTCCAGGACTGTGGAATGGACCAATCAGATGCTATGGGCTGATGTGTAAATGGTCCAATCAGCCACGAGATTGAAAAATGGTCCAATCAGACTGGTGGGCGGGGCTCCCTGAGCCAGGATATAAGTCAGGGTGCGGGGGTCCTGCGGGGAGACGCGGCTCTGGCCTCCCAGGAGGGCGCTTCGCTCAGGGAGACGCCGCTCCGCCGCTCCGGCCGCCCCGCCCGCCCCGCCCGCCCCGCCCGGAGGCCCGGGCAGGGTCGGGCCCGGCTGGCGGGCGGCCGCAGGGCCGGGGCGGGCTGCGCCGGCCACACAAGGTGGTCCCGGGCCGCGGGTCTCGGGGAGGCTCCCCCTGCGCTAGGGAGCGGCGCGGGCGGGCGGGGGGCGGGCGGGCGGGCCCCGTGGCGGTGGCCGCGTTCCCGGTCGGGCTCCCTCCCTCCCCGGCCCCCCCAAGCTCCTCTCCGCTTCCGCCCCGCAGGCTTTGACCTCGTGAAGTGCGAGGATCCCGGGACCCCCAGCTACAGCTACAGGATCCGCGACGACGGCCACTTCGCGGACACGGCGGTCGTGTACAGCTGCAGCCCCGGCTACGCCCTGCACGGCAGCGCCACGCTCACCTGCCTGGGCGGCCACCGCAGGGTGTGGGACCGGCCGCTGCCCTCCTGCGTGGGTGCGTCCCGGGCGGGCCGGGCGGGGTGGGGTCTGCTCGCCCGCCGCGGGGTCCCGGCCCGCCGTCCCGCCTGCGGCCCTCGGGGGCTGTGGTGAGAGCAGAGCAGGCTTGGCCCCGCGCGTCCCCGGGGCGGGAGGTCGGGGTCTCTCCGCAAGAAACGTCGCGGGCCTGGGAGACGGCGCTGCTGAACTGGCTTTCCTGGGTGGGTGTTCAGGGGGCCCCAGGAGCGCCCCGAGTAACCGGCTCCCTGTCTCTTGCAGCGGAGTGTGGGGGCCAGGTCCACGCAGCCACCTCGGGGCGCATCTTGTCTCCGGGCTACCCGGCCCCCTACGACAACAACCTGCACTGCACATGGGTGCTGGAGGCCGACCCGGGGAGGACCATCAGGTACCGCGCGCCTGGGCCCCGTCACCTGCAAAGGTGGGCGGGTCATGGATGGCTCCAGAACTTAGTTCCTTAAAGCATCTCTGCCCCCGACACACAAGGGGCTGCAGCCTGGGGGTTCTGTCCTGGGGCACAGGCCTGCGGCTCCCAGCCTCTCAGGCCAGAGCCTGGGCGGACAGTGGGGACTGTCCGGTTCCTCCAGCGGCTGGTGGGGAGGACAGTTCTCAGCGCCGGGGCGCCTGGAATCCCTGCGTGCGCGTCCTCCGCTGACAGCCCTGTGCGGGCGGCGCCTGGGCCGGAGGCCCTCTGAGCCCCGAGCAGGCTGAGTGAGCACAGACCACTTTCTGCTCGAGGCAGGACACAGCCCCAGGCGCTGGGGTCTGGACAGGGCTGTCCGAGCACGTGCTGTTCAAGCAGCTGAGCTGGACTTGACAAAGAGCGACGTCCCGGCGTGCAGTAGACTCAGCCACACGAAGAGCGGCGTGTGCGCATTTCCCAAGGGACGGGCCAGAGCCGGCATAGGGACGACTGCGTGGCCAGCTCCCGGCAGGTGGCGCCCGTGCTGCCCTCACGCGGCTGTGCTTGGTGCTGGAGGCCCATTTCAGCAGAAAGTCGTGTCAGGAGTCCCTGAAAGGAGGAGACAGCGTCGTCGGTGAAAACTGAGGGCTGAGGGGAGGGGGGAGATGAGGCAGTGAGGAGACACTGACGCTTGGTGAGGTGCAAGTATGTCCTGCTGAGGGTCTCGGCGGGTCTTTATACATTACGGCGAGCGGTGAGATGACATCACCGTAAGCATTGAAGCAAAACAATCATTCCATATTTTCTCATGAACATACAGAGACCCTCCTGGGGTCCTACCAAAAGGGCACTTCTTTGATCCCCTTAAGGAAAACATCAGCGACAATTAGTTTTCTTAGTGCAACCGCAACTCGTTTCCCATCATGATCAATCACCTACGACAGCCCAGTAGTCGGTAACAATCACCCTATTAAACTTTCCTAATTTTGCAGCGGGCGTGGAAGTCCTACCCTATATGCTGTTGCTAAAATCAGCCTATCTCCCCAGCACACGCATAATCCAGCTAATTTATCAATGACTTCAAAGTGGCCTAAGGTAACTCATCAAGTCTATTTTAATCCTACGGAAGTCTAGCTCTTAACTGGAAATACCGAACCCCCACACGGCCTGCAAACTGTTGACCTTTTGCATATCCCAGGAAGCATCCTGCCGCCGCAAACACGTTCCCCCTGGGGTAGGCCATGGTTTCCAAGCACAGCTGGTCAGGGCAGCTTGTTCTCCATAGTTCTCAGGGCCGAAACATTTCTTTCCTGGCTACACCTTAGCAATTTTACTTTCTTTTGTAATAGTTCATAGGTAAGAGCAACGGGCCAATTAACGCCTTGGCCGGAATTAGGTTTTCACAAGCCAATTTATAACTAACTTACTTTTGCATTAACCAAGAACAAGCAGAAGAGCATGAGCAGGCGTTGCTGAGGAAACTCCCTAGTTCAGGTCTTCTGGGAAGTGCAGAACTCCCCTCTTCCCGGGAGTCTCCCCCAGTGCCCGGACCTTGTCAAGAGACAGCATGGGTAGCGCCGCCTACGGCAACGTGGGTCTTGTTCTTTATTTTAATTGCGTTTCTGCAAGTGTAATTGTCTGGAAAACTCACTTGGAAAGTTTTTCCGCTCCTGATAGCTCGTAGGTAGGAAGTTTCACCTGAGACCGCCCTTAGAAAAGCGCTTGCGGGATGAGGACATCAGAAACGTGTCGCGGCTGTCAGCTGGCGCCGCTCCGAGGAGGGGCCGGGATGCCGGCCACGGGCCTTGCGACCTAGGGAGGCGGCAAGCCCGGCTTAGAGGCCCAGAAATATTTCGGTTTGCTTCTGAGCAGACGTGCAGATCCCAGGACAGGCGGGCTGACCCACGCACCCAGGCTCGGCAGGCATAAGCGCCCCAAGTCGCCCTTTCCTGTGAGGCCGCAGGGAGCGCCCTCATCTTTGAGAAGACAAGGGGGAGCCATCTCAAGGCGCCGGCACGCCCCGGAGCGAGGGGCGGTGACCAGGACTGGCGCTCGGCCGGGGAGGGATTGGGTGCCCGGCGCTGGCCCTGGGCCCTCCCTGCTGCCTGTGAGGCCTGTGGCCGGCCGGCTGCTGCTTTCCCGTCATTTCTGGCACCTGCACAGCAGCCCCACCCTGTCACCTCGTGGGCCTCTGCGGGGTCTCCGCACACGGCGGAGCGCAGGCCAAGAACGTGCCTCCGAGAGTCGCCTGCAGGCATGAAGGGGTGACGCACAGAGGGCGAAGCTGGGCCCGCAGACGGGCATGGGGGTGGCTCAGCCTGGTGTCCGCCCGAGGTGCGGCCTGGCTGGGGCGAGGGCGACGTATGACAGCAGAAGTCACCGAGCCGGCCTCTCCTGCCCGCTGGCTGCTACCCGCATCCCCGCTTTGCTCCCCGACTCCTGCCTCACCTCCGTTCCCGTCCTGTTCCTACACCCGCCCCCAGCAACCCGTCCGCTTCCCTGGGCCCCCCTTTCCCTCCCACGCTCCCGACGCGCGCGGCTGCACTGGCACCTCCGCCGCCTCCCGCACTGGCTCCCCAGGCCTGGACCCGAGCCCCGTGTGCCTCTTCGCACCACCCCAGCACCTGGCCCTCTTCACTCCCGACGCTCATCTGACGTGGCTGGACGTTCACAGACGGGCCTTTTGAAAGGAGTGACGGACACGTCGGACAGCCACGCCTTGGCGCCGCGGGCCGGGCGGAGCCGGGGAGGGGGAGACGCCGGCCCCTGGGCCTCAGGTCAGCGTCCCCTCTCCTGTGACGTGGGAGCGCGTGTATGATTAGCGTCTCTGAGTAGCTTCCCGGACCCTCTCTGACTGGGGCCGACAGTGGCATCAGTTCTGTCTCGACGCTGCTCTGTGAGCGGCAGCGGCCGGTTCCCTTGCCCACCGGCGCAGCGCGTGAGGATACGTGCAGGCGTGTTTGTGGGGCCTCCCGAGTTCTCCCCGCTTTGGTGCGACACCTGAGGAGTGTTGCCGAGAAGTACCAGTGTTGGAAAGTCGTTTGCTCTAACCCTGGCGCCCGGGAGAACTGGAGTTAAACTCTGGTGTTTGTGTTGCTAGTTTCTCGCTGCAAATGCAAGCGTGTAAAAGCTGCTGGCTCAGCGCTTTCGTCAGGTTCACACGAGCGCCCGCCGCGCTGTCCTGAGGTGTTCCAGGTGACGATCATGCCCAGGCTGCCCGCCCTCGTGGCCCTGCCGCCTTCTGGGCGGCCCTGGTGACAGCCCCGCCTGAGGGGCCTTCGCTTACCTGACTCCCTGGGGATGTCTGGCTTGTCTCAGCGCTTCTCGCCAGGGCAGCCGCGCCCTGGCCGCCTGTGTGGGTGGGCCCCCGGGCCGCCGGCAGGTCAGCATTGGCTTCAATGGAACAGACGTGGCTCCCCCAGTTGTGAGAGGTGGAGACGCCACGTTCTCAGGAGGGAACGATCTTCGCATCTTAGTCTGACGGGAGACAGGCGTCTCTGCCAACGGCCTCCTCGGCTTTCCTGGAGGCCCTGGCCTCGCGGCCCACAGGCCCACGGGCCCACCACAGGCGCCTGAGGCGAAGGGGGGCTCGTGCCCGCACACTCAGCAGCGCCTCGTCCTGCCTGGGGAGGTGGGACAGGTGCAGGGGTCTTGTCACACGCCCTCGTCTGGAGGTCTGAGCCTCGCTCGGATCCGATTTCCCTGCCCAGCCTGTCTGGCCGTGACCTCTGGTGTCTTTCCACGGGAAGCGGTTGTCACCTCGTGTGCCCGAGACTCACCGCATCGCAGGATTCCTTGGACTCCGGAGGCGGTTCTCGGCATGGCCCAGGCTCGGCTGCCCCGGGCATCCACGCGAGTTCTGGCTGCGCTGGTGCTAGAAGTGTGCCTGGCGTGCGCCCCGTGCGCCTGCGGCCCGGTGGCGGAGCCGGACGGCCGGGCCCGGCCCTGCCTGCTGTGCCTGCTCGCGAGGCCGCCCCTTCCAGCAGCCACCTCCCTCGGGACGAGCCTGGTGCCGGGGTTTGTAGCGACGCCCTTTGTGTCCTGGGGCTTTGGCCTCTCCCACAGGTGGGGCGGCACCCGCCGGCCCCGTGTTGGGCGCTGGCATCCTCACCCTCGGGGTCGGTCCTCAGCGCGGCAATGGCAGCTGTCGCTACGCGCAGGCCCTTGCTCTCCATGAGCCGTCCCCGTTTGGACGCGCTTCTCTCTGCGTCTCAGGGACAGCGCCTGCCGGGTCGGTCCCAGTGTCTTCTGCGCCCCGGCTAGGAAATCCTGTTCGCCCCGAGCTGGGAAGTACACTGGTGCCTTCCACACGGGCGTCCCCACTCATCTGGCTGGCGTCCCGCTTGTGGCCTGGCGAGGAGCCGAGGATTCGCGTCCACGGTGGAAACCGGCCGGCCTTTGTGGAGAAGTCCGTCTTCCCTCGTCGCCGCCTTTGTCCTGGACCGGGGACCGTGAGTCGGCGCCAGCCTCTGGGCCTGTCCCCACCATCCTCTCTGCGTCCGCCAAGGGCGCCTAAGTGCTGGTGTGGGCGCCGTGGCCCTCGGCCCCACGCCCTCCCTGTAGTTGCCTGGACCCGCACGCTGCGTGTGGCTTTGAGGGACGCGTGTTAGTTTCCGCAAAGACACCACGTGACTCCCTGTAGCGTAGCGTCGGACATTGACTTGTGGTTTCTCTCTGAAAAATGGATTCTCTTTTTTGTTTCCCTGGTGTCAGTTCACTTGTAAACCTGCGATGTTGAGGTTTGTACATTTGCTGTGTGTGCAGAATCCACAGTAAGGAGCGATCTGTTCCCCTGGTCTAGGCCTGTGCCCTTTTCCTGCTTTCTGCAGTGGCAGCCCGCACGCTGATGACCAGTGGGGGCGACGGCATCGCTGGCCTGTCCCGGGCCCAGAGGCGCAGTGTTCACGGTTTCTCCATATCAGAGTGTATTTACTTGTAGGAAAATCTCATGATACGTTTTTAAATGTTATAGTTTAACATCTAGAGTTGTAAAAAAAATCCCCAAAATTTATAGTCAGATTATTTGAAATAACGGGTGAAATTATTTATGCAAATAAAAAGCATAGTGTTTTCTCTATCTTTTAACTTACCAATACTTCATGGATTTCTCTCTGTATTATATTTACTGAGCTTCTAATTCCTTTGAACTTCTCATTCTTTTGGATACATTCCTAAAATTCATTTATCCAATTTTAAAATAATTGGAAGATGTAAGATGCGCAACCCTGTACTAGTCTCTATTTCTCTCCCTGATCACCAGGTGATTTACATTCTCAGGAACGCACGTGTGCGTCAGGCAGAATGCCCGACCGTCGATTTAGACGTGTGCTTCATTTCCTGTTTTTCTTCCTTCCTTGGTTAGTTTTAATTTTATCAAATGCTAAATGCACAATCATGTAAAAAGATACTGCGGTGATTTTCCTAGCAAGTGGCGGTTCCCCTTCTCACCCTAATTCCTGGAGCTAACAGATGTGAACTTTGCATTTAGATAGGTCTGACGCTCCTGAGCAGCATGACTAAAGCTCCGAGCAGGCCCAGATGCGTGCCGGTCAGCTCTGTGCGACAGTGCATGAGGGGGGCCTGCCCCGGTCTGAGTGGGGCCGACTGGAGGTCGGGGCAGACCCTGGGGGCCTGGAGGCTGTGCTGGACGAGCGCCCCGCCTCAGGAGAGGCCCTTCCCGTAGCCGTCATCAATGCGCAGCAGTTCTGGGGTGGCACATCCAGGAACACGTGATGGCTGGGCACAGCCATCCCCTCAAAACAGGGGAGGACGATGAGAAGGCTGGGTGAGGGAGGCCCTGGCGGCCACAGCTCACCTCCACGGTTGTGATTCCCAGATCCTACCAACGACAGATGAGCGAGTTTACAGAAGCCCGCGCCATGCGGTCATCAAGCTCATTTAAAAGACATCTGCAGCTGGAGCTGGCATGTTTCTGCCCTCATACCCGTGGACACCCAGACATCCCGTACTAGGAACAAGCCACATCTCGTGTCCTGCGCGGCAGGGCATGCAGTGGGAGTCTCTGCAGAGGTGTCACGAGCACCAAAAGGACCCGACACAGTGGAAGCAGCAAGGACAGGAAAAGAAATGGATGCTCCCACGTGGAGAGTGGCCACCCGGCGGTCCTGGGAAGGCCCTGAGCAGGCGCATAGGACCTGTCCCTCATCGTGGAGGCACGCAGCCGGCCTTGCAGCAGCATGACTAAAGCAGGCCCAGATGTGTGCCTGTCAGCTCTGCGCGACAGTGCCTGAGGGGGGCTGCCCCAGCCTGAGTGGGGCCGACTGACAGTTGGGGCAGTCCCTGGGGCCTGGAGACTATGCTGCGAGAGCACCCCGGCCTCGGGAGAGGCCCTTCCCAGAGCCGTCATCAATGCGCAGCAGTGAGGGCCTGTGAGGACGGGCCTCTGAGGGGCACTGTCCTGGGGACATCTTCAGTCCAGAGAGCCTGGCTGGTCAGCGAGGCTGCTGCCCGTCAGGGAAGGGCACAGGAGTGGCGGGGTGGGGCTGAGCTGTGGCTTCTCCCACTGGTTAGCCGAGAACCACATCCTGTGATGCCGTCAACACAGGGTTAGGAAACGAGACTTAACCATGTTTTTATGTTTTTACGGTCAACAAAAGAAGAAGAGAAATGTCTCCTAACATAGCAAACATGAGTATTTTGCCCTGAACGTCATGATGGGCGCATTAAAGCATCTCACGGGCAGGGCACTCCGCAAAGGCACCACCAGGCCAGGCAGCGGCAGGCGGGGATATCAGAAGACACCGGTTACAGGGGCCTCCCCGGTGGCGCAGCAGCTTGGGCGCAGCCTGTGGAGCTGTCCGTGGCCTCTGCAGCGCAGGTTCCATCCTGGCCTGCCAGGGAGATACCCACATGGCGCGGCAGACCTCTCCTGTCTCCCCGCTGCCCCCCTCAGCAGTGGATCTCAGTGGATCCGCCTGTTCTGCTCCCCACTCTGTCCCTGGTGGACCCTCTCACCCCCTGCGCCTCTGGCCTGGGTCCCAGCTATTGTGCACATAAATAGATAAATCTTAAAAAAAGAAAACGCCGGCTATAAAGGCAACGTGGGAGCGGTGCAAGCGCGCGCAAGGGTCACTTGTCAGAGACGGGGCGCTCCGCAGGGCCTCCGGCGGGGAGTTGGGCCTCGAGCTGGCGGGAAGGTGGGCCCTGGGCCGCCTCCACGGCCATGTCTGCCCTTCTCTGTCGGAGCAGCGCGCGCTGGGCACGAACAAAGCCACTGTGGAGGGCCCCGTGGGTGCCTGGAGGCTCAGGGGTGCGTCGTCACCGAGTCCAGGGCTGGACCTGCTGTCTTCAGCCTCGGCAGGTCCGTCTGGGTCAGGTGGGGTGGACTGGACACACGTGGGCAAGGGGGAGGTGGGCACGCAGTTCCAGGTACTGTATGAAGTGGGAGGGACGGCCTCCGAGGAAAACCCCGTGCGTCGGGCCATGTCCCGAGAGGCTGCCTGGATCCGCCAGACCGGGCAGAGGCGGTGGACTAGCCAGTCCGCCATGCCGGGCTCAGGCCTCAGGGGCCCACGCTGGGGTGCCGGGCGCGGCGGGCGAGATGCCACCCCTCGGGGGCCCAGGAACCAGCAGGGGCGCAGCCACCCCTGCAGAGCTGCCCAGGCCCGTGGAGGTCGGGGACTTTGGGGGTGCAGACGCGGTACCCACACTTGCGTTGGCGTGTCCCTCACCTAAACACGTTGCAAACCAGCACTTGGGTAAGCGACTGAAAGGGGGTAAAGTGCGCAGATCTGTGTCTCATTGCGAGCCCTGGAAGGTGCTGAGGGCATGGAGCCGCACCCCTAGAGGCCCGCCCTCCCCTGAGCTCACAGCCCCGCCTCCTGCCCCCTGCCCATGGCAGCCTTGGCCCCGGCGCTGCTGCTACGGCCTCCAGGGGCCCTTGGGTGGTCTGTGCCCTGCATGCAGCCTGGGTCTTGGGGGGTGGCTCAGTAGCCCCCAGGGCTCATGCCACCCTGGCCCACAACCCTGTCTCTCCCTGCAGCCTGCACTTCATTGTGTTCGACACGGAGGCGGCCCACGACATCCTGAAGGTCTGGGACGGGCCGGTGGACAGCGACATCCTGCTCAAGGAGTGGAGCGGCTCGGCGCTGCCCGAGGACGTCCACAGCACCTTCAACTCGCTCACCCTGCAGTTCTCCAGCGACTTCTTCATCAGCAAGTCCGGCTTCTCCATCCAGTTCTCAAGTAGGTTCCCGGCCGAGTGGCCGGCTGCGGGCTGTGGGTGGGACAGCCCCCAGGGACTGGAAGGCTGGGCATGTGCCCACCCTCGTCCAGAGGGATTCCCGGCCTTCCCGCCCTTCTGCCCACAGCCCTCTGCGGGGTGGGGGAAGGTGGCGGGCGGCCAAGACATTCGGTGGCTGGTCAACCTTTGGTGCCTTAAAACTGTGCCCGTGGGGGCGCGGGGCACGCCGGGCTGCTGCCAAGTGTGACACGGAGCCACGCTGTAGTCCCTGGGAGCCAACATGCTGAGCCCAGGGTTGGCTGGGCCAGCGCGAGGCTGCAAGAAGTTCTTCCACGTGTCCACGTGCGGTGGGACAGACGGCTCACTTCACCCATCAGACATGCCCGTCGCGGGGCTGCCGCGGAGGTGGGCACCAGGCGCCAACCGCCTCTGTCCTCTCCGCAGCGTCCGTCGCCTCCACCTGCAATGACCCCGGCACGCCGCAGAACGGCACCCGCTACGGGGACAGCAGGGAGCCGGGAGACACCGTGGCCTTCCAGTGCGACCCCGGCTACCAGCTGCAAGGACAGGCCACCATCACCTGTGTGCAGCTGGACAACCGCTTCTTCTGGCAGCCGGACCCCCCCACGTGCATAGGTACCGCTGCAGGGGAGAGCCGCGTGGGGCGGCTCGCGCGGGAAGCCCGGGAATCCATTGTCTCTTCCCTCAGAGGCCCAGTTTTCCGAGGCAGCACGGCCGAGTGATGGGGCACGGCCGAGTGATGGGACTGGGGTGTCGGGTGAAGTGGGGGAGGCCGTTTACTCAGCACAGTGACCAACTGTACCTCCCGTTTCCCGTCAGTGACAGTGTTACTCAGATACTGGCGTCATTTACAAATTACCATCATTTAAAAATCACTGTCATTTAAAAATTCTGGGCAGCTGCAAATGCCTCACCCACCAGCCCCTCCTGTTGGAGTAGAAACACGGCCCGAGGCAGAGCCCTCGCGGGAAATGTACTTCCTCTTTTCAGGTGCTTTTCCCGTCATTTCAGTACACTGCACATAGAATCCTGCCGAAGGGAAATCACACCGCTTGTGTCAGTGGGCGATAAGAGGAGACACTTGTTTCTGAAATTCGCTAGATTCTTACTTAATGCCCTTGTGGAGAGGGCGACGCTGGCTTCGCACACTCTGGTGGCCCAAGAGACTCACCACAAACAGGGCGCTGTGGCCGTCCTTATTTTTATATGAAATAATCATTGCACAGTTGTCCTTTCATTCCACAAACACTTCAGCAGAAATAACCGTTTACAGTTTTCCCTTTACTTTTTTAAAGAAACACGACCAAGCTTGATTCTTTCAGCGCACAGTCAGTGTCTGTGCTTCTTTCTCATCTGTTTGAAAAGGTAACATTTAAGGAATCTGTGAGAGAGCCGGGGACAGCGAGAGGGCCTCCGGGCTGACTGGCCGTTTTGCGTAGGGTGACCTGGGAGGCTTTTGTGATTTGAAACCTTCCTATTGTCACGTACGCCCGCAGCGCCCCGCCGGCTGTGATGCCAGCTCTTGATTTACCACAAGGCCCTCATCAGTGTCCTGGAGGTGACGGAGGCCCGCGCCCGTCTAACCCCGGCCGCCCCGCCCCCAGTCTGGCCAAGCGGCCGTGCACTTGACTTCAAGCTGAGTCCCCGGGAGACCAGCGAGACTTCAGCGCGTTTCCCTGTCTAGGTGGCGTGATCACCTGTAAATGGCAACCATCCTCCAAAACCCTTGGCCTAGTTTTAAATAGAAAATGCACTTTATCCCATTTTGCATGATTTTAGGATCGTGGAGGAAGGCTTCAAAAGCAAAACTGCTGTTTCAAGATAACACCTGTTTACACTGATCTAAACACTTAATGTGGAATCTGCCACCTTTCCAACTCACCCGCAGTCTCGCCTGCACCTGCTTCTCCTGCTACCTCATTTTGACTAAACAGCCCAGGCCGCGGCCCAGAAAGCTGCTCCCACCTCATCCCTCTGAGCATCCACTCAAGGCCCAGCCACAGCCCTGCAGACACCTCGCAGCAAGTGCCAGACAGGCTGTCCACACACAAGCGCGCGGTACAGGAAAAGGAGTGTGCAGGGGGAAACGGCTTCATCTTTCTGTCACTCTGCAGACCGGGGACCTGTCCTCCCGTGTCTACACCCCACCCGAGTCCCGAGACAGCACCCCAGCAGCCAGGCCCCCGCCTGCCCTTTTCCTCTTTCACGACCTTTAGGACAGGACAGTCTCCTCAGACCCTCAGGCACCCCTTTCTCCTCCTCGGGCCCCCCAAATCTGCACAGCTCTGCTCATGGCTGCCAGACCCCTGATCCCGACAGCTGTGTCCTGGGAGACCCCGAGACCATGGGCTCCACACGCATGGAAACCAGGGGGGCTGGGGTTGGGGCTCTGCCCCCGAGTATGTGTCTGAGAGGGGTTGTGGGGCCTCCTGGTGCCTGACTTCAGACACGCCCGAGGTTGTGACCCAAATCTCTGCTCTGTTGTTTCCTCGTGTGGAAAGTTAGGTAGTCGGGAAGGCCGTGTGCGCAGAGACGCATGCATCCTGCTAGCTGAACGCCAGGCACCTCATCTTATTTGCCAAAAGCCCGGTGCGTGTTGGTGTGTGTCAGTGCGTGTGAGTGTGCACGTGTGTGTGCTCATGCATAGCACGTGTGTGTGTGCACATGCATAGCAAGGGGATTGATGTAATCTGTTTAGGTTAGTTGAGTAAACTTTAAAATTTTAGGAAGTGAATTTTACTTCTCAGCCCTTCAAAAGCCATCCTGAGCGCTGGGCGAGGCCGGGGAGAAGGTCCTCTCGCTGTAGGGATGCGCCAGTCCTCTGGGCTCAGGCGTCCTGGACGCCGTGTGTGCGGCTGTGCGGACTACGTGGCGAGTGCTCTGCGTCTGCCCACGCGTATCACTGATGCGCCCATGACGTGCTGTCCCTGCTCTTCCCCTCTCCTGGCAGCGGCCTGTGGTGGGAACCTGACCGGCCCGTCAGGCGTCATTCTGTCCCCCAACTACCCTCAGCCCTACCCTCCCGGGAAGGAGTGTGACTGGACCATCCGCGTGAACCCCGACTTCGTCATCGCCTTGATCTTCAAAAGGTACTGCCTCTCCCGGTGCCCCGCGGGTTTGGTGTCGGAGCTGAAGTGGCTGCGCTTCTCCCGGGGCCTGTCCTGCAGGGAGTCCTGAGCTGCAGCCTCCCAGCCCCGCAGGTTGCTCAGCCTCGCGCACAGGGCTCTGGCTGCGGGCCTGCGCCAGGGGCCGGAATGAGCTGCGTGTCGCCCGCAGCTTCAGCATGGAGCCCAGTTACGACTTCCTGCACGTGTACGAGGGCGAGGACTCCAACAGCCCCCTGGTGGGCAGCTTCCAGGGCGCGCAGGCGCCCGACCGGCTCGAGAGCAGCGGGAGCAGCCTGTTCCTGGCCTTCCGCAGCGACGCCTCCGTGGGCCTGTCGGGCTTCGCCATCGAATTCAAAGGTACCGGCCTCAGCTCCCCCAGGCGGGCGGGTCCAGTCTCAGGTGCAGCTGCCCAGCGCCCTTTTCTGTCAGGGAGGGACCATCTCAGGCGGAGGCTCTCCAGGGAAGCACTGCTGCCTTCACTGAGAAAAGGGGACAAAAGTTCCTTCCCTGAACCCCTGGCCACTCACAAGTGAATTATAGCCTGTGCGCCGCAGAATTCGCATTAGGGTTATGCCGGCCTGTGCCGTGACAGCTTTCAGAGCTTCCTTCAGGACAGTGCATGTGCAACAAAACAGCTTAGTTTTAGCTCAGCGTCTTCAGTGTAACGCCTGCTGCCCTGCCCCTGCCCGCCTCTGGTGCCGGCTGGGGGCACCGGCTGAGGGGTCCTGACCGGGGGTCCGGACTGGGGCACCCAGTGAGGGCTCGTGCTGCACCAGGCCCCAGCTCCCCATCGGGCGCCCAGAGAGCGAGCACAGACTCACACACACAGACGCCCCGAACTGAGCATCACACCGTGTCCATGAAAATAAATACACGCATTTCCAACTGTTTCCCCCCGGCAAAGAGAACGCGTGGCGGTGCCGGAGACTTAGGACAGCGAGGTGTCCGAGAGACTTGAGGAGGCATCGGTCTGCCCGGTGAGCGCCGGCAGACCAGTGCACGGTCCCTCCGCTGCGGGAGAGCGTGTGAAACGGGTCGTGGATGTGTCCTCTCTTGCCACACTTTCTCCACTTGCTTCTTTATATGGTTTTAAGTATAAATTCATGCTTTCCCCCAAACCCCAACACCTGCAGTTACCAATCTTTATTAAAACGTACAACCGCAAATAGACCCAGCCCGGCAGCCGCGTCCCTGGGCACTGGAGCTGGCAACCACGAGGAGCCTCTTCCGGCGCCAGTGCCACTGCCGGGCCCCTGCACCTCTTCCTCGCGCGGGTGCCTCCCTGCCGGGCTCCACGCCCCGCTGGCTGAGTGGACGATGGAGGCGGCCTCAAGAGGCAGGGTGCCCTTCAGGGCTGGGGAGCCGCTCTCCGTGTGGGTCCTGGGGGACAGGTCCCCCTGGGGTCCTCAGCGAGTCCAGGGGCAGAGGCAGGAGCACTGGCCGGGGAGGCTGGGGGAGCAGGTGGCTGGCAGCCAGTCGTGCTCCCATCAGGGGGCCCCTGGTATCCCCAAGAAAGGGGACCCAGGGCAGAACCTGTGTCGCACACATAGACAGAAAAGCCCCCGGGACCCCTGTTGGCCAGTGGGACAAGAGACTCGATCCAGAGAAGTGAGGCGGCCTGTGGTCAGCGGAGCCAACTGAGAGGCTGCTGGTGAGGCCCCGTGTGGGCCACCACAGCTCTGAGGGACGCGGCTGCACGGCTTCGGCCTCTTGCAGGACCCGGGACGGGGCCAGGGAGCTTGGCTCGTGTCCATGCCGCCGTGAGGCGGGGGTGCTCGTGGGGAGGGGTGCCTCGGACGCACGAGTGCTTAGAGTGGCCGCGGGTGACAGAGCAGGACCGTCGTCAGACGGTCCTGCGGCAGCTGCGCGGCAGGAGACTCTGTACAGACGAAGCTCCTCGGGGCTGGAAGACGCGTTTCTGAGGCGGTGGGCCTCTGGGGCCCCTGCCTGGGGCATCGCAGGGGCCCCCCGTGTTGAAGGGACCAGTTGTGGCGCCACCTGGCAGGGAGGCCCCCTCCGCTAGGGCCGCCTCTCCCGCTCCCACTGTCACTGTCAGCAGGCACGGGGAGAGGGCCAGGCCTTCGCCTCAGCAGGGTGCACGGGGCCGGAGGAGCACCCTCGGGGTGGAGGCGGCACGGCCAGAGTCTGGTCAGACGCGCTGTGACAAGGAGAAATGTGCCTTTAACACGAAGGAATGTCTCACGTGGCCTGACAGCTAGTTACCAATTTGGTGATGATTAACCGGGTGTTTCCAGGATGCCGGCTCAGCTGGGTAACGCCTGGCGGTGGCTGTTCCTGTGGGGGTTAACTGCTCGCGAGTCAGCCGGGGGGCGTTTCCGTCGTGTCTTACACGACCCAGTGCCGAGGGCCTCCCCCTGTGCCTGCAGAGAAGCCCCGGGAGGCCTGCTTCGACCCTGGCAGCATCATGAACGGGACCAGGGTCGGCTCGGACTTCAAGCTGGGCTCCAGCGTCAGCTACCAGTGCGACTCCGGCTACACGCTGGGGGACCCCGCCCCTGTCACCTGTGTGATGGGCGCCGACGGGAGGCCGGCCTGGGACCGGGCGCTGCCGGCCTGCGAAGGTGCGTGGGGCCCAGCTCCGGGGGAGGGTCCAGTGTGCGGGGCCCACCGCTCCCCGTGTTCCTGGGGCTGGGCCTTCCTGGGAGCTGCGGAAGGCGCCGGTGCCATCAGGCCGTCCTGCTGCCCTGGCCAGGCCTGGTCTCCACCGCAGGCGGGGCAGTCTCCAGGCTTCGCCCACCTGTCTGCCTCCGCCCCCGCCCCCCGGCTGGTCTCTTCCTGGGGTGTATACTCTCTCCTCTCCTCTCCTCTCACCCTCCTGCTCCCCGATAGCTCCATGTAGTCACACATTTTTAAACATTTCATTTCTCCCCAAAATCAGTGCGTTGTCAATTATCAATTCACATAGAGACTAAATGGATAAAATCACCTATTAAAAGCTATCAAATTGCACCCAGTTTGAATTCACAGGCAGTAGCAACTTCAATTATAGAACAGCCAGTGTGTGCAAGAGACTGTTTCTGTCCCTCACCTGGCGCCCCAGGCAGTGGGCCCCTGAGCACCCCGTTCCTGCGGATTCATCGTTAAGTAGTGCTCAGAGCTCAGGCGCCCCCAGGCGAGGCCCACCGCCCTCCAGGTCTCCCAAGAACCTGGGCCAGAGCTGAGTGCACACCAGGGCCGCACCCTCAGGGGTGCTCATGGCCTGCCCCCCACCCCATGCCCTGCCAGACGCCTGAGCCCTCCTCTGCCTGCTGCCCCAAGGCATTCCTCAGCTTCCATGGAG
This sequence comes from Talpa europaea, assembly GCF_964194135.1. Taxonomy (NCBI): domain Eukaryota; kingdom Metazoa; phylum Chordata; class Mammalia; order Eulipotyphla; family Talpidae; genus Talpa; species Talpa europaea. The sequence goes on along the minus strand of NC_140070.1, from coordinate 431,279 downwards.
CCGTGTGCCGTGTGAGCAGAGCGGCTCCTGAGAACTGAAGGAAGATGTGTGGGTTTTCCCGGCTTTGCCGGTGGCAGCCTGCTGGCATCATCCATGGGGCTGGCGCTGTCCTTCAGCCTCCTTACGAGGCCTGTTGCTGTCACGACTCTTCCTGATGACCCAGCATGCTGCTGGAGGGAGGCCTGACCGAGGCCCACAGCTGAGCTCTGAGCAGGCCCCCGGGGCAGGGAGCCTGCTGTTCCAGCGTCCCTGCTGTGCGCGCATGCATGCGTGAGCTGAGCCTTTGTTGCAGCGCCCTGTGGGGGCCAGTACACCGGGCCAGACGGGGTGGTGCTGTCGCCCAACTACCCTCGCAACTACACAGCAGGCCAGACCTGTCTCTACTCCATAACGGTGCCCAAGGAGTTCGGTAAGAGCCTCCCTGTTTCAAGTCATTACCCATCTCCTTTCAGCCCCCTGCAGGGTCATCTGGAAACAGATACCCTGCCCTGGCCAGGCACTGGCCCCCCCAGAAGTTTAAGGGGGGGCGGCAGCTGCACTCGTGGGCAGGAGGCGGGTCCCTGTGGGCAGCGCCTTGGCTGTGCTGGGCGGCAAGTTCCCGGCATCCCGGGATGTGGCCTCTGGAGGAGTCCAGCGTGGACACAGGCCGACCCCTGAGCCCGAGGCCCACTTGCCAAGTGCCCTCCTGAACTTGGCGTCCGGGTCAGCACGGGCTTCAGAGGGACCGCTCCTGGAAGCCACTCAGAAGCGTCTGATCTGGAATGAGCCAGAACATCCCACTCACGTCGGTCCTCGCGGCTGCTGCCGGGACTGGGCCTCGAGCCCCTGGTCACCTCCTTTTTGAGTTGGATTCTTTTCTGGAGGAATCCAGGTGGAGGCTTCTGTAGATTTATAGGAAACTCCCTTGTATTTCCAGGAGTAAAATTAAAAATCCTATTGTGTCAAGGTTTTTCTTTATACTTAAAATAGCAGCTTCCCACGCTCGGAAATAAAGTCGATACAAATTCTAAAGTTAGAATCTATTTGAGGTAAAATATTTTTCAAAACACAATTATGTGACAAGAATGTTAATTGCTGGGTAAGAGACTGGTATGGGGACTCGTGTAAGGGACTCGTGTGGGGTTTGGGAACGCCTGTCACTTCCCCGGCCTCGCAGGAACAGTGCGGCCACCGGTGCTCCCTGGGTCTCAGGACCATTTGTCCTGAGACTTGCTGGTCTCCCCTCCAGGCCCTGGGGGGCACCCCCTGGCCACTCTCCATTGTGGTGGTGGCCCCAGGAGGCTTCTGCACGCGCCTGTGGGGCTGGGGCTGGGATGGCATGTGCTGGAGCCTGGCCCAGGCCAGCTCCTCCCGCCCGAGTGTGCCCCCAACACCTCGCCCAGCGAGTTCCCCCAGCGTGGCCCCCCAGCGTCTGCCTGCCCTGTGTTGCAGTGGTCTTCGGGCAGTTCGCCTACTTCCAGACGGCGCTGAATGACCTGGCGGAGCTGTTCGACGGTGCCCACCCCCAGGCCCGGCTCCTGAGCTCGCTCTCAGGGTCCCACTCAGGTAAGGTGCTCGGCTTTTGTGTGGGGGAGACCGAATCATCTTTGCACTCCCTGCTTGTTGAGCAGAACCACACTTTCCGTGTCAGCTACCAACGCTCCCTCCTTCCGGCCCCAAAACCGCTGGCTCTGTCCTCTGACTCCGGCGTGGCCACGTCCCACCTGCACTGGGGACCGGTGGTCAGCAAGTGTCTCCTGACCCGCCTCAGTGCTGTGACCGCCTCCCGGTTGTGGTACATGCAGATCTAGAGCATGGACTGCTTGACCCAGACGCCCAGAGGCCCCACCCCCACGCGTGTCTGGTGCGCCTGTGTGTGCACACACGTGCGTGTGAACTTGAGGAGCTTCGTAAAGCGTGGCTCTAAGGACACGGTGTTCCTCACGTGCTTTCACTGAAAATCACCGGCAGCGTCCTTTCCTTTCAAAAATGAAACTGGGCCCGCTGCCGTCGCTGCTGTTCCGAATAGTGTGCAGAGGCTTTTCTGGGTTCTTTCTCTTTTTTAAATTAGCTTTGGATTTGAAGACATTTTCTTACTTTCAGTAAAATCCTAGTAAGAATTTATTAAATAAAGGTGACTGAGTCAATTTTCACCCAGCGCCCCTGCACTGCCTGCCACAGACCACGTTCAGGTGTTTTCCAAGGAGGCACAGACAAGGTGACGGTTAAGACGGCGTGTCAGTAGGACGGGCGCGGGCAGAGCTGTGACGCCTGCACAGACATGGCGCTTGGGGCCTCGGTCCCAATGCCACGCTCACAGGAGCTGAGGCCCCCACCGTGCCTGGGGGCATGACAGCCCACCCTGCATTTCCCCCCAGGTGAGACCTTGCCGCTGGCTACCTCAAATCAGATCCTGCTTCGGTTCAGCGCCAAGAGCGGGGCGTCTGCCCGGGGCTTCCACTTCGTCTTCCAAGGTAGGGGTTGCTGTGCCCTGGGTCTGCCCCACACTGCACATGCCAGCAGACATTTCCAGGGGAACCCCAAATATAGTGGGGTATGTGTCTTTGCTATTTAAGAAATTGACAGTGTTCACAGAGTTACAAAAATTATTTAATAAAAATATTGCGGTTTTGCTTTAGACACGAGATGAATTTCTATGGCACAGACATAATAATGCCTCTTTTCCTGCCACTATTAGGAGGCAGGTACAGAGTGAATTACCTCAGTTGAGCTAGTCACAGTCTGCAAAATGATTGCAGACCATTATGGTGTTTTGTCCAAGTCAAATGTTTCATAATAGTTTTGATTGTAGAAACTGTCTTAATGGCCTGCATTCAAAGTGCATTATAAATGCCATATATTACTGTAAAAACTGAAAAGGCAATTAACAAAACAAAACACAAACTGTCTTGTCTCCTTCCTGATAAGTATCTATGTATTTTGTTTGTATCCTACTCATTTTAGGGCCTTAGATATGTTTACATTTATTTTTCAATTTGGAGTTTATTCAAGATAGTTAAGATTGCACAGAGTTTCTGAAAAGGTTGAGAACTTTTTCCTACCATGCTTCATTTTCGCTTTGCACGTTCACGGCCCACGCTGGAAAGGAGCCGTGTAAACCGTCAGGCTTTTGAGTCTGGGCTGGCCTGACTGGCAGAGGCCGCGAGGCTGAGACGGGAGAGCGGTCCGCAGCGGACGCCAGGAGCGAAGCTGGTTGGGTCTCAGTTCTCCTTGAGGCAGAGCTGCAGGTGGCGTTCAAGCGCCTCTCCTGTCGGAAGTGAGGCACACACAGGCGTGCCCTTTCCCTTGAGGACGACTTCTGCGAATGCAGGCCGTGCTGCAACTGGGGTCCCCCAAAAGTTTATATAGAAAAGCCTCCTGAAATTTATAGACCCATGGTTCATAAATCGTTTCTAATAATCTCAAACCGCAAAATCCACACCCTCAAAATATTTCCCTGTGAAAACCCTTCTTCAGCAATAAGGCAATTTGAAAAAGAAAGAGCAGGATGAAAATGAGGCAAATTGGGGAGCAGGGCCCTCATCCCGGGTTAATAGCACCTGCTTGGCCAGTGATGCTGTTGGCGTAAAACGTAACAGCGAAGCCAGTGTTGAGACAACGGGCATCGTTGAAACGCGGACAGTCGCGGGAACCCACTCTCCGGTGTTCCTCAAGTAAACGGGCCGCTGCTCGGCTACAGCGGATGGACGGGCCCCAGAGGTCAGAGCAGCGCGTAGATGCAGAGCATCCCTGCAGCTAGTTTTCATCCCAGAAAAATTCAAGTTACTGTCATTGTCTGCCTTGATGAAAAATAGTTATACGCGAATCTTTGATAAAAATTAGAATGTCAATCCGCTCATCAGATCAGTGTCCACCCCGTCTTCACGTTATCCTTAGAAGTCGTGATTTTACACCTTTTTTTTTTTTGCTTAAAGTAGCATGTTGTCATTGACGCGCGTGCACACAGAAGGGAAAGGAAGTTCTCACGCGCGGGGCTTCTCCCCGTGCTCGTGGGCACGACCCAGCGCCTCTGTATCAAGTTCCGCTGAACTTCCTTCCCTTGCTTCCTGCTACGGAGGTCATGCAAAAACTTGATCTTTTGTCAAAGCTAAACCCTTTGGCGGTGAGGAACCAGGATCACGAAAGCCATTTATAAATCAGTCCGGCGCGCTGGGGGAAGATGTCAGCACGTCGAGAAGCCGAGCTGAGCGGCACCTCTGGGAGCCGGCGCCAGCCGCCTTGGTCGTTAAAACCGCACGTGACGGCTCGGTCTCCGCGGTCACGGGCTGCCGCGCCCGCCCCACAGAGCGGGTCTGTGTGAGGGGTGCGGGGACCCAGCCGCGGGGCATCCAGCACAGAAAAGGCGCCCTGACCCGCTGTGAAGGGGCGTCTCTGGGCGGTGGAGCCTCCTTCCCCCACCCACGCTGGAGCAGCGGCCGCCAACCCCCTTTGCTGGGGCCCAGGCCTCTTGGGACTCAGATGTGTGATGGTGCCACGTTATCTCGAGGGCCCTGATGCCAGGCCCAGACTGGGGCTGCTGGGCCTCGTCTCACTCAGGTCGCAGGGCCTGTACCTGACGCCCCGGTGCAGCGGGTCCCACGGGAGGAGGGGCGTTCTCAGCAGCCACGTCCATGGCACAGCTGCCCGGGGCTGCTCTACGTCCATCTGACTGGACACCTCAGGCCTCCCAGCCGCTCATTCTCCGCACACCACACCTTTCTCCCCTGAAAGGACAGGTGTGCCCGGGCTCCCGGAGGACGCCAGTGCAGTGTAGTGGGGAGCCACACCCCGTCTCTGTGGGGCCTAGGGAGCCCCAACCCCCTGCCCGGTGCTGAGGCCAGGAAGTATCTGCCCCACGCACACACATGGGCTCCCTGAGCTAGAGCCAGAGTGGGACTCGTCCGAGCATGGCGCGGCTTCTGTGTCCCTGCAGCCGTCCCCCGGACCAGCGACACGCAGTGCAGCTCCGTGCCCGAGCCCCGCTATGGGAGGAGGATCGGCTCCGAGTTCTCGGCTGGCTCCGTCGTGCGCTTCGAGTGCAGCCCGGGGTATCTGCTGCAGGGCTCGGCGGCCATCCGCTGCCGGGCGGTGCCCAGCGCCCTGGCCGAGTGGAACGACACTGTGCCCAGCTGCGTGGGTAAGGGCGGGCGCCCGCGCTGCCGCCACCTCGGACCCTCAGCGCCACGGCAGCCTGCTGGGTGGGCCCGCGACCCCTCGAGAACAGCCCGGCCGCTGTGTCAGGAGCGGCGGGGGCAGCAGCCTCTGCGGGGTGTGTCCTGGGAGGCACAGTCTCACTGGAGGGATCCCGGCAAGCTGATGCTTGGTGTCACTTGCGGCGTCCTCGCACACAGGCTGGGGACGCTGGGAAGCACCAGGCCGGAATGGCCAGCATGCTGGGGGGCTTCGGTCCCACTGGGGCCCAAGTGCAGCCCAGACCCGCCCTGAGCCAGTGGCCCCTTCCCGCTTTGCGTCTCCGGGCTCCACACAAACCTGGAGACAGCCCCGTCTTGTGCGTCCGCACGCTCGGGAGGCACTCGGAGACAGTGACCCGTGAACCAGTCAAAGCAGAGCCCGGGGCCGTGGCTGCCACCGCCAGGCCAGGGCCTCTGGGAGCGTGAGGAGACTTGCCTTGGACCCCAGTCTCTCGCCCGCACGCAGTAGGGGCGGTCGGTGGGTGCTGCCTTATCAAGACAGATGGGCTTGGCCAGGGTGAGGGTCTTGCAGCCCCGAGAGCCCCCCTACCTGATCAACCGGGGGGTGCCGGCCCATCCACTCTCCGTCTCACGGCCCCATCCGCGCTCAGCCCCCTGCAGCGGCAACTTCACACAGCGGAGAGGCACCATCCTGTCGCCCGGCTACCCCGAGCCCTACGGCAACAACCTGAACTGCGTGTGGAGGATCATGGTCACCGAGGGCTCGGGCATCCAGGTGCGTCCGTGGTGTGGGCCGGCCCCTTCCTGCGCGTGGTGTCGGCTCTTAAAGCCCCGGCACACCTGTTCTCTTTCTTTGTATTTCTGTACGGAGTTGCTAATCACATTTTTATATTTGGAGTGAAAATAACAGGACGCTTAGCATAAAGCCTCTGGTCAGGGCCAGGGGACAGTCTGCAGGATGGCACTTTGGGGCGTGGGCTCCACCTTTCTCTTCCATGCCTGTTTTTATGTCGTGGAGACCCCAACGCGTGGGCGGGTCCTGCAGGCACAGAGGTGCTGACCCAGCCCTGTCGCCGGCAGATCCAGGTGGTGGGCTTCGCCACGGAGCAGAACTGGGACTCCTTGGAGATCCACGATGGGCCCGATGCATCCGCCCCCAGGCTGGGGAGCTTCTCAGGTGAGGTGCCACCTGGCGCGTGGCTGGACAGAGCGTCAACGCCCATGAAACGCACAGCAGCAAACTCCTTGTGAAGCTCCCCCTCCCCACCATGGATCAGCCTCCTGCATGGAAGAGGCCCAGGCAAGGTCCATGCAGCGGCAGCCGCCGGCCAGGGCTACTCTCGGGGCAGGAGACTAGGGCCAGGAGGACGGCCCCAGCACCACAGTTCCAGGAGCCCTGCAGGTCAGGCAGGCCCCGCCACTGTGTGCCCAGGTGCAGGCGCCACTGCCTCAGCCCCACAGCCCGTGGCGCTCACTGCCCCCTTCACTGACCCCATCGCTGTCCCCATGATTACCCCTTCGCTGCCCCCATCACTGTCCCCATCACTGCCCCACTGCTGTTCCCATCACTGTCCCATCACTGCCTCGTCGCTGTCCCCACGAAGGCGGGTGTGCAAGGGGCCCCACGAAGCCAGCTGCCCACCTCAGGGAAGCCAGCGGTATGTAGAGGGGACTCCCAGGTGTCGGGCCAGAGCAGACACACCCACCCTGGCGCGGCAGCCACGTTTGGCAACAGGTGGATCACACACCACTTTCACTTTTCATTTTCCTGACTTGTCACACGTGCAAGGACCAAACAACGCGCTTAGTGAGGTCTCGGCACTCCAGGTGGAGTCTCACCACACTGCCTTCTGGGGCTGGGTCCTCCCGAGTGGGTGGGTGGCCTTGCCCCGCACCGTGCCCCCTGCTGCTCCTCAGGAGTGTGGCGCTCTCTGCGGCTCTGCTTGGCCCCTGCTGGCGATTTCCAGCTCCTGGGGCCTTTCACTCTCGCCGCGTCCTGGGCTTCCGGTCAGCGTCCGCTTGGTGTGGAACACCCAGCACCAGGAGAGCTGGGCCTCGGCTTGCTGGTCGCTGTCCCTCCCCATGAGACATTCCCGGGGTTCTGATTCCAGAACCAGCTGGCTCCTCCACGCCCACCCCATGCGCTGGTCCCAGGTGCCCCGGCGGGCGCATGGCCAGACACCCCAGCGCAGGGACGGGTGTGGACGCCTGCCACCTCCTCTGCACATCCACCGCAGCTGGCCGCCGCCCAGGAGACTGTCCCTCACGGCCCACCAGGGTGGACGAGAGAAGCGTAGGGGCTCAGAGCGGCCCCACTTCCCGGAAGCCCCTTAGGCCCGGCCCGTCTTTGTTCTGCTCCCCCAGCACACACGGCCCCGCTGCGAGAGAGCCAGAGCTGGGTGTGAGGAGCACACGAGGGCTCGTGTGAGGAGCACACGAGCCATAGCTCAGGGATGCCCCCCCACCCCGGTGGGCAGGCTCTGGCCTGCCCTGCAGAAGCGGGGCGAGCACGGGGGAGCACCAGGGCCTGGGCACCTGAGCAGGGAGCCCTCCCGCTGCAGCCACCTGCTGTCTCCACAGGAACCACGGTCCCGGCACTGCTCAACAGCACGTCCAACCAGCTCTACTTGCACTTCCAGTCTGACATCAGCGTGGCCGCCGCGGGCTTCCACCTGGAGTACAAAAGTAAGGCCCACGCCAGGGCTTCGCTGTGCACCGCGTGGCTCTCAGAGGGCAGACCCTGGCCTGGTCTGGCTGAACCACGCTGTTCCAAAACCGCATGTAAACGTTGCGTGGAATCAGGTCATCCACAGTCACTCTCGTGCAGACGGCAGGTCAGTGGGGACACGCAGGAGTTGTGCCTGGACAGTTCCGCCAGGCCGCTGTCCCTGGGGGTGCAGCTTTCCCTTGCTCCCAAGAGCAAGGCAGCCAGGCCCCCACCCCCTCCAACCGCCTGAGGCACATTATTCACTTTAACCTAGGAAGGGGCCACAGAGCAGACCCCTTTGGCGTTTGCTTCTGCAGGTAACCTCATGAGAGGGAGATGAGAAAGCTTTATTTCAGGGTGCATTTCCAGGTTCAGCACCGCGCCCGTCCCCTCTAAGGAGCAGCTGCCATGAGCAGACGCAACGCTCTGAGCCAGGGCACCATGGGCAAATTGCTGCCCGAGGCCAGGCTCGGCCAGCAGAACCTGAGTCAGCCGCAAACCAAGGCTGTGCCGCCATCTTTAAACACCCCCCCCACCCCCTCACAGGCATCTGCATGCAAGTTGCTCCGCTCCGCTCCGCTGACAGCCGACACGACATGGGGCGGCCCCTGCGGCTATGTCTAGGGTGATCTCCAGGCAGGTCTGGGGACACGTGCGGGCTGCTCAGGGCCAGGTGGGCACAGGAGGGGTGGGTAGGCCAGACAAGTGGGTACCTGCTGCCCTTGCTCTCTCCTGCAGACCAGGAACCGCTTGGGGCCACCCATTTCACGCTGTTGGTTCCTGTCTAATGGGTGAGCCGAGGACTCATTATTTAGCAATCAAAAATTTCTTAGCTGATGAGTAAGTGCATTTTGCCAAAATGCACCATCCTGTGCCCACTACCAGTTCCGCCATGTCTGTTGGTCCCCAGGCCTGAGCCTCAAGCAGGGTCTTGGCTCCGGCTGCCTCCACAGGCTTTGCTCAAACAGCGGACCTCAGGCCTCATCACCCTGAGGCTGGAGGCCACAGCCACGGCCCAGCAGGCGTGGTCCCAGCGAGGACTGGTTTCTGACTTGTGGTGTCACCTCCCTGCCAGGTGCCCATGTGGGGTTTTCTCCCGCTCCTCTGAAAGGACACCGACCCCGCAGGGGGTGGGGGCTCCACCCTTGTGGCCCCAGCTGCCAGTCATCTCCCCAGGGCACCCTGCCCCCAGAGCGCGGAGGTCCTGCCCTGAGTGGGGCAGCCCCCGGCACACTAACAGAGGGAGAGCATCTGTGTCCTGGGCCTGAGGCTTTTGGTGCTGAGCTGGGGCTCTGCCTGCAGAGTCCGTCTGTGCTGTGAGGAGGCAGAGCGGCCCCTGGCGCTGACACCAGACCAGGGTGCACCCCTGACAGCGCACCCAGCGGCTAAGCACTTCTGCCCGTGCGGTCACGGCTGGACCCATGGGGCAGCCCTGGGCTCCCACTGGAGCCCCGGCGAGATGAGGGTGAAGGGCCGCCTCAAGGGCCTCTGGGCCCTACTGGAGGGACAGAAAGGGTCTGCCGTGCAGGCAGCGCTGGAGGGCAAAAAGCGCTCTTGGCCCACCCCACGCTGACCTCTGGCCAGGAGGAGTCTTTCTCCTTGCCTGGGGGCGCTGCTGGGCGAGCCTGGTGGCTCCGGGCCGCGCAGGGCGGTGCCTCCCTGTGCCTGGCTGGCCGTGCATGGCGCCTCCTCAGCTGCCAGCACGCCACGGTGCGGTGTTGGTGTCCACCTGGCCTCTCACTGAGCTGAGCTGTGGCCTTGCGAGGTCGTGGGATGCTGCCCTGGGGCGCCTCACCCGAGTACCCTGAAGGGTGTCCGCCTGCTGGGTGCATATAGGGGTCTCGTGTTTGCCTGCGGGGGCCGTTCTTCCCTCTGTGCCTGGGGCCTGGGCCTGTTTCCCCTCCCCGCGTTCGCCGTCCTGCTACTGTCACCATTGCCCCGCACTCCCCCAGAAGAGTGACCCTTTTTTTTTTTTTTTCCCAAATTATGGCGCTGGAGAGCCAGACGCTGCCAGCGAAGGGGGACAGAGCTCAGACGAGCAGAACGCTGAGCTTCCCCGCTGTGTCCTGCTCCAGACGTGTGCCAAAAGTGGCGTGTTTTTTGTGTTTCAAAATCATTTTCACTGTCAAAGTTTTAAGCAAGGTTTAAGTTCAGGGATGAACTTCTCCCGACAAACCCAGGATCAAGGCCACAGCCCATGCAGGGGCCTTGCCAGCTCGGGGTCGGGTGAGGGCACTCTTTTTTTTAATGCTCCATTTGTATTCTCTGTGCAGGCCTGGGTGTGAGGCTTGGTCTGCTGCCTTCTAAATCTAATCACGCTTTCATCAGAAGGCGCGTGTCAGAAGGCCCCAATCCTGAGGTCCGCGATGGTCAGAACATGCCCGTGGGGGGTGCAGTGCAGGTCCTGGCGGGGCTCTGGCCGGGCCTCTCCAGGGCTCCACCCCACGGGCGCCGTCCCCACAGTTGGTCAGGATGGCCGTGCGCCCCCGTGTTCCGCCTCCGTGAAGCCTGGCTTTGTAGCCTCTGGGCAGGGCGGGTGCCACACTGTGGCGGAACCAGGGACCCATCCCGTACAGCATTGCCCTGTGACGAGCGACTCGCGTCCCGGTGGCACTGCTTCTGGGAGAGGAGTTTTTCTCGTGTGATCACCTTGTGGCTTCATGTAGGGAGGGTTGCACAGCCGTTCGTTTGCATGTCCTTGGAGACACCCCTGGGCATTCTGCATTGACAGTGCTGTCTCCACCAGGTCCCCCTGGGGTCGCCCGGCCAGTGCCAGCCCAGACCTGCTGCACACCCCTCCCCGCGAGGGCCAGGTTCTCCAGCCCTGACACGGGAACCCTGTTCTGACACCAGCCCCCTGACTGTGGCATGAGTCACTCGGGGCCACAGGTGGACCTTGCAGAGTTAGGAATAGAGGCCGTGGGGAGCCCCCTCGGCAGAATGGACAGACGGGTGCGAGGCACTGCAGGGGGGTGTCCCTGCCGATGCCGCGTCTGAGGAGGAAGCGCTGTCTGCGAAGGCTTCCCATGTCCCCGTCTGAGCAGCTGCTGAGCCTCGCGTCAAACATCACGATCAGTGTGTGTTTTAAATTTATGCACAAAATATATTACAATTCCTATGAGCATAGCTACAAATGCTAGTATTTTTTTATTTTTTGCAAAGGATCAGTGGAATTTACACATAGAATTCAAGGAAGGCGAAAAGTAAAGTAGACTAAGATGCAACGTATGCATGTAAATCAACATGCAAAAGGAAGTATTATGAATCCTATGTCTTGTGGAAAGAGACGGGGGTTTAAAAATTGCAATTTGTTCTTGAGTTACTCGTCACACTTCTTTCCATCATCTCTATTCTATTTCCTGTCCATCTTGAACATTCGGGGAATCGTTTCCACTCTAGGCGTGGCCCCGGGTCCTTGTCCTGAGGCAGCTGTGGTGCGCCAGCTGCAGCACAAGTCTCAGACCGAGACAGCTTAGGTGCGTTTCTTTTAGGGTCGACTTTTTAGACAGTGATAAACCATCCCCAGCCTTCTCAGCCCGCGCTGGGGAAAGGGGGAAGGTGGTTACAACCTGTGTCTGACAGAGAGCAGTTAGACTCAATGCCAGTAAAACAATTTCAGAGGCCTAGGTGTTGGGTTTTTCCATGGTCAGCAATTTTATTGTCTCTGAAATGCCCCGATGGTGAAGTCCCGCGGTGCTGCGCGCGCCTGCACAGCCGTGTGGGGACAGCAGCTCCGCCCCAGCAGCTGACACGAGGCCCCGCACACCTGCTCGTCGGGGGACAGGTCCAGGCCCGCGGGTCCACACCGGCCTCGCCCGGCGCCGCCTGGGACGTGGAGACGCTTGTCTCTGTCTCACCGCTCAGCTTTGGGGGTGATTCCCGACCGCACCCATGAGAATCCTCGGGGACGGCTCACGTGCGGGTTCTGACTCCCGGTTCCAGGGAGCCAGTGAGGGGCAGAGGGGCCTGCTGTGCCACCCGGTGCCACGTCGGGGACGCCTGTTGCATGGCTTCCCTTCCTTCATGTCAGAGGTCCCGTGGGACCGGGGGCCAGAGGCCAGAGGTCACGCCCCCAGCAGCACACGTGGCCAGCGCACGGCGGCCTCGGCACGCCCTCTCCATCCCTGCCTGGGGTCCCCGCACCGGCCAGAGGCGACTCCGGGAATGGCACCGCGTGGGTCGGGGCTCAGAGCCTGCAGCCCCCAGCCCCAGGAGTTCCCTCTCCCGCCTGTGCTCGTGGGGCGTCTCGGACCTCACTTGAAGCAGAGTCCAGGGTGGCCGGCATCTCGCGGCAGACCCCGTCCATCCTGTGGGCAGGCAGGCGCCAGCATCCATGCTCTGCCCGAGGCCGCCCTGGACTCAGGCCCCCCCTGCCGGCCCGCCCGGCCCAGGGGTCTGACCAGCTCGACGCCAAGGCCAGCGCCGAGGCTGGACTCCCAGGCTGCGCAGAGCCAGCGTGGCCGTGCGGGAGCGCCCTTCCCGCGTCCCGTCCGGTGGCTGAGCGGGCGGGGTGACCCGGGCGCCCATGGCGGGAGGGGGCTCTGCCGCCTCCCTCAGCCCCCCGGGTGTGTTCATGCACGAGGTGAGCGTTAGTGTTGGTCACAATCGGCGCTAAGTGATGCGTAGTGTCAGTGTGTCTGGCATTTTATCCTGAAGCCCGGGGTCACATGATGCGCTTTTTATTTAGATTTGTGGGTGCTTGTCCCGAGGGACTCCGGCTGGGGGTCACGTGTGCGCCGGGGCGTGCCTGGGCGTCTCTGTTGTTTTTAAGTGAAAGAGGTCGTGTGGGATACGAATGTTGGTGCTGATGCTGTTCCGAGGGGACAGATGGCGCTGGAGGAGCTAGAGCAGGTGACGGGCGCAGCGCCGTGCGGAGCAGCAGCCGTGGCTCTGCGGGGCCCTCCGAGCTGTGGTGCCGGGCGGGCCGCGCCGAGGGCAGCCACGCTCCTGCATGACGAGAGCAGGCAGCCAGGCAGCACATCCGGATCCGCTTGGCTCTGACTCTGTCTCTCGCTGGGGGTAGAGAGGCAGGGCCGTCCCCTCCCGCGCGGAGCCGCGGCCCCGGGGTCCTCCAGCGGCATGGCCCGGGCTGGTGCCGACCGTGTCTGCTTCTCCAGCTGTAGGTCTGGCCGCCTGCCCAGAGCCCGCCCTGCCCAGCAATGGCATCCGGACCGGGGACCGCTACCTGGTCAACGACGTGCTGTCCTTCCAGTGCGAGCCGGGCTACACGCTGCAGGTACCTTTCGGGGTTCCGGGGGGGCATGGTGGCCGCTCACGGGCATGTGACGCAGGGGGGCAACAGGGTGGGACCTGCCCAGGCCGGAGCTGGCGATAAGCGCTGTGCTTCCTGCTGCTTGGTCTCGGAGCACGTTCTCCTGGCACAGGGTCGCGCATCCTCACCGGGGCAGCCTCTGGGGAGCCCTGAGCCCTGGGCCTCTCCCCGCGCCGGCCGCATGCAGGCCGCTTGGCGCCTTCTGGACCCCGCGGGGCTGCATCCACTGGTGGTCAGGAGCAAGGCAGCCTCCTCGAATCCTTTTCGGAAAGCGCTGAGCTGAAGTTGGCATGATCTTTTTGTGATTTGGCATAAACTTATAAATAACAAGCTCTTCGCCAGCTCCTGCGCGGCCACGCTGGCTGACATCGGCCCCTAACTCAAAGCACGTGGGGCCCTTGGGCTGCTCTCAGTTCTGCCCTGGAGGATGTGGGGGACACACTCTGCATGTCCAGCACAGGCACAGCATCGCTCAGGGGAACTGTTCAGCAGGATTATTTAAGTGGTTGAAAAGCTCTGGGTACATGTCAGGAGAAGCCGAGGCCGCAGCGGGAGGCCCTCCCGTGTGCACGTGCACTGGGGCGGCCAGAGCCAGTAGGGCCGGGTGGCAGTGCTGAGGGCCTGTGCGCAGCGCCCATGCATTGGCCTCAGAGTGGTGGGGTGGCACCCTGTCGTGAGACGCGGGCCAGGAGGGGTGCAGGGAGCACAGGGCACTCAGATGCCCCATGCCACCTGCAGGAACCAGGCGGTCTGTGCGCGCTCCAGGAAGGATGCCTGGGTTGCTGTTGCCCGAGCATCAGCGCGTGATGGCGCCGTCCTCAAAGCCGCGTTGTCTGAGTCTTGGCCCGTCTGTAGGCGAGCAGGGCAGGCCCGGAAGCAGAGGCAGCTGCTAGGCAGCGCCCCCAGGGGTGGGGCCTGAACATGTCTGTTCGCAGCCGAGGGAAGCTGCCTTGAAGCATCGTCGAAACAAAGCTCTCCTGTCCCATGGGTGGCCGGGCGGCGTCCCAGTGCATGCCCAGAGTTCCGCTTGATGGGATGCCGGGTCCACACGAAGCTGCGGCAGGACAGGCCACATGCGCCAGCACGTTCTCAGCCCGTGTTCCGACCCACTGTGGCCGCGCATGTCACACCAGCGGCCCAAGCCCCACCCGCTGCCCCCACCCTGTTCCTGCTCTCCCCGTGCTGCCCACTCTGCGGTCACTGTGACCCGCAGAGGAGGACAGAGAAAAGCCTTCTCCAAAGGCCCTGCAGCCCCTGGGGAAGTGCTGGGCTCATGCCAGCCCCAGCCTTTCAGATGCAAACGAAGCTGGTTCCTTCCTGCAGACAGCGGGGGCTTGAGGGCACAGCTGTGGTTGCCATTCACAAGAGCAAAAGGGATTCTAGATTTTTAAAAATTGCTGACAATTACAACTCTGCAGCTTGTCCACACACTCGGACAGACAGAAGCATCGTTCCATGCCCACGCCCACACAGGTGTGCCTGCGTCACCGTGGCCAGGATGGACAGGGTGGCGAGATGGACAGGGCAGCGAGATGGACAGGGCATGCAGTGGACAGGGCGCAATGGGCAGGGCGGCGAGATGGACAGGGCAGCGAGATGGACAGGGCGCGCGGTGGACAGGGGACATGAGGGATGGACGGGGTGCCTTGAAGACTGGGCTCATTCTCCTGGCAGGTGACTGGCGATGGCCATGTTCTACGTTGTTTCTTTTAAAGACAAAAAAAGAAAATTCCCCGCTTAATCTAGTAAACAGATACGCGGGGCCCCCCCTTGTGAACCCTCACAGGAATTGACCTGGGTCTGACAGGAAACATTCGTGCAGCGTCAGGAGCAGAATCCACCCTGGACTGGTGTCCAGCGCTCTCACCAGAGGCTTCGCTAAGTATCCCCAAAGCCTCTGGCGCCTGGTCCTTGCCCACACCCGGGGCGAGTGCACCGCGGTCCCCCAGAGGCCTCGGGGGCGCTCGGGCGCTCTGTGCTTACGCAGACGGCGGACCTGGGCTGGGAGGGGGACGCCCAGACCCGAGCCACCCATGCCGACGCTGCAGGACCGCGCTGCTGGGCGGGGCTGCTCTGCGCGGGCGAGCTGCCTGTAAAGCGCGACGGAGGGGCAGCGGGAGGGGCGAGGGGGGCCCTGGGCAGAGGAGACCGCCGGCCCCTGCCCCAGGAGCGCCCGCAAGCGCGCAGGCCGATTGCCGCCCCTGACGTGCGGGGCAGCGCGGCGGAAGGGAGGCGTGAAGGCTGCGCACCCGGGACGAGGAGCTGTGGGCGAGCGCGAGGGCTGCGAGGCCTGCCGGGCAGCGGGGGCCGCGATGCTGACCTGGATGGGCAGTTGTGGGGACACTGGAAACTACAGTGGCAATAAATATAGTGGTGCAGGGTTTTCCATTCTGGTTCCAAACATGAGTGAACAGGAGTGGGAACCATTTGCAGAGTTTCTGGTCCTTGCGCTTGTCGGCGAGTCGGCAAGGCCAGGCGCCCGCATGACGGCCTCTCCTCCCCGAGCAGGGCCGGTCCCACATC
Source organism: Talpa europaea (assembly GCF_964194135.1). Classification (NCBI taxonomy): domain Eukaryota; kingdom Metazoa; phylum Chordata; class Mammalia; order Eulipotyphla; family Talpidae; genus Talpa; species Talpa europaea. The sequence goes on along the minus strand of NC_140070.1, from coordinate 415,645 downwards.
TCCTGCATGCCCGGAACCGTGCGGCGCTGGAACTACCCGCCCCCGCTCTGCATCGGTAAGGACCGCTGGGCGGGGGCTGCTGACCGGCCTCGAGACCACAGGCGCAGGCGGGCGGAGGGGCGGAGCCCAGCCCCAGGGGACAGGCGACCCTTGGCGAGCTGCTGCAGGGGGGCCACCTGCTCCCCTGGGACAAGGGTTCCTCGGTGGGGGGCCACACCCAGGCTCACTGCACCTCCCCAGAGGGTTGGGGGCGCAGGGGCTTCACTGCTGGCTGCAGCTGTGGGTGACGCGTCTCAGCCTGGGCACGGCGGTGCACAGGGCCAGCCCGGAACCCCAGGCCTAGGCTGCTGGCCAGGCCACCCCCGGCTGACATTAGGGGCTGTGGTGCCTGGGGAAAGGGGTGAGCCGCAGCCTGTCCCCAAGCAGGTGCCCCAAGGTGGGGCATGGCCAGCGCAGGGGGGACTCCCAGGGGACCGTCGGCAGGATGTGCCCCAGGCCTGAGTGTCTGTGTCCACCTCACAGCCACCTGTGGAGGGACGCTGAGCAGCATGGGGGGCGTGGTGCTGAGCCCCGGGTTCCCGGGAGCATATCCCAACAACCTGCACTGCACCTGGAAGATCGTCCTGCCTGTCGGCTACGGTGAGTGCTGCCCGCCCCGCAGGCCCTTGTCCAGCCCCGAACGAGATGGGCGTGGCGGGGGAGCGGCAGGAGGACAGCTGTGGGCGTGGGGAGGGCACCTGTGGGGACAGGTGAGCACCGGTGGGGACTAGGGCAGCTTTGGCTCAAAGGTTACCAGAAAGCTGGGTCCTGCTGCCAGGTCTGCCCAGGCCAGTCCACTGGTGGGCAGGGTGGGAGCCTGGCACCAGCTGTGGCCTGGCCAGCGCCCAGCCCTGGACACGCCTGTCACCCCTGCGTCTGGAGCCCATGTCACTGCTGTGTCCTTGAACAATGTTTAGGGCTTTTTCTGAATGTTTTCGAGTATTGTAAGTTTTCTTGATTCTGTGTTACATTGACCTTTAAAAATATTTATTTACGAATATTTAGATTATTTGCCTTAGAAATTTCTGGATTTAATTGAACCCCGAGGTCTCACTCAGCCTTCCCAGACCCCTGGTCTCAGCGACCCTGCCAGCCGCACGGCCGCCTCGGGCTGGTGCTTCTGTCCTTTGCGCTGAGTTTCCCGGCTGGCCCGTGGTTTTCTCCAGAGCCCTGACGCGTGGGGCCGGGACGCGGGAGTGGAGCAGGCCTGGGAGCCAGCCCCATTTTGTGTTAAGTTTCAAAGCTTTTGCCTTAACATGTGCGGCAGCCCAGGGAGGGACGCCCCGCTCAGCCGAGAGGAGCCCAGGCGGAGGTGCGGACAGATCCGGAGCCGACCGGGCCGGGCACGGGAGGGCACCCACCGGAGGACACCTGCTGTGCTCAGGGTCTGCAGGGACGCCCAGGTGGCCAGGGAGGACGGGCAGCCTGGCCAGGCCTCCTGCTCTGCGCCAGAGGAGACAGGCCTCTGTGTGGCTTCCCCAAGACACTCGGAGTCCCCTGGAGACAGCCCGACCCCCGGCTGACAGAGTGGCACAGCACGGCGGGTTCCGAGGGCCTCGGCCGCTCGCGGCCAGTGGCTGAATCCCAGCCAGGGAACCTGGCGCCGGCAGCTGCAGCCTGGGGGCCAGCGGGCAAGGGCACAGCCCGACCCCGGCGACTGGAGGCTGCAGGGCAGGGCGGCTGCGCGGGGCGAGGGTCTGGCGCGGGCGGGCCGGCCCTCAACAGGCAGAGACCGGCTGCGGGCGTCATCGCTGCGTCGCTTCCCACCTTCCTTTCCCCTCGTGGACTCAGTCCCTCCAGCCTCGCTGCCCTGCGGCTCCAGCACCCAGAGGCCTTCCCTGCTTGGGCCTGAGTGGACCCGCCAGAGGGTGGTTCCGGGCAGCACAGCCGGACGGCCTGAGCCACAGGGCAACTTGCGCGCTGCTGACTTGAGGGATGCCAGAGGAGAAGACAGCAAAGCGATAGTATAAGTAACGCTCGTTTTTAAATATTTGCTCCCCCATGAGTTTTAATCAGCATCTGGAAGAAAAGGCAAAGAAGAAAAACCGTCTTGTCTCCACTCCAAACCCCACTCAGCCCCTGGCGAGGCAACTGTCCCCGCATGAGCAGGGCCTGCCTGGCGGTGGGCAGCGACCACAGACACGTCCCTGCAGGGAAGATCCTCTGAGGGTCTGTGCCCAGGCTGGGGGCTTGGGGACCCCGAGCTTCTATGGGCCAGCGGCGCCATACAGGCCTGGGCACACCACGTGGGCCGGGACCCCAGTGATCGGCCCCCTCGTCCAGCTCCAGCCACCGCGTCCCCTCTGGCTCCGCAGCCTGCAGGCGCCCAGCTCACCCCGCCCCCCGCCCCCGTGGCGGCTCCACTCAGCTCACCTGGGCCTGACTGCACCTCTGCGCCCCTCGGCGTCACCTCGTTTGGGGAACGGCTCTTCCCAGCATCTCCTGAACCGAAGGCAAATACCAGCCCCCGCACCTGCAAATCTGAGGAAGTGGTTTTGGGCTCAGACCCCAGGAGTCTGCGTTGTTGTGGCAAGCACCCCAGTCTCTGGTTAGATACGGGGGCACCATCACTGGGCAACGCATCACCCCTCTTCTTCCCACGTGTGGCTTCTGCAAGGACCAGCCTGAGGTGGTCCTGGAATATTCTGGAGTGCAGTCCACCTCCTTCCCAGGGCAGCGGGCAGTCTGGGAGGCGGGCCAGGCCTTCTGGCTGATGTCCCAGGATGCCTCCCACCTCCTGTGGCCGGGTTCCGAATAGCTCAGGGTGACCCTGCCCTGGGAGGGCATCTCGGGAAGGGCGGAACGTGCGCTCCGCCAGGGCAGCGGGCGGAGTCTCCGGGGGGTGACCAGGGCCACCACGTCAACCTATTTCAGTCCCTTCATTTTGCTTCATGGTATCAAGCTGGACCCAATTCCCTGAAAATTAAATAGTTGCGTAGCCCCGTCTGCGCCGGCCTGGGCTCTGGCCAGTCCTGACACACGGCTGGACACTGATCCCACTTAACATGCTTGGATTGCCCGTGGTCACCACGGTGACTCCACATCCACGCCGGTGATGCCCTGCCCGCTCGGCACCGCGCAGGTTTCCCAGGAAGCTGCTGCCCAAGGGCCCCGCTCTGTGCCTGGGTCTCTTCCTCGCTCTTCACCCAGTTCTGCCTTTCGATGATTCTGTTTCACACCCGTCTCTCACGGGGTGTCTGCTTTAAGTCCCGCATTTACACTGGGGTCGGGACACCGCCCGAGAGTGATCCTCGGCTTTCCCCACCCAGGAAAAATGGATCAAGCATATTAGGTGAAAGGAAAGAAGATTCTTGCTTCTCAAGGCCAGGAGAAGGCCACCAAGTGACGTTTTTCTCCAGGTTGCAAGAATGATCTGCAGTAGCTCTTGAGACTCTCGATCTAGGTTTTAGAAACCCCATTTATCATGGATTTATGCAAAAACTGGTGTCTTTGCAGTTCTGTATAAACTACTTAGATGAATTAAAATACATTTCAGACAGGGTAGTCAAGTTGACTTTCAAAAGTGCCACCAGCCCACAGCAAACAAGTCGACACCTCGGGATTCCTCCTGACCAGCCAGCGTAGCTCCTGTGACTGCAGGTCGCGTGACACCTGCCACCTGCTGCGACCCTGTGACATGATATGATACCTGCCACTTGCCCGACACCTGTCACCTGAGACCGTGTGACCCTTCCTGACACCCGTCACCTCGCCACTCGACGGCGTCTTGGGTATTGAGCTGCAGGGTTGGGCTCACCGGCAACGGCTCCTGGCTGGGGTCGCACTGGCTGGGCGAGGGCCCCGCAGAGGCCAGTGTTGTCAGCTGCCACATGGGCTGTGTGATGGCAGGACCGTCCGTCTAAAACCCAGCGTTAACTTTCTTTGCATTATTTAGACCTAGATAGGCGCATTCCTTGACGAGCAGAGGGCAGCTTCCGGGTGAGGCGGCCGCGGTTAGGCACATCCTCCGGGCTGTCCTTTGGGGCTGTCCCGCGCTCCTATGTGTCCTGGGGAACGCTCGGGGCTGACCGCCCGACAGTCCAAATGCAGGGACCCGCGAGAGTGGACGAGCGCTGCTGTGGCTCAGGGCGCGTCCCCTCTGCCCCCAGCGTCTGCCTCCTGGGAGGGTTTTGTGGGAGCCTGGGGAATTTTTTTTTTTATCTTTTTTTTTTTTTTTTTAATAGAGGCATGTTTGTTTATTTATTTATTTGTTTGTTTGTTTTTGTTTATACAAGCACTGGGTACAGTCAGAAGCGCGGGAGGGTGAGAGGATTCACCAGAGCCAGAGCGGGGAGCAGAGCAGGCAGAAGGACCGAAGTCCACTGCTGAGGGGAGCAGCGGGCGGCAGGAGAGGTCTGCGCGCCATGCGGGACCCTCCTCCGGTGGCCGGGGAGCAGCCGGGGATCGAACCGGCGCCGCAGAGGCTGCAGGCAGCTTCGCAACCCAGCGCTCAACCGCTGCGCCACCGGGGAGGCCCGAGCCTGGGGAATTTAATGCATCTGGCCACTCCTTGCTGTCTCGGCTTTGCCTTCCGCCCTCGCTGACCGGGCTGTCCCCGCAGGCGCACACATCCAGTTCCTGAACTTCTCCACCGAGGCCAACCATGACTACCTGGAGGTCCGGAACGGCCCCCACCACTCCAGCCCCGCGATCGGCCAGTTCAGCGGCCCCGACCTGCCCGCCCCGCTGCTGAGCACCACGCACGAGACCCTCGTCCACTTCCACAGCGACCACTCGCAGAGCCGACAGGGGTTCAAGCTTGCCTACCAAGGTAGGGGCGGCTCTGCGTCGGGCGTCTGCGAAGCGCCGGCTGCTGCTGGGCCGCACTGAGCGGGGGAAGCAGCGGTCGTGCAGGCCGTGGCTGCCCTGCGGGCACAGCGGCTCTGGCCAGAGGTCTGGCGCCGACCACCACCCCCTCCCCTCCCCTCCGCCGCCAGAGACCTGTGGGCACCCGGCCAGGCTCTGGCGCTCAGCCGCAGAGGGCGCCCCGTCCACTGGAGCAGCAGACGCGCGGGGCACAGCCGGGGGCGAGGACTGCCGTGGATGTCCTCACGAGTGACAGCGCTGAGGGGGGCTGAGCCGGTCACGTTCAGATCGTACCAGAAAAACTTCAGAGAACAAAGCTCATCCTTTCGTAGCCCTACAAAATAGGAGCTAAGTCAGAACCGACGTTATCACAGCGTTCTTATATATGAGAAAGGCCAGAATTTCATTGCGTACAAAATAATCTGGTTTCCTTACGTGGCAGGTCAGGTGACGCTGGGGTGTAGGAATGAGGCTTCTCTCAAGCCCGCCTTCCTGCCACCGTAGAGGGGCGCGGGGCCTTGCCGCGGGGCTCGGAGCAGACCCCCCTGTGCTGGTCATTTGGACGCCATTGCTTGAACCGTGGCTCCGCATGCACGACATAAGTGCGGCTCTCCCAGATCCATGTCAGCTAATCAAGAGTCCGGCGGGGAGGAGGCCTAGGCCCTCGGGAGACACAGTCAGGGAGTCTGGACGGGCGTGGCAGGGCTGGGAGGCCGCAGCGTGGAGCCCCCGGCCAAGGAGAAGAGGGGAGCTGCCGCGCTGGCCGGCGACCAGGGCCAGGGTGCTCAGGCAGCTGTGCAGGGCCAGGTGAGGGGCTGGGCTGGGACACACGCCTTTCAGGCAGGGGTGGGCGGGGAGGGGGGAAGCTGACGCAGACCTGGTGGGACGGGTCAGCTCGCAAGGCCCGGTGCTTCCGGCCCGCACCCCCTACCCCCTGCCCCCAACGTCAGCACCTGGCTCGAGGCTCCTGGGGGAGCCTGGGTGGCCATCCTGACTGGGCTCCACAGGCGGCAGCCGCCGCCCAACAGCATGGTCTGTCCCATCTCAACAACCTGCTCACCGGCCAGCAGCCTTCCCCACCCGCCGCGCTGGCCTCTCCCTCCTCACCCCTGCAGCAGGTGCACAGGCTCGGGACACACAGCTCCGGTGCCTGGCCCAGCTCACAGTCCACACCGCTTTGCAACGTTGGTTGCTGACGCCGCGTTTCTGTCCACCGGGGAGACCCCTGCTGCGCCCGCGTCTGCACTCGAAGCCCCGCTTGCTCTGTGCCCCCAGGGCCAGCTCCTGGAGCCTCTTGAGCCTTCATACAGCTCTACCCTGGGCTTGCGGGGCCAGAACCCCTGGCTGGCCACACAGGCTCCCTGAGCAGGTGGGCGGGGCCTCCCGCAGCCTGGGCACCGCAGTCCCTGCCAGAGGAGCCCCTGCACAGAGCAGGCGGACAGAGAGCTGTGGGCAGGGCAGGTTCCGGCCGGAGAGCCCTTGGCTTGCAGGCCCTAGTTCTGATTAAGGCGCATGTAGGTTTCTGAGTCACCGGCCCCAGCCGCACCTATTGCCCTCAGCCCACCTGGAGGTCTGCAGGGAGCAAAGCGGACGCAGTGACGAGCCCGGAAACCACTGAGAGGGCGGCCTGGCGGCCATGGCCAGGGCCGCGTCCACAGGCCTGTGGGGCAAAGGCAAGGGTGGATTTTTCTCTTTTATTTGTGGTGAACAATTCAACAGTCAACACAGAACTACCCAGTTTCTACAGAGTGTGAGTCTCTTAAATTAAAAGGATTATTAGGTGCCCATGTGTGCTGTTGCTGTCCTGTTACTGCTTTTGAAACTGAACTCAGCACCCGTGCGCCCCTTGAGTCTTGCTCCCAGACAGGCCGGCGTGCAGTGAGCGGCCAAGTACACACTTTGTAATTCAACCATGGCCACTGGCCATGGGACACTGGCAAAGGCACGTTTTAAGCTGCATGGACAGGGCATCCCTCAGGGCTGCGCGAGTTCGCCCCTCAGGCCGCCAGCCGACCCCACCTGTCTGTTTCAGCCTACGAGCTGCAGAACTGCCCGGATCCGCCACCCTTCCAGAACGGCTACATGGTCAGCTCGGACTACAGTGTGGGCCAGTCCATCTCTTTTGAGTGCTACCCGGGGTACGTCCTGATGGGCCACCCTGTCCTCACCTGTCAGCACGGCATCAACAGGAGCTGGAATCACCCCTTTCCAAAATGCGACGGTGAGTCACTGCCCCTCCGGCGCCGGCGGTGGCACCTCCCAGGCAGGCAGCGCGCAGTCTTAACTGAGTGTGTCAAGAATTGTTCGCTTGTCCAACAAACATCGATTAGGAATCTGCTCTGCGGAACCCATTCCGTGTAGGACTTCCAGGGCAGATCACGTGCTGGTATGTAAAAAGGATGAGTAGATGTGCCCGGTCCTCAAAGATGAGAGCGAGGTCATGGCGCGTGGTCACAACACGCCAGGCACAGCGTGCAGCAGGCAAGGCCGGGCCTGGTGTGGCTGAGGGAGAGCTTTGTGACAGTGTTTGGCCTCCGAGGCCTCAGCAGACCCAGACTGGCTTGCCAGTCCCCCTGCAGAGGTTATTCTTGACTTTGGCAGGAGAGCTTCTGGGCTTGTGAATTCAGGAGGCCTCCTGGGCCTTGGCCCTGGGCTGACCCACCATCGCCCCCAGGGCTCACAAAGCTAGCGCCCTGAGCAGCAGCCCCGTGTGGGGGCAGCAGAGAGCCTCTGGGTTCTAGCGGGCGCTCCAAGCTCAAGGGCCCCGGGCTCCCTGCCTCTGCCCCCGCGGCCCTGTGCGTGGAGGGTCCTGACCACGTCACATCCCGCGGGTTGGCCCCTGCAAGCGCCCCCACCCCCCACCCCCCAAGGTGAAGAGGCGCCAGAGGCCTAGGACAGACGCCCCCAGGGCTCTTAGATGACCACTGAGTCGTCTGGGGAAAGGAATCCCAGGCCCTCACCTCCCCTCAGCAGAGACACTTCTCTGAAGCTTCTTTCTGTGTGGCTGCCTGATTTCTATGATGACCTGAGAGTTTTGCAATATCCAGTTAAAATAAACAGATCAAGTAGTTTGTTCAGGAAGCATGCACGCGCAACAGCAAAGTCCCCTCACCCTGCCTGCCTTCCAGACGGCAAATACAGTGCCTTGGCAGGAAAAATCTAGGAAATTACCAGCTCCCAGGACCTTTGAAATGCTAAATACTTGTATCCTGGGGGAAGGAAAAGGTTTCTAGCTGTGTTTGAATTTCAGTTGAAGAAGTAAAAAAAGCAGGCACTTCTAAGACCCCATTTTTACCTGTATTTTTCCATTCCCTGTCACTGTTAAGAACACATGGAAAGAAGACTTCGGCTGCATTAAAAATGTCCGTATCTTAGTCTAATAGAAATTTAGTAACACATAAAAAGCATTTTAAAAATTATTTTATAAAGTAAGTATAGCAATGGCATGTCTGGCAGTTTTCAGTTAAAAGACTTTTAAAAACCCCTTCATGTTCTTCTTCATTTTAAAATTCACATATTTATATGTATAAATTGCTTTGAATTGTCAGGATTAAAACCTGTCCTTTCTTGTAATGTTTTCCTGGTTCCACGAATTTACATGTGAGTGGAAACTACTTGGCTTAATGAGAAAATGCAATTAAATGTTCAGCAGAGTCATTGTTTTTCAAGCCCAGTTTCCTACATGGAAACATACACTGGCTCAGGGTTATTTGCCCCAGTGACCCTCGCCAGACAGACGCACCCCAGGCATCCGGCTTCACAGCTGTACTTACGTCCTGGGAAATGGCGGAGCTGCCCCTGAGTCTCCAGTCCCACGCACGCCCAGGCCCCGCTCAGAGTGTGGTGTGCCGGGCCAGTCGGAGTCCAGCGCACGCAGAGCCAGGGCCGCAGGCCTGGTGTGCGGTGGCAAGGTCTGTTTCACTCTCACCTTGAATTGTTACTGAACTTTTAAAAAACACCCTCGGGGCATTCGACTTGCTTGCCTGGACCCCACGCCCAGGCAGGCTCCCCCTCTGGCTCAGCTCCGGGCGAGCAGCCTGTTGTCTGGAGCTACACGCTGAGCTGGAGAGCACACAGGACTCCTGCTGGTGTCCGTCTCTGTCCACGCAGGCGGTGGCGTGGACGCCGTAGCTTGCAGCTCACTGGGATGCCTTCCACCGTGGGCGCGGGTGCGACCAGCTGGGCTCCCAAAAGCACCCTCAGTGGACCCAGCCTCTTCCCTCAGGTTCAGAGCCGCTAAGTCGATAATGTCTGCTTCAAGGCAAACCCACGCAGACGCCTCTTTTGGACTCGCTGAGCAGGCCTTAGAGACCTTGGCAAGCCTGACAGTGTCCTAGCGTGGTCAGGCGGGTTCCTGGTCACTCCTGCAGCGGCATCCAGGGACATCAGCCCAGCCGCAGGTGGCTGGTGAGCAAGGACTTGACTCTTAATCACTTGGGGCACTTTATCCTGCAGGGGTGCTGGGTGCTGAGAGGGCCTCCTGTGGGGGTGTAATTCTGCCGAGGCCAGACCGGGCAGGTGGCCCCTCAGGCACCAGCAGCTCCTCCTCAGCGCCTGCCCGCTCACCTGCTGCTCGCCCCCCAGCTCCCTGTGGGTACAACGTGACCTCTCAGAACGGCACCATCTACTCCCCCGGCTTTCCCGACGAGTACCCCATCCTGAAGGACTGCGTCTGGCTCATCACTGTGCCCCCCGGCCACGGCGTCTATGTCAACTTCAGCCTGCTGCAGACCGAGGCCGTCAACGACTACATTGCCGTGTGGTAGGCGCCCGCCGCGGCCTCCCCCACCCCTCCGTGTGCGGGAGCCCGGCTCAGGCGGGGCGGACGTGGCCCCGTCTCAGGCTGCTGCCTCCCCCAGGGACGGCCCCGACCCCAGCGCCCCGCAGCTAGGGGTGTTCAGCGGGAACACGGCGCTGGAGACGGCGCACAGCTCCAGCAACCAGGTGCTGCTCAAGTTCCACAGCGACTTCTCCAACGGGGGCTTCTTTGTGCTCAACTTCCATGGTCAGTGCGGCCCACTGGGGCCAGGGCGGCCGCTTTGCGCTCTTGGGCCCCCTCTGCGGGAGGGCCCCGGGCTCCCTGCCTCTGCCCCACGCGGCCCTGTGCGTGGAGGGTCCTGACCACGTCCCGTCCCGCGGGTTGGCCCCTGCAAGCGCCCCCACCCCCCCCAAGGTGAAGAGGCGCCAGAGGCCTAGGACAGAAGCCCCCAGGGCTCTTAGATGACCACTGAGTCGTCTGGGGAAAGGAATCCCAGGCCCTCACTTCCCCAGAGGACAGCACCCCCCGCACCCAAAGTGTGGGAGCCACAGAGCCCCACCGGCCCCCCCAGAGCCCCGCTGCGGAGCCTCCCGCGGCTGTCGCTGTCCTGGGGTGTGCAGGGCCTGTGTGCAGAGCGCCACGGATCTCCCATAACAGCGCTCAGGCGCAGGGCATCCCGTGAGCAGGCCAGCCTGGGGTACGTCCCACCCGCCTCCGTTTATTCAGCCAACGTAACCACAGGCTCGGTCTGTTTTTGTGAACCATGTAGCGTTTCAGCTGAAGAAATGTCAGCCTCCCCCAGTGGTTCCGCGGGCAGAGATGGTCGCGGAGGACGAGGACTTCGAAATAGGTAACGTTTTCCTCGCTCAGCGCCCCAAGCTCAGCTGGGCTCCAGCACACCCACCTGACGCGTAGCTGCTTGGGAGAGGCTGTGCGGTCTGGCAGAGACACCCTGCAGGTGCAGGGCTGCCCAGAGACAGCCGGGCCTGCTCTGTCCCTTACTGCCACTGGAGCTTCGCTTTGGTCCTCTCTGTCCCCTCCAAGCATCACTGGTCCTTCCTTTGAGCAGTGCCTGCACGCCGGGACGAGCTCATGGCTGCCCCGAGAGCGTGGCCTCTGCTCACGTGGTGCCAGCTCCTCACAGCCAGCCCAGCGTGGCTGTCTTTCATGTCCTCTAAGGGTCCACATTGCCACGTAGCCACCAGGTCACGTCGGGAGCTACGTGGCCCTGCCTGCCATGTGGCGCTGAGACGAGGCTCTTTGGTCGCCCCACAGAACACGCATGTCCCTACAGGTCCGGCCACGCCACCCTGTCCCAGCCCAGGTCCTGCCAGCCTCCCCAGGCGCCTCAAGCCCAAGCCCCAAGCACTCACTTCCTTTTCTTTTGTCGGTGGTTCTGAGGGAGGCAGCAGAGGCAGAGCGGTTGAGGGGCGGCCACCTGGGTCCTTGCCAGCGTTGGTCTCAACCAAGATGGCCTTTGTGCTGGCCTCGGTGACATTTTATAAAACAGACCGGGGTGGGCACAGCTGTGGCAGGAGCGCCTGGCCCCTCCCTATTGTCTGCGCTGACCCATGCATGTCCTTGGCCCTTGCAGGTGACTTCGTCAGGTACCGGTGCCAGCCGGGCTACACGCTGTCGGGAGCCGACACTCTGACCTGCAAGCTCGGCGCTCAGCTGCAGTTCGAGGGTGCTCCCCCCAAGTGTGAAGGTGGGCCCCTCCGGCGTCAGGGTGGGCTCCCGCTGTGGCACTGCTTGGGGCCACTCCTTTTCGGGGCACTCCTTTTCGCCCCACTCCTTTTCGGGGCAGCGCCATGGGGCACCTGCTCACAGACATCTGCTCCTGCCCTTGCGCTGACGTCCAGAGAGACCAAGGCCACGCGGAGAAAGGGCTCACCCACATCTAGCTTACCAGGAACGTTCCAAGCGCTCGGCAAAGCTGGGTCATGACAGTTAAACGCCCGCGTCCACACAGCGGCCCCTCTGCATGCCCGCCCTGCGCGCGGCCGCCGCCCCTGCTCTCCCCTGCCCGGCCCAATGTTGCCGCTGCCTCTCGAGGCAAGTGCGGCGCCGTCCCCCGCCCCACGTGCAGCCTGCGCGAGCCCCGTCACTCTGTCCTGTGCCGTCCCCAAGCCTCCAGCCGCCCCTCATGAATCGGGCACCAGTGACGTGCCAGGGCGTGGTGACACACAAGCCCCAGTCGCCTCCCGTCTGCAGTCAGCAGTGTCTCTTCTAGCCCGGACACGCTCAGATCGTGCGATCCACCGAAGCTGGGTCTGCTCTGTTAAGGGAAACTCTGGCTGCTCTCCTCACTAGCGCAATGCCCCGCAAACGAGGTCCGGACTGAGTCTGCTGGCGTCATCCTGAGCCCCGGCTACCCGGGCAGCTACCTGAACTCGCAGACGTGCTCCTGGAGCATCCGTGTGGACCCGGACTACAACATCACCCTCTACGTGGACGCCTTCCAGAGCGAGAAGCAGTTCGACGCCCTGGAGGTGTTTGACGGTGAGTGACCTTCGTGGCCGGGGCCCGGGACAGCTCCGTGTGGTCGTGACAGACACAGTCTGAATTTATCCTTGAGTTAAATTCCATCTCCTTAACAGAAAGTGAATTACTCTGGGACGCATCAGCCTCCTGGGGTCTGTAATACACTAGTTTTTTGGTTAATGTTAGGATTTTTAACAAGTAAAATCGGAAAATGTACGTAACTTAGTTCGCCACTCTTAATTCTCGATGCGGTTTTAGGATAGAAGCTCTCAAAGAGTTCTGTGCTTCCTTCTAAGTGTTGAATTGACTCAGAAGACATTTTAGGACATTTAAGAAAGCTAAAGGTGTATTAGTCAATCCAAATGATTGTTTTAGTAGGAGTATGTGAAGAAGCTCACTCATGGAGCTTTCGAGATAGCAAGTGCTTTTGAGTCTTCAACGTGCATTAAAAAATAGCATGACGCTGCACAGGTGCCCTTCCTGTCTTCCACTCGGGGCAGGCGCCTCGTGCATCCCAATGGCCTGGGAAGAGCAGCGGCCGCCTGGGAGCGGTGCAGGGGGTGAGCGTTTGCGGTGGCTGACGTTGGTGTTTTTCTTTGGGGCTTTATCACAGCAGTGGTTAGACCCGGAGACCGTTCCGGTTGCCGTGGTAACAGGGTTTCACATGGTTTGATGGGTTTGTCATTGGGTTAAAATAAATAACAATCCATTCAGTGGGGAAAAGTCACTGTCATCGATTCCCTGTGCGTTTGTAAGCCTTTCCCTGCTGGGTGAACTACAGTCAGACTCGTCCCATGGGAGACATCACGTGTGTCAAACTGATGGACCCCAGAGGGGAGTTACGACGCTGACCTTAACCCAGTCACGCGCAGCACGAGGACGAGGGGCACCGCTTCCGTTTCAGCGCTGACGTACGTGAGCGCTGGAACAGACGGCGGCCGTGACTCCCCATCGCCCTGACACGGAAAGGCCGCCCCTAGCCGCACGCGGGACGGCGCTTCTGTCAGGGAGCGGGACTGTGACCCCGGCCGTGCGTGTGAGTGCCCATGTGCGACCATGTCCATGCGTGTGTGTGTCCCTACGCGTCCGTGTCCGTCTGTCTGTGCATGTGTGTGTCTGTGCGTGTGCCCGGTCCTTGCACCTACCTGGTGGGTTGGCGCCTCCATCCCTGTCCATTCGCCCTCCCTGTTCGTCTTTGTCGGCTCGCCCTCGCCCCCAAACGCTGCAGTCTTGTGACCTCACCGCAGCGTGCACCCCTTGCCTCTCACCCTGACCCTGATATGTGGACAGGCCACACCATCTGGGACCCGCACACAGCGTGGGCAGCAGAGGCCGCTCAGAGGCACTTCCTGCCACACGTTCGCGGGGGCTGGGTCAGCACTGACGCTCCCCAGGCAGCTGCCTCCTGTTCCTCGCGTGTGGACAGTGACTGTTTCATCATTCATGAGCTGACAGAAGCCACATGGAGTAGACTGTTCAGGTGCAATTAGCAGGGTGCATTCGTCTCTGTGGCTGCACCAGAGCACCCCTCAGTTTGTGGGGTACTCGGCGGCTCCCATTATCTGCGTCCTGTGTCCACCCAAAGGACAATCGTTGGTGACAGTTAGCATCCTCCCGGCACCCACCTGGCCTTGGCCAGCTCTGCCCGCAGAGAGCCATGCCGGCAGCACCTCACCTCCAGTGGGTGGGACACAGCTCGCGGGGCTGTCCCGGCTACCTCAGGCAGGCCTGTGGGGAAGCGCAGGCCTGTGGGGACGCTGCCAGCAGCCCTGGCCTGTGGTGCTCCCGCAGCTCCGAAGGGCTCGCCCGGCAGGTGTGGCCCCGGCAGGTGCAGCCTCTGCAGGTATGGCACCGGCAAGCACTTGAGACCCCAGCCTGGCCAGCCTGTGTTTGCGGCAGCCTAGCCATGCGCTGCATGTCCTCGCACCATCTTCCAGAAAGGTGACATTTTACAAGTCTATATGTAGGTGAGGAGCCTGAAGTTTCTCCAATTTACCTCAGGTGCTGCTTTTTAAAAGACTCAGGTGTACAGAAAATGTCAGGGCTACCACCCGCATCTCACTGCTCCTGCTCCTCCTAGGGCGTGAGGCCGTGGGGTGGGGTCGCGTCTTCCCCTGGCATCTCACAGCCAGGCCCACGCACTGCCCGTCACCTGCCTCTGTCCAGCCATCACCTCTCTGAGCTCACACCATCGTTTCACCTTGAACATCCCCACACTCGCCCTGTCCCTGAACTGGGGACAGACCTGCCGCTGCCGGGACATCATCCGAACATCCGAACAGCCCCCTCTGCAGGTGCCATCTGTTTCCATCACGGCACAGGCTCTGGCGCGGCCCTCTCGGCACACATTAAAGCTGCAGGCGACTACGAAGAATTCAGTCTATGAGAAATTCAGTGCCCATAGCTGACACCCGTGCCCCTGTGCACCTATGCTGCCCTGCCTGTGCCTCCCTACCTGTGCTGCCCCACCTGTGCCCCTGTGCTGTCCCCATCTGTGCCCCTGTGCCGCCTATGCCGTCCCACCTGTGCCACCCCACCTGTGCACCTGTGCCCTCCCACCTGTGCCATCCTGCCTGTGGACCTGTGCTGTCGTGCAGGAGATAAAAGGAAACTTTGCATTTCCTGGGTACTACCGAGTTGCTCTCAAGGAGACCCGCACAGGCGTGTGAACAGGGTTGGGGTTCAGGTTGGGGTCCGGGCCGCCTCTCAAGCGCCCATCACAGTCCACACTCACTGGAGTTGTCCATGACGCGACGTTCAGATGCGCTGCACAGCTCCCCACCATGTGTCAGGAGTGTGTTGGGGTTGAGGTGGGGGCTGTTCCTCTCCTTTACCAGATAATGACTCTGCTTTCTTCCTTGGGACGCTACGCCCACTTTGGAGACGCTGCAGAGTGCCTGGCGCTGGGGCCTGTGTGGCCCTGACCAGATGCCTCTGGTCTCGGCAGGTTCCTCGGGCCAGAGCCCGCTGCTGGTCGTGCTGAGCGGCAACCACACGGAGCAGGCGAACTTCACGAGCAGGGGTCACCAGCTCTACCTGCGCTGGTCCACGGACCATGCCACCAGCAAGAAGGGCTTCAAGATCCGCTACACGGGTGAGTGGGGCTCCGGGGCGCGGACACCGTCAGCACGAGCGGCCGGGAGTGACAACCCCGTTGCCACAGTCCGAGTCGGGGTCGTGCTTCAGTAGCGATGCGGGTGGAGCTCCCAGTCATTCCTCAGAAGTACGTCAGGGAAATACTTGTCGACTGACATTTGGAAACACTAATTGTTCAGTTAAATAAATTGTTTAACTGCATGCCAGGGAGGTAAAATATCCCAGACGTAAAATAACCCAAAGCAGGTCTGAGTTGGGGCGAAACGCGGGCAGGTCGGCAGCGCCTCGGCTCCACAGAGGGCTCCCACTCCTGGAGCTCGGGACCGTCCATCACGCTGCGCTGGCGGAAGAGGGAGGCGCAGCATCTCGGAGGCTGCCCAGCCTCACATTTTGGCAGTGGCGACACGGCATCTTACAGATTTTCAGTTAAAATCCGAGCTCCTCTGCTGGAGCTCGTCAGCAGAATGGGCAGCGCAGCGACTGAGGTGGACCTGGGTCCACTGCAGGGGCCACGGGGCCTGGGCTGAAGCCCTCATGGCCACAACACTCTCAAAGCGAAGGGGGCCAAGCGGGCGCCTTGCGGTTCCAGGAACGCAGCCCAGGTGCAGCTGAGGCCAGGCCCTCCCAGCCTCGGACCCACCAGCCTGACGGGACTGGCTTGGTGCTCCTGGGCCTCCCCACAAGGTCCAGCAGAGGCACAGGGCCGGCGCCAGGTAGTGCGCCTGGCTGCGCGGGTCAGCCTCCTCCCACATCCGGCCATGACACAGGCCCCCACCTCCCGTGGAAACGAGGCTGGCACAGGACCCCGGAGCTCGCGCCGGCTCAGACTCAGGGTCTGCCTGTGGGTCCCCAGACCTGCCGAGCCCTCAGAGCTCCCTTCTCTGGAAGGAACCGCCGTCGTGACGCTTCACCTGCACGTGGCTGTTCAAGCTCACCTGGGGAGAGTCCGTGGGCTTATGGGCAATAAAACTGGCCCCAGGAGACTGAGAGGAGACGCTGCCCCTGGGTGTGTGGTGGGCCAGAGCGGGGCAAAGTCATCCAGCAAGTGGCTGTCTCCAATTTAAAGTCTCCCTGAAAAGAGATGATTAAAGCTATTGTAAGATTTGTGTTGCCCTAAAGTAGCTCATTTTCTTCAGAGAATTTGTTCAAATCTCTTGTTAAAAAGAAGCTTAATGTCTCCATTCATGCCAGATTCGCAGGCCCACTCAGCTCTGACACAGGACAGTTAATGGCCTTGATTGCAAAATATTATATTTTCGATTTTCTCCACTGAAATGACATTTCCTTTTTTTGCAGTGTTGTGAATTTTTTGTTTCAAACCTAGGACCACAATCGATTCCCCATCTGTCTCCCGCGCCCATGCCCCAGCACCCCCACCCACAGGCGGTGTACTCATTCCGGTGGGGGCCAGGGCCCTCCTGCCACTGGGTCTCTGGTGGGTCCATGCTCTGGACAGACGTGGGGCCACGTGCCCACCACTGGTGCCACAGCAGGCCACTGCCTGGCAGCCACCCCGCTGGGCTTATGGTCCCTGGCATTGCACACGTGCGGCCTGTCCAGGCCCGGGGACTTGCATGTCAGGGTCCTCCCGGAGCTGGAGCTGTTCAGTGGAGACCCCCGCATGGGGCAAGCCTGCCGTCCAGATGCTGAGGGCCTCACGGCTCCTCCAGGCTGCAGGACTGTGGCTAGGGTGGACCCCCCATGGCAGGTCTGCGCAGACCCCCATACCCTGGGCCTTCCCTTGGGCGAAACCCAGGGCACGCCCTGCTGGGGGGTGATGTGTAAGGACCCGAAAGCCCCCAGAGCTGCCCGGCCCACGTCCGCCTCACATGGGCCTTGGGGACGCTTCCAGAGCAGCTTCACGCATCGCGCCACATCCCCTGCTTGAGCAGTGCAGGGGTGCCCCACGCCTAGCACCTAGTGAGGCACACACCAGTCACTCTTCGTTTTTCCCTTCCGGTGGGCCCGCAGCGCCCTACTGCAGCCTGACCCAGCCCCTGCGGAACGGCGGCGTGCTCAACAGGACGGCAGGTGCGCCGGGGAGCACCGTGCACTACTTCTGCAGGCCCGGGTACCGGATGGTCGGCCGCAGCAATGCCACCTGCAGGCGGAGCCCTGCGGGCATGTACCAGTGGGACGCCCCCAGCCCCCTCTGCCAGGGTAAGTCGCCGCCCCGCCCCCACAGCCCTGTGCTGTCCTTGCTCTGCCCTGGCGCCCAGTCACCGAGGCAGGCTGGCATGAGGCAAGGGCAGGGTGTGGGTTTCCCGGGCAAAGCCAGCCCCAACCCGGGAGCCGAGCTGCCCCTGCCGGCCCGACCCCTCGCAGCCTTGGAGGTTGGGGGCGGGGGCCTGGATCCAGGCTGGCCGCTCTCCAGAGGCCGCCGGTTACTCTTGACACTCGCTGGTATTTCACTTACGTGAAAACTGTTTTCCGGTGTAGATTCCAAATATTTTTTGACAGCTGTGTTAATTTACAAAACCAATTACTACAACTCATTTTTCTTATTTTAGAGTAAAAGCTCCTCCTTTAAGCTGTATGTTCCTTTTCTTTTCATCATTTAAATCTAGGGTTGTTTAAGTTGATTTTAATTTTTCATGCCTTTTTGCATTTTATCTGTCATACGGATAAAAATCAGATTTCCAAGTAAGGCATTTTAATTTTAATTGAAGGCTTTGCAGGCATGAATTTTTCATAGTTTTTTCCTTATCGAGATTTACATTCATAATGAAGACTGGCCCTTGAAAGCGAATTATGGTGTGTGGATGGAGTCTCATTTTGGGCGTCTTTTCTCTCTTCCCAGTAGCTGTCACGTTTTCTGGTATCGCTTTGTGACACAATGCCAGATGCGCGCGCCCCGCTGTCTGTGCCCGCCACAGGGGGCAGGCACACGCGCACCTTGCCTGCTGCGTGCTGCCTCGGAGCTCCCCTCACACGAGATAGACAGACAGATCCCAAAAGTCTGTTTCATAGAGAGGGATGGGGTTTTTTCCTTTAAAAGCAGAGTACTTTGTATTTTAAAAAGAAACGCCTCTCATAATGGTGAAGCTTGCGTGTGTCGGAGCAGGGATGGAGCTGGAGGGCCTGCCCCCCTCTGGAGCCGCCCGGGCGGGGGGCAGCAAGGGCAGGAAGCCAAGACAACCGAGAGGGCCCAGACTCACCTGCGTAGGAGCAGGAGGAGCGGGCGGGCGGCCAGAGGGCTCCACCGGCCACGGTCGGCTGCAGGACGGGCAGGGCCAGGGGCACAGGAGGGCTGGGGACCCTGGCTGGGCACCGGGCGCCACTCCCATCACTTTGCGGGGTGGGTTGTGCGAGTCCTAGCCAGGCGGCAGGTGCCAACCGGACATCCGCTGGCGCTGTGGCCCAAGGCTGGCCCCGCCCAGCCACACTGTCAGTCATCCGTGCCTCCTGCCTTCCCTTCCTCCAGAAGCCCTCAGCTCCCGGCCCGCCCTCGACCTGGGACATGAGTGCACCTGGTGCCCCTCAGCAGCCGCCGGTCTGCAATCCTGAGGCTGTGGCCTTGTTAACATGCAGAAATGTTGGTCACAGAGTGCAGACCCTGCCTCGGGGTTTCAAATTGTTTCTTGATAAAGAAGTTCTGCAGATAATCTTACCGTAGATGTCTAGATTCATGCACTGTCCCTCAGGTGTTAACAGTTTATGTAAAATGACACTTCAACTATAATAACACGTGAAGCTTTTCATCCACGTGAGCCACGATGCTGCGAAACCCTGACCGGAAGCAGTGTTGTTGATTTAAACGGTGTGAAAGCATTTTGTCATCTTTTCTTCAATTTGAAGATAAAACTCCGCCTTTTAAAATAAATAGTGAAAATCAGCACTGATCAAGGCTTTGGGGAAAGGCTCGTGAACAATTTGAATGGAACAGCGTGTGGCCTGGGTCTTGCTGGGCAGGTGGGGTGGGGTTGGCTCAGCTTCAGGCCTCGAGGAGGCTGTAGGCGTAAATGCCCGGAAGCTCCCAAGGGGCAGGTACCAGGTGATGGCGTTGGCCCCAAGGGCGCCTCTGAACGGGCAGCCAGAGCCTGCTGGACCCCACCAGAGCAGTGGTCGCCCCGGGGCCTGGCCTCAAACCGGAAAGATCTGGACGGGAAGATCTGGATAGGCAGGAGGCAAGGGAGAGCGAGGAGCGACCGTGTGACAGGCTCAGAGGCCGCCAGGCGCCTTCTCTCTTTGCTTGACCTTGTAAATTACTTCTCCAGGAAAGCTGTGCTGGCCTGTCCCCCAGGATGAGCCAGGTCTGGCCTCTGTCCTGGCTTCATTTCCTGGCACAAGCAGGTCTCCGCCAGCCGCTGTTCCCACCGCCACCACGCTAATCTCCATGATCTGGAGGAGAAGCCAGAGTTAGGACAGAAATCTCCTGTCTTATCACAAAGACCCAGTCAGCTGCCCGGCACGGCCCCACACCCACGTCTGCCCCGGCAGGCGGGGGCAGGGCCAGGGCTCTGGCGTCAAGCCCGCTTCTCCCCCAGCCGGGCCAGCTGGCCTCACCGTCAGTGACCGTGCGTGGGTCACTGCGCAGGAGCGGCGAGCCGGGGGAGCCTCCTCCTCACAAGCACACGGTTGAGCTTTTGCTCTCAAAGGCAAACCCAGGACAGGGGGCCCCACAGCCCGCGCTGCCTGGGCCTGATGCTGACGGACGGGGGTGTGGGGGTGCTGGCCAGCCGCCTGCCCTCTGCCCCACTGACTGCCTAAAGCTGCCCCTCCCGCAGCCACTTGAGGAGGCCCTCGAGGCCTGGTCTCCCGACCCCAATCTGCGCCCTCCCTGGACGACAGGCCCCGGCACCTGCACCTGTCACAGGAAACGGTTCTTCGCTCTTGACTTCAAAACCACTCCGTCACCCAGAGCTAGGTGACGTTAGGGTCCTTGCGCCCCGACTAACAGAGTCGACTGTAAGTGTCAAACGCTGACTTATCAGTGTAAAGCACACAGGCGGTGAAGACGCCGGATTCTGTCCTCACACGTATTTATTTCCTTCTACGAAATGACTGTTTCTGTGTGCACAAAGATAATGCAGTGGTTCTAGAAATTGGGATTTTTTTTAAATATCAGATCATCTGATGACACATAAGATGCTCTTTGCTTGTGAACATGTGGCCTGGCCTGGAGCGTCTTTGGTCTTTGGTCTGGGGCAGCGCCCTTGGGGCGGTTCCTGCCAGTCCTGCCCCCTCCGCAACTCCCCCGGTGCCCGGTTCCAGCAGGGCCCAGATCCTGTGTGCCCAGCAGACAGTTCTGGGGTAGCAGGGCCAGCGAGGGCAGCAACGCTGCTCTGCACATGGGCCCCCTGTGGGGCCCACATCCACAGGCGGGCTGAGGGCCGGGGGGATAGTTTGTCCCTTGCATCCTCGATGTCCGGGGACACAGCCCTGCCCGGTGGCGCCTCGACCACAGCCACCTGGCCACCGCTTCTGGCCGCTTAGCCGCACCTTCCAGAAACACCCTCAGCGTGGCAGCCCCTACTCCTCCTCGTCCAGAACCCAGCTTTGCAGCGTCTGCAGCGCACTGGAGACTGGTGAGAGCCGCCGCTGTGTTTGTCTCTGACCAGCTGTGTCCTGTGGGATCCCCGAGGCCCCCGGGAATGGCTCCTTCAGCGGCATCGAGTTCTCCCTGGGCAGCCGCGTGACCTTCGCCTGCCACGAGGGCTTCGTGCTGGCCACCAGCCCCCCTGCCTCGGCCGTGTGCCAGGAGGACGGGACCTGGAGCAACGGAGGGAGGCCTCCCGCCTGCACACGTGAGTGCTCCCACGGCTGCGGGGAGAGCGGAGGGCAGTGTCGGGTGGCCCCCCGGTCCCATGCACTGTGTTCCTGGCCCGTGATGGGAAACCAGCCCAGCCCACGCAGGGCAGGGTGTCTCCGCCACTGACTGCGCCACCCAGAGGGTCGGTCAGAGGCTGTCTGGATGCCCTCGGCCTCCGCCTGGGGTGACAGCAGATGAGACCAGATGCTTTCGCCCTTTGGAGAGGAGCCCAGTGGGGACCCCAGACTCACAGCTCAGCAAGCCCGCAGCCCCAGGCACCCACAGCCCCACCCTCACGCAGTCTGCAAGCCCGCAGCCCCACACACCCGTGGCCCCTCACGCCCGCAGCCCCGCCTAGCCCCATGCCCACAGCCCTGCAGGCCCGCGGCCCCGCCCTTCTACAGCCCTGCCCTCCTGTAGCCCCGCACACCCCAGGCCCCACCTTCCCTCAGCCCCACACGCCCGCAGCTGCGCCCTCCCGCAGCCCCACACGCCCACAGCCGTGGCTCCTGTGCTCTGTGTCCGCGCTCGGGCACAGGCCACTTGAGCTCTGACCGGAGACGTTGAAGCCACTGGAGTCCGAGCCAGTGGGTATGGCCCAGCCCTACCCGCATCCTCCTTTGTGCTTTGTCATCTCTCCTCGCGTGTCCGTGGCTGAGTGAGGCTCACGCCATTGCCTGTGTGCTGTGGAGGCGGTGACCTGCCCAGCCAGGGGCGCAGCAGAGTCACCTGTGCACACGCCTGCTGGCGCAGGGGCCCCAGCCTGGGTGTTTATCCGCAGGCACCTCCAGGCCACTGGCCGTCCTAGGGCAGGGAGCTGGGCGGCGGCTCTTGGCAGTCCCTGGGTGAATGCGGTCAGGGTGAAGGCAGGAGGAGGGGCGGGGACACGCCCCCGCTGTGGGGAGCTGTCTTGCCCAAGGACAAAGGGATGGGTGACAGGGCAGACCCCTGGCACTGAGCGGCTGTGCCTGTAGCCTGTGCCTGCGGTGCCCAGGCTGGGAGCTCCACCGCCGGCTGGGCGCCTGCAGATGCCAGCTGCCCCGGGGCCAGCCCCGTGCTCACAGCAGGTCTGGAGACCGGCGGGCGGGCAGCCGGGCGAGCAGCGCTGCTTGTGTGGTGCTGGATACAAACAAGGCCAGCGCAGGGGCCTCCCGGAGCACGGTCCGGCCTCGCTCCATTGGCGTCTTCGAGGGCAGCTGAGGCTCGGGTCACAGCGCGGCCCTGTGTCCGGCCGAGAACGTTGCCCCAGGACGCCCCACGCGCCCACATTGAGCGTCCCGCGGCCCCGCGAGGAGCGGAGCAGGGTCAGGACGGGTCCCTTCTCTCTGGGGTCGTCACGCCGGCGAGGCCGTGGGAGGGTGTCCCTGGTGTTTTCACGTGAATCTTTCACTTTCAAAAATTTTCCGTGTCCAGTTGAAATCTTTCTAGATTATTTGCTTGAACTGTGCAAAGTTTCCATTTTTCAGCCCAAGGGAGTTGAAAGTCAGCGATTTCATATAATGCGGCCCTGAGGCCCCCCCATCGGCCCTGAGCCCCGCCCCCATCTTGTGGGTGAAAAAGAACAAAATTTAGCTATTGTGGGCGAGCCTGGCTTATTCACGGGCGTCAATAGAAACAATTTCAAGTTCTAAACAAGGGAAGCAAAAATATGATGAGCCTGAAATATGCTGAGACACATTTAAGAGTTTCGATGTGTTGCAAAAGCATTTCCTGCAGCTCCCTCTCAAGCGGGGGTCGCTCCAGCACCCTCCGTTCAAGCGCGGCCTGTCGGGAGAGCCTGTGCGCGCGTCTGTCCTGGCTCCTCCGGCGGGGACGTCTGTCTGTGCCCGCACGCCTGTAAGGGGGCGTCGCCCGGCCCCTCACTCGCCCCCTATGAGCGGCTGCAGGCTCCCGGCGAGGAGAGGGGGTGCGCTGGGGGCATCGCCGTCCGGGGCATCGCCGGGCACGCCTGAGCCGAGCAAGCAGCGCAGATCTGAGGCGTCCCTCCTCGTTTCCGCGCCCCACATCCCCAGGCTGCCACAAACCAGAAGGGGGACCCCAGGGGAAGGGGAGCCCCCAGGGGGCGGGGGGCCAGTCCGGGCTGTCTGGGCTCCAGGGAGCACTGAGTGAGCCCCACCTTCCCACAGACCTTCGCAGGAAGCAGGACACCTGCAGGGGACGCGAGCGCCAAAGATCCAAATTCCCCACACCAGGAGGGCGGCCCAGGCCAGGGTCTCCTGTTTTACACACACGCGCGTACACGCACACACACGCACGCTCACATCCCAAAACATTGCAGGACACGGGATCGAGCGATCGCCCCGAGACACAATCACACAAGCCCGCAGCTTCCTGACCCGCCTTCGGGGCGTCACCGACTCTGTGTTTAGATCCCAGGCTTCCGGCCGGGCCTCCGACGCGCCGCCCGGCGTCAGGCTGCCGTGGACGGCTGCTGGCCCGACCCTCGGCGCATCTCGTCCCCGCGCCCCCTCGTCTCCGCGGGCGGGAGCGCCCCCCACGCCTCCACGGCACGGCGGCGCTGTGGGAGGAGGGCTCGGGGAGGCGGCCGCCCGGCTCGTCCCTCCGCCCCTCAGCGTGACCCAGAGCCCAGAACTCCTGCATCGTGGACTTCACCCCGCGAGCGCTTCTCTCCCCACCGCCCCCGCCCCTCGTGGGATTAGGAAATGACCCTCCCTGGACACGGTGCTCGGGAGCCGTGTCTCCTGCGTGAAGACCCGGAGCTCGCCCGGCCCCTCTGCCTCGGGAAAGGGAAACGCAGCCCAGAGTCCGGACTCTGCGTCCGGGGGAGGCCGGCGACAGCGCTGAGACCTGACCCCACGGCCCCTGCGCATGCATGTTGGATAACTGTTTTATTTTAAAAATATTTGGCAGGAACAGATACAAGGATTTAAATGCGCAAACCCTCTTCACATTTTAATCCTCGCTGATGGTGTTGCCGTAATAACACCAAAAAGGCCCATTTTTACTTTCTTGCTACACATACTAGTGATTTGTTGAAGGAATAGTTCTGTAACATTTTTTGATATGTCTGAATCAATTATAATGAGCTTTTATTACATTTAAAGGAAAACACGTTAATAGCACCCCAGACAAAAGCTGCAGTTTCCCCAAACCTTTTGGGCACCAAACAGCGCCTCAGCCAGGGGTGCTGCTGGCTGTGCTGGCTCGCGTGGGGAGCAGGACTCTCCTGGACGCGGTGACGTTCCTCTCAAATACGGCTCCCCTTTGCAGGAAGGCGACACTCACGCGCACCAAACACGCTGTGTTCTCGGCGCATCTACACTGCGCGTTTATTCACTTCCCCTCGCGGCTCCTGCCGCCCCTCCTGTGCCTCTGGGGCCCGCCCCGCAGCAGCACCGAGCCCCTCCAGCAGGGCCAGGCCCCCGGCCCCGGCAGGCAGAGGGGCCGTGGGCACCGCATGGGGCGGAGGCCGGTGCCCGCGGCTCAGTCACCCCCGGGCGGCTCAGGGCACGGGCGGGAGACAAGGGCCTGTGAGTCCTGCCTGCCGGTGCGCTCCTGCCACACGAGTGCCAAGCCCCCTGCAGGCGTGGCCGGTCCTGGCACGAGGCATCCTCGGGGCCCGCGCGGGCAGCAGCCACCACGTGACACGCCAGCACGGGGCGGCTGGGGCCAGGCCAGGCCCGCCCGCACGCTCAGCGGCTGTTTCTTCCTCAGCGGTCACCTGCCCCAGCGTCGCGGCGCAGCTCCCGGAACACGTCACCTGGCGGCTGGTCTCCGGGTCCCCCGACGAGTTCGGGGCCCAGGTGGTGCTGAGCTGCAGCCCGGGCTACGCGCTGGAGGGCCCGCGGCTGCTGCGGTGCCAGGCGGACGGGACCTGGAGCGCGGGCCACGAGCGGCCCCGCTGTCGAGGTGAGCAGGGCGGCTTCCCGGGTGTCCCCCCCGCCCCCACCACCGAGGACAGTGCATCCCTGTGCCGGGGACTCTGGCTTGGGGGGCACCCGGCGGAACAGGTTGCGTGCTCTTTCCTGGTGGATGACCGTTCTCTGCGCACTTACACACGAGGGCGCTCAGCCATCCCCAGTCGGCTCAGTACCAAACCCAGGCCCGTGTTTGGAAAGATGCTGGGACCCGAGCCTGATGCCTTGTGCCTTCCAGTCGGGTCTGAGAAGCCGCGTGGCACTGAGCCCCCTCCCTCCCACCCCATGGCACCTCCCTGCACCTGAGCAGTGTGCAGGCCCAGCCACTGACCCTGGCAGAGCTTGGACTGGGCAGAGCCAGGGACAGGGCAGAGTGGGGGAGCCTGGCAGAGCCGGGGACAGATCAGAACCAGGGCCCTGGCGGAGCTGGGGACAGAGTAGAGTTGGGGTGCCTGGCAGAGCTGGAGGCAGGGCAGAGCCAGGGGCCTGGCAGAGCCGGGGACCCAGGTGGGCTGGGACTGGGCAGAGCTGGCCGGGGATGCCTCCGTGCAGCGTCCTGAGCATGGGCTCCACGGCGGCTATGGAGAGGAGTGTGGGCGCCTTTCCAGAGGCGGGAGCGCAGCCGGGGGACACATGCAGGCACCTTCCCTGACCTCTGGCCAGGCCTCCTTCTCAGGGGCCTGGCGCGTTTCCTCCTCCTGCCTTTTCTAAGGGGTGCTGGCTCCCGCTTTGGAGACGGAGGTCCGAACCCTGGCCCGGCTGCCAAGAGCCACACGGCTTGCCGGGTCGGCTCCTCTTCCCCCGGCGCGAGCCTCTGGCGGGGGGAGCTGAAGCCGGGCACAGGCCCCGCCAGCCCTCCGGGCGCCTCCCCCTTCAGGACCGCTCTGGAGGCCCATGGGCGCTGACCCCCACGAGCACTAGGCTCTGCACGCGACCTTTCTACGTGGCTGCACACGGCTCTTCAGAACGTCGCAGTCACGAGACGGCCACGCCTGGTGAAAGCTCACGCCTGGTGTTCAGTCCCGCCGGGCGGCCGCCGCCAGCACAAACAAGCAGGTCTGGCCAGGGCCAACACCAGGCCCTCGGAGCTCAGCACCGACGCTGCTTAGGGTCCCGCCCAGGCGCCAGCGCTGCCCGAGGTGGACTCGAAATGGGCTGCTCGGAGCCGCCGCTCATCTGCCATCCGCAGTGGCATGTGGGGCGACGGCTCGGCCCGAGGCCATCTGAGGCAGGCGTGACGCGTTCCTCCATGTGAGCTGTCGTGAAGCCTCTGTGTTCTCGCTCTGGCTGAGGAGCCCCGCACCTGCACGGAGCTGCCCTGAGCAGGCTGACCCTCATAGGCAGCCTATTCAGTGCTGGCAGGCACTGGCGGGCACTGAGCGCCACCCCCAGGAGCCCATGGGCTGGGCTGGACGCGGGAGCCTGCACCATGCCTGGTGCCTCCCAGTGACCGTGTGGGTGAGGGGAGGGTCCCGAGGCCATGCGTGAGGGGCCTCCGCGGTCCTGGGCTCAGCCCCCTAAAGCTCCCCTCTCACCTGCCGTTTGAAATGCTTTGGGCCTCCGAGCCCAGGTGACTCGGTGAGCTTGTCCTCGCCTCAAGACCCGTGGTCTCTGCGCCCACACGGTCTGGGGTGCGGCCTGAGAGGGCTCCGCTCAGCTGGGTGCAAGGGCGTGGGGCCTGTCCCCAAGCTGGAGCGTGGGCCCCCGGGACTCCGTGACAGACGGATGCCTGCTCAGGGCGTGTCTGGCGCCTGGACTCCCCGTGCTGAGGGCAGGCGGCCGGCGCCTCTCCCGGGGACAGCGGAGGCCCAGGCCGGCTCGGGACGCTGCCCGCCCGCCTCTCGCAGACCCTAGTCCTCAGGCCCAGGGCCCAGAGCCAAGCAGCCCCCGCACGAGTAACCCTCCCACCCCCTGCAGTGATCTCTTGCGGGGGCCTGTCCTCCCCCCCGAACGGCAACAAGATCGGGACGATGACGGTGTTCGGGGCCACGGCCATCTTCACCTGCAACACGGGCTACACGCTGGTGGGCGCCCCCGTGCGCGAGTGCCTGGCTAGCGGGCTGTGGAGCGGCCCCGAGACCCGCTGCCTAGGTGAGGCCGCCGCCCTGTGGGCACGGGGGGCAAGGGTGCGGTTGGGGGACGTGACACCCGCAAGGCCCCCATGTGGACGCCCGGTCTCATGGCTCTCCCCCCACCTCCAGCGGGCCACTGCGGCTCCCCAGACCCCGTCGTGAACGGCCACATCAGCGGGGACGGCTTCAGCTACCGGGACACGGTGGTCTACCAGTGCCACCCCGGCTTCCGGCTGGTGGGCACCTCCGTCAGGATCTGCCTGCAGGACCACAGGTGGTCGGGACAGACGCCCGTCTGCGTCCGTAAGTGCCGCGGCCTCGGGCCAGGGCGCAGCCTTCCCTGCCGCGCCCCTTGTTCTGAGTTGTGTCGCGCCCAGGTCAGCCCTTTGGACAGAGCAGGAGGGGAGGCCCTTGCGGCTCTGCCCTCCTCCTCCTCCCGGTGCCCCTGATGTCCGGTACGTGTGTCTCCCGAGCTCCCGGCTCGTCGGTGGACCCGGGGTGGGGGGGACTTGGCATCTTTGACTGGAGCCAGCCTGGGGGCAGCCTCTGCCAGGCCGTGCAGACTCACACCAGGGCCTGCTCCACGGCCTCCTGCTCCTGCCCTGTGTCACCCGGAGTAGACCTTGTCGGCAGCCCCCGAGGCAGGAGGCCAAGTGAGCGCGGTGTCCTCACACCCAGCTGCCAAGATAGAGGGGTGTTTCGAGAAGAACTGTGCTCTCTGCTCACAAACCTCACCCTAAGCTGCTGGTCCCCTGATGCAGCCCGAGTGTCCTGTGGGTTGGGCAAAGGGTGGCAGGTGTCGTGTGGCAGCCACACTCCCAGGACCGCAAGGGTGTCACGGAAGCTCCGCACGCAGCTGCCCATGGTGTCCACGCTGGTGTTGGGGTAACCTCTGTGTACGCGGCCTCAGCCTGCGGCAGACCTCAGCCGCCCGAGGCGAGCGTCCCTCAGAAGGAGGGAACATTGGAGGCTCGTGACTCCAGGATCTTAGCATCTCTTGTTTCCTGCTTCATGTCATCGCCTGGCCTTGCCACGGCCTCTGGGAGGGGCCAGCAGGCGTGTTGGGGCGCGTCCCGTGGGGGCATCTGCAGCCACAGCGCACTGGCTCCCAGGCCCCCACCGACCGCCATGTCCTGCCCCGCAGCCATCACGTGCGGTCACCCCGGGAACCCCGCCCACGGGCTCACGGACGGCAGCGAGTTCAACCTGAACGACGTGGTGAACTTCACCTGCCGTGCGGGGCACCTGCTGCAGGGCGCCGCCCGGGCCCAGTGCCGCAGCGACGGCCAGTGGAGCAGCCCGCTGCCCACCTGCCGAGGTAGGCGCCGGGGCGCTGGGCGGGCAGGCCTCCCCCCGAATCCGCTCTAATGGCCCTGTGTTCTGGAGCCACGTGGGGCACATCACGCTGGAGAGGGGTTGCTGTCGGCACTTCCCACACTGTCCGCCCCCAGGGGTCACACCCCCCAGACGGGCACTGACGAGACCTCACTCGCTGCCGTCAGCATCCGCAGAGGGAGCGGTCACTCTGGGTGGCGTCCATCCCGTGGGCTGGGCAAATGAACAGCGGGCACCCACTTCAGCGTCACATGGCAGCCATGCCCGGGGGTCCAATGTGCTCCATGCCCCCCACCCGGCCCTCCCAGCCCTCACTTTGCTTTTCCAGAGTGAGGGGGATGGCAGCCGTGGTCAGACTGGCCCCCTCCTGGCCACCCGCTGTCTGGATAGGCCGTGCCACGACGGGCCGTGCCGCGACGGGCCGCTTGGAGGATGCCGGGGGGCCGCGTCCTGTTGGCCACCATGTCTGTGAACACCCGCCCACGTGTCTGTCCCTTGCAGACACCGTGCCAGCCCCAGAGCCCGCAGCCACGCTTCGCGTGGTGCCAGCACTTAGTGCTGCCGGCTCCGGCCACTCCCCGGACTGGGGTCTCGCTGCTGTACCCCAGTTTCCCAGAGGCGTGTGATGACCTGGCCACCTGCCCCGCCCTGCGCTGTCACCGAGGCCACTCAGGGCTGGCCTGTGCTGTCTTCCTGCTGAGGCCAGAGCGTGGCCCAGCTCGGGCCCGGCCCTCTGCTGGCGTCCTTGGCTAACTTTCTCTGGGCCCTGACCACTTCCCACTCCCAACACTGCCCCACCACCCCAGGCGCCAGGACTGCTGGGGAACATGGGCTCCAGCCTCGGCCACGGGTGGGAGGGCACAGCCTGGCTTGAGTGGGGGCACCCGCCCCTCCCTGCGGCCAGCGCTGCTGCCTCGCAGGCACCAGGAAGCTTGCAGGTGGGCCAGAGCTGTCCATCCGCTCCTGGGCGCTCCCTGCAGGGTGACCTCCGGCCCAGGCTGGCTTCCTCTCTGTTGAGTGCTGGTGTGAGAACCATGGTCTCCTCGGCCCCAGACACTTGACGGTGGCAGCTGGAGGCCACCCCGGGGCTGGAGAGGGCGTGACCTCGCCGCCCGCAGGGCTGACGCTCGTGGAGAAGGGCTCAGCGGAGCTGACTCTGCCGCTTCTATTTTAACATGAAAACTCCACCAAGAACCAATTTCAGACTTGACTCCACAGGGGCCTGTGCTCGGGGAGCGCCGTGCGGTCAGCCTCCTGGCCGGCCCACTGGTGGCCCGGCCTCCTTGCGCGTCAGAGGCCACATGGCCCAAGCAGCCAGTGGTCTCCCGCGAGGGCCTCATGACGCGGCGCGATGCTGTCCTCGTTCGGGCTCCCGGAGGGGCTTCCCGCGCCCCAGGAGCCCCAGCTGTGTCTCTGCTTCCCTCCGCCAGTGGTGAACTGCTCGGATCCAGGCTCCGTGGAGAACGGCGTCCGGCAGGGCCGCGAGAGCTTCCCCGAGACCTTTGAGTACGGAAGCAGCGTTCTGTACCACTGCAAGACGGGCTTCTACCTGCTGGGCTCGTCGGCCCTGACCTGCACGGCCAGCGGCCGCTGGGACCGCGCCCTGCCCAAGTGCCTGGGTAAGCGCAGGCCTTGGGGCTCCTGATGCAGCCCCAGCAACAGAGCAGAGGCTCTTTGTGGGGTCCAGGGCTGGGGTGACGGCTCATGGCTCCACCCCCCGGCACAAGTCTGTCCGTACTGTGCTGTCGTTACGGGTTTCCAGAGACACAGCACGTGGCACGTTAGCTCCAGGGACAAGAAGGGAGGGTGGGGCCCCACCCGATCCCACACCAGCCCCGGAGGGCAGTGGGCGAGGGCTGCCCGCCGCGCGGCCCCGCTGCCCCTGCCTCGCCCTCGCGCCTCTCGCCTCCCTCCCTCTCGCTCGCCCACAGCGCTTGGCACAGCCCAGCACAAGTGCCCTTCTGTTGTCCTGGCGCCCAGGCCCAGAGCACGGCACATGCCCGGCCCTAGCTGGGGGCAGGAGCCGCTGAGCTGTCAGCCCAGGCCCGGGGACGCTGCTCCTGGCGCGTCTGCCGCCCCCGCGCGCGGGCAGAGTCAGAGCCCACGAGGGCCCGAAAGCAGGCCCGGCTCCGTGGAGTTAGAGCGTGTGGATCGCTGGGTTTTGTCACCCGAACAGCCAGCGTCGTGCTTTCTTTCCCTTGAAAGAGCAAATTGTCCCTAACTCGAAGAGAATCACCTTCCCCAACACGCAGAGGGACCGGGAAGAGGTTCGTTCTCCCTGGGCTTTTCAAAGTCAGGCGGACATGAAACAGCCCGGCGGGATCTCGTGTCCTCACACGCCGGTGCGTGGGCCGGGAAGGCCGGGGCGGGCCCCTCGTGAGAGGGATCTGCGAGGAGAGCCCGGCCCTGCCCTTCCAGCCGCCCCCCTGCGCCTCTGGCGGGCCGGGTCCCGAGCCGCTGCGGGGGCTGCCCCAGCCCCCCCACCGTGGCCCCTGTCCCCTTCCACCCCCCTCCGGTGCAGCTTCAGCCAAAGGCTCCCTGAGGTCTGGTGGCTTCCCGCGGCGAGGCTGCTGACTTCCCAGGCGCGGGCCGAGCCCCAGAGCAGGAAGCGTCCAGAAACGCTGCTGTCTGCCTCGGGGTGCCCTGTGCTCGCCCCCCGCTCCACCCTAGGCGTGGGGTTTTCAGGGAAATCGTTGTTTTCTCTTTCTCCCCAAACATTTCTTTCACATCTCCCGGGGCTAGTGCGAGACTCCATTAGCTTTTGTAATGGCGTGTTCCAGGGCCCGGCAAGCGCCAGCTGCCCTGCCTCTCCGGGGTGGCTGCCCCCGTCACCAACACGCTGCCCCCCCCCACCGTGGAGTGGCGCCCCCCGCTTCCCTGCTCTGTCGCCTCACTGGCTTCTCTCTCGTTTCACTTGGAGCTGGTCATTCACCAGCCGCCCGGCCGCCTCTGCCCTGAGCAGCGCCTGTGCGGACTCTCTAGAGTCACCCGTTCTCCAGAGGCTTCTCCGGAGTGGTCGCCGTGCGCGTCAGATGGCAAGGGCCGCCGTGGCCCCGCAAGCCTCCCACCTCCACACCCCTCCCTGGTCAGTCACACTTTGGGGTGCCCAGAGACCAGATGCCACGACCCTGGACGTGGGCCGTTGGCCACGAGGCGTTTGTCGGGGCCTGAGTCCGTGAGCTAGCGGCACAGGCGTCGGGGCGGCGCGCCCTGAGCTGGAACTCTGTGCAAGGGAGAGAAGTCCCCCCGGCCTGCGGGCGCCGGCCCGCACCGCCCTCTGGGGCCTTCACTTAGAACGCGAGGCTGGGTCGGATCCGGTGCTTTTGAGGACATGGAGGAAACCCTGAGTTCATTTCAGACAATAACTTGAGCAAATGCCCTTCCAGAGAAGGGCCGGCGGAGGGGCTGCCTTGGGGAGCGGGGCTGCTGGAGCTGGACCCGCACAAGCCGCGGGCGTGACGTCCGCTGAAGCGGTCCCGGCCGTGGCTCTGCCGGAGCGGGCCGGTCTCTGACGCCCTGCACAGCGCTGCCTTCGGGGTAGAACCGAGGGCAGATGGAGCGTGTAGGGCGGCTTGCTCCGGGACGCTTAAGTGCGCTGCTCCCTGAAGTGCAGCTGCTGTGACTGAAGACCTGAAGAGTCTTCGCTGTCCAGGCGCCCCTCGTCCTCAGTGACGCTGAACTTCCGGGCACCCTCTGCGTGTCGGTGCTTCTGGTTTCCCGGCGCCTGAGCTGCCTGCCGGGGCTCTGGGGCGTGGGGAGCCTTGATGCCGGGCGGGAGTGACGTGCTCGTGATGTCCCCTCTGTCTCCAGCCATCTCCTGCGGGCACCCAGGGGTCCCTGCCAGCGCTGTGCTAGCGGGAGAACAGTTCACGTACGGGGCGCACGTCCACTACTCGTGCAAAGGCGGCCAGAGCCTGGTGGGCAACAGCACCCGCATCTGCCAGGAGGACGGCCGCTGGAGCGGGGCGCCGCCCCACTGCACAGGTGGGCCTCGCACACCCACCCTCCTTGCATGCCCCTCCCCCCGCACCCTGCTGCGCCCTTCACCCCGCCCCTCCGTGTGTGCCCTCCACGCGCGTCAGGACAGCGGTGGCGCCGCTTGAGAGCACCTCAGCCAGACTCGTCATGGTCGCAGCCCTCCCACGCGGCCCCTCTCACTTCGCGCCTCTCTCCACGGCCGGGTCCCCGGCCCCAGTCTCGCTGCCCTGGCTCTGATGCCAGCGGCGCGCTCGTCTTTGGAAAGTGACCCCCTTACTTCTTGCAGGTCTCTTTGGTAAATAGCGCTCAGTGACCTGGCAGCGCTGGCCATGGGAGAGGGACAAGGCCCCTGGGTGTCCAGGCTTCACTGCACGTTCCGCTGCGCGGTCCCCGCCAGAGCAGCCCCTGCACCCACCCTCCCCGCCCCCGGCTGCTTCTGGGGGAGCTGCTCGTGGCCACCACCGGTTTAGCCAGCGCTCGCCAGGCGCTGGGAGGGGCGGGGTTGTCCCACGTCCGTGCCTGCGCCCCAGAGGGCAGCCGTCTGAACAGGTGCCGCCTCCCCCGTGTGTCGACAGGCAGCAACCCTGGCTTCTGCGGCGACCCCGGGATCCCGGCGCACGGCTCTCGACTGGGGGACGAGTTCAAGGTGAAGAGCCTCCTGCGCTTCTCCTGCGAGGTGGGCTTCCAGCTGCGGGGCTCCCCCGAGCGGACCTGCCTGCCCGACGGCTCGTGGTCAGGGCTGCAGCCCGTGTGTGAGGGTGAGCCTCCTCCCTGCGCTTCCTGTGGGAGTCCTGGCGCTAGGCCGCTTGCCCACCAGCCCGTTTCCCCAGCGCGTGTGAGCGAATGCCCGGGCCCGGCTGAGTGCGGCGGCTGCTCAGCGCACCCGTGAGGCCGGGCCGGAAAGCTGGGCCCCGCGAGGCTGCCCCACTCTGCCGAGGACCCCTCTCTGGGGCCCGGCCTCCCGCCACGGCTACGGGGTCTGCGGGGCCTCCTGAGACCCGCCCGCCGGGGTGTGCTCAAGCGGGGCTCCAGCCAGGGGTCTCAGGACCTGCGGGCGGCCGTGTCGAAGCCCTGCCTCCCCGAGGAAACCGGCGCGTGCACTGAGGCACAGCTGGAAGAGAGTGCCCCCCGGACCGCAGCAAAGGCTGCGGGTGCCTTCTGGACTGGGCCGCGGGGGTGCTGCCCTGCACCCTGGGTTTGTTCCGAGCCCAGAAAATAACTGACATAGAATTCAGGCAGGTAAGATTTGAATGTTAGAATTTTTCCCATATCAATTTCTTAATTACTTAAGTTTTGAGTCTAAAATGGGTGCACAGATTAGTTCATATAATTTGATCAGTTGTATTAAGTCCCTCCACTGTCAGTACCAGAAACTTTGTCATCCCTGCCCATCCTACGGTGGCTTCTCTGCTTGTTCCTGCCTCTTGTTTTTTGTTTTTTGTGGTTTTTTAGAGATTTATTTATTTATGCATCCAAGAGCTGGGGCACAGGCCAGAGGTGTGGGGGGTGAGAGGATTCACCAGAGACAGAGCGGGGAACAGAACAGGTGGACTGACTGAAATCCACTGCTGAGGGGAGCAGCGGGCGAGGCAGGAGAGGCCTGCTGCGCCCTGTGGGTCGCTCCCTGACCCGGGATCAAACTTGTGCCTCAGTGGCTGCGGACAGCTCCATAGTGCTGCATCTCAACCCCTTCACCACCAGGGAGGGCCCCCCCGCTACATGGGACATGGTCTGACCATGCTACATATAATCTACATCATGTAAAATTGTAACTAAAACAACTGTGTGTGTGCACAGGTGGATGTGTAGACCATGTGCACGCATAGATGTACGTGTGTGTGTGTGTGTGTGTGTGTGTTCTCAGAGATTGTGTTGAAGATCTAAAGGTTAGCTCTAGATGAGTGGTCTGCAAATTTATAATGTAAATATGTGGTGGTATACGATGGCCCAAGACAATTTGTGACTCCAGATCACCTCCTGACAACACAGTTAATACAAACCCACAGGCCAGGCTCGACGGCGGAGGCTTGAATCAGATGCGACCGCCTGGCCTGGGGCTGCAGGGCTGAGCTTGCTGTTCTGACTGAGGCCAGTGACTGCCAGCTGGTAGGTGTTTTTACTTAGATGCAATTTTCTCAAATGCTTCCCCTCTGTGAAGCCTTGAGTGCTAAGTTTTGCACGAGCATCTCTTTCTCACCAGACCTGCGTGTCTTGTAGTCTATATAGAGTAACATCTCAAAATTCTATGGACTTTTTAATCTGCATTTAAATTCCACTTAAGTGTCTCCCTCTATCCTGTACCTATGACTTGTTGATCCAGAATCTATCTGAACATTAGGACGATTAAATCAGACGTCGCCTTATGTATGACTTAGTACGCCGGGCGTCTAGTCTTCCTGCTGAGAACAGCTGAAAAGCTGGCTGAGCTGCGCGGCCACTAAGCACTTGTCTTGGCTCTTGACAGGCAGGTGGAGCGTGATACGCCCCACAGCCCTGGGGTGTGTGTGCTTGTCTTGAGGTGAGACAGGGAGGTGGGACCCAGGTGCTGTGGTGGCTTGGTGAAGCCATGAAGTAGAAATTATTCGGGAATGCTCACTGGAATTTGCCGAACAGGGACATGAGGAGGGACGCACCACTAGTGAAGCACCAGAGTGCGTGTGGGCTCGTTGGGTGACTCCACGGAGGCAGGGCCCATGAGCACAGGGCAGGGCTCGGGGATGCACAGGTGTCCAGCTGCAGAGGTGACGGGGGGCCCGTGGTATCTGAGGTGGTGCCAGACTGGGCAACACCAGCCAGTCAGCTCACTGTGCTCGGGACATTTCCTGGAGCCCCGAGTGTCCATACGTCATGAGTGCCTGCTGCTCTCAAGCAGCAGGACCTGGGGGGACAAAAACTGAACAGCTGCCGCTGACAGCGAAGGGATCTAATGAGAGGACTCAGAGGACCAACCGTGAGCTTAGGCGTCTGAAGTAGCAGATCCCACATCAGCTAGAGGGGTGACACAGCCCAGCGCAACAGCCCAGCCCAGTGTGCAGTGCTGGCGAAGGTTTGCGAGGCTTTCCTGTTGGCGCCCAGAGCCAGAGCAAACCACAGAAACAGACTCTGATCCTGAGATGACCCAGTTGTGGAAAATCACATGCAGTGATACTTAAAAATATGTTCAAAACCTGAAGTAAATTGGCTCATAAGCAGGAGAGCTCAACAGAGGAAAAAATAACAAGAAAGATTCAGGTGCAACTCTTGAGCTGAAAAATACATTGTGTGGCTTGGGAACTGGGCGGGCTGAGCACAGCGAAACAAGGCGGCAGGGAGAGCCGGTAAGCCTGAGGCACCCAGGGGAGCAGCTGACCTGGAGAGGAGAAAAAAGGTGGACGCAAAACCCTTAGCCCAGTAATGTGCTAAGGATAACACCAGGCAGATTTACGTGCTTGGAATCCCAGAAGAAAAAGTGAGAGGGAGTGGGGCGAAAGGATTTTGAAAATTTTGGGTTGGATGTGAATGAAGCTTCGCGGAAACAGCAGCCCCAGCAGCTCAGCAGCCTCCCTTGAATGAACTCGTGTTCCCTGAGGGACCCTGCCTGGCACTGTGCGTGCTGCATCAGGCTGGCCTCTGCCACTCCGGTTTTGCAGATTTAAATGGTGAAAAAAATTAAAACCATTTTTTGTTAATGCTTTTCCACAGGTGTTTCCCTCTGGCACTGGGGTAACCCCCCCCGGGCGTTAGTCTAGCCACGCAGGAGCCGTCCCTTACTGACCAGAGCATCGCTGGGTGTGCCCGTGTTTTCGTCTGTGTGTTTTATGGCGTCAGGTCTTAACATCTAGGTTTTTGATCCATCTTTCAGGTAACTTGTGTGGTGTGAGGTAGGGGTCTAGCTTCATTCTTCGCGTGTGGCTGTGCAGTTTTCCCAGCACCATAGTTGAAGAGACTTTCCTTTCTCTCTTGCATATTCTTAGCCCTTTTGTCATAAACTAACTGTCCATGCCAGAGTGGGTTTCTTTCTGGACTCTTGACTCTGTCCCGTTGCTGGTGTCAGTTGGAAGTCCCGCGCGGTGCTGTCTGCTCGCTGCAGTGTGGAGTACAGCTTGCAGCCTGAGAGCTCTGGGATACTTCCCCTTCCTCTTGCTTGTCAGAATTGCGTTGCTAGCCCGGGTCTTTCGTGATTCAGTGTCAATTTTAATAATGTTTGCTCTATTTCCTTAAAAAATGCTATTGACAATTTTTAGGGGGTGCATTGAATCTGCATATTTTGGGCGGTAAAATGAGTATTTCTACATGTTAATTCTGCCAGCCCATAGCAGGGAATAGCCAAAGAAAAATCCTTTGAAGAGTTCCTTAAACATCAATGAATTAACGAGAAATCCAGACTTAGAGGCTCACTCACTTTCCAGGCCGACATGCCCAGGATGGGCCCCCAGCTGCAGCACCGTGTCGGTTGCATTAGGCAACTCTTAGTACTTGTCCCCATAAGCTGTGCTAAAGCTTACATTCTGCTCAGGGAACAGGGCTGTGGGCCCGCTGGGCTTGCACTGACCTCCCAGCATACCCCGCCGGGGTCACCGCCTCTGGGTCCCTCCCAGCCCCGTCTCTCTGCCTCCCCCAGCCGTGTCCTGCGGGAACCCCGGCACGCCCACCAATGGCATGATCGTTAGCAGCGACGGCGTCCTGTTCTCCAGCTCCGTCGTCTACGCCTGCTGGGAGGGCTACAGGACCTCAGGGCTGACGACGCGGCACTGCACCGCCAACGGCACCTGGACGGGCACAGCCCCCGACTGCACGAGTGAGTGGCGACGGCAGGGAGACCCTCCGCCCCCCGCCGCTGGGGACGAGACCCAGGACACCTCTGCGCTAGCACTGACTTGGTAACCCTCGGAGGGAAGTACATGCTGGATGTTACGACCTACTCGGTAGACATTTTAGATGTATTTCCATTTTCTCATTGATAAGGTGAGGTCACTTATGTAGCTGGTCGAGTTGGATGTTGTAAAGCGAAGTAAGAAAAGTCAGGGGCTATTCCTCTGTGGACCAGTCTGGGGGCAATAAGAAGGCATGTAGTTCCAAAGTGAGGCAGGCCAGCGTGGCACCCGTGCCACAGCCACAGCTCAGCGACCCCAGACATGCCTGAGAGCGTGTCTCGGCGTGGACAGAGGGGAGCATGGCTGCTGCTCACTGAGTCGCCGCCTAAGTCAGCTAGCTGGAAACCGTGACGGGCTCATTGCTCATGCTCATGCTCATGTTTTATTTCCCTAACTCTTTTTGTCTTTGCGTATAAGTTATAAGCTGTGGAGACCCGGGGACACTGGCCAATGGCATCCAGTTTGGCACTGACTTCACCTTCAATAAGACTGTGAGTTTCCAGTGCAACCCCGGCTACCTCATGGAGCCCCCCGCATCGGCCACCATCCGCTGCACCAAAGACGGCACGTGGAACCACAGCAAACCGGCCTGCAAAGGTCCGTGCCACTGTGCTCTGCTTTCACCCACAGAGCAGTCTTCACGAATCAGGTTTTATTTCATTTTTGCAAGCATTTGTGTAGCCGTTCAATGTACTAGGGATTCTTAAAAACTCCTTTGCAAATATTCAAGCACTTCATTTTCTTAATACTGTAATCTCAGTTTTACAGCTGGGAACACTGACTCACAGAGAGACTTAGCAAGCGGCTCAGGATCTCAGATCAGTAACTGGGGACGCGGGGCTCGAGTGACAGCCAGTCTCCCCCCGGGGCTGTGCTCTGAATCCCAATGCTCTGCTCCCTGTGGTAGACACGCCAACCCCGGATCTAGTCAGCCTGACGGCTGGTACGATGGGGAATATAATTATAGGAATTTAGAGTCAGGCTGGAGAGAGAGAAACTAATCCTCAAATAATGTCAGTGTGATGGAAGAGGGGTGAGTGTGGGGATGCTCTGTGAGGGGCAGATGCCGGACTGAAGATGCCGCTCAAATGCGGAGATGCAGCGAGCACCCCTGGCCCTCCCACAGCTGGGCTTCCTGGGGGCACAGCGAAGGCCAAGCCAGGGAGATGGGGGGCAGGTGGTCACACGGGGCAGGGCTGCCAGGAAGGACTTCAGCACCAGCAGAGCGGGCAGGCGCCTCTCCCTGTTGGGGGGTTCAGCACCGTGGGGAGTGGGCAGGTGCCTCTCCCTGGTCCAGGGCCACTGGGCTTGAAAGTGGCCGGTGCTCCGACATCACATGCACTCCTGGTCCCACCGGGGAGGCGCTACTTGAGCACCGCGGTCGGGGGCCCGGAGGCGCAGCAGCCGTGGAGAGCGGGCTCTGAGGATGGCGTCTGTGGGATGCTCGCCAGGCTCAGGACGCCCAGGCCAGTGTCCTCCTCCCCCCAGAGCGCGTAGACCTGACCCCAGATCAGCAGCGCGCCAGGCTGCAAGCCGCCCACTGGCCTTTCCATCTGTCATGCGGAGACAGGCAGAGTTAGCGGTCAGCGAGACTCGCCAGGCAGTGCAGGGAGTTGTGCAGGGAGCAGACGCTGGCCTGGGTGCCAGGGCTTCTGGGGGCCAGTGGGTCATTGTCCTCTTCAGTACCCACTGCGTTGGACCAGACCCCGTCGAGCCCTCTCCCTTTGCGCTTCTGCCCACCCCACCTCTGTGCAGCCACCACTGTTCCCACCTGGGGGCCTTTTCACTTGTCCACAGTCAAGAGCGTGGGACCCCACTCCCTCATGGGGGCTCCTGAGAGCTGGGGGTGAATAGACAGAAGGTTGGATGGAAGAGGCGCACGTCCACCTGCTGGGTGTGTGTGTGTGTGAGAGAGAGAGAGAAAGAATCTGTGTGCATCTGTGTCTTTTTCACATGAAAGCAGTGAGCACACGTGTGGGAGAAAAAACAGGTGAGGGCAACAGGTAGGAAGCAGGTAGGTAAGCACAAGGTAGGCAGCAGGTAAGGCAGCAGGTAGGGGGCTGGTAGGGAGCGGGTAGGCAGTACAGGGATACCCCTCCCCTGCCTCGGCAGCCCATGGCGGCCACCCCGGCCCGGCAGGCTCTGATCTTAGTCCGCGTCTCTGACCTGAGCTGGGGGGCGCTGCAGGCACGTGGCATTGTGACCATCTCCCTCACCGGGGCTTTTATTTAAGAGCCCAGCCCTGCCGTGTCCCCTGTGACTCAGGTGATGAGAACATGGGAACAGCTTCAGGGTGTGGGTGTGCAGACGCCTGACACCCCTCTCTCTGGACAGCCGTGCTGTGTGGCCAGCCGCCCCCCGTGCAGAACGGCCGCGTGGAGGGCACGGACTTCCGCTGGGGTGCCAGTGTCAGCTACAGCTGCAGTGCGGGCTTCCAGCTGTCCTACTCGGCCATCCTGTCCTGCGAGGGCCGCGGCGTGTGGACAGGAGAGCCGCCCCAGTGCCTGCGTAAGTGCCCACCACGCCACCCGGGCCACGGGCCCCTGGGTGGGCGATGCCCCCTCGGTGCTGCGGATCGTGAGCCCGGGGGTCTATCGGGAACTAGCCGGGCAAACCTGGCCCCATGGTGTTAACCAACACCCCTTATGTCCCGCAGCCGTCTTCTGTGGGGACCCTGGCACCCCTGCAGAGGGGCAACTCAGCGGCAAAAGCTTCACCTACAAGTCTGAAGTCTCCTTCCAGTGCAAGCCCCCCTTCGTGCTGGTGGGCTCTTCCAGAAGGTTCTGCCAGGCGGATGGCTCCTGGAGTGGGGTCCAGCCCAGCTGCATTGGTAGGTGCTGCGGGGGGGGGGGGGGGGGTTGGAGGCGGGCAGACACTGCGTCCACCACCGAGCTCTGTGGGCGCTGGGCCGCGCAGCCCGAGTGTGGAGCCCCAGTGGGCCTGGAGAAGGGCAGCAGACCCCCGTCCTGCACGCCTCTCCTCCATGCCCAGCCCCGCCCACCCTGCCGAGAGACTCTTCAGGAAGGACAGCGGACAGCTGTGTCCTGGGCCCTCTCCGTCACCCTCTGCTTGGCCCCACGTGTGGCCTCGGGATGCCCCCCCAGAAGCGCCAGCAGCACAGGCCTCCTGCAGGCAGAGCCCAGTCCCCGGCGGGGGGCACCTGTCTGAGCCCTGTTCTCTGTCCCGAGCCTATGTGGGCGCAGCCGGGGCTCCAGCCAGCCATGGGCACGGGTCGGTGTCCTTGGGCTGCGCAGCACAGAGCGGTCTGCAGCCTGGCTGTGTCCCGAGGGGCAGAGGCGTCTGCTCAGGAGGACAGCTCAGAAGTGGCTCCCCAGGAGCCCCTGTCTGACGGGTGTCATGCTGCCGACCAGACGCTGCCCGGTGGCAGCTTCTCCGCACCAGGCGCGGGCTTCTCCCCAGGGGCTGGTTTCTCTGACAGACAAATGCACAAAGCTGCTACGTCCGGGCCTGAGAGCTGCCATGGCCGGGCTCTACCCTGGCAGCCCAGGCTCCGTTTCCTGGAGGCTGCTGCTGCGGCTGCCGCTCCCAGCCCGAGGCACTGACTGTGGCTCTCACCACTCGGCGCCCTCGAGGAAACGGATGGCGGCGCCGGCGCGTGGCGTGACCCTCAGAGGTGCCATAAACCCAATTCTTAAAAACCAAGAGTCGTAATTGACAGTGCTGGCGACAGGGTGTTGTTAAACCCCCGCTCGGCGTGTCCACGGGGAGTGCGAGCAAGGGGCGCCAGCAGCCGCGGGGTGCGGGCGAGTCTAAGGGAGCCGCGGGCCGCCAGGCAGCGCCCAACTACATCCACTCCCACACAGAGCGTCTCACACGTTTGTCAGAATCACAAGTTCCTCGGCTTTGTAAGGCCTGTCTGCAGAAATGTTTGGATTCCTGTAACGGTAGCTGCCGCTGTCCTTTTGATTGTGAATTTCAGATCCGGCTCATAACAGCTGCCCCGACCCTGGCACCCCGCACTTCGGAACCCAGAACAGCTCTCGAGGATACGAGGTGCCCCCCTACCCCCCCCCACTGGGTCCCTGTGTGTGAGGCAGCACCATGTGTGCTTATCCAACACATTTGCCCAAACGCATCCCTGGGAGAGGGTTTCTGCCCGGACGCGGCCCGTCATAGGGTGCGCAAGCATGTCCCCGGCGGCCTGTCAGTCGGGGTGCGCGAGCGTGTATCCCCGGCGGCCGCACGGGGCACCCACACCCTTCTGGCCAGTGCAGGCTCAGCCCAAAGTGGCCGGGCCAGCCCGGCCGGCGCGCTGCGTGGTGGGAGGACTGTGCTCCGCGGCGCGCTGGCGGGGGAGGAGCCCGGTGCGCACCTGCCCTGGCCTGGCCCAACGCAGACTCTTCTCTCCAGGTGGGCAGCGCCGTGTTCTTCCGGTGCAGGAAAGGGTACCACGTGCAGGGCTCCACCACGCGCACCTGCCTCGCGAACCTGACGTGGAGCGGGACCCAGACCGAGTGCATCCGTGAGTGCGACTCTGTGGGGGGCCGGGGGCGCTGCGCCCCGCAGGCTGGGAGCGACCAGCTACCCCGTGACAGCTCCTGCCGGGCCTGCGGAGCCAGAGACGGGCAGGGTGGGACTGGGCGGCCGTGCGGAGGCCCTGGGGGACCCCCGCAAGCTCAAGAAGTGCCCCCATAGAGGCTGCGCGAAGGGGCCGCTGTGCTGAGCTCGTGGCCCTGGGGCCGGCGGCCTGGGCTGGGCGCAGAGCCGGGGTGGGCTGCCGTTTCTGAAGCCAGCGCGAGGCGGCCCGTCACGCGGTCTCTTACGAAACCGGTTTGGTTTCGTGCCTTGTCATGAGGGGGGACGGGGCCCTCGGCGGCTTCGTCCGCAGGTGAGCGGGTGTCGCTGCAGAAGCACGGAGGAGGCTGGTGGAGACGGAGACTGGCGTGCGCTGCGCTGCCATGGGTGTGAGTGTGTATGGGTGTGAGCATGAGCGTGTGCGGGTGTGACTGTTGCCTTGGGTGTGAGCGTGTATGAATGTGTATGAGTGTGAATGTGTGTGTGTGTCTGTTGCCATGTGTGGCCACTGTGTGCAGCGCACGGCTCTCTTCCTGAGTCCATACTCGTGCGACGTGTGTGGTGTCTGTGCAAACACACACATGCACGCGTTCCCTCTGCACACACCACACAAAGAAGGGGTGGCAGTGCGTCTGCCGTGCGGTCGTGAGCAGCCGGCCTCCGCTCTGGGGCGGATTTGCGGGAGCGTGAGCTCTCACGACCGGGCCCGCTGTGCGGGTGGGCAGATGGGTTGGGTGCGCCTGTGCGGGGCGTGGCGCTGTGCTCCGGCCACCGTGCGCTGCCCAAGGGAGACGCCTCACGCGTCTCTTCGTGATGCGTCAGGCTAGGCGCACGCCAGGAGAGCCCAGGCGGGGCCTGGAGAGGGGGTGGTTTGCGGGCATGCGTGGGGCCGGGCTGGCCCCTGCTCGTGAGCCTGTCCTGATGGGGGCGCCCTTGCAGCGCACGCCTGCCGGCAGCCAGAGACACCAGCCCACGCCGACGTGCGGGCCATCGACCTGCCGGCCTTCGGCTACACGCTGGTCTACTCCTGCCACCCGGGCTTCCTCCTGGCGGGAGGGTCGGAGCACCGGACATGCAGAGCAGACATGCGGTGGACCGGGAAGTCGCCCGTGTGCAAAAGTAAGTCCCTGCCGTGGAGGGAGGCGGCGGCCTCGCCAGCACCCACCCAGCCCGAGCTTCGTGTGCATGTGTGTGCACCTGTGTGCATGTGCGTGTGCCTGTGTGCATGCATGTGTGCCCATGTGCATGTGTGAGCCCACATGCGTGTGTGTCCTACACTGGAGGCACAGGCTAAGTGACAGTGCTGTCATCTGCACGTCTTA
This sequence comes from Talpa europaea, assembly GCF_964194135.1. Taxonomy (NCBI): domain Eukaryota; kingdom Metazoa; phylum Chordata; class Mammalia; order Eulipotyphla; family Talpidae; genus Talpa; species Talpa europaea. Next base: position 372,735 of record NC_140070.1, on the reverse strand, counting down.
AACCAAAATGGAAAGCTATTTGGTTGAAGAAAAGCATTACGGGCCAAAAGGAAGGTAAACGGCAGTGTTTTGGGAAAGCGTGTTCAGTGAAAACAGGCAGATGAGGACGGACGTTAACCTCATGTTGTCCTCGGCCACCTCTTTGTGTCGCTTTTACTTTGTAAAGTCGTGAAAGCATCCAACAGGAACGGCGCCGTGATCACTGTCAGTTTCTGTTTCCAAGAGCAGTGACGCTGTGGTCACTCGGTGAGGGCTGGGCCTCGCTCCCCGCAGAAGGCAGATGCAGGACACACGCCCACGGCTCCGGCGGAGTGGGGTTGAAGCTGCCGCTGGGGAGACGGCAGCCTCAGTGCCCTCGAGCTGGAGAGCTCAGACGCGCGCTCTCGAGGAGAAAGGCAGGAGCCCTAACAAGTGATAGCGTGGCGCGCGGCAGAGATCCGTGCAAACTGCCCCTCCCGGGGTCATCCTGCCTCGGTGCGGGAAGCCGCTCTGCGGGACACGGTCTCCAGTGCTCCGCCTGCGCGTGCACGTCCGTGAGTCCCGGTGGGGCGTGGCCGGCAGGCGGTGCTGGGCAGCTTGTCTCCGACGGCCCTGCCGTTGGCCCTGCTGGCCGCGGGCAGGAACCCGCCCCGCCTTTGCCAGGCTTTCTGTTGTAGCACACCCGAGGGGCGCCGTGGCCTCGGGGCAGCGTGCCGGGCAGGCGGCTCCTACTCCGTCCATTCGAGAAATCTAGAGAAAAGCAAGTTGCTTCAATTTTACAGTTTTTCAAACTTACTCAAAAATAAATGCTTTTGAAAATGATAATTTGTCTTTTTACTTGTAGGTAAAGGAGAGAGAGAAGTTAATGACACAGTTACTAAAGCTCCAGGTTCGTATCCAGAACAGTTTCAGATCTAAGCCGCCCGAGCGACTGTTCCCCACCATACACTGTGCAGCGACTCGAGCCTTACGCTGGCGCTGCTGCCCAAGCCCTCCTCCTGGCCTGTGTGGGCTCTCAGCAGTCCCGGGGCCTGGGTGCCCACACTCCTCTGAGGGCGACGGTGTCCAGCAGAGGGCCGGGCAGCCGGCGCCACTGCAGCAGGGGCCTTAGAGAGAGGGCGCGGCCGGCCAGGCCGCCGTCTCAGCAGCACGTGTGCCAGGCTCCCAGCGCCTCCAGGGCTCGCGCGTCCTCTGCCTCCAGTGTCGTCCCGCTTCTGTCGCATGTGGTCTGCTCTGCTCTGGCTGTGGCGGTGGCGGGGCTGCCTGGTCCCGGTGTCCATCCCCAGGCGCCTGGCGTGGCTGCACGGTCCTTACCCCGGGAAAGGCGAGGGGTGCGGCGCCCGGCGTCACAGCCACGCCCACCCCGATTTCCTTTAACAGTCAGCTACCTCGGGGGCTGGGAGGGCCTCCCGGGCCTCAGCCAGGGCCTGCGCTGTCCTGGACTGGCCCAGGACCCCACACCGGCCTGCTGTCGGCTGACGCCATGAGCATGACCACGGCTGTTTGCAAAAGTCCTTCCAGATGGTTCTAGGTGTTACTTGCAGACCAAGGCAGGAACCCGCCAGCCCTCCCTGGGGACCCGCGCACCCGCCCTGCTGTGGGGTGCCTGCTTGCTCTGGTGACTTCCACTCGCGGTGCTGAGTGCCCGCCGCCTCTCCAGCTCGCCCAGGCCCTCCAGGGGTGCTCACCACGCGGTCCCCCTGCGCCAGGGCTGCAGTTCCCTGCACACAGCCGGCAGGGCCATGGCCAGACGGCGCCCCGCCCTAAAGCCCACACTCACCCGCGCTGGCCGGTGGGTGCCCAGAGAGCAGCAGCTGAGCAGACGTGGGCCATCCTGGTGCCCCGGGAAAGCCAGTGAGCTCCGCAAAGGAGATAAAGCCGCCGTGGACTTGCCCGGAGAGCCACCTCTGCTGCGGCTGCTGGACACCGGCCGGGCAGCGCCTGCAGCGGCGAGGTCGTGCGGGGCCTCTGGCCTCTCTGCTGGTGACTCCTTCGCTGACTGCCGCTAGGAGGCTGGGCGCGCCAGGGCCACGGGCCGGCCCTCTGCGCGTGACTCCTGTTGCCAGACACTGCCGGGCTGGACGCGTCTGCGGGAGACAGGGGAGCACGACACTTCCTGCTGCAAGTGCACCTGCTGAGGCCCCGGCGGAGGCCAGCGTGGCAGTTCCGAGCAGAAGCCACCGAACTGTCGCAGCAGCCGCAACCCCTGCCGACCGTGGTCTTGGGCTTAAGAACCCCGGCGCAGAGTCCTGTTAACTTTGTTTTATAAGTTGCCATCGCTGTTTTGGTGAACACAAGGGAAGTTGCAGAAACGGGGGACGTTAGCTTGCTTTTCACCGCCAGAGGCAACAGGAGACTCCAGCACCTCTGTATCTTCCAGTCCTAGAGACGCTGAATTTTTTTAAAGACTCTGTCTCCTATTCCTGAGTCTCATGCACTTGGTCTGACACGCTACTCGTGGTTCCGAGGCCCACGTCTGCCTGGTGCTGCGGGATGCTGTCCGGGAAGGCCAGAGCGCGCAGAGGGCCGGGCCGAGGGAGGGAGGACCCTCCCCGTGGCGCGGCCAGCCCTGCCCAGTGCGTGTCCGCAGCGGTGGGCGGCTCGCCGCCCTTCTCCTGCCGGGACCGCGGGGAGGTGCTTCCACTGAGCACATGAAGATGAACTGCGCCGGGGCCCGGGTCCTCCTGCCCCAACGAGCTCTGGAGTCTCAGACGTCCCTCCCGACAAGGAACAGGCGCGAGTGCACCTGCGGGCCTCCTCACCCTCTGGGGGCTGCGGGCCGCGCCTCTGCCGCCCTCGGGTGTGACCCCCACTGCTGGGCTACGCCCTGTGCTTCCAGCACCCTGCGCCCCCTTCCTGAGCTGACGCTCACCTGTCTCCCGCAGTTCCTTCGGACGTGTTCTTCGTGGGCTCGGTGTGGAAGGGGCACTACGAGCATTTAGGGAAAAGGCAGCCTGGGACCCTGACTGTGGACTGGCTGGACGCCAGCAGCAGTAAGCTCAACGCCACCTTCCTGGAGGCCTCTCAGGTGGAGCTGAAGCTGACAGGTAGGTGGGGAGCGGACGCGGCCCGTCCCAGAGGAGCCCCGGCGTTAGTGCTCCCGGCACCGCCAGGCTGCACACCTGCGCCTCGCCACACGCCCTCACGGCCGCAGTGTTGTTTTCTCATTTAAAGATCAAAAAAGTAGTTCAGAGCAGAGGCTCCTGGCTCGTGGCGGCGCCCCAGCGCATCAGCTCGAGGACGAGGGTTCACTGCACATGTGTGTCCTGAGCTGCTGCCCTGAGGCCGCCGTGCCCGGGCGCCCCTCGGAGCGCTCATCTCCCGGGTAGCGGACAGCAGCCCTGGGTATCCCCTGCACCCCGGGCCCCGCGCCCGTCCCCACGTCAGCCCCGTGAAGTCGGCGCTCTTAGTGAGACACTCACTGATGAAGGAGGGAAGGGACAGCAGGGTGGGGAGCGGCCGGGCCTCCTGTGGGGCTCAGACACGCGGAGCCTCCCCGCCGCCAGACACTCGCCCTCACCACAGCTCCGGACGCCGAGGCCGCTCAGGGTCTCTCCCCCAGCTGTGAACTAGCTCCTCAGGTTGAGACTCTCCCAGAGTCCTGGTTCTGGACCAGGGGAGGGTTCAAATGGCAAATGGCGCCGGCGCCCACTCTGGTCACGGGGGGTACTTCTGTGGCCCCCAACTTCTCTGGGGAAAACGCGGCAGGGGCTCTGCTCCCCCACGGGACCCACAGAGGGCGGCTCCGGCCAGCACCTGCAGCATCCGAGGCAGACGTGAGGCCTTCAGAGGCTGCATCTGACGTAACGAGGCGTTTCTGGCACAGAAACAGGCCGGAAGCTGCTTCTGCCTGCTGGGCCGGGCACCGAGGCGGCCCCGATCGTCTTCTCTGCACCAGCGACACCGAGCCCCTCCCCCCCAGGCAGCTGCACATGCCCCTCTCGCCACGTGGGCGGCGTGAGCGTGAGCGTGAGCGCTGCTGGGGCTTAAGGACTGACTCTGCTACTCGGAGTCCTTCTGCGGGTGGAGGTGGTGGGTTTACCGCAGTGGCTCCTTCCCGATCCGGACAGCACAGGCTTTCAAAAGATTTTATTTAAAATGATTGGATTTTAAAGATTGGATTTTTGAAAGGATTTTAAGGAAGAAGTGCTGGAGCTGATGTTTAAAAATCAAATAACAGTTTGTTACCCGACACCCTCATGTGTGCGAGACTCTGGGGAGGGTGGACCCGGCGTCCACAGTTGGGCCCCACGCTCCCTCCTGCCCTGCGCCCTCTGACCCCCCACAGGCATTTACAAGAAGGAGGAGGCCCATTTACTCCTGAAAGCTCTTCAAGCCAAAGGCCCGGCGGACATTCTTCTGGGCGAGTCTGAAGACGGCGGCTGGGCGCTGGACGGCTACGTGAGTGTTTGGTGGGGGGTTGGGGAGGAGCTGAGCCTCTGAGGTGAGCAAATGGCCCTGCGCCCAGGGCCACCTGCGGCCGCCTAGACTCAGGGCCGGTCTGTGCCGCCACCCCTTAGACTGCAGGGGTCAGGCCGGGCGTGGCTGGCCAGGGGACAGAGCTCTCCTGGGACACTCGTGGCTCAAGGGAGGGCCTGCAACGTGGGCTGGACACCGCTTAAGTCCTGCGTTCTATTTGCAAACATCCGCTTGCATGTAACGGAGGGAAGTGCAGGGCGGATGTCGTGTGTGTAGATGGTGGCACCTCCCGGCACGTCCTGAGAGGTGCGGCCTGTCCTGAGGTCAGCGCGGAGCACAGTGGGTCGGTGTCAGCTGAGGTTCACATCCCAGTGTCTACTGTAGACGCGTTGCTGGAAGACTGATGAGGAGAGAGCATCTGCCTGTGCTGTGTGGGCGTGAGAAACAGGCATGTGTCCCCTGGAGAAGGGACTGTCACTCCCTCTCACGCACCTGCTCTCCCTCCTCCTGCCCGGCAGGTGTCTTCAGGCCTTGAAAGAGGAGGATTTACTTTCCAAGGAGATGTGCACGGGAAGGGCTTCGGGACGTTCAGGCTTGAACGGCAAGGTAAACAGCCTTATCTCACTCTTCAGCGCCAACACTGGCCCGGCCTCCGGTGCGTGCAGGGACAGGCAGGGGCGGGGGGTGGGGGGCGCAGGTGGCCGATGGGAGGCACCTCCTGGACTCGCCGGGTGGTCAGTGGGAATGGGGAGCCTGCCATGCCCGTGCCGCATGCAAGTCCTGCCCACTGCAGGCTGCTGTGAACAGGGCACAGACAGGCTCGGCTGCAGAGGCCAGCGGTGCCCTCGGGAATGACAGGCGGGGCAGGGAGCAGACAGAGGCCAACGCGGCCACGGAGCCGTCCGGTCTGGGTGCGGGCGCGGGGTCAGCTCTGAGCGGACGGCAGCAGGCTCTCGGGGGCTCAGCTCTGCCGGACATTGAGTCAAGGAGTTGGACGGTCTCCTCGCCCAGCACCGCAGCAAGAGAGCTCAGCGGCCAGTTCGGGTTGCCCTGCCCGTCCAGCCGTGTCCACAGCAGAGGCTCTTAACAGTCGAAGCCACTGTGTGCAGGCTCCCGGGGCGCCCGGTCATGGCGTCGGCCTGTGCTGCTTTCACGGCAGGGAATGCCCGTGCGGCTGGGGGCGGGCCCCGGACTCGGCTGCGGAGCCGCCGCCTCGCCTCTGCCGGCCGCTGGGCTTTCCCTCCTGAGTCACGTCCCCGGATCCAGTGTCACCTGCACGGCGCACAGGCCCCGCGGCCGCACCTCCCCTGAGCCGGCAGAGAAGGTGGAGACACAGCTGGGCCCGCTCCTGCCCACGCCCCGCCAGCCCTTGACACCCCAGCACTGGACGCGCGCCAGCTCCCAGGAGGACGGATGCCCGCTCCCCGCAGACTGCTGGGCTGCGAGCCCGAAGGAGGAACACGCGTGTCTGCTCACCCGAGCAGCGCTGCCCTGGGGAGGCGTGTGCCGTTCGCCGCCACGCTGGCCGAGAAGCTCGTTCATCCGACCGGGGCCCCAGGCGGTGGAGCCGCCCCGCGTCATCACCACGCAGACTTGGTCCAGACGCAGAATCTCAGATGAAAGGGCTCTCCGTTCCGACGCAGCCTCGTGGCGGTCGTGCTGCGGTGGGTTCCGCCGTTTGGAGGCAGGAGCGACACGGGGCGCCTTCCCTCGCCGGAAGCCCGGCCTGAGGTTCGTCCCGCCCCAGCCCACACAGGCCCTGGGCTCGGCTGGGGCGCCTGGACCGAGCCGCGCCTCCGTCCTGCTGCTGGTCTTGCATCACCCGGTTTTTTCTTACCATCTAGGGAGAGGACGTGCCGTGATGGGCCCTTCGCTCCCCAGCAGTGGCGAGCGTGTCACCACGACACCGACCCGCAAGCGGCCGCTCCGCGGCGGGAGCACGTGTGTCGGCCGCACGGCCGCGGGTTGGCGGGTGCAGGCTGCAGCCGAGCGGCGGTACCGGGTTGGTGCAGAGCGCGCAGCCTCGCCTCTCGAACGTGACAAGCAGCGTCATTTTTAAGTTTTTATGTGAAAATGCGACATTTTTATTTACATCTTTTTGCTATTTGTTGCTTTGCATTTATGAGCCATAAAAAACGTGTTTGAAACAAGACTTCGCTTTCTCCACCCACCCTGCGGTGCAGCTCCGCCCCGCCCCGCTGCGCCCTCCGCACGACTCCGCAGGAGGCCAGATGGACCCCAAAACCGGTTCTGCAAGTGAAAGGCTGTGGAAGAAGCCCCTTGTTTAGCAACAGTAGCTTAATAAGCATCCACTGTTTTGACTTTCCTCTTAGTTTTTATTGCTTTTTATCGCGGTAACGTCACATCAGAACAAAGCAAGTCTCACGTGTGCACCAGAACAACCCACACCGGAGGGCTGCCCACTGGGGCGCGCCCCGTCCTCCTGCAGCACAGTCAGCCCCTTGCACCCAGAGCCAGGCCGGGCTGTGTGGGTGACCCGGAGCCGTGGGTGTTGCGGTGACGTCTGCACGTCCTGGTTCAGGTGCTCAGAGTCCGCCTTCCCTCCGCAAGGACAGAAGCCGCTTGCTACCACTCTGTGCCTGACGGAAACTCACTCTGGGCGCCCACCTGTCTCTGCCCTGGGGCTCTGAGGATTTCTACACTCGGCTGCGGGTTTTGGACTCTTCCTGAAATAAGAGGCTGGTACCGGGTGTTCACACCTGCAGGACACAGTGCGCTGACGCAGGGAGCTGGACTCCGGGGTCCGCACCAGCGCTCAGGGCAGGAGGAACAGCAGCATCCGGGCCTTCCCTTCACCCGTGCAAGTGCCGCCGCCTGCGTGGGGGCAGCACCCCTGCCGCCTGTCCGCCTCCAGCCAGCGTCCTCCCGCTGTGGGCGTGCGAAGGACGGTCCTGGGCCCTCGGTCCCTGGGGTGGCTGTGAGGCGGTGGAGATAGGAGCCATTCGTCCCCACAGGACAGGACGCCTGCGCCTTCAGTGCGCCCGGGCGTGGGCCTCGGGTGTGACGCAGCTGCAGTGCCCGCAGCCACATTTGCTCTGTGTCTTGCAGATCCGCCGGACCCTGACCAGGGCCCCCCCAGCCACCGCGGGGGCACCAGCAGCGGCTCCGTGGCGGCGGCCATCCTGGTCCCGTTCTTCGCGCTCATCCTGTCTGGGTTTGCGTTTTACCTCTACAAACACAGGTGCGCGGCGGGCCGACCCTCACGCCCACTGCCCGGCCCCCTGGCCGGGACAGGCTCAGGAGCGTCAGGTCCCTGCCCGTGTAGGTGACGGGCCCCTGCGCAGCGAGCTGGGGAGGACGCGTGAGGGTGAAGGGGAGGCGGCTCCACCCCCACGGGACTGAGGGCGGGCGAGGGGCGAGGGCAGGGGCCCAGCGGCTCTCGGCCGGGAGAGGGTGCAGACCGGGCCGGCCGCGTGGCCAGCCACGCCGGCCCTCGCGTCCTCCCGGGCTCGGCTCCCAGCGCTGAGATCGCACGTCCCGGGTCGCTGGGGGCTGTCAAACTTGGAGAAAAGTAATCTCCCTGAAATAGACCCTTTCCTTCGAGCGAGCACCCCAAAAAGCAAGAATCTTTCCGGAGGAGCCGGAAAGTCCTTCTGTAGCTCGTCTCTATGCAGACGAGGTGCGACCTGCGGGGTCAGCAATGGCCGGGCCTGCCGCCCTCCGGCACTAGCCTCCTCGGGATAATTTTTTAAAAGGTGTCCCCCAAGTCAGGTCCTGCGGGGGCACGCCCGGGTTCACACCTCGCGGGCGTCTCCACCTCACTCTGCTTCTGACAATGCGCTGGTGTGCGGGGTCTCCGCCAGCCCGCAGGAGCGTCGCTGTCACCCGCCGGGGGGTCGGTCCTGCTCCGGCGGGCGGGCGGCTGGGGCCGTCGCGCCTGCGGGCCCTGCGGGCGGAGGCAGAGCTGCGCTTTCCTTGCAGGACCAGGCCCAAGGTCCAGTACAACGGCTACGCGGGCCACGAGAGCAGCAACGGGCAGGCGTCCTTCGAGAACCCCATGTACGACACGGCGCTGAAGCCCACGGAGGCCAAGGCGGTGCGCTTCGACACGACGCTCAACACCGTGTGCACCGTGGTGTAGCCGCCACAGCCATACCTCGCCGCCAGGCCTCTGGTGCCGCCCGCGCCGCGCCCGCCCGCCCGGCCGTGCCCGCCGGACCCCGGGAGGCCGCCCTGCGCCAGCGCCCAGCCCCGGGCCCGCCGGCAGCCGCGTCCCTCCGTGCTGACCCCCGGGACGCGAGGACTCGGGAGAGGCCCCGGGGAGGCCCCGAGACCCAGATGCCCGGGACCTGCGGCTTCAAGGGGCCGCTCACCTCAGCGCCCGCCCGCGGGTGCCTGCCCGTCAGCTGCTCTGTTGCGGAGTTTTCGATGCACAATCTTTTGCACTAGCGTGTTCTGAACGACTGAGTCAGATTCCGATAAAAATAAACTGTTTCCACAGGGTTTATACACACTCGCCATTGTACATACGCGTCCGGCGCGCAGCGGCCGCCCCGGGCAGCACGGGCCGCGGCTGGGCGCAGCGCGAGGTGGAGCTGCTGGACGGTCGCTTCTCTTAGCCCATCGCGTGTCCCTCCATCGGCTCGTCCACCGAGAACAAAGAGGCCTTTTTATTTCCACGTGTCCCCGCGTCCCGTCCTTGTCGTCGCTCCCGCCAGCGGGCTGCCGGCGTCGCGTGTGAGGTGTGAATAGTAATTTATTGCGGGGGCCTGGGCGGGCGCTGGCCGCTGACCCGCCACCCCCGGCCCGAGCGCGGGGAGCGGCCGATCCAGACCCGCGACTCTGTGGCGGCAGAAGCGCCCGTCCTGCCCGAGGGCCGCGCCAGGCGGGTCTCCCGTGCCCGCCACGCCGCGGGTGGGAGCGGAGCTGCTGCTGCTCCAGCGTCACGGCCACGCGCGCACGTCGCGGCATCACCAGGCTCCGCGGCCGAGCGCGGGGGGCACAGGCGCCGAGAATGTTCACGTGACAACCTCAAGGCGAAATCATCTTATTTTTATTTATAACGGTTTGATAAAAAATATTTTGAAAAGACAGTGATTATTTTATTATTTGGTTTTTGAGTCCATGGTCCACCTCCCGGCGGCCCCTCTCCAGGCGGGCACGGCCGCCGGTCAGCGCAGACCGGCGGGGGCTGCGGCTTCCAGGGGGGCTGCCGAGGTGAAGCGAAGCAGCTGTGGGGAGACGTTCAGAGCTGGGGGTGTCCGTTACCACAGGGTGCCCCGCCCCCGGCAGCCCCGCCTTCGAGCCCGCGCCCCCAGCCCGAGTCTCGGCACCGCTGGGCCCCCAGCCTGGGGCCGGTTTGCTTTGCGCCCGGCGCCCTGAGACCCCAAAGCCACGGAGGCTCCCGCCGCCACGCGGCCCGGAGTGGGGTGAGAGCTGGGCCCGGGGGCAGGAGGCGGGGGGCTGGTGTCACACGCTCGCGGGAGCCCTGCGCGGAGCGGGGTCATCCAAGCAGGGGCAGACGCTGACGCTGGGGCCTGCGGCTCCCCCGCGCCCCGACCTCTGACCTGGTCCTCGCCCTGGGGGCGCCTCGAGGGGCGGCGGGGAGCCCACGCCCAGCTGGAGCGCCCCTCGGGCCGGGCCGGAACGTGTCGCGGAGAACAGAGAGGGGGTGCCGGCCTGGAGAGGCCCCCCCCGCAGGTGCAAGCCCCCAGCCGGGCCGGCCCGCCACAGGCTCCTGCCGGCCGCGGGGGGCGGAGGCCGGGCGCCGCTCCGGGCCCCGCTTCAGAGCTGTCCACACCCGCTGTTCGTTTCACACATCTTGCCTTTCTTCCGGCTAGCTGCAATAATTTTTTTCTTCTGTAAACGATTTTGTAAACAACAACACAAGCTCTTACAACAAGGGACCGGAAGGCCGGCGCTGCGCCAGACCCGCCTCCATCACACGCTGCTGAGACGCCGTAGGTGCAAAGACCTTTTTGTACAGAGATCTATTTTTTATGAAGAATTTGTAAAATTATTAAATATGCTGTAATTTTTTGATTCATGTAGGTAAATTGTTAAAAAAAATAAATGTTTTTACAATACAGAACTGTAATTTTCCCAATAATGTCCAGCGGCCCCTCGCCGGCCGGCTCAGCCCGGCCCGTCTCGCGTGTATTCCTCTCCCGTGGCCGTGAAGCGAACAGTATCTTTTCTGTCGAACACACTATGAAGGAAGTGTACTATAGCCTGTGCGATGCCACCCACCTTTCAAGCGGATCAGAGTTCTAATTAAATATTTAATTTTAGATTTCTACCTCTTGGCGTGGATTGATTGGCTCTGTGCCGTTGCGTGTCCGTGGCGGGAGGGCCAGCGCCGGCCCCTCCGCGCGCAGAAGGCTTCGGGCGTGAGGACGCCGGACACGGGCCCGCCCTGACCGCCCGGTGCTCCCGGCGGGAGCCGGCCCCGCGGCGTCACCGCGTCCGCGGACTTCCCGGCGTTCGGCCTTCAGAGCCGGCGCTGTCAGCTCCCGCCCAACTAAACTCCAGCTCGGATCTTCACGAAGCGACACAGCGGCTCCTTCGCAGGAGCCCCGGCGCCGGGCCAGGCCTGCCGGATGCCCAGTGCTGAGGGCCGTCTGCACACGGGGGGCGGGCGGGCTGGTACCTGGAGGCGCCCCCCCTCCCCGTCCCTGGGCCGAGGACACGGAGTTCTGGGGCCTCGAGGCCCATGGCCGGAGGCCCTGCCGGGCGCAGACACGGCAACTGTCCGAGGCCAGTTAGCACAGAGTGGACAGCGCCGGCGAGAGCAAGACGTGGCCGCCGCGGGTCCGGGGAAAGAGGCCATGGCTCCTCCGAGAGCCTGAGCACCTCGGCCAGGTGAGGCCCCGCCACACGCTGCTCCGCCAGGCGCCGCCACCTTGTCTGCACCCGCAGCCTCAGGTCACGAGGTGGCGGCTCGGGTGGGTAGCTCTGCCAGTGAGTGGGCTGGCGCGGCGGCAGCGGCCACAGGCCCGGCACCCACCGGCTCGGCCCCCCGCCCCTCCCCGCCCAGACCTCACAGACCACCCCGGGGCCAGGGAGCCTGCAGCAGCTCCGCTCTGCTCCGCCGGCTTTTCTTGGGTAAATCGTCATCACAGCCACTCGGGGACACCTGTGCCCCTCCCCCAACGGCTCAGGCCTGCGTTTTTGGGGGGTGCCTGTCACCCCCATAGCAAGCGCAGCTCTAGGCTCAGCACACCACCCCCCCCCCACGCATCTTGAAGATGGATGCGGCGCCCGGCGGGTGCCAGAGTGGTCTGGAAACCAGGCCTGGGGCCGGCGCCCATCTTGGGCCCTCAGATCCCTACAGGTACAGGGGCGCTGGGGACTGTCACTGCCCCCTCGCCCGGCCTGGGCACACCTGCACAGGTGGGCCTGCTCCTGGTCTGGAGGAGGCCTCGCTGCCCTCAGCCTCTCGGACCTGCCCTCAGCTGAGGGGGAGGCGCCCCGTCCTCCGTGGTATCGAGAGGCCCGAACCCCATGGGCGCAGCTGTGTCATTTTGCCAGTGCAACTTGGGGGGAAACAGGAGAGAAGAGGCCACGGGGAAGAAGCCCCGTCCTGGAAGTCCCGTGGACACCCCTGGGAGAGTCTCTGGCCTCCGGGGTCTCGGGGGCCAGCATCGCCGCCCTGCAGGCAGGCGACAGGCACAGGCCGGCCTCAGCGCCGCACCCCGCACCCCCACAGCCGCCCCAGGTGCCCCGCTCGCCCCGGCAGCTCCACCTGGGGGCAGGCACCCCAGCGGGCAGGGGACAAGGGGAAGCCCGGGGGGCGCAGCCGTGGGGACGGGGAGGGACAGGGCCCTGGCGGCTCCCACCTGGGCAGGGTTGAGCCAGAAGGACCTCCTGGGGGTGGAGCTGGCCCGGGGGCACCAGCCCCGGAGACCCCGGCCGCCGTCGCGAGGAGGGCGTCACCCTCCCCAGCCCCTCCCCAGCCGCCGTCCCCCGCCTCCGGCGCGTGGTCGCAGCGGGGGAGACGCAGCCCGAGCCCGGCGCCCGCCCGGGGCCTGCGCAGACCAGAGACGCGGCCAGCCCGGTGGCGGCCGCAGGTGCCGCAGGTGCCGCAGGTGCGCCTCCCACCTCGCTGCGGCCGTGTCTGCTTCTCTGACTCGACCCCACGGGTCCCGGCTCCCGGCGAACACAGGCGCCCGCGTTGCGACCCCGGCAGAGGCGCCCCCCGCGCCCCCTGCACCCCCTGCCGTGAGGACGCGACACGCAGCGGCCCACGGGCTCGGGACGGACCCTCGGGCCCTCCGCCCCAGCCGCGCCGCGGCCCCGCAGGCAGCTGCTCCGGGCGAGCCGGGGGTCCTGGGGGGCAGCTCCCCGCTCCTGGCCGGGCCGCGAGAGACTGTGGGAGCCGCGGGGCGGGGCGGGGGCGGGGCCAGGGCGTGGCCAGGCCGGGCCCAGTGGGGGCGGGGTGGGGACGGGCGGGGGAGTGGGCGGGGCCGGAGCCAGGGCGGGCGGGGCGGGGGCGGGGCGAGGCCGGGCCCGGGGCCGGGCGGGGCGGGGCGGGGGCGGGGCCAGGGCGTGGCCAGGGCGGGCCCAGTGGGGGCGGGGTGGCGACGGGCGGGAGAAGTGGGCGGGCCGGAGCCGGGCGGGCGGGGCGGGGGCGGGGACGGGCGGGGCGGGGGCGGGGCGGGGAGGGGGCGGGGCGGGGGCGGGGCGGAGCCGGGGCGGGGCCGGGCGGGGCCGGGCAGGGTGGGGCGGGGCCGGGGCCGGGGCGGGGCGGGGCCGGGGCGGGGCGGGGCGGGGCCGGGGCCGGGGCGGGGCGGGGCCGGGGCGGGGCGGGCCGGGGCGGGGCCGGGCGGGGCGGGGCCGGGCGGGGCGGGGCGGGGCGGGGCGGGGCGGGGCGGGGCGGGGCGGGGCGGGGCGGGGCGGGGCGGGGCCGGGCGTGGTGCAGAGTCGGAGTCGCGCGTCCATCCGCTCCTGCGGCCGTGGCGGAGGCAGGTCACTGGCGGGGACCCCCGTCGGGTTTCCGGGGTGTCTCTGGTGACAGGCCGCCGGCGTCCCCTCCGCGGCCTCTAGTCCCAGCGGCGGCAGCCGCCGCCCGGGCGCGTGGACAGGCCCGGCCCCGGCGGACTCGGAAGCCGGAGCCGGAGCGGCCCCGGGGGCCAAAGCTCCCTCCTCCGGCGGGGCCAGCGGCCCGCAGCAGCGGCCCGTCCTCCTCTGGGCAGCGCCTGCTCGCGGGCCGCCCCGGCCACCAGGTGCCCCTGGCCGCGAGGTGCCCCTGGCCGCGGGGTGCCCCTGGCCGCGGGGTGCCCCTGACCTTGGGGTGCTCCTGGCCATGAGGTGCCCCTGGCCGCGAGGTGCCCCTGGCCACGGGGTGCTTCTGGCCGCGGGGTGCCCCTGGCCGCGAGGTGCCCCTGGCCGCGAGGTGCCCCTGGCCACGGGGTGCCTCTGGCCGCGGGGTGCCCCTGACCCTGGGGTGCCCCTGGCCGCGAGGTGCCCCTGGCCGCGGGGTGCCCCTGGCCGCAGGGTGCCCCTGACCCTGGGGTGCTCCTGGCCATGAGGTGCCCCTGGCCACGGGGTGCCCCTGGCCGCAGGGTACCCCTGACCCTGGGGTGCTCCTGGCCGTGAGGTGCCCCTGGCTGCGGGGTGCCCCTGGCCGCGAGGTGCCCCTGGCCGCGGGGTGCCCCTGGCCGCGGGGTGCCCCTGGCCGCGGGGTGCCCCTGGCCGCGGGGTGCCCCTGGCCGCGAGGTGCCCCTGGCCGCGGGGTGCCCCTGGCCGCGGGGTGCCCCTGGCCGCGGGGTGCCCCTGACCCTGGGGTGCCCCTGGCCGCAGGGTGCCCCTGACCCTGGGGTGCTCCTGGCCATGAGGTGCCCCTGGCCACGGGGTGTCCCTGGCCGCAGGGTACCCCTGACCCTGGGGTGCTCCTGGCCGTGAGGTGCCCCTGGCCGCGGGGTGCCCCTGGCCGCAGGTGCCCCTGACCCTGGGGTGCTCCTGGCCATGAGGTGCCCCTGGCCGCGGGGTGCCCCTGGCCGCAGGTGCCCCTGACCCTGGGGTGCTCCTGGCCATGAGGTGCCCCTGGCTGCGGGGTGCCCCTGGCAGCGAGGTGCCCCTGGCCACGGGGTGCCCCTGACCCTGGGGTGCTCCTGGCCATGAGGTGCCCCTGGCTGCGGGGTGCCCCTGGCCGCAGGGTACCCCTGACCCTGGGGTGCTCCTGGCCGTGAGGTGCCCCTGGCCGCGGGGTGCCCCTGGCCGCAGGTGCCCCTGACCCTGGGGTGCTCCTGGCCATGAGGTGCCCCTGGCCGCGGGGTGCTCCTGGCTGCAGGGTGCTCCTGGCCCTGAGGTGCCCCTGGCCACAGGGTGCCCCTGGCCGCGGGCTGCCCCTGGCCCTGGGGTGCCCCTGGCTGCAGGGTGCTCCTGGCTGTGGGGTGCTCCCACTGGGGTCATCCTCTGACCCCATGCACGGCGGAGTAGCTCCAGCAGCAACCAAAAGCGGGCGCCAGGGTGACAGCTCCCAAGGGCATTGCAGACAGTGTCCAGTGACCCCGTGCTCCCCTGGTGTCTGGACTGGCCACCCAGGGTCACGCCCGAGTTCTCAGGCACCGTGTGCCCCACGAGAGCCTCGGAACTTTCCGGAGCATCCTGGGAAAGCATCCGTCACCCACTGGGGTGACGGCCAGCTCGGCCCCGCCATGTCCTCCCGCCTCCAGGCCGGTGGGCGTCCGCCCCTCGCAGCGGGCAGGAGTCGGGCCGTTTCGCTCTCGCTGGCTTTGAAGTCAGACGCAGACAAACAAGCTGTGAAAACCGTAACCGCCGTCCAAGCGCCTTTTCTCGAGGAAACGCACATTCTTTCACCACGACGCGCCAAGGGATGGCCGCCCGCGGGGCCCGCAGGACCGGCCGGCAACGCTGCGGCGCCTCCTCCGTCTCCCCTGGAAGCCGGAGTAACTCGAAGTTTTCTTGTCTCTTTGCTGACGTCCCCCCATTTATATTCTCTTTGCCGACGTCCCCCCATTTATATTCTCTTTGCCGACATCCCCCCATTTATATTCTCACACCTGGGCAGAGTCTTGCATCTGCAAAGCGGCAGCCGAAGCTCCTTAAAGTGCTTGGCGGAGGCGCTGAGTCCGCTCGGCCGATGTCCCTACGTTTCTCTGCTCGGTGGTGTTTCCCTTCCTCCCGCCGTGCAAAGACGCGCGCCACTGTCCGGGCCCCTCGTGGGCCCGAGGCCGCGGGGCTTGGAGTCTTGCACTCGTTAACCGGCCGCAGACGGGGTGCCACACAGAGCGGGGAGCGGGGGACCCCCGAGGACTTGGTCTGTCTCGGACGTCAGCCCAAGGACCTGGGCTCGATGCGGGACCCGCTGGAGCCGTTACCCTCGTCTCACAGACGCACAGCAGACCCCCGCGGGGCCGTTCCCCACAGGGCGCTCGGGGCGCCAGAGAGGGACGCGCGGCGCCGGCCTCGGCCCGTGCAGGGTGATGGGGCGGGAGGACGTCGGGATCGCGCAGAGTCCCACGTCGTACCGAGATGCTGCTCTCGGTCGTCTCCGGTGTTTTCGGCACCAAGGGCGTGGGGCGAGCTCGTGAGAGGGGCTCGCCGCTGCAGGGGCGCGGCCGGTCCCCTGCCTGGGCTGGCCACGGTCTGCGACCGCCACCAGGGCCTCGAGGGCCACCGCGTCGAGTCTCATCCTCACGAGCGGACGCCGGGCCTCCCCCCTGTTGGCAGGGTCCGGGCCGGGGCTGCTGCGTGGGCCGGGGGCGCCCGTCCGGGCCTCGTGCGTCCTCCGGAGGCGCAGACCCGAGGCTGACGGGCTCGAACGGGACGGCGAGCGGAAGGCCCACCCGCGCCCCATGAAGGAGCCGCAGCCGCCGGGAGTTCACCCGCGTGTCCCCGCATGACGTCCGGCTCGGCTGTAAAGGTTCCGGAAAATACGGCAGCGCGACTCGCTCCAGGCGTCCCGATCATCAAGCATCACCCCGAAACCTGCCCGCTGTCGTGTTCATTTTGGGGAACAAGTTTCTGATATTTAACTTGATGCTGGCGTTTTGGAACAGCGGCCAGGCATTTTGCAGTGTCCTTTTAACGAGCCGTCGGTGCCCGGCAGGGGTGCCCGGCAGGGGTGCCAGGGCTTCTTCTCACTTCAGAGGCACAGACTGCGGGCGGGGCGGGCGGGCGGGCGCCCCCTCCACACCCGGCTCTGTGTCTCCACCGAAAGCCGCCCTTGGCCCGCGCCGCCCGGCACGGCCGACCTGTCCGGGGATGGCGGCCTCTCGGGCAGGCCGCGCTGCCTCGGGCCACCTGGGCAGGGGCTTTGCCCCTCCTGACCGGCTGACCCTCCCCCGGGACCGGTGGAGACAACACTTTGTCCTCGGAAACAGGGTTCAGCACCGCTGCGGTGCCGCACGCGCTTCCAGCCGGGGGCCGGCCTCTTGACTCGGGCCCAGTGACTCCTGGTCCTTGTCCGTCGCGGTCACTGGGCCACGCGGCTCCCGGGTCCCCACACCCGGCCACGCTTCTCTGCCGCCTCAGCGCGCGCCGCCGGGGGCGTCTCTAACCTTTCGCGGGGAGGAAGAGACCCCGCCGCCGGGACGCCCAGCCCCACCCGCGCCCCCGGCCCCCCTGCAGCCCCAGCCCCCCCCGGGCGGGTTCTGCCGTGACCCTGCGGACACGGGAGGCGCCGAGCCCGGCATCCCTCGGCCGGCGGAGGTGAGTCCCCGCGATGGCCCCGTGTCCCGCCTGCTCTCGGCCCCGGCGCCAGGGTCGGGCCAGCGCCTCAGAGACGCTCCGGCTCCCGCCGCCGCCGCGCGAGGCCTCCCCAGGGCTGTGGAAGTGCTGTGTGTTGACAGGGATTGTGCCAGGGAAGAGCAGCTGTTTTCCCTTAAGACTGTGGAAAGGACAGTTTGTGCCACCGATGCCTTTTCCCCGCCGCGGGCGCCTTCCGTGGAAACCCGAGCGCCGGCCGCTGACACGGCAGCCTGGGCTGTGGGGAAATTTCTCTTATCCCAGGCTTGTTGGGAAGAAAAATATTTTGGGCGACGCGGCACAGGACGCTCGCTGGGGGCAGTGGGGCTCCTTTTCAAGGATCAGGAACGGGGCGATTTCCTTTACTTTTACAATTTTTACTTAAATTGTTTTCCTGCTGACGCTGCGCTCGGGTGTGCGCGACGCCGACTGCGCCCTTGGAGCTTCAGAGCGAGAGCGGCGACTGCTCCCCCTGCCGAAGCCCAGTTCCCCGACTCGGACTCGGGGACACGCCCCCGGGGCGCCGCTCGGCCGGGCCCCTGTAATGCCTTTGTGCTATTGGGGCCCCCAGACCCAGCCAGAGACCCCGGGACCCTGACCGCGGCGTCCGGCGAGCCCCGGGGAGCAGCTCTGGGCTCCGAGCTGGATGTGGGGGGGGCCTGTGGGAGTCCGGGCCGGACCCCTGTAGGGTAAGGAAAAATGTCAGGCTTTTCTGCCCTCCCGCCATCAGGATAGGTGAGGGATCCTGCGGTCCCGAATGCCGGCCTGATGGCGGCCCCTGGAGTGGGGTGTGGGCCTAGGGAGGTGGGATTCACCTGGGCTGAGACTGGGCTTTCAAGGGCGGCGTCACGGGGACGCCAGCAGCAGCCGAAAGAGAAGCCGCGAGAGAAGCAGCAGAAGCCGCGAGAGAAGCGGAGAGCCCTGGGGAGCCCAGGTAGAGTGCAGACTTGCCCCCTGCACCCCTGCCCGCTGCGTACCGGGTAAATCCCAATAAAAGACCTGCAAAAGCCACGGAGGACTCTGACTCCTCCTTCACCTGGTCCGCTGGAGCCTAGAAATCCTGCTCCGTGTCCAGTCCTGCCCTTCACAGCCCCCCTCTCCGCTGCCGGGCCTGCCGCTGTGGGCTGAGGCTCCGCGCCCCGCGGGGGGGGTTTAGGGTCACGGCAGCTCCGCAGGGGCCGGCAGCGGGTCAGCAGGGCGGCGAGGCCCCGGGGAGTTCCCTTCGGTGGGTCCCTGGATGGGCTGAGCTGGGCCCGGCAGCAAAGGCCGCAGGAGCAGCACCCCGCTGCACCCCGGTTCTCAGCGTTAGCGTCAACATGAACATTTTCAGAAAAATCAAGATCCCTGCACAATAGCGGCTCCCAGTCCAAGGACACAGTCTGGGGGGCTGGGGGCTGCCGACTCCGGAGGTGCCCCAGGCCTGAGAGGGGCTCCCCAGCACGGCAGGGCTCCCCACGCCCCCTGCGGCCCGGAAGGGCCTCCGCTCCGCTCAGGCAGCTCCCGCGTCTGCCTCTGCTGGGTTCCGAGCGATGGCATCTGGGGGCCTGGGGCGCCAGGGGAGCCGCGCCCTGAGACGGCCGCTCGGCGGCCCCGGCCGGGTGCCCTGTGGGCCAGCAGCCCCGGGGCTGACTCCCCGAGAGTCTTCCCTGCACAGACGTCAGAGCCGCAGGGTCCCGGCACCCCTGGGCCCCAGCAGGCACGAGGCACAGAGACCCCGGGTTTCCGGGCGAGTCCTCGTGCGGCGCCCTCTCGAGACGGCGCGGCCCCCGTGGACGCGAGGCCTGCTGCGGTTTTTGGTCTGTGGGTTTGGAGAGCGGGTCCCGGGGTCACTCTGGGAAAGGCGTCCGCAGAGCGCCCCTTCAGCGGCACGGCGGGTTCCCAGGCGAGTCTCTCCGCGAGGCCGAGACGCTGCTTCTACTCCCAGGGCGGGTTACCAGGGGCGGGGACGGCGGAGGCCGGGACCCCTGCACGGGCACCAGCAGGTGCACACCCGAAGGAGCAGGTGTGCTGGGAGGCCCGCGTGGCCGCCGGCGGGCGGCCCTGACAGGGCGCGGGCAGGCAGGAGGCGGCTGCGAGCAGGAGGGAGCGGGTGACCAGGCGCCTGCGTGGGCCCCGGGCGGGCAGGGGGACGGCGGCCCCGAGCCTGGGCAGACACTGCACTGAGAGCATCTCCTGTTTGGGGGCGTCACCCCTCGTGAGCCTCGGCTGGTTGCCGACTTTGGACAACCCTGAAGAGTCTGAAAGGGACCGGGGGCTGCACGGTGGCTCCATCGCCACGTCCTCCCCCTGGAGTCCCCCCCGCCCCGGCTCCGCGTGGGTCTTGTGCTTTGGGACCCGGCGTCCGCGCCCAGGACACCGGTTTCGGCTTCGGGGCCGTCCGCGCCGGAGGGTCCTGGTGTCCGTAGCTGGGTCAAGGGGGTGCGACTCCCTCGACCCCGCCTCCTTGGGGGCCGGGTTTCTGGTCTCGGGGCGCCTCCTCTTCAGTTTTGTTTCTGTTCTTGCCTCCATCATCTCCAGCGCCCCCTCCCCCGGCAGCGCTGCCAACCCCCCCCCAGTCCCCATTAACATCGACATGAGTCACTAATGACAACAGAGAATCGTGATTTAATTCCTTGCTTGTTCCCTCAATTCCTTGCTATTTGTTAATACACAACAAAACATAATATGTGCATTTTAATGAACTTTTTCATCATTAACATTCGTGTGTTGCTGCCTCAGTGTCTGTTCACACGGGCTAAGCCCTGGTCTGCGGCTCAGTCGCCGCCGCCTGACTCTCCTCGCCCACCTGAGGAAGGACCCGGGAGGCCGCCGCCCCACAGGCGCACACACTCGACTGCCAAATCCATTCTTTTTTTTAAGATTTATTTACTTATGCACACAAGAGCTGGGTGCAGGCCAGAGATGCGGGGGGTAAGAGGACTCACCAGAGACAGAGCGGGGAGCAGAACAGGCAGATCTACTGAAATCCACTGCTGAGGGGAGCAGCGGGGAGACAGGAGAGGGCTGCCGTGCCCTGTGGGCATCTCCCTGGCCGGGGATCGAACTCGCGCTGCAGAGGCTGTGGGCAGCTTCATAGGTTGCGTCTTAACCCCTTGCGCCGCCAGGGAGGCCCTGAAATCCATTCTCTACTAAGCATCTGCGGCTCTGGGCAAGGCCAGGGCAGAGGCGGCGGCCAAGCCCTCGCAGCCGGTGGTGGAATAACTGAGCCGCGCCTTGCGGAGCCCCAGGAGACGCCGTCGAGCTCCCGGCCACTCCCAGGGCCCCAGGGCCAAGCTCCCCGGGTGGGCGGGTGAGAAGCGGGCGCCCTGGAGCCTCGGACTGAGCCGGCTACCAGCGGACCCCACGGGTTCAAAGCTGCCCAGGGCTGCGCTGGCTGTCCAGGGATGTCCAAGGACATGGGCATGCCGGGGCTGGAGCTGGCCCCGGCTGGGGGGGACCTGGGGGTGTCGGGGCTGTGGGGCCGCTGGCGGGCAGTCCTGCACCTGGACAGGCCAGGCCAGCATCCTGCGCGGGGACCGGCTGGGGAGCTCGGCCTTGAGAGCGGGAGGAGCTGCCCCAGCCCCAGCCTGTGCGCCCTGCGGGGATCGATCTTTGGCAGCAACTCGCTGCTTCGCTTTTATTTCAGCGACGCGTTGGGTGTGGTGACCTGCCGGGGCCTCGGGGGAGCGTGTTTTATTGGGGAATCTATTCCTCTGTTCTGGTGGTGCCCGACGCACGGGAGGAGCTCCCTGGGGTGCATCTGCGTGAGGACGAGGCGGTGGTGACTGGGCACGTGGCAGCTTCCTCTGAACACTCCACCTCACGCCGGCTCCCGCCAGCCCCAGTGCCCCGTCCCCACGCGCGGCCGCACCCCCCGGCCCAGTGCAGCCCTGAATGCCCGCGCGGCCTGCTTAGCCTGGACGAGGGTGTCCGGGTGCGCAGCACGCGTGTGGTGGAGCCCACGCCAGGCACCGGCCAGGACAGGCCAGGACATAGCCTGTCCTCTCTCAAGGACGACGGCCTCGGGGGTTTCCCAACGCACTGGAGCCAGAGTCCCGACCCCCAGCGCAGCAGCAGCCCGGGCAGCAGCACCTGGGGCAGCGCAAACCGCACAAGCGATTCCCAGAGTTTCAGGGGCCGCCGGCAGCTGGGGGGCGAGGGTGCAGCTCGGTCACACCTGAAGAGGCCCCACTGTACCACGGGGAGGTGCACAGGCGGGAAAGGGGTGCTGGGGGGGCTGTGTACAAACTCCAACAGATCGGGGAGGAGGAGCCAGCAGGTGCACCGCCTGGGTCACCGGGGGAGCGACCCTGGGTGCAGCGCACCCTGCCGGGTCCGGGTGGCTGGACAGCCGTAGGACCTGCCAGGCAGCGATGGTGGGTGGGGGGCCCCAGAGTGTCTGGGGGGGCGGAGTGGGGGACCCCAGGGTGGGGGGGGCTCCAGCTACCCCCAGCAGCCAGGACGCACTTTACGCCTCACCTTCACGCTGCTTCCTGTCCTGATTTTTCTCACTGATTCTCAGCAGTGAGGTCAGTAGAAAATGCAAATGAAAATACAAAGAAACAGTTAACTTGGGGATTTTCACTCTTCTAGTTAAATATTTGGGGGCTGCAAGAGCCATTTGCTGCCTTTCCAGAGTTCTGGCTGCTCACGTGAGCCCCCCGCCCGCGCCCCCCTCCGCCGACTCCCCGCGGGGCTCGAGAGCTCTGGAGAGCAGGGGCCTCCAGCAGCCACTGCAGGGACCAGCGGCGCCCCCTCCCCAGGCAGCCCGGCTGAGAGCAGAAGAGACGCCCTTAGCCGAGGTGGGGCTCAGGCGCCGCCATCCCACCCCGATCTGCCGGCCGTGGCCTGAAGTGGCGGTTTCTGGTGTCCATCAAATCACTGTGCTGACTTCAGATGCAGAGCCCAGGCCCACTGGGGGCTGGGGCCGACCGGGGAGAGGCTGGGAGTTGTACTGTGGGGAGCTTCCCGACTGCCCTGATGCGGCGCCCTAAATAACCGTGGAACCCCATCTGGGCAGCCCAGCATGCAGGGAAAGCCGTGTGTGTGATGACGAATCTGCAGGAATGCACGTATGTGAAAATAGCTCCCTCCACACACAATCCCCCCAGCTTTCCCCTGTGTCCTCCGCTTCGGACCCCGCTTCCTCCCGGCCCGGGCAGTGGCTGAGCTGGTCTCTGCCCTGCAGGTTCCTCTGGTCCAGAAAGCCACTGGGTCAGGCCCCTCCGGGTCGCATCACCGTCCGCCTCGGAGAGCGTCCGCAAGAGCCCAGAGGACCTGTCTGCCCACCGCCGTGACCGCCGGTCCACCGCCAGCTGGTGGACACGTGGGCTGTTTCAGCTTTTGGTTGCAACAAATGACGCTGCTCTAACACGAAGCGACAGGCCTTGGTGGGGGGACATTTTCATCGTTTCTTTCAGACACTTTGCTCCGGGCGGGATGGCGGGTGTCTGGGCAGTGACTCCATCTTTATAAGGAGCGACTGTGCCCAAAACCAGAGCACTTCGCGCTCAGCGGCTTTGGGGGGCGCGGGGGTCTCCCCACCCAGCCTGCCCCACGCGGCGTGGCCCTTCTGAGGAAGGTGCCTGTGACGCTGGGTCTTCACTGTGCTCTTAGTTTGAGCGCCCCAGAGTTGCAGCGATGCTGGACATCCTGCGCACGCGGCTGGCCTCTCAAGTCCCGCGCCTTTGGCTGCTGCCCTTTCCCGGCCTTCCCTCCTCCCGCTTCCCTTCTGAAGGGCGCGCTTGGCCACCTGTGGCCGTGGCCGCTCAGCCGCGGGCTCTGAGGCCGTGCTCTGGCCTCACCTTCTCCCTTTCTAGCGTCTCTTGAAGGGAGGTTTGCCTTCCCACAGCGTCCACTTTCTCGTGTTCACACGCGGCCACGCGGCCGTGGAGCTGGCGAGCTGCTCAGCGCCCGCCCCGAGGCTTGCGTCTGCTTTTCTTCCAGCGGTTTCCTCGTTTGCACCGTCCTCCGGGGAGCTGAGCGACTGTCCCGCAGTCTGAAAGGGAAGGCGTGCGTTCCTCCTGCCAGCTCTTTCTGCCTCATTTCTTGAGGAAACGGCTCCTTCTCCGGGAGTCCCTCGGGGCTGCCCACGCATCGCCGGCTCCGGGGGCCCCACCGTGTGCTCCGCAGGGCGTGGCCCACGCCGTGGTCCAACCTATAATCAGGCGTGGCCGTCCTGAATCTTGGTTCTTCTTCTTCAGAATCATTTCACCAAGTGATTTCTTTGCTCTGGTCAGTGTCTTTTCCGTCTGAGACATGGTGGTCTCGTCCCTGCCATCTGTTTCCTTGTACCTTCTACAGCGACCCGCGTTCTGGCAGCGTGGGCTGCGGCGCGATCACGCACTACCTTTGACTGGTGATTCTAGTATCTCCGCAAGTCCCGGTTAGCTTTTAATCAACTGCTTTATCTCCTCATTACTAGGCATTATTCAAAATGTTTTACTTTTACTCACTCATCTAATCTCCCTAAGAGCCCTCGGAGGGAGCGTGGCTGTCACCCGCTCGGAAGACGGAGAAGCCAGAGTCTCTGAAGGTTCAGTCACTCGCCCGGATCACAGCCGAGCGGCAGGGCTGGGATTGGAAACCTACTCTGCGCGGTCTAGCCTCTCAGGAGTGCAGCTAATGAATAATAAACAGAATACAAATTGATTTAATTTGTCAAATTTTTAAGGATTTCCTCGGGGGTTACAGACTCTCGGGGGAAAGTGTGGCTCTTTCTCCGCCGCAACGACTAAGAATCCAAGGGCTCGAGGTGTCTGAGCTCACGGGCAGCGCAGGGAACGCGCTCGCAGACGACGCCTTCCCGGGACTCGGCGCCCATCCCGGCCCCCGAGCTTAAAGACGACTTTAAAACGTTAAAGCTAATGCGGAAAATTCCGGCAGGAAAAGTCCTGTGATGCCGCATCACTCCTCCCCAGCAGACTCTCAACCCAAGAGGAAGAGCCCAGCAAGAGGCCCTGGGGCACCGGGGAGGGTGCGGGGAGGAGGGCGGCAACAAGAGGGACGCCCCCCACTCTGGCAGCTGCACAGGCAACCCCGAGGGAGGCGGCCCGGGCCCAGGAGGGGACAGTGGAGGGACACTGGGGAGAGCCCGGGGGCTGTCGCTGCGGCAGGAGCACGTTGGGCCTCCGGGCCACCCGCGGGCTCGGCGGCAGCACCGGCAGGAGCAGGAGCCTAGGGGAGGGAGGGCGGAAAAGCAGCGCAGGGGAAATGAAAGAAAGCAGGAGTCGTTCTCTGAGAAGGTCAAGGAGTGAGAGGAAGTCCTGGGAAGAGAGAGCAGGAAAAAGAGGGAAGCCGCCGTCGCCCCAGGCCCCCACCCGCAGGCAGCACCCGGGCAGCCAGGAGCTGGCAGCACGCGCAGGTAGATTGGAATTTCCAGCCAAGAACAAATATATTTTGGTATAAGTGGCCTCAACTGTAGCACAGGCTTTCCTTACACTAGTGTAAGCAACGGCGTTTGTCCCGGACAGTACAGGGCACAGGCTGACGCCGGACACAGTCGTTGCTTGTCTGCAGCTCAAGGCCCCGCCCTGCCTGCACAGACACGCCGCGTGGCCTCCCCACGCCGACCCCGTGGACTTCCCGCCAACGCCAAGAGCAGCGGAGCGCGAGCGAGCGGGACACATCCCACCGAAAAGCGTCTATGCCGCAGAAGACACTGTCGGTGACACAAGGCGCACCCCGCTGAGGGGGGACGCCAAGACCCACGGAACTCCCACGACCCAACAAAATGATGGCAAGTGGCCCGGTTTAAAAAATGGGCAGAAGAGCATCTCCACGTGACCCACAATTCTGCAAAAAGCAGTAAATTGAAGGGGTGTCCGACTCCCACAGTCACCACATGCCGGCAGCCAAGTCGGGGAGACAACCTAACTGCACGACGACAGGTGAGAGGACACAGAGGAGGTCTGCACGCGCTGGAGTACTACACAGCTATAAAAAAGGTGGCACCGTGACCTGGAGGGGATGCTGCTCAGTGAAATAAGCCAGAGGAGGGAAGACAAATACCAGACGTGTCACTTCCAGGTGGAATCTAGAGAAACAAAGCGAAGGGCCAGGTGAAACCAAGCCGGTGATAACCCTAGAAATCTGACGGCAGAATTGAGGCCACCGGGGGGAGGGGCCCCGGACCAGGTGCTGCTGCCAGGTGGGGCCGGAGCCCAATGTTACCTCCTTTAAGAAGACTCTTACTGACTGCTCTGAGTCAAATTTTTTCTCAGCTGTAACTTTGAAATCCTATTAGATACGCGGTTCCGCTTTGGAGGTTCATCAGAACGTGCTGGGTGAGTGAAGTCTGTGTTTTTGTTTTATTTTGTTGTTGCCATTGTTATTTATTTTTCGTCACAAACCTGGAGAGATATTAAAGGCATCTCTCAAAGCAATGGCTGGTGATTGTCCACTCTCTATACCCCCGACCCCAAGATGCTGGGGCCCAGGCCCGAGGGCTGTACTTGGGGCATGAGGCATCCAGCCTCCGAGTCTCTGCTCGAGTCCCCCCCAAAGCTGCTCTTCCGCTTTTTACAAATCACATGCCAAGGTCTCAGCTGGCCCCGCTGCTCGAGGGCCCCTAAGCTCGGAGCCGGGTATCGGAGCTGGACCCTCCTCACGGCGACCGCATTCTGGAGGTTCCGATGCAGAGGCGGGGAGAGGGCGCTGTGAGGGAGGCGCGTCCGTCAGGGAAGACCGACGGACAGACCGTCCAAGCTCGTCTGAAATGTGAAGGACGCGTGTTCCCTGCTCCCCGTTAAACGATGTGAGGCTGAGAAACTTTCCCGACTCTGTAAATGGAATTTCCCGTGTCTGCGCTAAAATAAAACAAAACCCAAAGAAGACCCCGCCGGGGCCAATCAGACTTCACTTTATTGCTTTCTCCTCAAAACGTTTCATCCGGAAGATAAAACTGCCAAAAGCCGAAAAGTAAAAGCGAAATGAATCTGCAGCAGCTGAGACGGGGGCTTGTCCGTGAAGCTGGGCCCGAGGGCGCTGGAAGAAGAGTCTGTCCCTGAGCCCCAGGAGCTTCCGGGGCCGGGGTGGGGGGGTGGGGGGGTGGGGCGAGTGTGGCCAAGAAACTCGATGGTGCTGGAGAAAAACCAGAGCAACAAACGCCACCGGGCTCCGACCTCCCGCAGGGTCCGGACGGTGTTCGGTCAGCGGTCAAGCCCCTCGGCCGCCGCAGACCCTCCTCCGGGCACCCCCAGCGGCGAGCGCGGCCCTGCAGAGGTGGCCGGATCTGCGGGGACCCCACCCCACCAGGCACCTCACTCTCCCCAGGCAGAGGCTGGTTACCGTGCGCCAGGCTTCCGACGCCAAGCCCTGGAGTCCTGCGGGCGGGTGGCGCGGCGACCGGACGGTCCTTCACTGCGGGCGCACCTCTGCGCGGGCACAAGCTCGGCTGTGCCAGAGGCCCAGGGCCCCCCCCCCACGGCTGCCCACTGGACGGCTCCGAGCAGGAATGGCCGCTCCCAGCTCTGAGACTGAGAACCTGACCCAGCGCGTGGTCAGCAGCTGTCCCCTGACGGCTGAGGAGGCCCCGGCGCTCGTGCCTGTCCGGAGACGTGGCTGGGCTGCGCCGCCCGCCCAGGGGCCCTCCCCAGGGCTCTCCCCTCTGCCTGCGTCCAGACTCCCGTGGCCGGTCACACCAGGCGAGGGAACTGGTGGGTCCGATTTGACTTGGTCGTCTCTGTGAGGCCTGAGTGCTCGAGGGTCACGCGCTCAGCGTCGGGGCGTCGGACTGCAAGACGCGCTCTGGGGAGACACGGCCCGTCCCAGATCACCATGGTTTAAAGTTCTGGACACAGGACCGTGAGGCCACCGTGAGCCGCCCTCGCCCAGGACTTTCCAAGTTAATCAGTTTCGCAGATGGACCCTTTAGTGTCATTTGTTCTAAATGAACAGAAAAAAGAAGTATCAGATTTTTGCTAAAACGCGCATCTCAGCCACAGTAAATCCCCGAATGCTCTTCACTATCCCAGTTTTCTGTCGCTGCTTTCTTTCTCCACAAAGCATTTAGCCAACACAATTTCTTCATGGATGTGCCAGATTCGTTCTAATCTGGGCGTGAAATTATCTCGCTAAATCACCGAAAGTTGAGCATGACGGCCGACGTCAAGACGCGTCATCGGGCAAGGACGGCCCAGCGAGGCGATCGGCATTTCAGTCATCACGGTCGTGACAAGCGCGTTGCTGTCTGCCCTCGGGGCGTCCCCGCCGCCCGGACCTTTCCACGATGACATTTCAAACCTGCTACCTGCAAAGCGTGTTGCCCTGATTGTTCTGCGGCGCCGGCCCCCGCCTGGGTCTCGCCCCCTCCCCGCCCCCCCTGCCAGGCCGGCGGGGCTGCGCTCCTCGGGGCCGGACTCGGCCCCCAGGCCGGTGAGACTGGTTTCCTGTGTCCTGGTTTCACTAACTCAGCGGAGACGGCGCTCCTCGAGCCCCCGCCCGCAGCCAGCAGGCCTCTCCCAGCAAACCTGCCCCCGTCGGCGGCTCTTCCCGCCCGCTGGTGTCTTCACAAGTGTCTCTTCCTCGTCTGCTCCTTTCCCTGATAAACCTGCTCCTTAAGTACAAAAACGCAGGGCCTCCGCGGGGCGCCTCCCCGGGGGCGCGGGGCTTGAGCCCAGCGCTGCGAAGCTGTCCTGGCCTTTGCGGCCAGAGTTCAATGCCCGCCGGCCAGGGAGCTGCCACAGGGCGCAGCAGACTCTCCTGCCGCCCGCTGCTCCCCTCAGCAGTGGATTTTGGTATGTCTGCCTGTTCTGCTCCCCACTCTGGTGAATCCCCCCGACTCTGGCCTGTACCCCACTTCTAGAATAAATAAGTATAGATAAATAAACTAGCTTTCAAAAAAATTCTAGAGTCACAGGTTCCCAGGACAGGGGCCCCTTCGCTTCCAGGGCGACCCCCCAGGAAGGATGAGGGGCGCTGGCTGCTGGCAACCAGGCAGGCCAGGGAAGCGTCGGCCAGCACAGCTCCGTGCCCAGCTACCCCAGAGGCAGAGACGGCGCCTGCTCGCCGGGCTCGCTCCCCCCCGTGCGGTGGCTGCAGTGGACAGGACTCGGTCCTCAGGGCTGGGGACTGGGCCTGGGGACAGGACACTACAGCAGCCGCTTGTGGCGCTGAAGTCACCGGCGCTTGTTCCTCCCGCCCGCCTCACCCGGGCAGCCGCGGCCTCTCTGAGCCCCAGGTGCTCTGGACACCTGTCTGGGCTCGGTCCGTGGCGTTCTCCGGCGGAGCGCCCAGGCCGTGACTGGAGGCGGGAGCACAGGGGCCCGGGGCCGCTGCTCTGGGCGAGGCGCGAGTCCGGCTGTCCCGTAGCCCGAGTCCAGCTGTCCCATAATCCAAGTCCGGCTGTCCCGTAGCCCGAGTCCGGCTGTCCCCTAACCCGAGTCTGGCTGTCCCATAGCCCGAGTCCAGCTGTCCCGTAATCCGAGTCCGGCTGTCCCCTAACCCGAGTCCTGTTGTCCCGTAACTGGCCTGACAGGTGCTCGGCCCCAGCACAGCTGCAGCGCGAAGCTCAGCTCAGCAAGAGCCACCTCCGCCCGCGGCCGCCGCAGCACATGCCTGGTTCTTACTTTCCAGGTGTGTCTGGAAGGGCGGGGGGGGGGGGGGGGTGGCCTCCGTCAGACCATGGGGTCCCCCCAAACGGGGTGAATCCCAGGCCACAGCTCGTTTTATGGGGTCTGCTGCTTGCAGACCTGAGCTGCTCGGAGCCCCCTCAGGGCAGGCCCTGCAGTCCCTCCCGGTGCTGAGCGTCCACTCCGCCCGGGCACGCGGACGGAGAAGCGGCTGACCAGGCAGCTGGGACACTGTGGGGGCCAGGTCTGCGCTCGCAGCCTCCCGCCCCTCCCCTCCCCACGCCCGCAGACTCGGGGACCTGGGGCTCCGGGCCCACACCCTGCGCGGCTCCGCGGGGCGGGACAGTGGTCCATGGTCCTTCCTGACGTTCCTCGGACACGAGCCGCGCTCTGACGCAGGAGAGAGAAGCCTGGGAATGAACCTTGTTTCTAAGTGATCGCGACAGTTTAAAACACTAAATTGACAGTCGAGCCGCTCTCACTAAGTTCGCAGTGGATGGCGCACGAGGGATGTTCCATCAGCTACAGACCACGTCTGTCTTCTCCTCCTTCCTGTGACTGCCGGTGATCAGGGAATCAAAAGGCAGAGCAGCTCGAGTTACGAAGGCAGAACCTGAGTCCTTTCCAGGGGGCGGTGTGTGCCCCCGGCCAGCGTCTCGCTCTCCTCCGCTTCGCCAGCTGGTGCACCAAGATTTACCAATAAAAATGCCTCGTGTCAAGAGAAGCTGGAAGCTGTCGATACAGGCCAAAGGTGGCTTTTATCCCTTAGTTGCGCGCCGCGGGAAGACGCTGCCGTAAGAACGTTCATTTATTCCCGACCGCCGGCAAAGCACGACAGAAAGCGGGACGGGCGCTCAGTGCTTGCTTGAAGCCCAATCAACACATAAATATCTCTTTTCCCTAGAAGCTACACCTGTTTAAAATAATTCAACTCAAATGTAAATGTTACCAAACCTGGTTTTAATGGTGTAAGGGGCCGGACTGGGCACAGTGCAGGTTTCCTGATCCCAGGCAGACCGGGTCAAGGAGGAGTCAGAGTCCTCAGTAGTTGTGCAGGTTTTTTATTTGGGGTTCACCAGGCATATGGCAGGCAGGGGTGCAGGCTGGGGGGCTGGGAGGCTGGCAGGCCTCCCAGCCCCCAGCAAGTCTTCACTCTATCTGGGCTCTCTGGCGTTCTCTGCTTCTGCTTCGGCTTCTCCTTCAGGTTCTGCTGCTGCTGCTGCTGCTACTGGTGTCCCCGTGACGCCGCCCTTGAAAGCACAGTCTCAGCCCAGCTGAATCCCATCTACCTAGGCCCACACCCTATTCCAGGCTCCGCCATCAGGCATGCATTCAGGACAAGGATCCATCATCTATCCTGATGGCGGAAGGGCAGAAAAGCCTGACATTTTCTTTACCCTACAAATGGTTTTCAATTTTTTTTTTAAAGATTTTATTTATCTATTTACACAAGCACTGGGTACAGTCAGAAGCGCGGGAGGGCGAGAGAATTCACCAGAGCCAGAGCGGGGAGCAGAACAGGTGGACTGGTGAAATACACTGCTGAGGGGGGCAGCAGGCGGCAGGAGAGGTCTGCGCGCCATGTGGGACCCTCCGGTGGCCGGGGAGCAGCCGGGGATCGAACCGGCGCTGCAGAGGCTGCGGGCAGCTTCGCAACCCAGCGCTCAACCTCTGCACCGCCGGGGAGGCCCAGTTTTCAATTTTTTTAAAGGAAATTGATTTTAAGTTTTTTATAGGTTCATGATCCTTGTAGGGTAAAGAAAATGTCAGGCTTTTCTGCCCTCCCGCCATCAGGATAGATGAGGGATCCCTGCGGCCCTGAACGCATCCTGATGGCGGCACCTGGAGCAGGGGGTGGGCCTAGGCAGATGGGATTCAGCTGAGCTAAGACTGTGCTTTTAAGGGCGGCGTCACGGGGACGCCAGCAGCAGCAGGAGCAGCAGCAGGAGCAGCAGCAGGAGCAGCAGTAGAAGCCGAAAGAGAAGCCGAGAAGCAGCAGAACCAATGCCAGAGAGCCCAGATAGAGTGAAGACTTGCTGGGGGCTGGGAGGCTGGCAGGCCAGCACCCCTGCCTGCCATATGCCTGGTGAACCCCAAATAAAAAACCTGCAAAACCACTGAGGACTCTGACTCCTCCTTTACCCGGTCTGCATGGGATCAGGAAACCTGCACTGTGCCCGTTCCTGCCTTTACAATCCTCATGATCACAAGTGTGTCGTAACATTATTCTGGAAGTTTCCTTGTTTTCTCAGCATGTTGAGAGAATGAATCAGGAATCTGAGGGTGAGCACAGGGGCACCCTGTTCTCCCGGGGTCGGGCAGTAAAGTGGCTTCGGCATTCGACTGGCCCTGGTTTGGCTCATTAAGGAGCAACTTTGGCTTTTATCCCCGTGATAAGGAAGGCCTTGCCGAAGAGAGAAGAGAGACTGGCCCCCCAGTGCCATCGAGCAGGGGCGATGGTCCAGGTGGTGGGATCCCAATCGCAAGGTCCCCACAGGAGCCTCAGGAGGCCGGATCCCAGCTGGGGGTGGAGCCGTGTGAACGCCAGTGAGGGCCTGAGGCCTGGCGGCCCCTGCACTGGACCCTGGCTCTCGGGAGGACCCCTGCTAGACCCGCCCGCAGGGCAGGGTCAGGGCCAAGGTCAGACCTGTCCCAGAAGAGGACGCGGGGACCCGACTCACCCTGTGGAAGGAGAGGCCTGTGGACTCAGGGCCGTGTTTCTCGGAGGCCTTGAAACAGCTGACTGTGCCCTGCACATGTCCAGGTGGGGGCCAGGAGCTCTGTGGGGGACCCCCAAGAGCAACAGAAGGAAGAGTCACTTGGGAGGCTGTGGCCCGCACCCCTGTGGTCCCGCGCCTGTGTGGGTCCCCCCCACAGTGGAACTGGCTGGGGGCTGCAGGGGACACCGCCCTCTGGCAGCAGGAGCTGGAGCAGAGACAGGAGAAATCCCTCGTCACCATAGCAACGAGGGTGGGCTTCTCCGCTATTTATAGATCCTGCATATTAGTGGGGTGTGGGAATTATATTGCTATTTTTATAGATCCAAATTAATAACACTCTGTAGGGTAAAGAAAATGTCAGGCTTTTCTGCCCTCCCGCCATCAGGATAGATGATGGATCCTCGCGGTCCTGAACGCATCCTGATGGCGGCACCTGGAGGAGGGGGTGGGCCTAGGGAGATGGGACTCACCTGGGCTGAGCCTGGGCTTTCAAGGGCGGCGTCACGGGGACGCCAGCAGCAGCAGTAGAAGCCGAAGCAGAAGCCGAAAGAGAAGCCGAGAAGCAGCAGAACGAACTCCAGAGACCCCAGATAGAGTGAAGATTTGCTGGGGGCTGGGAGGCCTGCCAGCCCCCCAGCACCCCTGCCTTGCACGTACCCGCTGAACCCCAATAAAAGACCTGCAAAACCACTGAGGACTCTGGCTCCTCCTTCACCCGGGCTGCATGGGATCAGAGAACCTGCCCTGCGGCTGGTCCTGCCCTCACACACTCTCCAGCTGAGCCTTTCCCCTCCCCGCCTCCATCAGCAGCAGAGCAGGAACCTCGTTTTAAACAATCAGAATGAAACAAGCCTTTAAATCGTCCAAAAAAGAAAAGCAGGAGGGGGCAGCGTCCACCCTGGGCTCTCCGGGTGCCAGCGCTGCCCCCCACCCCGCCCGCCCTGGCCGGCCGCGCTGCGGGGGACGCGGGGCCGGCGGGCCTGACCCCGTGAGCGGACACATCGGGGGCCCTGGGGCGCCCCACCTGGGGTCCGAGGCCAGCTCGGGGCGCCGCCGGGCCTGGGGGGCAGCGCCGGGGCAGGCGCGGGGCTGGGGCGGGTCCCGCGGGCGCCCCCGGGTCGGGAGGGCGGCGGGGTCCAGGCCGCCGCGTCCGCCTGCAGGGGGGCGCCCCGGGGGTCTGGGCACCCGGGTCTCGTCTGGCCCCTCGCGGAAAGACGAAGCTCACGGGGCCGGGCACACACACCGCACACGAGCACGCACACATGCACACGCAGCACCCGCGGCACAGCACACACGTGCACACACCACACGTGCACACACGCGCACACGCCACGTAGGCACACGCCCCTCCTGTGGGGCTGCAGGTGCTGGGGCCGGCGGGGCGGGGCGGGGGGGGCGGGGGGGGCGGGGCGCGGGGCGCGGGGCGGCCCAGGGGCGCGAGTCCGGCTCCTCCGCCGAGGAAAAGCGGTTTAACTTGCCGGCGCCGTGACCCGCGGCATCCCAGGTCGCGCGCGCTGCAGGCCGGCCGCGGCGCCCCCACGGGCACCCCGGGACCCCGAGCCCCCTGGCCCCGCGGCCGCCCCGGGACAGCGCCCGGCGGGGCCGGACAAGGAGGCGGACACGGGCCGCCGCGGGAACATCTCACAGCCCGGGCTCTCTCTCGGCGGACGCGGGAGGAAACCGGCGACCCCAAAGCCCGGCGACCCCAAAGCCCGGCCGCCCGCGGCGTCTCCGCGCAGAGGACGCCCCGCTGGGGCGCGGCCGCCTCGGAGGCGCGGGCGGAGGTGCTGGGACTGCGGGCGCCGCGGGAGCGCCCCCGTGTGTCACCGGCGCCCGGGTTCCCGGCTCACAGACACCTGCCGGGACAGGTGCGCCGGGACAGGTGCGCCGCGACAGGTGCGCCGGGACAGGTGCCGCTTTCCTGCGGGCACAGTGGTTGAAGAGCCGGCCCTGCCAACAGGCTGCAGGTGGACACGTTGGCGAGGGCGGTGCCCAGTGTGCCCGTGGTCACCGGCTCCTCCACGGCCGGCGGCGCCCTGACCGCAGACACCGGCGGTCACGCCTCACCCCAAGCCCCAACCGTGTGGTCTCCGCGCTTGGGGCTCCAACAAGGCTCTCCGCGGTCCCTGTTTCCCGCGTTCCCGCGATCCTTCCGTAAGTGTGATTCAGCTCGGAGGAAGCCCTGATTATCGTCTCAGGTAATCACTGCTTTCGTTTTTGACGACTCTTTTGAAATATTAATTAGATGTTAAAGGATATTGCTGTTTATCCCCGCGCAGTGACATTTATAATCATTTCCTGTAAAAGCCCGTCTTCCATTTCACCTGGACGCGTGAGCGATCTGTGCGGCGACTGGCATGTAACACCTCCCAGGGCATTAGAGATTTGCCAAGGGAGAATTTAAAAAACACGGTTGAAATTTTAGAACTGTTTGAAAATGACGGTATTTTAAATGTCATAACAATCCTAGAAAGTTTAAACAGAGCATTGAAACGGCAGAGTCTGATGTTAAGTCTCGGGTAAGCTTCAGCCACGGTCTTTCAGATCACAGCAAGGATCGCGACGCGGAGCCCCTGGCACGCGGCCACGGCCCTGTGTGTGCTCGTAAACACACCCCGTCTCGGAGGGCGGGTCACTGGGCCCGGGGCCCCAGATCCTGAGCCTCTTAGGGGAGCACGGGGCACAGGCAGGTGTGGCGACACCCTGTCTGCCATCTGCGGGCATCGTGTGGGCGTCATCGCCACCCCCCACCCCAACTCCCACACACCCTCCTGCGCCCGCCCCTCCCAGCAGAGCCCAGGCTGCGCCAGCAGGTGAGACAGGCATGTGGGAAGCTGTGCCTGGCTTCTGAGCCTCACGCGGCCCGGTCCACACCGGGCAGGAGGCCTGGCAGGTGGGTGCCTGACTGTGAAATCAGGGTGACGTCTCCCAGACAGGGAGCAGGGGCATGTAAGAGACCTGAGCGCGAGGAGCTTGTCCTCGCTCATCTGTGAGGACTCCGGGAGGCATTGAGGCCGGTTGGTAGCGAAGAAGCAGAGGACCAGCGGTCAGCGCACAGCAGGTTGGCCAAGGAAACAGGCGCCTGCATAGACACAGGCGGGCTTCCTGGCGGGGCCTGCGCTTGCCAGGGCGCGGGGAGCTGTGCATAATGTTCCTCGATGAAATGGTCTGGAATTCCCTGCTTTGGGCTTAGGCTGGGCTGGACTTCTGTGACTGTAGCCCTCTCTGCCCCCACCTTTGCTGACCTGACCCCAGACTCCTGGAAACTTCCACAGAGTTTTGTTTAAGATGAAGCGAAGCTCCCTGGTGCGAAAGAGTAATGGGAGGTCCAGCCACGTTCCCGCGCATGCAAATGCAGAAGTTGGAAATGGAAACACTGACCCGGGGCCAGAGCAGGCTGCGAGGCCTGTGGCCACACTGGCAGGCCCATGGCCGTTGCGCACGGACCAGGTGGGCTGGCAGGACCGGCGGCCCCTCCCCTGCGGGGCAAGTGGCCACCACCTGAGACAGGTGAGACGCCGAGTCAGCAACGACAGGCCTCTTCGTATTTTGTAACAAGGCCAGTGACTTTCAGATCTGTACGTGGTTCTTCCCTCAAAACAGACGCGTGCACACGCGCACCTGAGCCCACTGTTTCCCTGGCCTCTTGCTAGTTCTCTTTCTTGTAATGATTTCAAGTTTATTTTTTAATCCAAAAAACACCCTGGGCAGAGGACGATCTTGTGTAGACAGACCCGCCCTCCTCCCTCCGCCCTCTCTGCCCCTGCCTGTGCCGACGTGCTGGGGGTGCACCGCCGCAGGCTCCGTCTACCTGCCGGCGCGGCGGGGCTGCACGGCTGACGCGGGTCACTCTGGCGCATGTGGGGACAGGTGCGGCTCAGGAGTTTCAGCACTGGCTGCCCCTGAGAGGCCGCACGTCCTCCTGGCTGCGGCTCCTGGGCACGGCTGCCTCTCCACGGCGCGCCCCCCTGGCGCCACGGCATCTGCCAGCTGGTTTGTGGCCCCCACAGACACTGCGGCGGGCGACCTGGCGTGTCGGTCCCCACGATGTCCTTTTTGTGGTAAATGTGTCGAGAATAATTTCATTCATTGCAGGCACAAATCCAGTCTCGCAGGCGGGCTGCGGGGCCAGTGCAAGCTGCAGCCGTGAGGCCGACAGCTCCCGCGCCCCCGGAACACCCCCAGAATGAAGAACACCAGCAACAACATGGCAATTTAGACGCAATTTTGTTTTTTAATCACATTATTATGGAGCATATAATGGGAAATCAAGTATTCTGGGCGGAAGAGCTTTGGCATCCGCTCACCTGTTTCCCTCAGGCCTGGATAGGCTCCCTGACCGCGGCCTGAGCACGGAGCCCTGGACGCCGTGGCCCCAGCCGAGTGCACCCCGGGCTGAGAGGGTCGCCCCATACCGAGAGCACATTGACTGGCTTTTGACCACTCACTTGAGTTCTCTGAAAACAGAGCTTTTGTTTTCTTCCTGAAAACATGAATTGCAACCCACATTTTCACTGTAGATCACGGCGATGCGCTAAACTCCCCCGTCTTCACGACGCTCCTCCAGGGCCAGCATTTTCCTTCTGTTCATTCTGTAGCATAAAACCTCAGCACGAAACACCAAATTTCGCTTGACCGAAACAAAGTCTGATGCAACCTGCAGCCGAGGCGTGGGTTTGGCTGCCCCCAGGGACACAGCCCAGTACCTGGCCCGGCCCGCTCCTGTGTGCGTCGGAACAAGGCGGGGTACGTCGCCTCCCGAGCGACCCCAGGGAATGCAGCAGGGCGCGGGGTGAGGGTCGTCGGGCGGGTCCTGAGGCCCAGACGAGGCGGGTCTGTGCTCTGGCCTGAAGCTGGTGCGGCAGGCACAACGGGTGGACGGGCTGTGGGGGCAGGGCCACTCGGTTAGGGGGCGGGAGGGCGGCCCCCGAGATGAAGAGGAGGGAGCATGGCTGTCACCAGCCATGGAGGCTGCTCCCCAGAAACAGGGCGTGGGCAGCCTGGGGCCTGACCCCGACCTCACGGGACTGACCTGACCTCGCTGCCAGGCTGAGGGGCGCCTGCCGCCGCCGCGCCCCCATTCAGTCCCGCCCCTCAGGCCTCGCCACACAGCCGTAGGTCACCCCAAAGTCAGTCCCGCTTTCATGGCCACCAGTCCTGGGAGCCCGACGTGGCGCAGCCTGCAGGTGGACACACGCTGCTCTGCCAGCGCCCCGGGCAGGGACCAGGCGGCACGTCCCACGCAGGTGCCACGGAGCCTCCCGCTGGCCCCAGGGCAGCACCGCCGAGCACCCGGGGGACATGACCATGCGCTGCCCGGGGGTGGATGCTGCCAGGGAGGGACGCCAGACGGTGGGGGCAGACACAGGCGGTGACACGCAGACGGGTGTGCCAGGGCACACTCATGAGTGTGCGCGTGTGTCCGCAGGCACTGCCTTTCCTGTGGAAAAAACGAGACTTTGCAAAGATGTGTTTTCATTCATTTTTCCTTTTCTTTTGCGGCGAACAAGGTCAGATGTGCAACTCGGGGCTGGCTACGTCTCCAGTCTCCGAAGTCAATGAAATAGCGTGAAGCGTGAACACGAGCGTGTTTCTGGCGACTGACCCGGGGACACCCGCCCAGCCCCCGAAGCACTCACGGCTGCACTCGCCTCTTCTGTCCCGGGCAGGGGCGGCCCCGCAGGCGCAGGTGGGAGCCGCACGTTTAACAACCCGCAGCCGGGGCGCAGCCACGGCGGGAGCTGAGATCATCCGGCCCGTCCAGCGGGCTCGGGCAGCGTGTGACCGGCCGTGTGCAGAGTCACGCTCAGGATGTGCCGATGACTCGTCTCCTGCGATGAAATATTAATGCCAAGTCTGGCTCACATAAAAGCCATAATTCATAGAAAAGAGAAAACCTCAGTTTCTGGCAATTTGCTATAATAGGCCCTAAAAATAACCATGATTGAAATAGGGAACAGCTGTACAATATTGATGGCCGGGCGGGAGGGTGGAGGGTGGTGGGTGGCGGGTGAGGGTGGCCGGTGAGGGTGGTGGGTGGTGGGTGGCAGGTGGAGGGAGGGTGGCGGGTGGAAGGTGGTGTGAGGGCGGAGGGCGGCGTGGCCGGCCAGGAGTGTGGCTGAGCCTGCACAGCTCCCTGCACGGAGAGGGCCTGGGGCGCTGGGAAGCAGAGACAGGCTGGGGGGAAGCGCCTCCCGAAGGGGATGTTGTGATTCTCATTTTTCCATTTTTCTAAGGTCAGGCAGCCCTTGCTCTGCGAGGTGACTCACCCCAGGACAGCAGGGGGAGGGAACGCAGCCTTCTGGGTCCCCAGCGGCAGGAGCGGACTTTATGGTTTCAGTGCGGCCCCAACATACCTACTTTTAAGAAATTCCCAGGAAAGTGCCTACAATACCTGCAGGGGGAAGCAGCCGCCGTGCGACAACCTTGCAGGAGAGGCTACACGGAGCCCCCCACAGGGCCCAGGGCCGGGGTTTTCTCCAAACTCCAGAAACAACGACCTAAGACGCACCCCAGGAACACGCTGCCTCTTCAGCCCCCGCACCAGGACACTCGCAATCAGGACTCTCTGAGAACCAAGCCAGGCCCAGTCCCGCAGCGCTCGCTGAGGGCACGGCGGGCCCGACCCCTGACTCGCCATTGCAGACTCGTGCAGGGAAGCACTGCAGCCGTCAAGGGGGGACATTTCGGGTGCACCCTCTGAGCAGGGTGGGTTTTGGGCCCTGTCCCAGGGCCTGGGTGTGGGAGTGAGGAGGCCCCAGGGCCCCTGACTGGCCACGCTCACCCCCACTGCCCATTAGAACCTTAGATAGCAAAGCCAAGGGCGGCTCAGGTTGGAGCCCATGGCCCAGAGGAGCCGCCTCGCACCCCTCTTGCCCCCAGCAAGGTCCGGGGTGGAGCCTGGCAGTGAGCCAGAGTCGGAGCAGGAGCCTCCGTCCAGCCCCAGAGCAAGTCCAGATGCTGCTTCTCCTGCGTCGGGGGGCTCCGTGCTGGGGGAGGGCTGGTTCAAGGAGCAGAGCAGGGGTCAGGGGCAGGCTGCACGCAGAGCGCAGGGAAGACGCAGGCGGGGTACAGAGGGGCACAGGCCAGGGGCTGAAGTGGATTGGGAGCCCATGAGCCTCACAGACTGGACAGGCCCTTCGGCTCCCAGTGGGGCGGAGGCACCTGGGGCTGGCACCGGAGCGAGGGCCTTGCTCCGAGCAGGTGAGCGCGGTCCCCACCTCAGGGTGAGTGCAGGCGCTCCGGCCCCAGGGCGGGCAGCTGCAGGACACAGATCACCACCCCCAGCGCAGCAGGTCCAGGGCACTGAGCCTTCTCCTCCGGACCAGCTGCTCGCAGGGAAGGCCCCGGAATCACAGGCACCAGGTAAGAGATCGGGGGCCCCATGACCACATTCACCCCAACTGGGCTTCCTTAGTGGGGTAAGTTGGCACCAATGAACCAGCACGCATGGGAGGTGACCGCGGAGGACAGCACCGCCCGCGAGGCCATCCCCACCCTCTACCCCGCGGGAAGGCCCCCCAAGCGTGACTCCCTCCTGGTCTTCAGGCTCATCTGACGCCAGGAGGGGCTCTGAGGCGGCAGGAGGGAAGGGGCTTC
The DNA here is from genome assembly GCF_964194135.1 of Talpa europaea. Classification (NCBI taxonomy): domain Eukaryota; kingdom Metazoa; phylum Chordata; class Mammalia; order Eulipotyphla; family Talpidae; genus Talpa; species Talpa europaea. The sequence goes on along the minus strand of NC_140070.1, from coordinate 333,797 downwards.
TGCTCGACCTGCCACACGGCAGCGGTCTTGAGAGAGAGAGATGTAAAGGGCACGAAAGACTGAATCAAACCCGACCTAATGCCGAGGCTTTGGTATTTGCATCCTTTTCCAGTGTTTTAAATTGCTGATCAGCTCTTCCTGGCGCAATCCAGGATTAATTAGTGTGTGCCCAGGGAATGCCAACTAATGTAAATATTCGTTTTGATAAAAGGTAATTAGTGAAGCTAATTTAGCAGCAAAACAAAATGGATTCATTTCAAATTCAAACAGTGATGATTTAGGGATTATCAACTCTTTGGGATTAGAAAAACAATCAAAAACTGAAAATTCTTTTTAATATTTACAATTGCTGCTGTTTTCCAAGATCTACTTTGCTGGATATAGTTAAAGATTCAAATTAAAATCGAGCTAGTTTCTCCGACAGGCTGGGAACTCAGATGCATGCGTGTGTTCACCCCACGCTTCACCACACATCATGGTCCGAGCCCGTCACGCTCCCGCAAGCACCTGCTCATGACTCAGCCCGGAGCCGAGGCCGGTGCGAGGGCCAGGGCGCAAGTGCATCACCTCCAGCCCAGCCCAGCAGCAGTCGGGCCTGTCTGGGGAGCACGTTGTGTTGGTGAAAGCAAAATTGTCTGTTCACTGATGTTCTGAGGAGGCAAGACGGAGACGGCGAAACATACAGGCCGTCCCCTCTGTTCCAGTGTAAAGAGACAGGAAGGAAATGGACAGAATGTTACTGGGGAAGCGTCATCAGCTCAAGGTTATGAATCTTCCAAGTTCATGTTCGTGTAGGCAAAGCCCGACGCCCTGCGGGACATCAGGCCCTGCCTCCTTTTTCCTGCAAGTCACACAGTCACGGAAGGGGCGATGTTCTGTCACCTGGGATCATGCATGAAAATAACAACCGTAGTTTCTTTTTGTGCATTAACATGGGTTCAGTGCTGAATCCAGATCTTGCGTTGGGGGGTGTGTCAGGTCGCTTTCTGCATTGCAGAGAGCTTCCCCAGCCGTGGGGCGGCCCTCACCTGACAGGTGCGCCGCGGCCAGCCTCACCTCGGTCGCAAGCATCAGCCTTTCCACCACAGAGGGCTGAGAAACTAAAAGCAGATTTTTTTTCTTTTTTTAAAAAAAGATTTATTTATTTTTATTTTTAAAGATTTATTTATTTACACAAGCACTGGGTACAGTCAGAAGCGCGGGAGGGTGAGAGGATTCACCAGAGCCAGAGCGGGGAGCAGAGCAGGCAGAAGGACCGAAGTACACTGCTGAGGGGAGCAGCGGGCGGCAGGAGAGGTCTGCGCGCCATGTGGGACCCTCGCCGGTGGCCGGGGAGCAGCCGGGGATGGAACCGGCGCTGCAGAGGCTGCGGGTAGCTTCGCAACCCAGCGCTCAACCGCTGCGCCCGGGGAGGCCTGATTTATTTATTTTTTTTTATAAATTTTATTGTTATATTCCCCATACATTGCAGCCCCCCCATTCTGACCCCAATCCCTCCCTTCCCGCCCCCGCCCCCCTAAAAGTGTCTCTGGTTCATAGTTTTTTGTTGAGTTTGATTTTCACTTTCTTATAGTTATTCATTTTCCTGGTCCCTTATTTAAGTTTTCTAGATCCCTGCTATGAGTGAGACCATCCGGTATTTTTCTTTTTCTTTCTGGCTTATTTCGCTGAGCATGATCCCTTCCAGCGCCATCCATGTTGCTGCAAATTGCATGTGTTTATCTTTTTTGAATGCTGAGTAATATTCCATGGTGTATATGGACCACATCTTCTTGACCCAGTCATCTATTTTTGGGCATTTGGGTTGTTTCCAAAGCTTAGCTATTGTAAACAGTGCTGCTCTAAACATAGGGGTGCAGGTGCTCTTTGGAATGGATGTTTCTGTGTCCTTTGGGTAAATACCTAGGAGTGGAATTGCTGGATCCTGTGGAAGCTCTATGTTTAGTAGGTCCAGAAATCTCCACACAGCTCTCCACAGTGGTTGGACCAGTTTGCACTCCCACCAGCAGTGCAGGAGAGTTCCTTTTTCTCCACACCCTCGCCAACACTTGTTGTTGCTAGTTTTTTTAATATGTGCCATTCTCACTGGTGTGAGATGGTATCTCATGGTAGTTTTGATTTGCATTTCCCTGATGACAAGTGATGGTGAACATTTTTTCATATGCCTGTTGGCCATTTGCATTTCCTCTTCAGAGAAGTTTCTTTTTAGCTCTTCTGCCCATTTTTTGACTGGATTATTTTCTTTGTTGTTGAGTCTCATCAGCTCTTTGCAGATTTTTGTGATCAGTCCTTTATCATTAGTGTTGGGTGCAAAAATGTTCTCCCAGTTGTACAGGCCAGATGTGCGGGAGGGTGATTCACCAGAGACAGAGCGGGGAGCAGAGCAGGCAGATTAACGAAATACAGTGCTGAGGGGAGCAGCGGGCGAGGCAGGAGAGGTCTGCCACGCCATGTGGGACCCTCGCCGCCGGCTGGATTCGAACCGGCGCTGCAGAGGCTGCAGGAGGCTTCACAGCGTGGCTCTCAACTGCCTCTGCCACCGGGGAGGCCCAAAAGCAGATTTTTTTAAGAAGGAGAAGGAAAGGGAAAAAGAAAAGGAAGAAGAGCAGGAAGACGGACACGTGGAAGAGGAGAGGAGGCTCCTGGCGGCAGCAGGGAAGGCGACAGGACGGGCTGGAGTCGTGGAAACAGACGGGGACAGACGGGGACGGCCACCAACCGCAGGACGCGGGGAGGGCCAGGGAGTCGTGTTTCAGGCCATTTCTAGAAGACTCTCGACCCGTGAGGCGCAGACAGCAGATGCCACCAAGATCCCAGCAAGCCCAGGACAGAGGGCGTCTCCGCCGCAGGTGCTCTCGCTAACCGGCAAGGGGCCTGGAAGGCAGTGCGGGCTCTGCGGGCAGGTGAAGGCCATGAAAATCCTTGCCAAGAGTGTGAACGTCTGTTTTGAGAGCGGGAAACATCAGTTCTGAGCCTACTGCAAACCCCGGGGCGTCACCGCAGTTACGTCACCAAGAATGAATATTTTACCTAAACACTCACCCTCCTGACACTGCGAGGCCGGACCCAGCACAGGCGGAGCTACCCGACGACCAGTTGTGGAAGGCTACACATGCGTCCTCCGGACAACCTGGCTGCTCAGGAAGCGTGGACGCCTGGCAAGGGTGCCCCCCGTGCCCACACACCCCCTGGAGGCCAGCGGCATCCACTGTGCCCCCTGGCAGGCATCACTGCTTCTTGAGGTTTGATCAAAGTCAGCTGCAAAGTATCAGGCCCCGGCTTAGCTTTTCAGGAGGCTTTTTATTAGATTCAAAGTCCACATTTGCGAAGGTTTGCTCAGTTCCTCCATTTCCTCCTGGGGTAGTCCTGGTGGGTGGTGTTGACCTACCAACTTATCCTTTTCTTCAAGGTTATATCGAATTTATTAACAGAAATCACTGCTATCTGAGGGACTGCGCCTTCACCTGCGATTCTGTGTATCGATGCTTTCCTTTCTGTGAGCCTCCCGCGGTATCTATTTTGTTTATCTTCTCAAAGAGCCAGCTCCTGGCTTCACAGGTGTGTTGCAGTCTTTCTGATCTCTATTTCTGCCCTTTTATTATTTCCTGCCTTCTACTAATTACGGGTCTTATTTGTTCCTCTTTGCCGGGTTGCTCTAGGCATGGCCTTGGGTTGTCTATTGGAATTTTCTGCAAGTCACATTCAGGTAACTTGCGTCACTGCTTCTCCCTTTCTTAGAAAATGCATGAAGGTGTGAAGATCTCTCCCCTTGGGGAATCTGCCATAGTGACGCATCATTAGCTGCGCCCTAATAAAGAATGAATATTGTAAAAATGGCATCCTTAGATTCTATAGTTTCATTAACATAGTGATGACTAATTGTCAGCCACATTCACTGCCCACGGGTGCTCTATGTGAAGCCCAGTCCCTTTTGAAGCAACAACCACTGTGATAAAGTTGAATGTGATGAATTATTCACAACGTGCTTGGTCTCTAAATACCCGAGGACCTGGTGCAGCTTGTTGAAGGTCAGTTCCTCCAAGTTTCCATAGCGACCCCGGAGCCGGGTACCCCTGGGGGCCACCTTCCTGCACCTCGTCCTGCTGGAGGCCGCAGTGGGCACCGGCTACTGCGCGGAGTCCCCGGACGCGGCTCGCTCTCGCCCTGGAAACTGAAATTGGAAAGGTAAGAATCACCTGAGCTGCGAAACAGCCCAGGCACAAAAGACGGGCTTAGCTCCACACGTGGTGAACGCTGCTGGACAGAGCAGCCTGCAACAAGGGGTTTGTGTATTTAAACGTTCACAAGGAACGAGGTCGCAAGCGTGCTCAGGTTACTCGGAACAGGGTTCGTGTCGAGACAGAATTTTTTTTAATCCAGTCTGGAAAAGCTCCTGTCTGATTACTTAAAATTTTTTGAAGAAAATTATAAATGCCCATACTTTTTAAAATTCTAATAATTAGTCAAACGTTACTAAACGATCGTTTCTGTCAGTGCGCCTGGACACGTAACTAACCCAGCAGTGGTCACCGGCGGGAGGTCCCGAGGCAGGCGTGGCCGCAGCTGCGGTCAGGGGGACGCGCTCCGGGGCCAGCATGCCTGGGCCGGGAGGTCAGACGGTGCTTGCATGGCCTGGAACGTTCTTGCAGGCGTGTTCACTGAGACTCTGCAAAAGTTGGGAGAGCTGCACTCTGCAGGCTTTGGAGCAAATGTTTGCCTGATGGTGCCTAAAATGATGCTTATTAGGGCCTCCCTGGTGGCGCAGCGGTTGAGTGCTGGGTTGCGAAGCTGCCCGCAGCCTCTGCGGCGCCGGTTCGATCCCCGGCTGTTCCCCGGCCACCGGAGGAGGGTCCCGCATGGCGCGCAGACCTCTCCTGCCGCCCGCTGCTCCCCTCAGCAGTGTCCTTCGGTCCTTCTGCCTGCTCTGCTCCCCGCTCTGGCTCTGGTGAGTTCTCTCACCCTCCCGCGCTTCTGACTGTACCCAGTGCATGTATAAATAAATAAAATAAAATAAATAAAATAAAATAAATAAAAATAAATCTTTTTAAAAAAATAAAATAAAATAAAATTATGCTTATTATTAAAAATACCAATGGAGCGTCTTTGGGGTGTGGCTGCGGGTTCAAAACCTCAGTTCTGCTTTGTGGAAGCAGAAAAACATTAAGGGGCGCTAACAAGAGCTTAGTGGTTTAGGCCGTTTCTGGCCACCTTTGGAGAGAGGCTTCCATTTTGTTTTCTTTTCTCTTTTTAGCAAATTAATAATAAGGATTTTGTCCCAAAAGTATATAATTCAACTGGATCAATTCAAATTTTTCATTACTGTTCTCATTTTAATTCTTAACTGAGTAATTGAATAATAAAAATTCCTCTGGTGAGGTAATCACTGTTTCATTTTTTATTCATAATCCTTTTAATTTGGCAATATATGATTTTTGTCTCTTCACTTATTTATTAAAATTAAATGAATTTTCAGACATAAAGTGTGCATATATTTGCCTAGCTAAATGGGTTCTTAGCAACATATTACCATGGAAATGAAATAACAGTAAATCAGATTGACCGATCACAGCTTTGAATGTTTAAAGTCTTAAATAATGTGGAGTTATTTAAATGTAAGCAGCAGCATGTAAATTAGAGACTAAAACAGCAAATTAAACGGTGACGTGACCGCTCTGACCTGGGTGAGGGCGCAGGTGCCCGAGGGGCGTCAGGCAAGGACGGTCAGAGCCGCCCCCGCGGACACCGGCTGCCCCCCACACCCCCCTCGTGGACACCCCCCTCCCCGCGGACGCACCCCCCACCCCGGGGCCTCCCCACAGCCCGTGCGGCCGCGGGGGCTGCGGGCCTGGCTGGGCCGGGCGGGAGGAGGCTCCGCGGGGACCGGACGCGCCGCCGACCCGAGCACCGGCTGAAGCGCCGCTGAGGGGCCAGGCCGGGGAGCGCCCGAGGACGCCGCCAGGGACCCCACGGCCGGCCGCCCCGCCCCGCCCGACCCTGCCCGCCCACGGCCCCCCCGGCCCCGCCCACGGCCCCCCCCGGCCCCGCCCCGCCCACGGCCCCGCCCACGGCCCCGCCCACGACCCCGCCCCGCGCCCGCCCCGCCCGACCCTGCCCGCCCCGCCCCGCCCACGGCCCCGCCCCGCCCCGCCCCGCCCCGCCCTGCCCGCCCACGGCCCCGCCCCGCGCCCGCCCCGCCCCGCCCACGGCCCCGCCCCGGGACCGCCCCGCCCGACCCTGCCCGCCCCGCCCCGCCCCGCCCCGCCCCGCCCCGCCCGGCCCGGCCCACGGGCACGTCCCCCTCGGCCGCCGGGAGCGGGCGCCGCAGCGGGCCCCGGCCGCGCCTCTCCCTCCGCCCGGACTCGGCCTCGCCGCCCGCGCCGGGTGTGGACGCCCGCGAGTCCCCAGAGCGCGCTGCGTTGCCCGACCCGCCGCCCGGAGGCTCGGCTCGCCCGGGAGTCGCGCCCGCCCGGCCCCAGCGGCGCCGCCCCGCCCGCCGGGAGCCCCAGCCCGACCCCCGGCCGCGCTCCGCGGTGGTGCCGGCGCCGCCCGGGCGCAGACGCTTCCCCTCCTCGGCCGCCGGGCAGGACGCCTCGGCCCGGCCTCCAGGAGACGCGCCCGGAGCCGCCGTCCGCGGGGGACGCCCGGGAACACGCGGGGCGCCCGGCGTCCCCCGCGCAGGCACACGCGCCTCCCCGCCCCGTTCCTCGCGCACGCGAGGGGCCCCGGGCCCGCCTGGGGGCGCGGGGGCGGGGGCCGCAGCCCACGGAGCCGCCGCGGCCCCCGCAGCGCGAGTCCCGGCCCGCCAGGGAGTCTCCGGCTGCTCCCCCGCAGGGGCGTCCGTGGGGCTGTGAGGGTCCCCAGGACAGGGGAGGGTCCGGTCTCCCGCCCCGCCCCAGGGAGGGGACCGAGCCGGGAGAGAAGCGGCTGCGGGGAGACGGGGGAGGCCGCGGAGAAGGGGCCGCAGCCGCCTGTGGCGGGGCCGGGGCTCGGGCGCGGAGGCCCGTGGGGGGCCGGGCGGGCGTCGTCTCGGTGTGGCTCTTCCCCCGGGCCTGTCCGGCGGTGTCCGACCCGGTTCTGGGGTCCCGCTGGAGGGAGCTGCGGGCCGCGGCGGCTCCGGGGCCTGCTCTGGGCCGGTCCGCCTGGGCGGGCCTGGCCCGGGGCCGGGCGCCTGCGGGGCGGGCGTGGAGACCGTCCCTGCCTGTCCGCGTCCCTGCTGGGCGCCGGGGGTCCTTCCGTCGCCGTCCGCGTCCCCGTCCCCGGCTCCGGCTGCGCGGCGGGGGAGCCGCGCTCGGGCGGGCGGGCGGGCGCGTGGGGCCTGGGGCGTCGGTTCCCTCCCCGCTGCGTCTGGCGAGGCCGCTCGCCCCGACCCTCCGGCCTGGGCCCGGCCCCGGGGACGAACAACCGTCCCTGAAAAGGTGATTCTACGGTTGACCGAGTCGCCTCCTCGTCGCCTCCTCGTCGCTTCGGCGTTGTGGGTCGTGAGCGACACCCGCGCGCGGGCCGCGCCCGGAACGGGCAATGTCGGGCCGTCACGCGCGTCCCGCTCACGTCACGGGACCCGCTCACGTCACGGGACCCGCTCACGTCACGGGACCCGCTCACGTCACGGGACCCGCAGGGCGCCGCGGCAGCGCGAGTGTGGGCGTCACGGCGCGCCCCTCCTGCTCTGGGGCGCTCCCCTCCTGCTCTGGGGCGCTCCCCCTCCTGCTCTGGGGCGCTCCCCTCCTGCTCTGGGGCGCTCCCCCTCCTGCTCTGGGGCGCTCCCCCCCCTGCTCTGGGGCGCGCCCCCTCCTGCTCTGGGGCGCGCCCCCTCCTGCTCTGGGGCGCTCCCCCTCCTGCTCTGGGGCGCTCCCCCTCCTGCTCTGGGGCGCGCCCCCTCCTGCTCTGGGGCGCTCCCCCTCCTGCTCTGGGGCGCTCCCCCCCCTGCTCTGGGGCGCTCCCCCTCCTGCTCTGGGGCGCTCCCCCCCCTGCTCTGGGGCGCTCCCCCTCCTGCTCTGGGGCGCTCCCCCCCCTGCTCTGGGGCGCTCCCCCTCCTGCTCTGGGGCGCTCCCCCCCCTGCTCTGGGGCGCTCCCCCCCCTGCTCTGGGGCGCTCCCCCCCCTGCTCTGGGGCGCGCCCCCCCCTGCTCTGGGGCGCTCCCCCCCCTGCTCTGGGGCGCTCCCCCCCCTGCTCTGGGGCGCTCCCCCTCCTGCTCTGGGGCGCTCCCCCTCCTGCTCTGGGGCGCTCCCCCTCCTGCTCTGGGGCGCTCCCCCCCCTGCTCTGGGGCGCTCCCCCTCCTGCTCTGGGGCGCTCCCCCTCCTGCTCTGGGGCGCTCCCCCTCCTGCTCTGGGGCGCTCCCCCCCCTGCTCTGGGGCGCTCCCCCTCCTGCTCTGGGGCGCTCCCCCTCCTGCTCTGGGGCGCTCCCCCTCCTGCTCTGGGGCGCTCCCCCTCCTGCTCTGGGGCGCTCCCCCCCCTGCTCTGGGGCGCTCCCCCTCCTGCTCTGGGGCGCTCCCCCCCCTGCTCTGGGGCGCTCCCCCCCCTGCTCTGGGGCGCTCCCCCTCCTGCTCTGGGGCGCCCCCTCCTGCTCTGGGGCGCTCCCCCTCCTGCTCTGGGGCGCTCCCCCCCCTGCTCTGGGGCGCTCCCCCTCCTGCTCTGGGGCGCTCCCCCCCCTGCTCTGGGGCGCTCCCCCCCCTGCTCTGGGGCGCTCCCCCTCCTGCTCTGGGGCGCCCCCTCCTGCTCTGGGGCGCTCCCCCTCCTGCTCTGGGGCGCGCCCCCTCCTGCTCTGGGGCGCGCCCCCCCTGCTCTGGGGCGCCCCCTGCCCGCGCGTCGCAGCCGCGGACGGCACGCGGGCGAGGGCCGCCTGCGCTCGGAGTCCAGAGCCGCCCGTCGCGCTCACTTGGCGTCTGGACGGAAACATCCCCGCTCGGGCTCCTCCCTCCAGCCCACGTCGCGGCGGAGCGTTTTTCGACTCATTCGAAACCATCCAGGCGTCCCGGGGCGCCGCGGCCGAGCGCTGGGCGGCGAAGCTGCCCGCGGCCTCGGCGGCGCCGGTTCGAGCCCCGGCTGCTCCCCGGCCCCGGAGGAGGGTCCCGCAGGGCGCGCAGACCCCTCCTGCCGCCGCGGCGCCCCTCAGCGGTGTCCTCGGTCCTCCTGCTGCTCTGCCCCCGCTCGGCTCTGCTGACGCCGCCCACCTTCCCGCGCCTCCGGCCCGCACCCCGTTCCCGGCTCCCGTGTAAACGCATGAATCCAGCTTTAGACGAGCCTCGTCAGGACGGCCCGACCTGCCGCCCCGCTGCGCGCGCCGGCGCGCACCTGAGCGTCCCGCAGCCCCGGCCGAGCGGCCTCGGGCGCTGCCAGCGCGGGACGCGCCGCGGCGGCCCCACCACGCAAGCTCCGTCCGCGCCGCGGGTCGCCCCGCGTCGCCTCCAGCACCCGCGGCCGGGCCTGCACCGCGCACGCGCAGACACAGCGTCCCCACGCCGGGGCTCTGAACCCCGACCCGCGGAGGGCGCCCCCACCTCGCGCTCTTCCCCGACGCGCGAGGACCCCGTCCCCGCGGGCTCCCGCCCCACGTCACGCCGTCTCCCAGCTCCAGGGCTCCGACGTCACAACCCCCGCCTCCTGCCCCCCCCACGGCTCCCCAGGCTGCGCCCCCCCGGCCCGGCCCACCCGCCCCTCGGCCGCGGCTCCGTGTCCCCCCCCACCCCCATCCCCCCGCCCCGTCCCGTCCCTTCCCCGCAGCCCCTCCCGCCCCGCCCCGCCCCGCCCTCCGCGCCGCCAGGGGGCGCGCGCCGCTGCTCCGGCCCGGTTCCCCCGTGCGCCTCTCCGTCCTCGCCTCGCCCCGCCCCCGGCGCGTTGACGTCACGGCCCTGCGCGCTGACGCAGAGCGGCGGGGGCGGAAGTGGCGGGGACGCGGAAGCCGGGAGCGCCCGCCCGCGGAGGGCCCGGGCCGAGGGAGGCGACGCCGGGGCAGCGGCGGGAGCGGGAGGCGCGCCGCCCGGCGGCGAGGTGGGGACGCGCGGCTCCGGGGAGCCTGCGGCGCCGGCGGGAAAGGCCTGGCGGGCGGAGCGGGACCCCCCCTCACTGCGGGGCGCGGCGGGTGGGGCCCCTGTGGGGGGTGAAGAGTCCTGGCGCGTGTCCAGTGCGCGGCGCGCGGGTCGCTGCCTCACGGCCGCGGGATGGTGCGTGATCGTATTTCCAGAGACGAGGAGAGTCGCCTCCGCTTCAGCTCCATTCTCTAAACCTCAGCCGCGGCGGGGCGGGCGGGCGCCCCCGTGAGCACACCCCCCCCCCGCCTTCCTCTCTGCCCCGCACCCCCGCAGCCCCGCAGCCCCGCCCCTGCGCCCAGCCCCGGACTCCCCCGCGGCCGGGCTCGCCTGGCACTCGCTTCCCGCGACTCCGAGTCTCGCCTGCGGGACCCCGGTTTCCTCACGACCCCCCCAACGCGAGGGGAGGGCGAGGACGTCGCCCCGCCGGTGGCCGGTGCAGAGCGGCCCAGTCAGGGGACCCGGGCGGGGCGCGCTGGGGGTGCAGGCTCTGCTCGGGTCATTCTGGGTCCTGGAGGAACATGGGGGGCAGGTCGTCCCTGAGTGCGACCCGTGGGTGCCCAGCGCCCCTGACGGAAAGCGCGTCCCCCGTGTTTGCTCCCGGCCCCTCCCTGCCGCACTGATCCCACCCCCACCCCCGGGGGCTTTCTGGGCTCCCCGCTCTGCTGCATTGATCTGCATGTTTTATTTCTGTAGACTTGTAATTTGGGGAACGTATTGTAAACTTTTCTGGGGCCAACACCCCCTCCCCAACCCAGGTCCAGCCGGCAGGCCAAGCCGCATCCCAGTCTCCCGGGGATGCAGGTTCTGACCCAATGGGTCGCATGGCACCTGGGCCCTGCATTTCTTCACAGGGTCTGAGAGGCTGCCCTTGTTGGTCGTGGGCCTGCATCTGAGGCTCCCTTAGCTGTGGTGCGCGTGATGTGGCCGCTCAGAGCCTGGAAGGGGGAGTTTGACATCCGGAAACTGCCTGAGGCAACTGTAGACTCTCCCTTGAATAGAATCCAGGCTTTCCTGAGTCTTTGAGTGACCAGGAGCCACACGGCTGCCACACTCTGGCTGCACATCTCTGGTTTCCTAAAGCGGATTATTATTAACTAACTCAGTGTAGTGCAAGCAGTGACCTTCTCTGCATCATCAAAGGACCCACCCGAGAAACCCCGCAGCAGGGACAGCTGGGCACTGTCCCTAACAGGGATGGAAAGTACCTTCATGGGGAATAATCTGAGACATGGAAGGGCCCTTTCCTAAGATCTTGAGATCTTTTCTCTACTGATACCTGGTGATAAGAGGATTCCTCCTATTTCAGGGATTGAATAAGCCACAATCACTCATTCACCTGGGGCTAGACATTTTGTAGATAATCCACTTTACTTTTTAACATTTATAATGTGTTAAACTGATTTTACTTCCTCTCCCAAATCAATGTTTATTGAGCACCTGCCAGAGATTACCTGATCCTGTGCAACAAGTTCATCACTTAAGTTATGTGATCTCCATTAATGACACTATAGAGATATTCCTACTCCGTAGTTGAGAATCCTAAGGTCTAAAAGAGACCAGGAACTTGTGTAAGATCATACAAATAAGAACAAAGGTCAGGCATTTTTGGACTTCGTATTTTTGTCTGAATCAGAAGTTGTCAAATGAGGCTAAACTGTAAACCCCCTTGGAGGCCAGGGGGAGGGGAGGAGTGTGGGCGACCCTGTGCATCCTCAAAACAGCTCTACGGTGTTGGACGTCCTCTGCACAGGGAACCTCAGGTTAATACAGAAGTCCAATGTATTACAGGCAGATGCTGTCTTTAATATTGGACGTGATTTACTTAATAGTTTTAGAATCGCTCTAGTTCTAATCCCAAATGTGATTGCTACTTGTTAGACTGCAGTCAAAAAAAAAAATCTTTTCTCTGGGCCTCCGCTGGTGGCAGAGCGGTTGAGCACTGGGCTGCAAAGCAGCCTGCAGGCTCTGCAGCGCCGGTTCAATCCCCAGCCGCTGGGCGAGGGTCCCGCATGGCGTGACAGACCTCTTCTGTCTCACCCACTGCTCCCCTCAGCAGTGTACTTCGTCAGTCTGCCTAAACTGTTCCCCGCTCTGGCTCTGGTGAATCCTCTCACCCTCCTGCACTTCTGACTGTACCCAGTGCTTGTATAAATAAATAAATAAATAAATCTTTTTTAAAAAAATCTTTTCTCTGATTTTTCCCGTACAGCATGCTTAACTTCTATACCTACCAGAAGGGATTCTTGCAGATCTAGAGCAACTGGTAAGAAAGGGATGCCTTAGCAGTGCCTGCAGTATTATTCAGGATAAGACCCCCCCCTTTAGTTGCTAATGTTTAGATTTATCTCATCTATACAAATGAGAAGCATACTAGACACAGTGACCAGTGTCCTCAAGATGTTGGTATTCATGGTGATTTTGTTATTCATGTTTTTTCTGTTGACAGATTTCTCAATGAACTTGTGTTATTTTGTGATTAGATTAAAAGGGGTTATTTATATAGTTCTAAAATTTAGATCCTTGCACATCGCTCTTAGTAATTCTCTTTCCAGTACTGAAGAGCACACATGCTTTGTCTGAAATGATACTGATTATTTTTATCATTACAATGAACCGAATGTAAAGTTGAGTGTAAAGATGTATGTCTAACTTAAAAAAATTCCCTGGAGCTAGAAGCGGCGCTCCCGCCTGCCTATGACTGTGCAGGTGTTTCTTGTCACAAACCTTTTGCGTTCACAGCTCTTTCTGCCCACTGGTGTATGTGCACTGTCCCTTACTTACCTTAGCTTTTAAATTGTCTTTTGGTTATAAACAAAATAAAAAAATTCTCTGGAGATAAAAACAGGTCTATTTGATCATGACACATTTTTAAACATATTGTGACAAGCGTTTCTCTATCCAAGCACCAGCTGTGATCACCTCCTATCTTTATTAGGTTTGCCATAGTGGGCGTAGGGCCAGCCCCAAACAGCAGCCTCAGCAAAATACATTTATTTGCTTTGGTAGGTGTACTTACCCTCCACTAAATAAAAGGTGATACAGGCACACCTTGGAGAGATCGTTGGTTCATTTCCAGAATACCACAACAAGCGTAAATCAAGTCACTACTTTTTTTGTTGGTTTCCTGGTATGAATAGAAATTGCTCACACTAGAGTGTAGTCTATTAAGTGTGCAATCGTATTTTGTCTAATGACAACATACCCTAATTAGATATGACTGAAACGTGAGGTGAGCATATACTTTTTGGAAAATAGCAGTTTGACTTACTCCAGTCCAGGTTGCCACAAACCTTCACTTTGTGAAAGGCAGGACCTGAGAGGTATGATGAAGCAAAGCAAGCAGGACGGGGTGTGCCTTTATAGACACTTGTGAGAATGATCCTTTGGGTTTTAATAAAGTACACATATCTTGATAAGTGGACTCCAATTTAATGATGATGTCTGTGCATGACTGTTTTTTCAGCAGTTACATCGGCACTGGAGAGTGTGTATTCTTTTCCATGATAGAACATTCTTTTCCATGAAATGAACACTCAAAGTAGTGAACAAGGGTTTGCTAAGTGCCCACTGTCTGCCAGGGACTGTGCTATACACACAGCTTCCTTAAAATTAAATGCAGTCTTTTAAAAATGTAAAAACCTTATAGCTACCATTGGTGGAATCTCAGTTGTAAGTAGAAAACACAGAGTTTAGCGTTTATGATGTTACTGAAGAGCTACAGAGCAAGGAGAGTGGGAAACATGACTTGGTTTCTGCATCAATTCTTCCCCAGGCTGTACATCCCTGTGTCCGCAGGGAGGAAGCCAGTACTTCCTGCCACCTGCTGATCCTTTCGCTCCCCAAACTGCACATGACATCACGGTCGACACTTGGGATCATGGTACCATTTCTGTGCTTTGTTGCTTTGAACCATCAGTGGTTTTTTAGGTTTATTTTTATTTATTCATGCATTTGTATTTATTTATGCATACAAGAACTCTCTACCGATTTCGAATTCAAAGTTTGTGTTTTTGTTTAAAGATTTTATTTATTTTTGGGCCTCCCCTGGTGGCGCAGCGGGTTGAGCACAGCGCTGTGAAGCTGTCCACAGCCTCTGTTGGGTCGGTTTGATCCTGGCCTGCCGACGAGAATCCCACATGGCGCGGCAGACCTCTCCTGTTTCGCCCACTGCTCCCCTCAGCGGTGTATTTTGTCAGTCTTCCTGTTTTGTTCCTTGCTCTGTCTCCGGTGAGTCCTCTCACCCTCCCGTGCATCTGGCCTGTACCCCAGTTCTTGCCTGCATGAATAAATACATCTTTAAAAAGGAAGATATTTTATTTATTTTTGTGTAGAGGAGCTGGGGCGTGGGCCAGAGGTGTGGGGGGATGAGAATATTCACAAGAGACAGAGTGGGGAGCAGAACAGACAGATCTACTGAAATACACTGCTCAAGGGAGCAGCGGGCAAGACAGGGGATGTCTGCTCTGCCCTATATGGGTTATCTCCCTGGCTGGGGATTGAACTCAGGCCATCTGGTGGGCCATTGTGGTGACAGTACTGAGACTTAACCCCTAGGCTAGCAGGGAGGCCCTCAAAGTTTGTTTTAATGTTGGATAAGCATAATTATTGGTTGAGCTCATTTAATGTTATGAAATACTAGTACAAATGTGTAAGTTATTTTTGAAGGTTCACTAAAAATATTTTCATTATGAATGTGATTGTGAGCATTGTCTGAGAGGCTTGTAGATGTCCTGAGACCTGTGGAATTGGTCATATTCTTTACATGCAGACTTTACAACTTGAGGCAGATTGAAAAATTGGCATCTTTGGTATAATGGAAGATCTGGTGATCATTGTATTTTAGATTAAATAATTTAGAATATTATAATACCTAATATTCAGAATAATCTGGAACAATTGAGCTGAGTCTGTGTGAGCTGAGTCTGTGTGGGTTACTATGGTATTATTTTCTCTCTGAGTCTAGGATAATGTAGGTGCTATTGCTTGAACAGCCTCAGTGGCCACTTTGTTCTGGTGGGTTTAGAGTGAACCTCTTCTGCTGTTTGTTCCCAGTATTTGGTGTTTAGCTTTCATGGTTACCACATTGTGGAAAATAAGCTAAGGACATACATGCACCAACACTAAAGCTAGCCTTTCACTTGGGTCTGCAGTTAATGGATTTTATAGAACAACTTGCAGTATGCTTGTTCATCATTAGTGTACACAGAGAGACTGACATTTGCAGTGACAGGTGCCTGTTTTCCTTAAGCACTGGAAAAGACAACAAGAACCTTAACAATTCAAAGATCATAATTTTTATGTAAAGAATTTGTATATGAGCTAAGCAGGCTGAGGTCTGAGCATCCCTAACCTACAAATGCTATGTCCATGTTTCGGGAAGATATACTTTTCTGGTGGCAGTGTAGCTGGGTGTTTCTGCTAAATAAGTAAGTCTTATGTGGCCCTGTGTGAACCATGGTTATTATATATGGAGGGGCCTCCCTGGGGCACAGCGGGTAGAACGCTGTGCTGTGAAGCTGTCCGCAGGCTCTGCAGAATGAGTTCGATCCCCAGCCAGCCAGGGAGAAACCCACATGGCGTGGCAGACCTCTCCTGCCTCACCCGCTGCTCCCCTCAGCAGTGTCTTCGATCGGTCTGCCTGTTCTGCTCCCCACACTCTATGGTGAATTCTCTCACCCTCCCGTGCCTCTGACCTGTACCCCAGTTCTTGTATAAATAAATAAATCTTTAAAAAAAATAAAAAATAAAGAATATGGAGAAGGTGACTTCATTAAGATTGCAGGGAGATAAGGGTTAGATGGAGTGCTCAGCGCGTGTTTCACTTACATGTCTTGGAATGAACCCTTGCAGGTGTGTGTACCTGATTAGGGGTGAAGGTTTTGGCTACAACCCAGGCTGCAAAAACTGCTACAGCCTGAGTGCTCATGAACAAAAGAGCCTTGAGAAGCTGGTGTCTTGTCCTATATGCCTTTCTTTGTAGAACTCAGGACCCCAAAGGAAACTCAGGTGTGTGTCTGAGATGGTACTTGGTGAGCAGCAGACCAGGTCAGCATGCCAAGGAGCAGCCCTCAGCCATGTCTGCTTGCTCCTTGGAATCACAAAGCTGTTAAGCATGAGGCAGCTTTTGAGCTGTGGCTGCCTAGTCCTTTTCCTATCAGAATAGCAGCTGGTAATCATATTACTTGCTCTCTCAATGAAATCCTTCTGAGGTGTACCTGCCCACCGTGCAGAAGCTCTTTACTATGTTAGGAAGGTGTGTACCTTGATTCTCCCATCTACTCCACAGGTGGGCACTGCGGACGTCTCTCCCCTGAGGTGGCCCCTTTCACGACACTTCCTAGTCCTCCCTGTTGCTCTTCCTGCTGTTTGCTCAGGCTGTCTCCAGAGCGTGCTGAACAAACACAAGTGTTTTTTTTTTTTTCTTCATTAGGCCCAGGTGTCTTCTCCTTCCTCCCTTGCTTGGGGGGCTACAAGGATGCAGAAGCACCTTCCTCCCAGCCTGCACACTCTATCATCAAGACATTCTCAGTGGTGCAGTAGCGACTGGAATGGGGTGAAAACTGATTCTTGGAGACTGAGAAAAGGTTTCATGCATGTGTGTGTGAACTATGGATACATATAGTGCATCAACAGATAAATAATTTTTACCTGTGGTGTTAAAATTTCATGATTGGGGAAAAACATCTGCTTTTTATGTTTTTACCCTTTTACTTTACTTCCTAAACTTTGAGATAGTTTAATGTTTTCATTTGCTAGTCCTAGTGAGCTAATGTTCCGTTTTGAGAGTCTAAAGTATGTATTTCTTATACATGATCTGTTCGTGTGCTTGGCTCTAGTGCCAGGGAAGCATCAACACCTTGCAGACTGACAGGGCACGAACTGGTGGCCGGCGAGGCGACGCAGGTGCTGCCATTCATTCTGAGGAGAGAGTAGCTGCTCCTCCCTTCTGCAGAAAACTGTGCGTGTGGACTGTTTGCACGGCCTGTGATAGTGACTGTATTTTTGGAAACGACCTGAGAAACGCTGGAAATACTGATAAAAACTTTTACGTATAAACTGAGGCCCAACCCCTGCTTCACGTGCGGACTGTCTGGAAGCACCTGCTGAGAGCCCGCGGGGGCGCGGATAGTCCCCGTGTGTCCGTGTGACGAAGCGCGGCGGTTCGAGGGGGCGCGACTGGGGGGGCCGAGGAACGCTGGAGGGTCCCGGGGGACAAGGGCAGAGAAACGGCGGGGCCGGCCTGGGGCGGGCGGGGCGGGGCGCGGGGATAACGGGGGGCGGCGCCGGGGGGGGGCGTGGGGGTGGAGCAGGCGCGAGTCTAACCCCAAGGAGACACGTCCCGCTTTTCAGGGGCGCCCGAAGCTCTGGTGACATTATTTTTGGGGAACACACGGCTATTCGCCCCGGGTCACTGAACCCTGAAAGGCCGGCCCGGCGGGCGTGGCCACCGAGCGCCCAGGTGTGTCCGGGCCGCCCCCCGCCCGCCCCCCCGGCCCACCCCCCGCCCGCCCCCCCCGCCCGCCCCCCCCCGCCCACCCCCTGTCCGCCCCCCCGGCCCGCCCCCTGCCCGCCCCCCCGCCCCCCCCGGCCCGCCCCCTGCCCGCGGCTCCCCGGCCGCCCCCTCCGGCGTCCCTGGCGTCCTGGGCCGCGAGGAGGTCGGCGCTGCGGGGCGCGCCCCTCAGGACCCCGCGGGCCCCGCGCGTCGCGGAGGACGAGGTGAGCGGGGGGGGGGGGGGGGCGGGCGAGCGCGTCTCCCTGGGCGGCTGAAGGAGGGTCCGGTCAGAAGGGGGGAGGGGCTGGTGAGGAGAACTGGGGGGTGTTTGGGGTTCAGTTCTGAGCACGGAGTCACTAGGGGGCCAGTTTCATGCCTGAGGGACCCCCTGACGGCCGCGGGTCCCCCGAGTTGGCTCCGGCTCCTCGTGGCTCGAGGCCGCGCCTGGGGCTCCGGGCGCTGCTCCGCCCGGGCCGCGCGGCTGCTGCTGTGGGCGGTGGTGTCCGTGGGGCGGACCGAGGTTTTCTGGGGTGACCCCCTCCCCGCCCCGGGCCCAGCAGGCGGGAGGGAAGCCCCGGCCCGACCCCCAGTCTGAGCACCCGACCCGCCGCCGGCCTCGCCCGCAGGGAGGCGGCTCCGCGACCCGACCCGCCCCGGAGGCCCCGGAGGCTTAACCCGCGCCTGGGCCCTCGGGGCTCCTCGGAGGCGGAGGCCGCGCCCCGTCAGCGCCTGCAGGGAGGGCTCGGGCCTGGGGCGAGCAGACGCCCCTGTGGGGACAGCGGGCTTCGTGCGGAGACGAGACGCCCCCTGAGGCGACGCCCCGCCGGCCACTCACCGCGGTGCCCCCCCCGCCCCCAGGCCTGGACGCCTCCCGGCTCGTCAGCAGGCGCCGCTGTCACTCGTGACTGGTTTCACTGGCTTGTGCGAGGGGCTGCCGGGGTGTCTCCGTCACTGCGTCCGGCGTTGCCCCACGATCGCCTCAGGCGCGTCCGTTTTGCTGTAAACGGCGACTTTCCGTCCTCCAGGCCGCGTGCGCTCTGCAGCGAGCGTCGGCCTCGTCTCTCCGGCCAGTGCGCACGCGTTAATTTTTTTTGTACGGAACTGGGGTGCAGGCCAGAGGTGGGGGGTGAGAGGACTCCCCAGAGACAGAGCGGGGAGCAGAACAGGCGGGTCCACTGAGACCCACTGCTGAGGGGAAGGGGCTGAGGCGAGGTCTGCTGTGCCAGGCGCGTCAGCCCCCTGGCCGGGTCGCACTCAAGCCTTAGTCGTGGCAGCTGAGGCCTCCCGAACCCCTGAGTCGTGGCAGCTGAGGCCTCCCGAACCCCTGAGTCGTGACAGCGCCGAGGCCCGGTTGTTACCATTTTTTAGTGATAATTTGGATAAACATGTGGAGGCGGTTGCCTGACATTCCCTTTCCCATGTTGACGTGTGTTGTGAATGTGTCAGGACTATGTTTATTCTGTTCATTGTTATAAAATATATTTACCACTGAATATTTTCAAGCCAGGCACTTTAATAACTACATTCACATCATGTCTAGAACATTCCATTCCCCCAGTTAAACGCTGCTCCCCGTTCCTCTTCGCCCTCATCCTCTGGCAACCTCATTCTGCTGCTGCCTCTGAAATCTGTCTGCTCTGGACCCCTGGCAGAGATGGACTTATAGGCTCTTAGTCCATTTGCGTCTTCCTTAACGTAATGACTTTAAGGTTCCTACAGTTGTAGCTTGTATCAGAATTTTCTTCGTTTTTAAGGCTGAATAATAGTCCATCACATAGACGCCACATTTTGTTTTTTCGTTTATTCTTCCATCAACATGCAAGTTCTTTCTAGATTTTGACAGGCTGTGAGTAATGCTTGCATGATTGTGGGCATACAGATGTCAGTTTGAGTCGCTGCTTTGAATTCTTCAGTTTTCCCTGAAGTGGAATTGCTCTGTCATCCATTCATTTTATGCTTCATTTTCAAAGGAACGGCCAGAATGTTTTCCCACGGCAGCTGTGCTATTTTATATTGTTCCTCAAATGACATAATCATACTGAAGTTTATAGAGCCTTTCTTTATTCACCATTCGATGGACATTAACAGTATTTTCCCACTTGACAATACTAAACCCTTCCACAGATGCCATCATGTACAAGTGTCACGGAATTCCAATCATATGTGGGTCACGGACACCATGGCATCCCTTGAAAAACTGAGCACACAACTAAGCTTATAGAAAATGGTGATTTTTACAATACAGCAACAAAAAAAAGTGAGAATTTTAAAAAACACTTATGCACACAAGAACTGGGGTGTAAGCCAAAGGTGCAAGGGTGGGGTGAGAGGATTAACCAGAGAGAGTGGGGAATAGAACAGGCAAACTGACGGAAACACACTGCTGAGGGGAGCAGCGGGCGAGACAGGAGAGGTCTGCTGCGCCGTGTGGGTCAGCTCCCTGGCCGGGGATCGAGCTCATGCTGCAGTGGCTCGTGATGGCTTGATAGCGCTGTCCTTAACCCCTTGCGCCACCAGGAAGGCCGCTCATTTGTGCTCTTTGGGTAGATCCAGAGGAGTGGAATTGCTAGGTCATGTGGAAGATACATTTTCAATCTTCTGAAGAATCTCCACACCTCTTTCCATAGTGGCTGGACTAGTTCACACTCCCACCAACAGTGTAAGAGGGTCCTTTTCTCCACATCCTCACCAGCACTTGCTGTTTGTGTGTGTGTGTGTGTGTGTGTGTTTTAACTGTGGGCCATTCTCACAGGTGTGAGGTGGTTTCTCGTGGTGATTGTGTTTTGCATTTCCCTGATGATAAATGATGAGTAATTTTTCATGTGCCTGTTGGCCAACTGCGTATCTTCTTTTTTTTTTTTTTTTTTTTATAGAGGCATGCTTTATTTATTTAGTTTGTTTGTTTGTTTGATACATGCACTGGGTACAGTCAGAAGCGCTGGAGGGTGAGAGAATTCACCAGAGCCAGAGCGGGGAGCAGAGCAGGCAGAAGGACCGAAGTACACTGCTGAGGGGAGCAGCGGGCGGCAGGAGAGGTCTGCGCGCCATGTGGGACCCTCCTCCAGTGGCCGGGGAGCAGCCGGGGATCGAACCGGCGCCGCAGAGGCCGCGGGCAGCTTCGCAACCCAGCGCTCAACCACTGCGCCACCGGAGAGGCCCAACTGCGTATCTTCTTTAGGGAAGTGACTATTTAGCTCCTCGCCCCATTTTTGATTGGGTTGTTTTCATTTTGTTTAGTTGTGTAAGTACTTTGTAGATCTTTGATATTCCTTATCAGATGTAGAGTATGCAAGGATTTTCCCCATTCAGAAGGGTGTCTCTTTGTTTTGGTCACTGTCTTTTTTTGCCATAGAGAAAACTTTTATTTTCTCCTTTATATGTTTCTGAGATTTATGTTAGGGAGTGTTTTGCATAGGTTTTCCTCTCTATATTTTATGATTTCAGGTCTTCTATCCAAGTCTTTTATCCATTTTGAGTTGATTTTCATGTGTGGTGTGAGATCATGGTCTAGTTTCATTATTTTACATGTGGCAGTCCAATTTTCCAGCACCCTTTATTGAAATGGCTTTCCTTGTTCCAGTGTCTGTACTTTGTTCCTTTCTTGTATATTAACTGTCCATAAGCATGTGGTTTTATTTCCGGGCTCTCAATTCTATTCCATTGGTCTGTGTGTCTGTTTTGTTCCATTACCATGCTGCTTTAACTATGATGGCTTCATAGTATAGTTTGAAGTCAGAAGTATGATACCTTCATTTACCCCCTTTTATATCAGGGGTCTTTTGTGTTTCCATATGAACTTCCATAATCTTTGTTCTATTTCTTTGAGGAATGCCATTGGGATTGTTATTGGAATTGCATTAAATCTATAAATTGGTTTGGGTTGGGTGGCCATTTTGACAATTTTGACTCTTCCAACCCATGAGCTGGGTATATCTTTTCATTTCTTTGTGTTTTCTATTTCTTTTTTTTTTTTATTTTTTATTTATTTATTTTTTAATAGAGGCATGTTTTATTTATTTATTTGTTTGTTTGTTTGTTTGTTTATACATGCACTGGGTACAGTCAGAAGCGCGGGAGGGTGAAAGAATTCACCAGAGCCAGAGCGGGAAGCAGAGCAGGCAGAAGGACCGAAGCACACTGCTGAGGGGAGCAGCGGGAGGCAGGAGAGGTCTGCGCGCCATGTGGGACCCTCCTCCGGTGGCCAGGGAGCAGCCGGGGATCGAACCAGTGCCGCAGAGGCCGCGGGGCAGCTTCGCAACCCAGCGCTCAACCATTGCGCCACCGGGGAGGCCCAGTGTGTTTTCTATTTCTTTTAACAACGTTTTATAGTTTTCCTGGTAAAGGTCTTTCACCTCTTTTGTTAGCTTTATTCCCAGGTAATTAATTTTGTGTGTGTGAAATTGTAAGTGGGATAGTTTTTTTAATTTCTTCTTCTAGTTCATTATTTGTACATAGGAAGGCATATGTTAACTATTTTTAAGTGCAGAGTTTGGTGGCATTACGTACACTCACACCGTCATGTCACTCTCATTTCTGAAACCAGGGAGTCCCCAAAGGCTTAAATACACCCCCAAAATAGTCCTGCATTCTTTCTGCTTATTGCTTAAATGTTAACCAATTCTAAATACTTTCGGTCTTCTAGCCTGGCTACATTATCAAGATGAACATGTTTTTCCCAAGCAGTTCTGCTTCTCCAGATAAAAATTACCTCGCAGCCCAAGGCAGGTCCTTTGTCTGAAAGGTATCCAGCCATCAGAAGGACCTGACTTAAGGATGTCTCCCTTTAGGATTTCATCTGGGAACAGATATGTGACAAAAGATAATAGGACAAGTCCAACCACAAGTGCATTTTAAGCATCTGTTATTTTGGTTAACACCCCATTGTCCAAAGTGAATTATATGGCCTATGGCTAAGTCTAAAGTCATGGAGCAGAGAAGCTCACTTCCGCTGCATCAATGCTATGGTAAGAGTAATCTGTTGCTCGGGGATGTAAAATTAGGTAGAATCGTTAAATCAAATCATCATATACTTGGAAGGCATTTTTACCCTTTCGAGGTAGTTTGGAAAGTACAAGAAACCATGTTTATTACCATTTTTTTAAAGATTTATTTATTTATTATTTATACAAGCACTGGGGACAGTCAGAAACGCGGGAGGGTGAGAGAATTCACCAGAACCAGAGCGGGGAGCAGAACAGCCAGAAGGACCAAAGTACACTGCTGAGGGGAGCAGCGGGCGGCAGGAGAGGTCTGCTTGCCGTGCGGGACCCTCCTCCGGTGGCCGGGGAGCAGCCGGGGATAGAACCAGCCGGGGAGCAGCCGGGGATCGAACTGGTGCTGCAGAGGCTGCGGGCAGCTTCACAACCCAGCGCTCAACCGCTGTGCCCCTGGGGAGGCCCATCCATTTTTTATTAATATGACTTTTTATGATTCTTTAAACATCTTAACTTTACTTATAATCAACTTTGTGCCTTCACCTAAGTAATAGGTTTCTTCTATAAAACCATTTTTATGCATTGTCTTTTGCAGTCTAGCAAATCATCCCAAAGTGAATGGCTTGAAAACACAGTTTGATATTTGGCTACAATTTAGGCTGTGCACAGCTGGGATAGCTTGCTTATATAAGGACCTCCACTGAGGGATCCATGGTGTCTACTTTATACCTGGAGCTGGATCTTTGATCAGAGACATCTAGAACATTTTAATCTTGTCTAATTACTTTACTAAAATTCTTCTTCACTTTCATTCAAAACAAAATATGTAAATTTATTTAACAAGTAGGTACTACCAGTAAGGCATATATTAAATGGCAGTAAAATTTCCTTCAACTTAACATGTGATAAAGAACAAACTGTAGTCTCCTGCTCACCCCTAGGAGGCCACTGTTTTAAATTAGTAGATAGCTTTTCTAATGATCTAATTCTCATCTAATTCTCACTTTGGTTAGGTTAACAGTGAATCTGAAAATATATGAGTTATCACAATAGTTTTTTTCTAATTTACATAATAGTACTAGTGATTAACAGATGGCCTATACAGTATTTCCAATACCCAGGAATATCTTATAGCTCTGTCCTCCTCGTTATCTTATGGGTACTCTCCATGTGGATGAATTAAAGGAGCGGGGAGATCCTGGAGGGATGACACAGACCAGGAAGTAGCACATACCTCCTGTCCCCATATCCAAAGGACAGCGCCACACACAGAATGGGCCCACACACCAACTACTGGGCATGGTACCAGGGACGGGATCCACCTAGATGCCCCATTTTCAAGACCCACCCCTATGCCCAGGGCTTGAAGCTAAATTGGAAAATAAGTGGCAAATTATCCTCTATTAGTTTTCTGGTTATCAGTGATGAATAAAGCTACTGCGTTGCCCTTAAGTTGGGACTGTCTGATCAAATCATCAAGTAGAAATGTTTTGAGATGAGGCAGGATGTGAAAACACCATGAATTGGGACTATGTCACATTAAAAAGCTTTTTACACAGCAAGAGAAAATATCAACACATGCAAAATGAAGACAGCCTACTGCATGGGAGAGGCAATTTCTACAGCACACATTTAATAAAGAGTTAATATTCAAGGTATGAAAATAACTCTTACGACTTCATAATTACTTTTTAATAGACTATCTGAATAGATAATTCTGCAAAGAGGACACACAGATGTCCACCAGGAACATAAGAAAATTCTCATTCCTTATTATTATGGAAATGCAAATCAAAACCACAATCAGATATCAAAAAAACAAGCAACAACAAATGTTGGCGAGGAGGATGTGATGAAAAAGGAACTCTCCTACACTGCTGGTGGGAGTGCAAACTGGTCCAACCACTATGGAGAGCTGTGTGGAGATTCCTCAGTCTACTAAAAATGGAGCTACCATATGACCCAGCAATTTCACTCCTAGGGATCTACCCAAAGGACACAAAAACATTGATTTAAAAGAACACCTGTACCCCTCTGTTTATTGCGGCACTATTTACAGTAGGTAAAACCTGGAAACAACCCAAATGCCCAAAAATAGAGGACTGGATCAAGAAGATGTGGTCCATATACACAATGGAATATTACTCAGCAATCAAAAAAGATAAAATCATGCCATTCGCAGCAACATGGATGGAGCTAGAAGGAATTATGCTCAGTGAAATAAGCCAGAAGGAAAAAGAAATATATCAGATGGTTTCACTGATAGCAGGAATATAGGGGAACCAAATAAGATATCAATGTAAAAAAAAAAAAACAGTACAAAACACAACAAAGCTAAAACAGACAATTATAAATCAGAGACACACTGCAGGGGAGGAGGCGGAGAGGTATCAGAGGGAGGGAGGAGCACAGGGGACTGAGGTGATGGTGCACGGGTGCACCGGTGAAGGAAATTATGGAGGCTACACCTGAGGGGGTGGGGGGAAGCAAATATTGTTTAAAAATGAACAATGATGTAAAAACATTTAAAAATTTTAAAAAGACAAAAAAAACTGAGCAAACAAAAATACATATTTGCAAAAACCAAAAGCGAACTACAAGCAAACATCAAAAATGGTTGTTTTCATAGCAATATGGCTCTGCTTGTGAAAATGACAACCGAAAAAAAGAACATTGAAAAAATGTAGCCAAAACATGGTCACATTCAACTGTTTTCTGGTAACAGTTACAAACATAAGATAATTTTTTTAAATGTGTCCAAAAAGTATACAGAATAAAGCTTCACATTTAAGAGAAAAAATGATTAAATGAAAATGGCCATGCGGCAACGCAGTTCAGCAAACCTAAAAAATGTGTTTCAGTAATTTGGTGACAGTCACAGTGTGTCCTAACTAAGCCCTGCCTAGAGCATGAGGTCACACCTAGGTGGGAAGAGGAGAGGATGAAATGGAGGATAGTCATCTTTTTTAAAAGTATGTTACCCACAGTCACTATGAAAAATAGTGTAACAGTTTTTCAAACATTATTACCATATGAATCAAGTAGAGTCAAGCAGGTATTTGTTGTATATTGTTCATAGCGACATAATTCACAACCGTCAAAAGGTGAAAGCTACGTCCATGTCCCTTTGCAAATAGATAGATAAACAAAATGATATATACATACAATGGAATATTATTCAACCTTTGAAAAGGAGATTGGACACATGCTACAATATGGATGAAACTTGAGGACATTATTCTAAGTGAAACAAGCTAACCACAAAACACCAAAAACCGTATTATTAACTGTGCTATTAATTGTGTTACTAATTCATTGAAGCAGAAAATAATACTAACTATAGCACTATTGAACTATACTAAATAGATTGTAAATTTTTAATGTATTTTCTGTAATAAAAAAATGTTACCCAAAAGTGAATCTGCATAATTCTTTAAAAAGCTGAAATTCAGTCAGATACTTGCTCTTATGGAAAAGATGGAGACTAAAGATTATATAAACATGATATGTTCACACCAATGTAGTATTTACATTAGAATAAAATACAATAATACCAAGAGTTTTATACCATCTGGTATAAAAGGAAAGAATGACATCAAATAATTCAGAAATAAACCTTGTATCTTATTAAAATAGCCATCTTTAATAAAATTAAAGACCATCAATTTATTTTTTTTTAACAATTACATGGCCCAGACCACTAAAGTCACTTAAGATTAGTCATAAAAGCTAGGTATCAGACTCAAAAATTCATTATGTATTATCTTCTTTTAAAATGAAAGAATTTGAAGTTCCTGTCCACAATTTAATCAGTTTGATACCTATAATTTCCAACTCTGAATTCACTGAAGTCTCCACCAAGGTCACGACCCCTGTATGACCCCACTAACCTCAGCATGACCCCAAGTCATTAGATTTGACCTCTCAGTGAACTCACTGACCTCTTCCTGACCCCAAGTCATTAAGATTGACTGCTTGGTGACACCGCCCCCCCCCCCAGAGTTAAAGCTCTGGGCCACTGCTTTGTGTGGGTGCACATATGAGCACAGAGGAGTCAGGTAACTGCATGTCAGCTCAGGGGCGGCCTCCGTCTATATCACTAAACACCACATGCTGCTTTTAATTTTTATGTGGTTACATCAGTGTTGAGCGGATGTGCTGGACAATGTCCACTTCTAGTGTCCCGGTCACCAGAATGTGCATCCACACGAACACTGACATGGCTTGTAAAGAACCTGCAGTGGACTTAGATGGTGCTGAGTTAACTGTCCTTACTTTTTGAAACCATTAAGACAAGAACATATAAAAATATTGCATATGAATAAAACATTTGGAAATGCTGCTGAACTATCAAAAATACAAACAATTGGTCCTCCCTGGGGGTGCAAGGGTTAAAGACACAGCGTTATCAAGCTGCTGCCAGCCACGGCAGCACGAGTTCATTCCCCTGCTGGCCAGGGAGCTAACCCATGTGGCGCAGCAGACCTCTCCTGTCTCCCCACTACGCCCCTCAGCAGTGGATTTCAGTGGATCTGCCTGTTCTGCTCCCCACTGTCTCTGGTGAATCCTCTCACCCCCGCCCCCACATCTCTGGCCTGCACCCCGGCTCTTGTATGCATAGATAAATAAATCTTTAAAAAAAAAAAAAAGCACAAATGCACTAATCTGAAAGGAAACCTGCGCTCGTACGCTCACTGCAGTACTATTTACACGAGCTAAGATGTGGAAACAACCCGTATGCCCCAGAACAGACAGGGGAACAGGATGGGGTCTGTATACACAATGAGATACTACTCAGCGATCGAAGAAGATAAACTCAAGCCAGCGGCAGCAACATGGATGGGGCTGTGAGGGATGATTCTAAGCAAAGTGAGCCAGAAGGAGAAAGATCAACACCGGATGGTCTCACTCACATGTGGCGTCTAGACAAACCAAACACAGAATCAGACAGAGACAAACTGTAAAGCGGACCCTTGACAATGCAGTGGAGTGTGAGATACTCAGGACGGTCAGGAGGAGAGGGGGAGGGTAAGAGTACAGAGCTAGGGGAGGGGGAGGGGAGAAAGGGAGGACAGGAGGGAAGGGGGGGCAGGAGGACTTGGTGGAGTAGGGGGAGGACGGTGGGTACTTTGGTGATGGGGAAACGATACTGACCACACCTGAGGGGAGAAACCCCACAGTGTGAAACAATAAACAAGGGTGTTTAAAAAAACAGTTAACACGGGGCCTCCCTGGTGGTGCAGCGGGTTGAGCACAGCGCTGGGAAGCTGGCCGCAGCCTCTGCAGTGAGGATTCCATCCCAGCCGTCCAGGAAGATACCCACATGGCGCGCAGACCCCTCCTGTCTCCCCACTGCTCCCCTCAGCCGTGTGTTTCAGTCAGTCTGCCTGTTCTGTTCCCCGCTCTGTCCCTGTCTCACCCTCCCACACATCTGGCCTGTACTCTGGTTCTTGTACAAATAAAAAATAGATCTTTTAAAAAAATAGCTGACACAGTAAAAACTACTTTATGTGTATTTTACATATATATTTACCACAATGCAAATGCAAGAGTTTAAAAGCAAATAATTTATAAACATAATTACCACATTAATCAATAAAATGGAAAAACTAATAATTGGAAAAAGTCTTAAATTTATCATTCACTTATTATGCTAAGCAAATAAGTCTGAATGGAAAAGATAAATATCAGATGGTGTCATTTATTTGCAGAATATAGAGAATCTGAACAAAATGTCAAAAAAAAAGACAAAACTTGCGAATTATGTGCCATTAAGGGAAATCTCTCCTCCCAACCTACTGAACACGCCACTCTCACCAATGGATAGATCAACAAGACAAAAGCTAAACAAGAACACAATAACCCTAAGTAAAGATCTAGACCACACAGGCCTGACAGACATCTGTAAGACAATGCACCTCCAAAACCCAATACACACTTTTCAAAGCGCACACAGATCATCCTCCAGGATCAGTCATGTACTGGGTCACAAGACAAACATCAACAAGCACATGAAGACTGAAATCATATCAAGATGTTCTCTGACCATAAAGGCATCAAACTAGAAATCAACTATGAAACGAACATGGAACCCCCACTCTACATGGAAACGGTACAGCATGCAACCGAGCGACCACTGCAGTCATGATGACATCAAAGAAGAAATTAAAAAGTACCTTGAATGAATGAAAATGAGGAAACAACTTTTCAGAAGATCTGGGAACGAAAAAGCAGTATTAGGAGAAAAGGATACAATAATTCAGCCCCACATCAAGAAACAAGAGGGAAAAAACAGTGAAAGAACCTAATCTCCCATCTCAAATAACCAGAAAAAGAACAAAAAAACCCAAAAGCCTATAGAAAAAAGGAATTAATAAAAATTGAAGCAAAAATAAATGTAATAGAAATAAAAGACAGTCCAAAATTTCAATGAAACCAAAAGCTGTTTCTTTGAAGAAATAAAGACAAACCTGCAGCTAGACTCACAAAGAAAAAAAGAGAGAAAACTCAAATAGGATCATAAATGAAAGAGGAGAAATCACAACAGACACAGCAGACAGGAACTGTGACCAGGAAAAAGACCACATCCTGGGTCACACAAACACAATCCGAGATCACTACGCACATCTATGTGCAGACAAGCTCAACAATCTAGATGAGATGGAGAAATTCTTAAGCTAACAAAGAGTGGCGCCCGGCATCTGGGAGGTGGCCCACCCGTGTACGAAAACAATTTAGAAATGGGCTTGGCGTCCTCACTCAGGGAAAACCATCAGTGGGGTGGAGGTGTGGAGGGTGGGACACACTTCCTGAGAAATTCTGGCCAAAAACAAGGTATACAGGGAGATGGAACTGGCAGTACGTAAATAGAACATGACTGGCTGGGATCCCCAATATCCGACATTATCTTAAAGATCAAAGAATAGAGAAATAAGCACAAGCCAGGGCTGTGTGGTACCTGGGGACTGGCTGCCTGGACGAGCTGCCCTTCTGGTGAAGCGGCGATTCATGGGAACAGGAACACCCCGACTGACCTGACACCCTGGGCAGGCTGGCCCCATCCCATGCTTGAGAGTCACTGCAACACGAAGAGGTGACGTGTACTTGGTCTTTCTTTTTTAAATCATTTACTTTCTCCTCTCTGGCGTTACTAATAAAATCCCTTAAATGACAAAAAGATCAAATGTCAGCATCAAGTAACAGGAAAAAAAAATCAAGCTCAGAGCCTCCCTGGTGACCTAGGGATTGAGTGTCTGCGCTACCACTGCAAATGTCCACCGCGACGGCCTGAGTTCAGTCCCCACTTAGGGAGCTGACTTCATGGAGCAGCAGACCTCTCCTGTCTCCCCGCTGCTCCCCAGCAGTGAATTTCAATGAATCCACCTGTTCTGCTCCCCACTCTGTCTCTGAGGAGTCCTCTCACCCCGCACCTCTGGCCTGCACCCCAGTTCTGTTGCATAAATAAAAAAAAAAAGTAAATCTTTAAAAAACCTCAAACTTGAGGGGGAGTTAGGGTCTCGGACAAATATACTCACTGGGCAGCAGGCTGAGCCACGCAGCGGGGCTGGAGCGGCCAGGCCCAGCACAGGAAGGTGAGGGGCAAGCGGCTTCACCTCTTCACCAGGTAAGTGCTGTGGAGGACAACAAATCAGGGGTAGCTTATAGGTTAAATTTCAATTTGCTGGTTACCAGAGGCTGAGCCGACATAGCAAGTGTATTAATCGGATGCAGTGGTGTGGAGCCTGTGTGGGCTGGCGGGGAGGACAGACATTCAGGCTCTACGAGGGCCTCTTTGACAGGATTATATTTACTGGTTGTTTCTGGAATCGGATGGGGGGGCTCTGACAGGCAGGGGAGGTTGCCCTTGTGCAAGACACATTCCAGGGATACAGGACATCCCCATCTGTGAGGAGGCTCCTGGGTTTTCACGCTACAAGGCACTGACCCAATCTCTCCAGCCCCCATCAGAGGCGGCGGCTCCTTGTGTGGCACCACCCCCGCCCTTGTCGCTGGGCTTCCCGCACTCTGCCCTTTGTCTGCAGTTGAAGATGCTATCGAGGGGCTGAGGGCATGTGGCGGGCTGCTGTTTTCCTGGGTCTCCCCAGGTGTGCGAGGAGGAACCCGTGATTATTCCAATGTATTTTTCTCCCACTAACTGGCCTTCGGTGCAGGGACGTCTCCTTCCAGGACGTCTCCTGCAGGACAGAGAGAACGTGCCTTTCCTCTCTCCAGGACCCCGACGCACACCCGGAGGAGTTCCCCAATGGACGCCAGCAGGTGTCACAGGACCAACCTGAAGGAAGGGGTGGACCCAGGTTGGGAGTCCTCACCACGGGCGGGAGAATCCGGGGCGAGGCCCCCAACCAGCAGGGAGCGAGAGGGGACTTCAAAGGCATCACCCCAGGACGGAGAAGAGGGAACGTGAAGTGACGAAAGAGCAGGGAAAGTTAGCGGCCGCAGCATGCAGCAGTGTTAGGGGCAGGGGCAGAGGCACCCCGGGACCCCCAAACCCTGCACACCCTAAATCGGCTCTGCCATCTGCAAAACATACCCCTAGTGAGCCCTTCCGCAGAACGTCACCAACAGGGCTGGCGTGCGAGAGCGAAGCGCCGGGACAGAGGTAAAACAGTTTCCAAGGAAACAGCCCGCATCTCCGGCCCTGCTGGAATCCCCGCGGACGGGGGGCGCCCACAGGGCCGCCGAGGCCGGGGCTGTCCTTCTCAGGCCCCATGTGGCAGGGCCCCGGGAAAGGGACGGGGGGCAGGACTGGCTGAAGGAAAAGGAGCAAAATCCGAGCACCCCCAAGGGAAGGGCCCCACGGCCACCTCCCTGGCCTCTTGGATACGCTGGCCCGCCCCGCGGCCCAGGAGGCAGTGGGGGACACCAGCGCCCTCACAGGAGCCGCCCCACCCTGCCCCGAGCTCTGGAGCCCTGGGGGGCCCCTGGCCCGGCCCCGGCCTCTCCCCACCAGAGGCTGCTCCAGCTCAGGGGACCCTGCGCTGCGGCCCGGGGTGGTGCCGGGATGAGGCCGCCCCCCACCCCGCCCCGCTGCTGCAGGGGCGTCTCTGGCAGCTCGAGCTCTGGAGGGGGGACGGGGGATGGGGGGAGATAGGCGCCTCCCTCAGCGCTGCTCGGGGCGGCGGAGCCAGGCTGGGGGGTGCTCAGACCTATTGGGGGCCAGCCGCTGGGGGCCCCCGTGTCCTGCTGCTCCCCACAGCGGCTTCTCTGGCCAGCCCGGCCCGGGCTCCCTACCCACCGGCCACGCCAGGACCCCCTGCAGGCATTGGAGGGTTGGGGGGATGCAGCAGTTGCCCCCACTTTACCATGGAAGTGGTGCACTGGCCCACTCCAGGCCCGCACCCCAGCTCTGCTGTCTGGGGACGGGGGCTGCTCTGGGCATGGCTGAGGTCTCACCCGTCCCTGGGCTCTGCCCCTGGATGGCGGTGGCTCCGCATTCTCCGTCCAGTCGTGACACCCACAGATGTCCCCAAACATGGTCAGCCACCCCGGTCTAGAGGAAGGGGTGTCCCTCACCAGGTGGGGAGCCATGCACACGCATGAGCCAAGCACACGGGCGTGAACGTGTGTGAGAGCTGCCGGCCGGCCGCGGCTCTCCCGACTAGAAACACTCTAACCTCAGCGACCAGTCCCCGCGGGCCTGCGCTCCAGATGGTCTGCAACAGACCCAGGCGTCTTGCTCAGCGTTTAGAACGTAAGCACACTCCTTTCTGGAGCAGAAAGTAGAACTCAGATAGATGATTCAATGAATGATGGGGGCGCTCAGCCTCCAGGCACCGCCCTGGGGTGGCCAAGGCCAAGTGGCCGTGCTCCCCGGCTGCGCCCGACGACGCCAGGTCCCCAAGGACAAGTGGCCCGAAGACTTGACTTCTTAGCGGCGATGTGGGATTCAGCTTCTTCTGACCATCACTAGCTACTATTTGACGCACCTGCCCGAGGACCCAGCGACCCCACTCCTGGGACACACAAACACGGATCCGAAGGGAACCCGGGCCTGGATCGTCACTGCGGCACCATGAACGAGAGCCGAGTTATGGAAACTCCTCAAATGCCCCTGAACAGATGAACGGATCAAAATGTGGACTCTGCACACCAGGGACTACTACTCAGCCGTGAAGATAACGCGTGCCGCTCACAGCATCAGAGATGGAGCTGGCAGGGGTGGTGCTCAGCGAGAAACCTCAGAAGGAAAAACACAAACATCAGATGGTTTCACTGGCCGGCGCCACCCCGGACCCGGGGCAGCCAGGGAAAAGGAGAACTTGCAGGCACCCACGGTCTGGGGCACACAGCAGTGGGGGGGTTGTCAGGGGAGGGAAGGTCACAAGGGACTATGCTGACAGTGCTCGGGTGCTGGGTCGGGGGAGCATTAGGGGGACTCATCCGAGGGGAGAAATCAAATAACCTACAGAAATGAACAATGATGTCAGAAAATAAAAACAAATAACAACAAACACAGCAGAGGGGCTCGATGGCGTTGATAGCCGGCGATGGGGAACCCTAAGAAATTGACCACAAAGCAGAAAGAGAACAAAACAGCACAGAGAAGAATTTGAAATAAGAGTAAGCCAGGGTGTTGGCGGCGTCCCGGGCGGGATCTAAGAGCCGTCGCGTCCACGCTGCCTGCATCCTCAGCGCGGCGCAGGCCGGGCCAGCGAGGACAGCTGCGGCCGCCCGGGGTCTGGCCGCCCGGCGTCCACGGGGCGGGCGCGGGGAGCCAGGGGAGAGCTGCTCTGCCCGTTGCAGGAGGAGCCCAGACCCGCCTGACAGAGGCGACAGGGCGCCGGCCCGCTGGCTCTGAGCCTCCCGGATCCGGCCCCGGGAGTCCGGCCCGGGTCTCATGGGCGGCAGCGGCCAGAGAGGGAGGCGAAGGGGGGAGCAGGACGGGGTCACAGCCCCGGGACCCCCCTGTGACCGCCCCCCGCTTTGGGCCGCGCCTGCCGAGTCCTCGCTGCAAGGCGCCCCTCCAGGGGCTGCGGGGGGAGGACACCCCTGACCTGCCCTCGGGCTCCTGGGTTCTGGGGGACCGGCTGTCGGGGTCTCGCCGCCTCGCGCGTGTGTCCTGGAACGGACCTGCCCGAACACCGTGCCTGAGCCACGGGGGTCTCTGTCCCCCCCGCCCCGCACCCCCTCGTCAGTCTTTCCCATGCTACGGAGTGAGGACAGCCCCGCGCGCCAGCGCCCGCTCAAGAGGGCGGCCTCTGAGCAGGAGTGTCCAGCCGGCCCGGGGGGGCGCGGGAATGCTGGAGGGGAGACCCCGGCAGGCTGCAATCTGCACCCCCTCGTCCACCTGCAGGGAGGCTCCCCCCAGCCCACCCCACGCCGCTGTGGCCCACTGATTGCGGGCGGGAAAGGACCTCGAGGAAGAGCCGGATCACAAAGCCGGACCCCCGACCCCGAGCAAGCCGGAGCTGACCCCCCTGCCCGGGCGGCCGCCAGGAGGCGGGGCGCCCACGGGGGCTCCGGCATCCGTCTCGCCTGCCCGGGCTGGCGCCTCCGTCCCTTCCCGCTGCTGCCCCCACCCCGGCCTCAGCCGGCCCGGGAGCCGCAACGGTGTCGGTCCAAGGGGCGACCCGAAGTCCCGTCTTTCCCCAAAGGAGAGTGACCGGGGTGGCGACCGCACACCCAGCGCCCCGAGGATTAAACTCTTTCCAGTTTCTTGATGCGCGTCCGGGTTTGGGTGGAGGCTCGTCTGGCTCCTCCAGCCGGTTCTTCTCACGATTTTCCTGCCGCGCCCCAGGAGCGGGTCCACGGGTCACCCGCGCCCTCTCCCGGCCGAGGCGCGAGCAGCTTTTTTAAAAAATGAGATGAAAATTTAGATTCTTCCGATTAGAAGCGCTCACTGAGCGCGCCCTGAGACCCGCGGTGCCTGCCCCGGGACGGGCTTCTCCGCACTTGCCCGGTCGCTGCCGCCCAGGACGCGCGAACTTCAGCCGCGCCCCGCGAGGCGTCCCCGGGCAGGTGCGCCCGAAGCCAGACTGCGTCCTCCGCGCCCCCCGCCCGCCCAGGTTCTCGGGTGCGCTGGTTTTGAGCTGGTTTTGAGCCGCAGATCTCGGACACAGGATGACGGGACGAGGCCAAACTCAAAAGCAGTCTGTATGATCGGAAAAAAATAAACTTTTCATCCATGTGTAACAGTTTGGAAAGCACAGAAAAAGGGAAGTGAAAGTCACATACAAACACAGGGAAGCGCGGTTTGGGGTCTTGCTTTTATGCATTTTGGTCTTGCGTCCCGTGGACACGAAAGTTTTTGTGAAAACACGATTCGCAGCAGCTGCATCGATTCCCACGAGTGGCGCCGCGGCGCGCGGACGCGGGGACACCCAGCTGTGGTCAGCGGGGTCTCCACGTGGCCAGCCAGCGACCTCCATCTTCGTGGGCGACCCGGATTAATTTTACGAGCATCTCCTGGGAGTGGCTGCCGCACCGGCGCGGCTGGACGACACTGCCAGGCCGCTGCTTCCTGTCTGGGCCCATCAGCCGGAACGTCCAGACCAGCGGTGCTTAGAGGCGCGGCCTAAGGATCCCTTTCCCAAGGGAGTCTCAGCTGCAATGATAAAGACTGTCCTTCCCAAAGCTCCGTGGAATTCTTCTCTCCAGGTGTTTCCTACTTCTGCTCTTTGATTTCCTTTTTCCTTTCCCAAACCAAAAAATAATCAGATCTTATGATCGGTTATTGACACACTCCCCACAGGTGAAGACTGTGTAATAGACCCAGGTCAGCTGATTTTCCTTAGCGTGAGAGTGAGGGACGTGAGGATCTGATGCACGGTCTGGAGAGTGACACAGGCATGAAAATAATTACACAAAGAAGTGATGTAGCAACTAATGACACAATTACAGATACAGTAAAGACAGCCAATTCGCTATGTATCAGGCATTGATTTTTACAGATACACTGACTCATGCACTCAACCTCTGCTGTCCTCCAGTAAGTTTTATTCCTATTATTACTCTCTCCATTTTACAGGTGAAGTTCTCAGGCATAGAATAACTGGCCCAAGGTCCTCAGAGCGGGACCTGAGCCTCAGGGTTCCTGTCGAGTCCATGCACACAGCCACGGAAACAAGTCTCCCTCTATAACGCCGAGCAGGGAAGGACTGTAACTCTGGAGGGTCAAGAAGGGTTTTCAGAACATAATGCTTTCAAGTGATGTTAATTAAGCATCTACTGTATGTCAAGCAACATGCGAAAAGCTGGATATATAACCACAGAAGAGTGATGATCCTTGACTGCAGCCAGCTCACAGCCCAGCAGGGGACTCATACAGTGAACAAATAGACAGAAATACACGACGACGTAGTGTCACAAGCGTGACGAAGGCAAAGACCTGAGCATGAATATAAAAGTGACATGGTGATGTGGGGGTGGTCCGGGGGGGGCCTCTCTGAGGAAAGGATGTTGGAGTCTGCAGCTGCAGGATGAGGGTGAACCAGGCACAACAATGGAGGAAGAGCTGGCGGGCAGGTCTCCAGGTGAGAGCTGGGGTAGGAGGAACCGGAAGGGAGGGCGCCGTTGCCAGGGATACGAGGGAGAAGGTGGCACGTGCCAGTCACTGCGGGTCAGGCAAGGGGACAGGATTTATTCCAGGTGAGCGAGGGGTTGAAGCAGAGGTGGGAGGAAGCTAGAAGTTCTGATTCACTTTCGGGGTCGTTCTATTCTGTAGCGTATAGACTGAGGTGGAGAGTGGAAACTGAGAGGGCAGTTAGATGTCGTTCCCGGCAGGACATCGTGGAGGTCTGGACCAGCTGGAGGCTCTGGAAACGGAGGAAGGAGGGTTCCTGCCCCATCCTGCAGATGTGCGTCCGGAGCGAACAGCCATACCAGTGGGTGGCCCGGATGTTGGGGTGAGTTCTAAGACTCTGGCTTGGCAGGTCAGTGGATGTGAAGCTGTTTGAGACAGAGGTCTGTACAAATTTTGAAGGGATCACAGAGAACCTCTCAAAACTCAGGTCCCCAAAATGAGCGACCCCTGGAGTTCAAGCAGCTACTTTTCATCCATTTTTTCAGCATATTTCAAACACCCTCTGAAGCCACCCTCTGTTCTGTCTTTAAAACAATCATAGGGTTGGGCCTCTCCAGGTGGCAGAGTGGTTGAGCGCTGGACTGCGAAGCTGCCTGCAGCCTCTGCAGCGCGGGTTCAATCCCTGGCCGCCGGCAAGAGTCCCACATGGCGCGCAGACCTCTCCTGCCGCCCGCTGCTCCCCTCAGCAGTGTCCTTCGGTCCTTCTGCCTGCTCTGCTCCCCGCTCTGGCTCTGGTGAATTCTCTCACTCTCCTGCACTCTGACTGTACCCAGTGCTTGTATAAACAAACAAATAAATCTTAAAAAAAAAATCATAGGGTCCTCTCTGGCGGCCCAGGGGTTAAGTCTCAGCCACTGCAGCATGAGTTCATTCCTGGGATATTTAGGTGGCCCACAGGGCACAGCAGACCTCTCCTGTCTCCCCACTGCTCCCCTCAGCAATGGATCTCAGAGGATCCACCTTTTCTGCTCCCTACTCTGTCTCTGGTGAGTCCTCCCACCCCCCGCACCTCTGGTCTGTACCCCAACCCTTGTATGCATATATAAATAAATCTTTAAAAAGAAAAAACAACAATCATTGGGAGATACAAAAATAGAAGAAAAGAAAGCCAGGGCCTCCCTGGTGGCACAGGTGGTTGAGCACCACACTGTGAAGCTGTTTGCAGCCTCTGCTGCTGCAGTGCAGGTTTGATCCCAGCATGGCGACGAGAATCCTACATGGCGGGGCAGACGTCTCCTGTCTCGCCTACTACTCCCCTCAGCAGTGGATTTCATCAGTCTGCCTGTTCTGTTCCCCACTCTGTCTCTGGTGAATCCTCTCACCCTCCCCCACATCTGGCCTGTACCCCGGTTCTTGTATAAATGGATAATAAATCTTAAAAAAAGAAAAGAAAAGAAAAGAAAGCCAGAATAGGAGATCACAAGTAACAGCAGACATAACAAAAACAATATGAGAGACTGCTCCCAGTGCCCGAGCAGAAAGACAAGGTTTAGACATAAAGAAGCAGGCACACAATATAAGCC
This sequence comes from Talpa europaea, assembly GCF_964194135.1. Taxonomy (NCBI): domain Eukaryota; kingdom Metazoa; phylum Chordata; class Mammalia; order Eulipotyphla; family Talpidae; genus Talpa; species Talpa europaea. The sequence continues at coordinate 296,278 of NC_140070.1, read as the reverse complement.
ACAAATACGTACTTTTATGTTACAAATAGATTTCATAGGACGACTAAAAGAGCCACACAAATACGCACGCAGGACTGGACACACTAGAACTGGCCTGGGAATGGCCAGAGCCTGAGAGACACCTACTCGAGGTGCTCCTGTCCCCGCACGAAGGCAGCGGGCAGCAAATTCCCGAGCAGCTGCTGGAACTGATAGTGACCACAGATCCCCTTTGACAAGTTACAAAGCTACAAAGTGGACCCAAAACGCTGATATAATATGGCATTCCCAAATATAATATGGCACATAATCCAACCGCCAGTGGAAATATTGAAAGCTCCAAGGGATTTATTAAAGAAAAGTTAAAATGGTCCAGTAACCAAAATTTGGATACAGCATGAAACACCGCCACCATCCATGAACTCCATTCAACACCGAGAGCTCACCGGCCTGCCCCAGTTCTTGCACGCATAAATGAGTGTCTTTTAAAAAAGAAATGACAGCCACGCATCACATTTGCAAAAAGGACGCATCCTTCATCGGTGCAATGGTAAGTTTCATGGGTGTGGGCCTGTTCTTCCAAAGACCTGGGAATCGAATAATTTAGGAATTTAGCACCACTACCTGGCTCTAATTAAAGTATGCTCAAGGCCTCTCATAGCAGCAAACTTCGATGAGTTTAGCTTTAAGGAAGAAATTAAAGTCAGAACCATTACCTACGGGCTTGAAAACACAAATTGCATAATATGGATGATGTGCATAAACTTTGAAACAATGGCTTAAACAGTAATAGGATGGCCCTGCAGTTGTGATGCTTGCGCCAAAGAAGAAAATCTCTATGCTGGGGGAAGGTAATAGCCCATGTTTATGGAACTAGTGTGTGAACAATTTTAACTGGAACCTATCGCTGAATAATTTACTATAGAGTTGATATGTAGATAAATGAAGGAATGAATAAGTTTGGCCAAACTTTTAAACATCTCCCCTTCCTTTCCAAAAGCAGAGATGCCACACTCAAGAGAATCCTTTTGATTGTAATGATTTGAGAGAAAATTTCACTGAAATCTTAACAATGACTCAGTATGTGACACCTGACATGGGAAAGACACCCTGTTTTTTCAACCAGGACTTCAGAAGAGCCATCAGTTTACTGGTCATTCTTCAATCAAGATGTGCAGGGTCACAACAGAAGTAAATCATATGAACGCCACCAACGTGGGAATGCATTTTTTCAAAGCTCTTAAACAATACAATAATATCGAAACTGGACAGAAACCATTGAATACCACCTATGTAGAAAAGCCCTTGGTAAAAGTTCTCACCTTAGACGACACGAGATGATTCACACTGGAGTGAAACCACATGGATGTCACCTGCGTGGGAAGGCCTTCACCCCCTGTTCTGACTTAGACAACATGAGAGAACTCACACTGGAGAGAAATCCTATGGATGTCATCTATGTGGGAAAGCCTTCAGTAAAAGTTATAACCTTAGGTGACATGAAATTATTCACACTAGAGAGAAACCAAATGAATGTCATCTATGTGGGAAAACCTTCATTCACTGTTCTGACCTTAGCATGAGAGAAGTCACTTTAGAGAGACGCCATATGGATGCCATCTATGTGGAAAGACGTTCAGTAAAACCTCGTACCTTAGACAACACAAGCAAACTCACACTGCAGAGAAACCCTATGAATGCCACCTGTGTGGGAAAGCCTTCACTCTCTCCTCTGTCCTCAGAAGACACGAGAGAACTCACAGTGGTGAGAAGCCATATGAATGCAAAGTATGTGATGAAGCCTTCCATAGAAGGTATAACTTTAGACTGCATACAAGAATTCACACTGGGGAGAAACCCTGCGAATGTTATCTCTGTGGGAAAGCCTTCAGTAAATATTTTAACCTCAGACAACATGGGAGAACACGCACCATAAAGGTGGTAAATATGGAGGTCTCCATCCATTCCGTCAAACACTATTCTTGACTCACCCATTGAAGAAACGCTATGCTTTTAATCAATGTAGGAAGTTATTGACTCAGCCTAAGTTAACTCAGGGGAGAATCCATACGTCACTTATAGATCAAAACCTTTAGACACTGACCTGGGAGAACTCGCACTATAAACAAGACGAATGTGGAAAAATGCGCATCCACAGCTTTGTTAAACAGAAGTTATATTACGAGTTGTATGTAATTGACATACAATTCCTTTCATTATGAATGAAACTGCACAGGTAAGGAATTCTAGGTCTGTGGTCTCTGGACATGTCCTCTCAACTTGGCAAGCCTCGTGCCAAGCTTCTGGGTCCCTGGAAGAGGGACCAGTGTCTGTGGTCCCTCTTAAAACAAGAAATAGGTGTGAAAGTGTTTTAAGAGGGCGGAGCCTCTTAATACAAGATAATCTGAAGATGTTGTTCTATGAAAAAACATTGTTACTTTATTGATAAAGCAACATGTTTAAAAGTGTCTGAGGCACTCTCAGTGTCATAAATGAAGGCGTCTCTTCAATGACTAGTTATTCCTCAGCCCTGATGATCTCACACATGCTGTGAGGAAAACAGTTCTGAGGAAAAAGCATATCAATCTTTAGATGGTTTCCATGTTAGAAGTTTCAGATTGGAAAAAAAAAAACTAAAAAGAACCAATGAGTGAATGATTGTGCAGAAATACTCAGAATTTTGGCCAAAGTGCTGACATGTCAGGTGGAGTATATCATTGTGACAATGTGAGAATACGGAAGGCGAAACTTTGGAATAATAAATGTGATTGAACTGAATAATACTGGGGAGAGGCCAGCATTAATTGCTGGTGAGGAATCTAATATATTGGCTAAGTTCCAATTTTATTACATGCTCGAAACGTGTATTTAGCTCAATTAGAACATTTGAATGTGAACTACAGTTTGGGGCGCCAAGCCACGTCTTAACTGTCATTCTAGTGTTATTTGTGTACATCGTAAGTTTATTTGCCTATTGATTCTCTTATTTTGAAATGCCATTTATTAGTGCCATCAAAATTTAAAGTAGGCGGGGCCTCCCCGGAGGCGCAGCAGTTGGGCGCTGGGCTGGAAAGCTGCCCGCGGCCTCTGCAGCGCCGGTTCCATCCCGAGGGCAGAGGGGGCGGCCAGGGGGGCTGCACGCGCAGGGCGCGGCTGGACGCGAGGACAGTGCCGGGGGGCGCCCCCCTCCCCTCCCCTCCCCGGCGGCGCTGGACACGCTCCCTGAAGCTGGCTGCGGGGAGGGCAGCGCGGGAACCCCGGGATGTTACTCGCTCCTCTGTCAGCAACGCCGACGGCACTTGGCGGAGACCCGATCTCACAGTCAGAGCGAGGGGTGACAGCGGGGGGATCCGGACGGGAGCGGGGAGGCTGGGGGGACCTGAGTGGACAGCACGCAGCGGGCAGGCCAGGAACCCGCAAATCCCAGTGGTGCCAGCGTCTCTCCGGGACTGGAGAACCAGAGCTCACGTGGTGTGGGCCGGGGATGCCTGTCGGGGGGCAGGTGAGGGGCCCCGGGACCCCCAGCGTGCCTGCGCTCCACGGGCTCTGCACTCGGTGGAGACGAACAGGCTCTAGTGCGAAAGAGCGTCAGTGGGACAGACCCTGGACACACCCAGCACCGCGAGGAAGGACAGAAGACAGGGAAAGGCTCCCCGCGAGGACTGAAGGTCACCCTGTGGGCCAGTGTCCAGCCAACAGGCCAGCCAAGGCAGCCCAGGCCCCAAGCCTGCCCCGCAGAAGGCACCGCCCGCCGGACCAGGGCAGCGGGAGGGGCAGGCCCAGCTGGGAGGAAAAGGGCAAAACCAACATCCGAGCGAGGGAAAGGCTGCGTCGCCCCCACGGCACCGCCGTCCGTGCCCTCGAGGGCCTCCTCCCCACCCGAGCCCCTGGTGCCCGCGCCAGGCCGAGCGGCCCGCGGGCTGCTGCACCTGGGTTGCTGCACAGCGCCCCCAGGCCCCTCCTGATCCCCCACCCCCCAGTCTCCCCCAGCTCCCGTCTCCCCCAGCGCCCGTCCCTTGGGCTCCGGGAACCGGGACCACCCCTTTCCCCGGGGCTAGACTCTGACTTGGATATTGCACTTTGAAACAAACTCCTCAAGCCTTGAACCAACCAGCCCCGCCATTCTGCTGCTCGGTCCTGTCTCCCGAGGAAGGTGCTCCATGTTGTTTCTCACAGGACGCGAGCCAATGTCCGTCGCCCGCTTCCCCGCAGCCTGCGTGAGCCCTGGGTCGCCCTGCATGTTTCTGCGGAAGCTCCAGGGTCCGGCCGGTAGGCTGCTCTGTGCGAGGGGCGCAGCCACCCTGGCCAGGACAGCCAAGCGGGGAGAACACACGAGAGTCGCACCCCCAGGGCACCCACTCGGTGCTCATTCCGCTCCCAGGTTGCTGCTGAGGGGCTCCTGAGGCTTGGGGGGCAGCGCTGGAAGCAATGGCGCATCCATGAGAAGTAAGTGGGAACCCTGGGGCCACCACAGCCGAGGCCAGTGCGCAGACCTGGGGACACAAGGGCTCCCCACCTCCCCTGGGCACCAGCCAGGGCTGGCCAGGGCTTCTCCCGGGAGACAAGGCTGACGTGCCCGCGCAAACCTGCTGCTTTCCCCTGTGGAAGAACAAAGGAAAGTTTGGCTCCACTTTCCCTGGCGCTCCCCCAGGGAGGCAAGCAAAACGGGAAGGGATTGGCAGGACCCGAGGCCCTGAGGGTCAGGCTAGGGGTTCTCCGGCCTTTCTTTTTCCTGCGTAACCCTGACTTGCTTCACTTCGTGCCTTCTGTGAGCACAGCTTGTCAGAATTCTATGGCCAGTGTTACTCTAGTTTTTTGTGTCGACGTTTTCAGACACTTTTCCTCTATTTTTGCCCCATTACGTGCAGGGCCGCGGGCAGTGTGCAGCTGGGACATCCCCGCACACTGGGCAGGGATTTCGTCGGGCGCCTCCGAAGGACAGACTGTCCCGGGGCACAGGGGCCCTGCACATTTTCACGTTCTCAAATCACCTTGAAAGTTCCGGGTCGTGTTGGCTGACCACAGTCACCACTGCCGAGCGACATGCTGCAAACAGGAGAAGACCTGACGGTGCTCACCACAACAGCAAGGCTGTCTCTTTGGGTACCTGCGGATACGGGCCAGCACAGCGTGCACCTCTGCCCGCGGGCCGCGGCCACCCGCCCCGCCTGCCCATGCTGCGTGTCCAGCAGGAGCCCGCACCCCACTGACACGCCCGCCCCGGAGTGCGCGAGGCTTGTGGTCACTTGATTTTAAAAATTATAATTAAAAATTAAGAGTCGTAGTGATGATGGAATTCTACGTTCCAGTCTGACGGAAAGAACGGTCAGTGGATACTGGGACTCGACCTCCAGGCCAGGTGGCTTCTCGGATTCCAGCGCCGGTGCTGTGGGCCTCAGTGCTGGATCTGACTCGGGGTGTGGTGGCTCCGCGTCTCCCGCCTGAGGAACCCGACACAGGACACGCGCGGCGTCTTCTCACCCGGCTGGGCCCTGCGGCCTCGCGGGTCAGCCGCCTGGAGGCAACTAAGCGCCACCACTTCCCATCAAGACACCGAAACAGCTTATTCCCTGTCTTGGCCAGAGAGTGGACACTGCTGGACCCTGCAGGCCTGAGCGCTCTGGCACCCAGCCCCGCTTGGAGCTGAGTTTGCCCACGAGCCCCGGCTCCAGTAAGGCAGCAGGAGGCTGCACCCCCCCCCCGGCCCGCTGCACCCCACTCTGGCCGGCCGCACCCCGCCCGGCCGCAGGCACTGGAAAGCCAGCCCCGGCCTCACGGAGCGGCGCCCGATGCGTGTCCAGCTCGCCAGCAGGGAAACGCGCGGGCCTTCCCCGCAAGGGGCCGCGGCTCCGAGTCCCGCCCACGCGGCGCGGAGACGCCCACCCTGAGGCCCCGCGAGCCGCCCCTGCCCCAAAGCCGGGGCTGCTGCCCCGGGGCGCTCGGGGCGGGCGCGGCTCGGGCCCCGCCCACCTCCCGCCACGCCCACCTCCCGCCACGCCCACCTCCCGCCACGCCCACCTCCCGCCACGCCCACCTCCCGCCACGCCCACCTGGCGCTGCCCAACCCTCACGCCCGCAAAGCCCCGCCCACGGCGCCGCGCCCCCAGGGAGGCCCCGCCCCGCCCCGGAAGACCCGCCCCGCCCCGGAAGAAGGCCCCGCCCCGCCCCCCACCCCACCCCCCACACACGCGGGATTCCGGCCGACCAGGGAGCGACCTCCGGAGCGGAGAGTGAGCTCGGGCCCCGCGCCCCCGCCGGCCTGTCCTGCACTGCCGGCCCCCCCCGCGGGCCCCCCTCCTCTCCGCGGGCCCCCCCTCCTCTCCGCGGGCCCCCCCCTCCGCGGGCCCCCCCTCCGCGGGCCCCCCCTCCTCTCCGCGGGCCCCCCCCTCGGCGGGCCCCCCCTCCTCTCCGCGGGCCCCCCTCCTCTCCGCGGGCCCCCCTCCTCTCCGCGGGCCCCCCCCTCCGCGGGCCCCCCCTCCTCTCCGCGGGCCCCCCTCCTCTCCGCGGGCCCCCCCTCCTGTCCGCGGGCCCCCCTCCTCTCCGCGGGCCCCCCTCCTCTCCGCGGGCCCCCCCTCCTGTCCGCGGGCCCCCCTCCTCTCCGCGGGCCCCCCTCCTCTCCGCGGGCCCCCCCCTCCGCGGGCCCCCCCTCCGCGGGCCCCCCTCCTCTCCGCGGGCCCCCCCCTCCGCGGGCCCCCCCTCCTCTCCGCGGGCCCCCCTCCTCTCCGCGGGCCCCCCTCCGCGGGCCCCCCCTCCTCTCCGCGGGCCCCCCTCCTCTCCGCGGGCCCCCCTCCTCTCCGCGGCACCCCCGCCCCTCCGCGGCCCCCCCGCCTCTCCGCGGGCCCCCCTCCTCTCCGCGGGCCCCCCTCCGCGGGCCCCCCCTCCTCTCCGCGGGCCCCCCCCTCCGCGGGCCCCCCTCCTCTCCGCGGGCCCCCCCCTCCGCGGGCCCCCCCTCCTCTCCGCGGGCCCCCCCCTCCGCGGGCCCCCCCCCTCTCCGCGGGCCCCCCTCCTCTCCGCGGGCCCCCCCTCCGCGGGCCCCCCTCCGCGGGCCCCCCCTCCTCTCTGCGGCCCCCCCTCCTCTCCGCGGGCCTCCCTCCGCGAGCCCCCCCTCCTCCCCGCGGCCCCCCCTCCTCTCCGCGGCCCCCCCGCCCCTCCGCGGGCCCCCCCTCTCCGCAGGCCCCCCTCCTCTCCGCGGCCCCCCCCGCCCTCCTCTCCGCGGGCCCCCCTCCCCTCCGCAGGCCCCCCTCCTCTCCGCGGCCCCCCCCGCCCTCCTCTCCGCGGGCCCCCCTCCCCTCCGCAGGCCCCCCTCCTCTCCGCGGCCCCCCCCGCCCTCCTCTCCGCGGGCCCCCCTCCCCTCCGCAGGCCCCCCTCCTCTCCGCGGCCCCCCCCGCCCTCCTCTCCGCGGGCCCCCCTCCCCTCCGCAGGCCCCCCTCCTCTCCGCGGCCCCCCCCGCCCTCCTCTCCGCGGCCCCCCCTCCCCTCCGCAGGCCCCCCTCCTCTCCGCGGCCCCCCCCGCCCTCCTCTCCGCGGCCCCCCCCTCCCCTCCGCAGGCCCCCCCTCCCCTCCGCAGGCCCCCCTCCTCTCCGCGGGCCCCCCTCCTCTCCGTGGCCCCCCCTGCCTCTCCGCGGGCCCCCCTCCCCTCCGCGGGCCCCCCTCCCCTCCGCGGGCCCCCCTCCTCTCCGCGGCCCCCCCCCCTCCGCAGGCCCCCCCTCCCCTCCGCAGGCCCCCCTCCTCTCCGCGGGCCCCCCTCCTCTCCGTGGCCCCCCCTGCCTCTCCGCGGGCCCCCCTCCCCTCCGCGGGCCCCCCTCCTCTCCGCGGCCCCCCCCCCCCGCCGTGCGGGCGGCCTGGCTCCGGGCGGAGGCGCGAGCGGCCTCCCCGGCGGGCGGGCGCGGGAATCCAGCGGCCTGAGGGCGGCGCGGGCCGCGGGCGGGGACTGGTCAGCCGGGACTGGGCGAGAGAGCGGCGGTCAGGGCCGGCACGGAGACGGGGACGGGCTGTGCGCCGCGGGGAGCAGGTCTGAGCCCCCCCCCGCGCCCTCCGGAGGCAGGTCTGAGCCCCCCGCGCCCTCCCGCCGCTCCGCCCGGGGTCCCACCCGCAGCTGCCCCTTCTCTGCTCAGGACGCTCCTCTTTCCCGCGCCAACCTGCCCCGCGCGTGGCCGTGGCGGCCGGTGGCCGGTCGGCGCTGCCCGGGCCTGGGCGCGCATCCCGGAGAGCCGGCCCGCCCGGCCCGGGAACCTGAGGCTCCGTGTCAAGATCCTGCCCGGCGCCTGAGCCCAGCCGGCCGCGCCCGCCCCCAGCTCCCGGCCGGAGCCCTCGGGCGCCCCGAATTCGGCTCCTGATGAGCGGCTGAAGGGTGCCCCTGAACGCTGCTCCCCCTTTCTCCTGGCCTGCGCTCTCCTGCTCTCCTCTTCACTGCTGTGCAGAATGACTGCGCGCCCGCCCTGCCCAGGCTGCCGCGGCCCCCCGGGCGCGGGCGGGACCCTCGGCCCTGCACTGCCAGCCCCACCCCTGGGCGCCGAGCCTCGCGGAGCCGGCGGGCTCTGGTGCTCGGCGCAGGGCGCGGGGGTCCCTGTCAGTGGGGAAGCGATGGAGGCGCCGGCAGCCTCGCAGGGGCGGGGAGGACCCGGCGACAGAACCTGTCTCAGAAAACCTCGCGGGAGCCGGGCCGCTGCCGGGGAGCCGCGGGGCCTGCTGGCCGGTGCCGGGGCTGCTGGGCTGACACCGCAGCGGCCGGCTCCGCTGACGGTGAGAAGCAGGTGCTGGACTCCAAAGGCTTAGAAAAAAATTAAAGGAATGTGAGACACCTGAGTCGTGGGTTCAGCTGGATGCGCGGAAAGAGCAGCAGCTTGAGCTGCTGCGTTAAGTAAAATGCGTCGTAAACATCGCTCAGCTTTTCCTTTACTGTAGCTCGCAGAAAAGTTTTAGCTTTAGTTGTTGCACATCTCACGTCCCTAGTGGACAGTGCTGCTCTCAGTGTCCAGCCTGCAGCCCGGACACCGGGGCAGAGAACTCTGGGGTGGGCCCAGCTCTGCTCTTGGGGGCCAGAGGGAGCAACATTCCGGCTTCTGCCACTAGATGCCAGCGGTGGCCCCCAGGTGACCACACGGTCCCAGGACAAGTCTGCTGGAGCGAGGGGACGGGCCCCTGGTCGGCCTGACGCAGCTGCTCCCCTACGCCGGCCGCAGGCAGACCTGGGCGTCTTGTCTGGGGCGCGGGAGCCGGAGCTCGCCAGAGACGATTCCTGAGCCGCCGGCCCCCCAGGCCCAGGATGGGAGGAGGAAGAACACCCCAGACCTAGAGACTGAGAAAGAAATTTGGGGAGAAAGGGGTGCGGGTAGGGGAGCCCTCCCTCTGCTCCTTGGGCCCAGCCTGGTGCCTGCACCCCAAGCCCCCTTTGAACAACGTAGCCCGAGCCAGCGGCGCCCTCAGGAAGGACTGGAGGGCTTGAAAGTCAACTCCAGGCCTGGGAACGCCAAGCCCCCGCGCACAGCCGGCCGCGCCCCTGGCCCAGCAGCTGACTCTCATGCACACCTGGGCGGCCCCATGGAGCCTTTCAAGGCCGTGGGGTGACCCGGGCTTCTCGGCTGGTGAAGGCGGCAGGTGCAGGGCGGGCGGCTGCGCTGCTCTTGTCCCCACGGCAGATCCCGCCTTCGAGTGACATGACGAGGAACTGAGTCTGGAAACGCTGCTCCGGGCCGGGCGCGGGCTCCGCGGACCACACAGCCCGACAGGCGCCCTCGCCGGCCAGGAGCGGCGCTGCCCGCGGGCGCCCGGGGGCCACGGCCCAGCGACCGCCGGGTCGGGCGGGTCCACTGCTCGGAGGGCGACGGGCTTCGCTCGGGCTGGTGCGGGGCGGCACCGCCGGCCGCGCAGACATCCCGGGGCGCTCAGGCGCCGGGTCGGGGGTGCCCGTCGGAGGCGCCCCCCCCCCCCCCCGGGCAGAGCGTCCAGACGGAGCCGAGCCCGCCCCGACTCCCGCGGGCTCTCGAGCCGCCCTCAGCCCCCCTCCCGGCCGGGAACCCCGCGGGGCACTGACGGCCGCGGGTTTCGCAACCACCGCCGCGCCCGGAGCTGGAGGGCGGCTGGGCGGAGCTTTGGGGTCCCTCGGCGGCGGCCCCCGCGCTCCCAGGGCCACAGCGCGGGGGACGCGGCCCGTCCAGCCCCCGACGGCGCCCTCGGGCGCTTCCCAGCGAGGCCGGGGGCGCGGGCAGCGTCGGGGGGGCGGGCGGGCGGGGGGTCCGACCGCGGCAGGGCCGGGGCGCGGGGTCCCCGCCAGCGCGGGGGGCCGAGGAGGCGCCGCCGCACGTCGGGGAGGAGGGACGCGCCCCGCCCGCAGTCGCCGCGGGCAGCTCCCGGGTTCCCCGGGTCCCGGGGGCCGGCGGGGGCACCTCGGCGCGACCCGGGCCGCAGGGGGCGCGGACGGGGGCCCGACACGCGCGCCCCGCGGCCGAGCCGCCCGCGTCCCCCGGCCGGGCGCCCCGAGGGCGCAGAGTCGCGCCCCGCCCGGGAATGCGCGGCCGCGAGCGGCGGCCGAAGGGGCGGCCGGGCCCAGAGCGGCGGCCGGAGGGGGGGCGGGGGGCACCGAGTCCGCGGCGCTGGCCCCCCCGCCGCCCCGCCCCCCCTCCGCCCCGCCCCCCCTCCGCCCCGGCCCCCCCGCCCCGCAGGCCGCGCCCGGAAGCCCCGGCGCGCGGGGAGGCGGCGCCACGCTCGGGAGCGCGCGGGCGGCGGGGCTGCGCATGCGCGGCGCTCCCGCGGGCGGCGCGGCCAATCGGCGCGCGGGGGGCGGGGCGGGCCCGGCGCGGGCGCTTCCGGCAACAGCCGCGCCGGCGTCGCTGGCCGGGGGTGCGGCCGGGCGGGGGGCGCCGCTCCAGGCCGGGGGCGCGCGGCGGGAGCGGCCCGCGGGGCCCGGCCCGACCCGCCTGCCCGCGCGGCCGCCCGGGGTCCCCGAATCGGCGCCGTCACCGTAAGTCGCCCCGCCCCGGGCCCCGGCGCCCCCGGCCCGCCCGCCCCCCCCCCGGCGCCCCGAAACCCCGGCCGCCCGCCCGCCGGTCGCGGGTCCGCCCGCCCCGGGCCGCGGCCTCCGCCCGCCGAGAGCGCCCCGAGCCCGGCCCGCCCCCGCCGCGAGACCCGGGCCCGGAGCCCGCGCCGCCCGCCGCCGCCGCCCGCCCTGCGCGTGGAGCTGCGCGTGGAGCTCGCGGGGCGCGCCTCGGCCTGGGGGGCCGCCCGCCCCCGCCCGCCCCCGCCCCCGCCCCCGCCCCCGCCCGCCCCCGCCGCGGCTCCGAGGGCGGCGCCTCCCTTCGCGGCCGCCCCGCTGCGAGCTCGGCCCGGGCGGCGGCGGCGCCCCGCGGGGGGCGCGGGCTCGGGCGACGACACCCCGCGGGCTCGGGCGGCTCCGGGGTCCTCGGCCGTCGCCGCCGCGCACCGGGCCGGGCTCGGGCCGGGCTCGGGGCCCGCGAGGGACGCGCCTCCCCCGGCCCGGGCGGCGGCCCCGGCGGCGGCGGGTGGGGCTCGGCCTGCGGGGGGCGGGGCCGGCCCGAACGGGGTGACGCCCGGGGGACCCGGCCTCGGCGGCCCGGTGCGCGGCCGCTGTGCTGGTCAACGCCGAGCCGGCGCGCAGGACCAACACCTCGGTCTGCCCGGACCTTCCCGCCCGCAGCTTCCTCGCCCGCGGGCGCCGCCGGGTTCCCGCCCCCGCGCCGCGGGCCGCCGCGCGCCAGGTTGAGGGGTTCGCGGTAGCTCGCGCCCAGGTGCCCTTTGACGCCGGCTGACCCGAGGCGGGCGAGCTCGCGGAACAGGCGATTGCACTGAGCGCCGCCCTTTGACAAGCTGCTCCTGCACAGCCGGTGCCCCCGGGGCTTATTTCGGGGGGGGGGGGCAGAACAGACGAGGAAACTCCCTTTAAAAATTCCGAGTTTGGCGATGTCTTCTGACTTGCTAAGTCACACACCTCGATCAGGAGCGGTTTTTGGAGAGCCGGTCTTCCCAGGGGGACGCGCCTTTTTTTGAATTTTTGTTGTTGTTGTTGTTGCTGTTGCCTTTGTCGTCGTCTCTCTGGACCCGCTCGGGAGCGAGCTTGTGGTTGGTGAGCACATGCACTGCCGCGGTTCGCAAACAAGACTTCTGTGCTCTAAGGAGCATAACATGACAAACCTGTGGCTGCCCCATCTGCAGAGAAGCAAACTACATCAATTTCTCAGTGTCGTCAAGTCAAAATGAATTATCTGTAGAATTTTGATAATTGTAAAAGAATTGATTATCTTACTGAAAGCACGCAGTTCAGGCTCAACTTTACAGCAGAAACTGCAAATGTTATTTTTTAATCTTTTTTTTTAATTTATTTATACAATAGCTGGGGTACAGGCCAGAGGCGTGGGAGGGCGAGAGGATCCCCCAGAGCACCGAAGGACACTGCTGAGGGGAGCAGCGGGCGGCAGGAGAGGTCTGCGCTCCATGTGGGACCCTCCTCCGGTGGCCGGGGAGCAGCCGGGGATCGAACCGGCGCCGCAGAGGCCGCGGGCAGCCTCGCAACCCAGCGCTCAACCGCTGCGCCACCGGGGAGGCCCTCTTTCATCTATTTTGCTGTGGTTTTTTGTTTTCTCCTTTCTCAACTAAATGGCGCCTTGGGTTGGACACAGCGTAATCACTCCTTCGGTCTGCGCTGGTTTTCTCACAAGTACCCCGTACTTGGTGTGCAAGCAGGTGGTGGCCACGCGGATCTTTTCAAACACAGAATCCCGAAGGCATAGTTTCACCATGACATCGGGAAATTCTTAGGCAGGGCCCAGATGTGGTCCTAACAGATGTGCTTGGGGCTTTTTTTCTGTATGTTTTATGAGGCTAAATCTATCACTTCAGCTTCGCCGGCTCCATCGCGGTACCAGCCTTCTTCAAGCGTGTTCTCTGGCTTGTCCCTGTGAAGGTCTCGAGACGCCCTGCAGGGTGAGGCTGATCCAATAGTGCTGAGATTTAAGGAATGATTTTTTTTGTTGTTCAAATTCTTTACTGAAGTGACACGGGGTTACAGGGTCGTTAGCACTTTGGGGAGTAAAGGAAACCCCCCTTTGGCTCCATCCCCACCGCAGGGCTCACCCGGAGTCCATGGGGCTCACCTGGAGTCCACGGGCCTCCCCACTTTGCTGTTGGCGGCCCCAGTCTCAGATCTGCGCAGCCGCCACGGTGAGTTGTGTCTGGGTCTGGCTCTTGCTCTGCTTTCTGTACCGCCCACAAGTGTGGGACGCCTGCTGGCATTTTTCTTTCTCCTGCATCTTCTGCTCCGCGGCTGTGTGCACTCCAGCCATGTGGCCAGAAGTGGCGCGACCTCCTTGATGGCCCAGTGGGGGCCACTGGGGTGTGTGGCCCAGCCCAACCGAGGGTGAGCGTGGGGTGCAGCAGCTAAGGGCGCATCTCTCCCCAAGCAGGAGTTTACTGTGCCGGGAGTCGTCCAGGCAGTGTTTGGGCTTCTTGGGAGGGCCCCCTGGGGCTTCCTGCGCCCATTGCCAACTGCGACCTGGGGCTGACCAGGCAGGGTGGCCGCTCACCTCCCGCGGCCACCCCAGGAGGTGTTTTTCTCCTCTGAGCCAGGGGGTATCTGCTCTCGAGCCTGGGTTTGCTGTCATGGGTACGGTGTGGGGATTGGGAAGCGAGTCTGCTGCGCCCCCCCCCCCCAACTCTGTGCCCCTCTCTTCAGTCCCTCAGCTTCTCCATGGCCTCCCCTCGGGCATTTTCTTTTTTCTTTAAGATTTATTTATTTATTTGTTTATTTATACAAGCACTGGGTACAGTCAGAGGCGCGGGAGGGTGAGAGAACTCACCAGAGCCAGAGCGGGGAGCAGAGCAGGCAGAAGGACCGAAGGACACTGCTGAGGGGAGCAGCGGGCGGCAGGAGAGGTCTGCGCGCCATGCGGGACCCTCCTCCGGGGGCCGGGGAGCAGCCGGGGATCGAACCGGCGCCGCAGAGGCTGCGGGCAGCTTCGCAACCCAGCGCTCAACCGCTGCGCCACCGGGGAGGCCCTGGGCATTTCCTTCTTAAAGCCCATCCTTCTTTCACCTTCCCCCCGGGCCACCCCCGGCTGTCCTTTCCGGCTCTCTGGCCCGTCCTCATCTGTCCCAGGACGTCGGGTCCTGGCGTCCCTGCTGCCCTGCTCCGCCTGCGCTGCTGGTTTTTCAAAACTTGTTACCAAGTCCAGGTCCCTCGCGCCCCATGGCCTCCCCCCGTCTGGGCCGGAGCCTGTCTTGCTCCGCAGCGAGGCCTGCTCTGCCTCCCTGACCGCCCCGTGCGCCCCCAGCCCCTGTCCTGCCGGGACAGCCGCACCTCCCTGTCTGCAGGGCTGGCTGTGGCGCGGGCGGGTGGGGACCCGTGGCCGGGCAGGCTGAAGCCAGACTCTGCGTGGGCTGCAGCGCCGGGCTCGCGAGGGGTCGCCGGCCGCGGCCTGAGGGATAAGGGGCGTGGTGGGGTCAGAATGCAGGACAGAGTTTTACGGGCACTGCACCTAAGGGGACGTGGTGACCACACCTGGTGGCCACACATCCACATTTGCGTCAGCCGAGCAGCAGACGTCCCTGCAGGCAGAGGGGCCTGAGTCCGCCAGAGCCAGTCCCGTAGTCAGGCCCATGGGCCTGGGCGCCCGGCCGGCCACACTCCGCATGGTCTAGGATGCGCTGCTGGGGTCTGCAGATAGCACGTCGCCCGCAGCTGCCCATGAGTGGCCAGCCAGCAGCCAGCTCGTGGGCACCCACACCCGGTGTCCACCTGTGAACGGACCACTGCTCTCGCTGCCCTCCCCAGGACACCCCCGGCCCTGTCCTGGGGCGGTGATGGTGGTCAGTGAGCACAGTAGACACTCACCACCCGTCGCTGACTCCATGTGGATGCCCAGTGTGGGGTCGCCGGGCGTGCGATGTCCCATTTCTCACTTCTCCAGGCCCTTCAGGCCACTTCCTGAGACGAGTGTTCGCGTCCTGCCGGCTCATGCAGGCTCCTCTCAGGTCCTCACCAGCCATGGGCCCGAGGCCCTCGCCGTGGGTGCCTCCCAAGTGTGCAGTGACGCCCACTGCGGCTCTGGCCACGTCCCTCTGGTCCAGGGCCCAGCTCTCGTGGCCCGGTGGCTCCGCACGTCTGGCAGAAACGTCTGCTGAGAGCTGCCACCTCTCCCCAGGGGCGACCCCGGCTCGGGGTTACCGGTGGATGGTTTGCTGGGAGCAGCTTCCCCACGTGGTGGGTCTCAATCTGCAGCTGCTTCCTGGGCCCTGCAGAGGAGCCCTCGAGGCGCCACCAAGCAGCCACCAAAATAACAAATACGGGAAATTGTCAGGCTACAAAATTAACACACAGAGGTCTGTTGTGTTTTTATATACGAATGAGAAGAAAAAGAAAACAATTCCATTTACAATCACGTCACGGAGAGTTAAGCTAACCAAGAAGGCAAAAGGCTTACACAGGGAAAACCGTGAGACGCGATTGAGGCGCAGCACAAGACAGACAGGACGGAAAGAGAGGCCGTGTCCATGGTGAGGAGAAATACAGTCAGGGTGACCGTTCCCAAAGAAATGCATGCCGCCCATGTCACGCCCGCTAGAGTGCCGTGACAGTCTTCAAGAAAATAAGGTCAAAAAACACAAAAAGTCACACAGGAACCACGAAAGGCCTTGAATAGCTAAAGCAATGCTAAAAAATGAGTTTCACATCACCTGATGTTGAACCATAGTATAAAGCAGCAGTAATTGAAACGCGGTACTGGAATTAAACTAGACACGTGGATGAGCGAAGTGGACTCCGAAGCCCAGGCTGAAATCCTGTTCACCCTAATGTATGGCCAGAGCACACCATGGGGTTTTAGATCTAAATCCTCAACCCGCTGTGAGCGCTTGCGTGTGGGTGTGGGGGGGGGGGGGTGGGTGGAG
Organism: Talpa europaea; assembly: GCF_964194135.1. NCBI lineage: Eukaryota > Metazoa > Chordata > Mammalia > Eulipotyphla > Talpidae > Talpa > Talpa europaea. Next base: position 280,403 of record NC_140070.1, on the reverse strand, counting down.
CCGGAGCGCCCGGTGTCGCCCTTTCACACGTGACCATCCCGTTTCCAGCAGGCTGGGCCCTTGGGTGCTGGCTCTGCCTCCCGAGCATTTCCACACTCCTCTGCTTTCCGTGCGTCACTCCTTTAATTCAGCGCGGGAGCCCTGACGTCTGTCCTCAGGTGGCCGCCTGCCCGTGGGGGCCTGTCGTCTGGCCCTGCAGTGACAGCTCCCGGGGCTGGGCTCCCACCTGGCCCGGCGCCCCCCCCCCCCCCCCCCGCTTCAGAACCACAGCCCGTCCCTGTGTCCCCGGAAGGCGGCGGGTGGCCGGCGGGGTGCCCACCGCGGTGCTGACCCGAGTCAGCCCAGGTCACCAGTGTGTCCCCAGCGTGTCCTTGGCGACCTTTGACAGTAAGAGACGTTTACTCTTTAAAATCAGCCCATAGGCCCCAGTGAGACGAGCTGCTGCTCGCGGGTTCTGCGTGACCTGCGCTGGCTGGACAACGATGCCCTTCCTGGGCCAGGACTGGAGGTCGCCTGGGTGGAGCTGGATGAAGACAGAAGACGGCTGGAAGCGGTGCGAGCCCTGGGGCGAGGGCCTGCAGCCCGGGAGCCGTGGCCTGTGAGTCCCGCCCCAGGCCCCATCCCTGTCCCTGCAGCCCATCCCCGTCGCCCAGGTGTGGCGAGTCGCGGCCGGCTGCTGCCTGGGTCCCTCCCTTTCTTTAATGGGACGGCTGAGGGTCACCTGCATGTCTTTGGAGACGTGTTCCTTCAAGCCCTTTGCTCATTTTTTCATTGATTGGCTGTTAAAGGTTCTATTAATTTTTATTTTTTTAAAGATTTATTTATTTATGCATAAAAGAACTGGAGCACAGGCCAGAGGTGTGGCGGGTGGGCGTTCTTACCAGAGACAGAGTGGGGAGCAGAACAGGCACATCCACTGGCGAGGGGAGCAGCGGGGAGGCGGGAGAGGGATGCTGCGCCCTGTGGGTCGCTCCCTGGCCGGGATCAGACTCAGGCCACAGAGGCTGGTCGTAGCTTGACAGCGTGAGACAGCCCTGCTGCACCAGGGAGGCCCAGGCCTCGGTGTCTTTGCCGCGCTATTTGAGCAGTGCTTATTCGGTTAATAAGAAAATGTTATAATAGTTTCAGTTCGGTCTTTGAGAATAGAAGATAACCTGAAACGTCGAGTGTTTCTTAGCATCCGTGGGGTCCAGCCAGTCACGTGGGCGTGGACATCATGTTGCCACGGACACGTTCTGGAGCATTTAGGGTCTCTGTGATCTGTTTTACTAAAGCATTTTGAAGTCCTAAACATCCCTGGCTGAGCTAGCAGAAGCCCCAGGAGATCCCGAAACAGTCAGCTTCCTGGTAGGACGTTATCAGGAAAGCCAGGTCAAACCTCAGATTTCTCAAAAAATTATCTATTGACCTTGTCATTTCAAACCTTTGGTTTGGATCTTTGAAGAGTAACTGCTTGCTTTCAAAATTTAACATGGTTTCATTTTGATCTCCTGAATTGCAAACCGTTTATTACCTTTTCTGTGGAGAAAAAATAAAGATTTCCTTGTAAAAATCTTTCAATCTTTTTTCTTTTTGTTTCAGTATCTTAAATAGTGAAGATGAAGAAAAGTTCAACAATGAAGAGCGTGAATATGTATCCAAAAAAAGGAAAAAGGACCATTTTAACAAGGACGCAAATGCTCAGTGTAAGAGCGTCCTCGTGTTGTGCCGTGTCCTTGTCGAGTGGGTTGACGTGAGCGCCTCTGGCCGTGAGGCAGGTGGACGGGCTTCTGACTCCCTGCCCCGCGTGCAGGGCTGCCCACTGCCCCGGTCCCCCGAGCTCTGTATTTCATGAGAGTCGTGAAAACAAGACTTCACTGGTGAGGCCAAGGCCGTTGGGCCTAAGAACTGGGGTCCAGCCTTGGGCTGTGGTGGCTGCGGGGCCAGCCCTGCCCTGCCTGTCAAGACTCTGCTGGAAAAGTGGGCTCGGGCACACGCGGTTGTCATGAACTTCGTGCCTTGGGTCTTGAGTTCCTTGAAAAAGGTATTTTAATAAATACCGTCCAAGGTAGCAAAAGTTTAGCACTCAGCTCCCGGGTACCCAAGCATCGGCTCCCGGTGGCTGGTGGTTAAAGTGATGCGGCACCCGGAGCTGGCCTCTCCCACGGCTGGGGCTCAGCCAGACGTCATTTCTCCTGAAACGTTTGGCTGCCCTCATGCGCTTCCGCGAGGTCTTCGCTTGGAAATGTTTCACCAGATTTTTAAAATGTTAATTTTTTTGTAGGTTTTTATCGGGAAAAATGGATCTATGTCCACAAAGAAAGCACAAGAGAAGTGAGTGTTCTGTCCTAACGAGCCTGTTTCACGCAGTGGGTTGAGTGTGACTTGGCTGTCACACCAAGTCACTTCGCGATGTCACCTCTGTGGCCCTGCCCCACGGCCAAAGCGCATCAGGCTGTTGAGCCAGCGGCTCAGCCACGCGGCCTCGGTGCTGGGTGTGGCACGGGGCGCAGGCGGGGTGGGCGGCCTGCAGGGTGGGTGTGGGCCATGGGGCAGGTGCACCCGCAGGTGCAGCCGCCCCCCTCCCCCCAGGAGCAGGTGCAGCCGGCCCTGGCCTCTCCAGGTCCGCTGAAGCTTTTCCCCAGTGGAAATCAATTCCCCTCCAGCCCTGCGCTTCCTTTTTCTCACTCTGGGGACACCCCTTTTGCAGCCTGAGACCGAGTTGCCTGCCTGTGGCAGCTGCGAGGGATGGAGCTGCTGCTGCTCAGTGTATATGGCGGAGCCATGCGAGTGCTGGCAGTGGATGTTCTGGGACCCGCCCAGCTCCCCAGAAGCTTAAGGACTAAGCTCTGAGATTGAGAGCTGTGGGGCTGCTCTGGGGCGCCCAGCTGGTTCGCAGTGCGCAGCTGCCCTCATCCTGGCTGCAGGGCCGTGTGGAGAGCGGTGTCTGGACATGAAGGCTGAGCGTCAGCGGCCACAGCAGACCACTGTGGCCTCAACTGCGCCTGTCTCCTGCTCTGCCCTACTCCTGGGAGGCCAGGTGGCCGCACTCCTGCCCTTGCCTGGCAAGGCCCGGCCCTATGGCCCCCAGCAGGGTCTCCTCCTCGCTCCAAAAACTGTTGTGGTCTTCCCTGTTGTGCCATAGTGGGGGCTGCCCCCCTCCCAGGGTCCCTGTGGATTTGGGTAAAGGAGAAGGAGTCTTGGGGCCTTAGGCAGTCCACAGGCCTTTAAACTGAGCAGGGGACAAGCACAGGCAGGGCGGCCTGGCCCAGGACAGCACCATCTCCGCCCTTGGTCCCAGAGGGATCTCGGCTGGGCGTCCATGCTTTCAGGGGCGCGCACCCCTGCCCCGGCTGTGCGGCCCGGGTGTCCCTGCGGGCCCTGGTGCCCGTGACCACACTCCCAAGTGCTTTTGCGATACCAGATCCCACACGAGAGCAGGACGCCTGGGGGTGAATAAGGCCCGGGTGCCCTGTGTTCCTCACACCTGTGAATCGACTTAATTCCCCCCAAAAAAAGAGGGGGCAGGGACCTGTGTGGCCTCCTGGGCAGCAGCCTTGGGAGCAGTGCAGGGGAGAGACGGAACCCTGGGAGGTCTAGAGGGGCTGCCCCCCAAAAGCGCAGCCCCTGCCCCAGCGCCTCTAGTCAGGGTCGCTTCAGAGAGGAGAGTTGTTGGGGATGCAGCGGTGGAGGGGCCAGTCTGTTGCCTGGGGCCGCTGTCAGTCAGCACCTCATCTCCTCCCGAGAGAGCCGCCTGCGGCCTTCAGCACACGCTGATCCCCGTGTGCCTGAGACTAGGGCTCTCGCCCTCATGAGGCCCGTGTGACCGGCTCCTGGCTGGCCAGCAGGAGCCTGGGGCCGGGGCCCACAGACCAGGATGGGTCGGCGCTTCCAGCCAAAAAAACACTTGCTGAGGAGTGGGAGGAAGTGGAGACACCGGCTTTCCCTGACTTTGCCCTCAGCAATAAAAGCGGCTCCCTTGGCTGCTGGGCGGCATGGCCAGGGCAGCTGGCTGGCATGGTGTGGCCGGTGCGGCTGGACCAGCATGACCAGGATGGCATGGCCGGGGCTGGGCAGCCTGGCCCGGCCAGCTGCCTGCTCTGACCCCACATTTCTCCCCAGAGGCACGGCTACTGCACCCTGGGGGAGGCCTTCAACCGCCTGGACTTCTCCAGCGCAATCCAGGACGTCCGGAGGTTTGACTACGTGGTCAAGGTAAGCGCTTGTTTGCCAGCTGCTGCGATGGGCTGCGGCTGCTGCGATGAGCTGTGGGTGCTGTGATGGGGCTGTGGGGTGCTGTGATGGGGCTGCAGGGTAGCTGCAATGCGGCTATAGGGTGGCTGTGATGGGGCTCTGGGTGCTGTGGGGTGGCTGTGATGGGGCTTTGGATGGTGAGGGTCTGCCTGGGCCATCTCCAGCATCCCCACCGTGGGTATTGTGCGGCAGCCATCGGACCCATGTGCTCCCGCTGGACCTGCCAGCCTGCGGGGGGCTCACATCTGCGGAGCCAGCCGGCCCACGGGGCTGTGCCTTCACCATGAGGTCAAATGCTTCTCTGCCACCGGGGAGGCTGGCAGCGCCGTGCAGGCAGGGGGCAGGTGGGCAGCTGCAGCCCTGGCCTTTGCGGCCTGGCACAGGCTGGTCTCCGGCCTAGGTCCAGCTCACCAAGCAGACGTCTGCTCAGCTTCTTCCCTCTTTCTTTTGAAGCTGCTACAGCTCATTGCGAAATCCCAGCTAACTTCGTTGAGCGGTGTGGCGCAGAAGAACTACTTCAACATTTTGGATAAGATCGTTCAGAAGGGTAAGGTGATGACGGATAGTTTTATTACTTCTTCCACACTGATTTTTTTTAAAAGATTCATTTATTCATGCATACAAGAACTGGGGTCCAGGCCAGAGATGCGGGGGTGAGAGAATTCACCGGAGACAGAGGGGGGAGCAGAACAGGCAGACGGACTGAAATACGCTGCTGAGGGGAGACAGGAGGGGTCTGCTGCGCCCTGTGGGTCACTCCAAGGCTGCGGGCAGCTTCATGGTGCTGAGACTTAACCGCCAGGGAGGCCCGACGACGGATAGTTTTAATAATCGATCATTAGAAATTTGGTGCAAGGGGTGGATTTCTCCTTTATTTCCCGATTTAAAGTCAAAGGCCAGGCACCCCACACGCCCACTGAGCCGAGTTTCCGGCTGCAGGGAGCTGCCCCCGAGGGAGGGTGCGGCCCGGGGCCGCAGGGAGCCCCATGCTTTCTGCCTGGGTTAGTGGTTAAGGGGTGGAGCTTGAGTCCAGCTCCGTGTGCTGTCGGGTCCGGCTGCGAGACAAGGGACCCTCCCCCTCGTTGCAGAGCGTGCAGCTCAGGGCCCTAAACTCGCCCCCTGCCGCATCCTGCAACCCAGAACCCCACAGCCGCCCCCGCCCGGCCGTGGGCCCGCCCCACTTCGCCCCCCTGACCCTCCCAGCCATGGGCCTGCCTGCCCTCCCGCCTGCCCCCAGGGCTACCTGGTGTCTTGGCCCCTGCACGGCCGCTCGTGGGCTGGGCTCGTGTCCTCCCCAGGTGCGGTGGCCTGTCTGGTCGTCAGCTCTGTCCATAGGTGATGGGTGCCCGGGCTCCCCGGAGCGGGCAGCTGTCCACCGTGGCTTCTGTCCTTCCAGTGCTGGCTGACCACCAGAACCCTCGCCTGGTCAAGGGCCTGCTGCGGGACCTGAGCTCCACCCTGTGCCTGCTCCTCCGGGGCGTGGGCAAGTCCGTGCTCGTGGGCAGCATGGACGTCTGGGGCTGCCGGCTGGAGGCCGTCCTCGCCTGGCAGCAGCAGCTGCAGAGCCTGCAGATGACTGAGGTGGGCTCTGGCTGGGGGCCGCGGGGGCTCGCGGGGGCTCGCAGGGCTCAGCGGCGTCCAGGCGGGTCAGGGCAGGAAGATGGAGGCACCGTCACTACCAGGACGGCGGGGGTCCCGGGGGTGGCCGGGGAAATTGATCGGCCTCCAGGGCATGTGCTCCAGCCTGGAGTGGCCTCCGATGAGCCAGAACTCGGCCGGGCCCCCAGGGACCGCTGTCTCTGCCCGCTCCCGGGCCGCCATGGGGCTCTGCAGGTGGCCCCGGCCTCTGCGGAGAAGAGGCAGAGCGTGTCGGCCGTCTTGGCACTTCTGGTTTGTTCTGGTCACTCGTTTCCACAGAAACACACTAACACCGGCGGCTCAGTGAGCGCCTGGCTGTGCCCTGCCCCTAATAACCAGAGCCCGCAGACCAGAGCCGGGCGGCCCCGGGGTCACGGCTCGCTCAGGTGAGGCTGCACTGCCCTGTCCCCGCAACGAGGCTCAGGCCGGGAGCTGGCTTCAGAATTGACCCCTGGGCTGCTGGCCATTGCAAAGCTGGGCCTGACCAGCGAGGGGTGCCTGAGTGAGGCAAGCGCAGCCCGGAGCCTGGAAGTCGGTCTCCGGAGTTGCTGGGGCCAGACGCGCGCGCGTAGACATGGGGTGCCCGCGAGCGCCGTGTGGTTGTCCTCACCTGGCCCTGCCCCAGCAGCAGGTGCGCACAGGCCTGACGCTCAGCGACCTCCCCCTGCACACGCTCAATGACATCCTGTACCGGCTCTCGGACGGCTGGGACGTGGTCACCTTGGGGCAGGTGAGCCCCACGCTGCACGCGCTCAGTGAGGACAGGCGGCTCTGGAAGACGCTGTGCCAGTACCACTTCGCGGAGCAGCAGGTGGGGGCGGGGCCCGGAATGGGGGTGGGCCGGGGTGGGGGCAGGGCCGAAGTGGGGGGTGCCACTCCTGTGTGGCCTGCGAGCGTGCTGTTGGCAACCAGAGAACAGAATTCTAGAAACGTCCACACCACAGCGGCGAGCCCCTTGCCCCCGTCCTGACGTCTGGCTTATGGCCTCCACGCCCCCATTTGAGGGGCACATCCTCCCATGCTCACAGTCCCCCTTGGCCCGCGGCGCTGTCGGGGTCAAGCTTGCCCACCTCGGGGCCTACCCCAGAGCTGCAGGCGTCTGAGGGGGGCCTGTGTCGGTGGCCCTGCCCCACAGAGGTGGGGCACAGCATCACATGTCCTCTGCAGTGTGGGTCAAATTGAGGGGTGCCATGTGCACACCACAGAGGGGATGCCTTCTGGCCTGGCCGTGGGCTGCTTAGCCCTGAGGCCTGGGGGGCTGGGGGTGGGAGATGATTCTCAGGGGCCTGGGGGTCCCCTGCGGTGAGGATGCAGGGCAAGTGCGGCCTCGGGCTATCTGCGGGAGGGGACGCCCCTGGTGGGTGGGCCAGGGACTCGGAGCAGAAACTCCGCCCAGGGTAGACGGGAGTGGGGCTTGAGGTGCCCCTTGAGCTCCCAGCTGGAACAGGCGTGGCTGCGGCAGAAGCAGCCGGGGCAGGGGGGCGCCCAGGGAGGACGTGGGGCGGCCTGGCAGTCTCAGGAGCACTGTTGGCTAGAGGCACGAGCGACACGGTCAGGGTGGAGCTGCAAGACCCCGAGCCTGGACCAGAACCGGGCAGGGGTCCCGGGGCCTCACAGCCGCGGGCCACCCCCGGCGGGGACCTGCGTGCTCATTAATTAGTCCCTCACCCACTTAACCCAAGTTTCACCTCAGATCGTGTCTGGGGGGCGGGTGCTTCGTGAATTGCGCCAAGCGTCGTGTGATGAGAACCTCTCGATTCTGAGCAGAGTCTGTTTCTGTCCAGTTCTGTAGACATTTGATCCTTTCAGAAAAGGGCCACGTGGAATGGAAGCTGATGTACTTCGTGCTGCGGAAGCGCTACCCGCCCCGGGAGCAGTTCGGGGACACGCTGCACTTCTGCCGGCACTGCAGCCTGCTCTTCTGGAAGGTGAGGCCAGGCTGGTGGGAAAGCCCCCGACTTCCGTGTGGTGGTGAGAACACGGGGGATTCTAGGCGGGGTGAAGTGGGGCGTGTTTCACCAACTCTGGGCAAAGGAACAAGTATCTTTTTTTTTTTAAGATTTATTTATTTATCTACACAAGCACCGGGTACAGTCAGAAGCGCGGGAGGGCGAGAGAATCCACCAGAGCCAGAGCGGGGAGCAGAGCAGGCAGACCGACGAAATACACTGCTGAGGGGGGGAGCGGGCGAGGCAGGAGAGGTCTGTCAGGCCATGTGGGACCCTCGCCGGCAGCCGGGGATGGAACCGGAGCTGCAGAGGCTGCGGGCAGCTTCGCAGCCCAGCGCTCAACCGCTGCGCCGCCGGGGGAGGCCCAGGAACAGTTGTTTTGAAAAGCAGAATGAACCGTGGTGTGGACCAGCAGGCGGGGCTGGGACGCCTGGCCGCCTCCTGCCCCGGGGTGCCTATGCGGACCCCGTGAGAGGCGCATCTGAGAGCCCGGGAGTGCTGGGGTCCCCGCACACGGCCTGTGCAGACCCGCTCTGTCCACACTGCCAGGCCCCACAGGGCCCCTCAGCAGGTGTGAGCTCTGGCTCCGGCTCCTCTTCCCAGAGCCGCGCCCAGAGCCAGCCCAGACAGGCCGCAGCCGTTTCCTCCGCACTGGTCAGCGTGAACGCGACACCCCACGTCCCTGCAAACCACGCCCTTTGTGCGAGGCCCTGGAGCGTCCCCTCCGGCAGTCTGGCTCTGGCGTGTGTGGCGGTGGCCACACGGCCCCAGCACCTCTGCAGTGAGCAGCGTCCACTCCATGGGCGCTGTGGGCCCTGCCAGTCCTGGTTCACCTCGCGGTTGAGGGTGTCTGACGTGCGATGGCGCTGGCGCCTCCGTTGCCGCGGACAGTCCCAGCGGCCAGGGCTGCAGGAGCCCCAGCTACCCGGAGGGGACAGCTCTGCTTAAGACGCACATGTTGCGCAGGCGTGCCCAGCTGGCCTCTGCGGCTGGGGGCACATCCGGGCCGGCCAGCCCCTGCGCCACGATACAGAACCTCGGCCAGAGCCGGATGTGCCGGGCCGGGTGTGGGCCCTGGCCACGCGCCGGGGCTGCGTGAGCAGAGCGGCGCGTGGCTGGACTCTCGGACATGTGAGGATAAATGGCTTCCACCTCGGCGCCACACGGTCCCAGCCTCCACACGCATGGGGCGCGGGGCTGCCCGCCTGCTTCCAGGCACGACGGGGTCGTGTCACGCCTCCTGCTGCCCCCCTGAGGTGGGACAGGGGCTGCCGGCGTCAGGGCCTGGGTGGAGGGTGGCCCCTGCGCCTGGCCTCGTGCCTGGTGGTCTCAGTGTTGTCCATGACGCGTCCTGCCCACTGCGGCTGACCTCTGCTCTCCTCCCTCCCGCTCTCCCCCGGCTCTGCGCCTCTCAGGACTGCCGCCTTGCTCTGTTCCTCAAGGTACTTGCATGCTGCACACGGGTCGGGTCACCGGCCGCCGACACCCTGTAGCCTGTGCCCCTGGACATCCACCCACACGCCACCTGCCCCAGGCCTGCGCCCCAGTCTTCCAGGCGCCCCCCGCGCAGCCTGACAGTCATCTAACACAGCCTGTTTTTCTTTTGCTGTTTCCCTGCTCCTGCAACTCTGGGTCTCGGGTAGCGAGGGGGGCGGTGGCCCCCGGGGACACAGCGGGCCCTGCCCCAGCATGCACGACGGGGCTGCCCGGCAGCGGCGGGCATCTGCTGGACACTGCCCTCGGGCCCAGTTCTGGCCATGTCGCCGTCCCGCACCAGGCACTGGGGGCCCGGGAACCCAGTCCCCTGGTGACCTGCCTCTCCCCGCACAGGACTCGGGGCACCCCTGCACCGCTGCCGACCCCGCCAGCTGCTTCATGCCCGTGTCCCCGCAGCACTTCATCGACCTCTTCAAGTTCTGAGGCCCCAGCGAGTCGCATTGCCTGCGGCACCCCGAGCCCGGCCTGGCGGAGGGCAGGAGCCCGCCCTGACTGTCTGAAACGTGGCTCCAGGCCCGGGCCCCCGCTGGACCGGCCAGTGGCCAAGGGGGCTCCCGGCCACCACAGCTCTCCACTGGGGCAGGGGACGGTCGGGGCCTTGTAAATACGATATTTATTTTTCCTAAGATGTATTTTAGCTGCATTGCCGTGTCCAGACGAGCAACCCCCAGCGCCGCCTGGCCAGGGAGGGTCTGCGCCGGTGCCAGCCCCCGTGCCTGCCCCCGTGCCTATGCAGGAACCACCTCCAGGACAGGAGCAGCCGGGCCTCGCCCGCCTGAATGGCCGCCTGGCAGCCCCCGGGAGGCCCTGCCCATGGGCCGCGCCGTCTCCTAGCCTTTGGGTGTCTGCAGGATAACGCATGTCCGTTCTAGAAAATTTTGAAAATAAAGATTAATAAAAAGCAACTGGCCCTGCTCCTGCCCCCCAGGAGCCTGGGGGGGTGGGGGGGTTGGCAGCTGGGGCGCCCGTGGGCCAGATCCTGACGGAGGCGGCACCCGGGAGGCCACACGGACATGGGCTGCCCCGGTCCCCAGGGGGGTCCCCCGGCTGAGCCCCCACGCCCTGGTTTCCTCGCTGGGACTGCCGCGGCGCGGGCGGGGTGGTCTCTGCTGTGAGCACAGGTGGGGGCAGGGGGCGCCGCGTCTGGACCCTGACCAGGCGGGACTGAAGGTGGAGGCCCCGACTCCCCAGACGCGCGGGGCCGGGCGGTCGAGGGGGTCCTCCCGAGCTCCACCGGACCCCAGTTTTTGGTAAATGAATGCTCTTTGCCGCAGCCTGTGGGGGCGCCGCCCTGTTCCAGTCACTTCTCCTCCGGAGCAGATGCACCTCCGGGGGCCCTGCCCGGCTCCCAGCGAGCAGAGGCGGCCTGGAACGACCTGCCCCCCCCAACCCCGCGCCCCGCCCGGGCCACCGCCCCGAGCCTGGGGCAGCGCCGGGCCCCTCGCCCGGCCGGGCCTGCGCGCGCCGCTGTCGCCAACGGGGCGTCGTCCCTGTTCCCGTGTCGGGGTTCGCCGGGGCGTCCGGCCGCCTGGGTTCTGGTCTCTGGGCGGGTCGGGCTGTCCCGGCGCTTCCCCGCGTCCGGCCACGCGCCCCCCCCCCCCCCCCCCGTCGCGGCGTGTCCCGAGGCCGATGCTCCGTGGCGCCCCGGGACCCCGGGCCGAGACGGCCCCCCGGGGTGGAGCACAGGGCCCCGGGTGTGCCCGCCCGGGACGCGGGGCGCGGGGCGGGGATGGCGGCCGACCCGGACCCCACGGCCCAGCCCCGCAGGCTCAGGGCCGCCCGGCCAGGGGCCCGGCCCCGCGTCGCTGAGGCGAGAGCCCCGGGCCTCCTGGGGGCGGGCGCTGCAGGGGGCCGGCGCCCAGCGGGGTGGGCGAGCGGGGCGCCCCAGGCCTGTCCTCTCCCGGGTGGGGAGCGCCTGGGACTCGCGCGTGCCTGCGGCTCCCCCCCCCCCTGCCGCGGGCGGGCGCGGGCCGGGCCCTGGGGCTCCCCAGGCCAGTTCTCTGACCCTTTGCTGAAATGCGCCCCTGTTTTTAAGTGGCCTGGAACGGAGAGCATGTGGCCGGGTGGCCCCGAGGCGCAGGCCGGGGGTGGCTGCGGTGCCCGGCAGCCTGGCCTCCTGACCGAAGGGACAGGCTGAGGAGCGACCAGGGGACGCGCCTCCAGACACAACCCAGAAGGCGTGAACCCCGAGGGGGTGACAGCGGTGGCGCCCCTCCCCCACCCCAGCCCATCCTGGGGCTCTGCCCTGCCCGGCGCCCGCCGCCTCAGCACCGTTGGCACCACCACCCCCGGGAAGGGCCCAGGCCTCGGGCCACGCCCGGCAGCTGCTCTCCAGATGCTGCCAGCCCCAGGCCTGTTCTCAGGAGGCTGCCACTGCCCGCCAGGGTCCCCTGCCCGCGGGGAGACAGCCCTCCCCACAGCCTCCCTGGCCAGGGGGCCACGCAGCAGGACCCCAGAGGACGGGGGCAGCTCTCCGGCCTCACCCCGCCCCCAAGGGTGTGGGGAAGGGCCCGCCTGTGTTGCAGGAGTGGGGGGCGCCAGAGCGCATGGGGGCTGAGGGCTGGTGGCTCCCCAGAGTGGACGGCTCTCCAGAGTGGGCACCGAGGGCCTGGTCTGGAGCCGGCAGAGCCCCTGGAGCCCCACGGGCGGCGGGGCCAGCGGCCGCCCCCGGGCAGGGAGCCCAGCACCGGCCGGTCTGTGGTTTCTCAGCGCACGGGGAGGCTCCTTTGCGGAGTCACTGGTCACGCAGGTGGGGGAATCAGGACAGGCCCGGGGCCGTTCAGGTGCAAGAAGGACACGGAACTGGCTGCAGCTGGTCGTTTATTCATGGGCAGTTCCACATGTGCTGTTTGCATTTTACAACGAGCCTTAAAATGTAGAAACGTCGCTCCTGGAGCTCCGCCACAGGCACCCCGCCGGGCCCGCCACCCGCCGGCCGCCGCCCGCACCTCCCCAGGGCCAGGTCATCAGCCTGTGAGGTCACTAGGTCACGGCGGCAAATTGAAGTCCATTAAGAAAAACACCTTTCTCCCAGAGCACCCCAATAAATGCATTAAAATGTATTTTCAACCACAGCGGTTTCCATTTAATCAGATGCAACAGAAGAAAACTCGTTTCTCGGCATCTTTGCAGACAAGGTGAAGGTGGCGGCGCTGCAGCCCCCGCTCCGCAGACGCGGGTGGCCCCGACACTGACCAGCCGGGGTCTCCCCGCCGGGGCCCTGGCGCTGGCGGCCCGCAGGCGCCCCAGCCCGCGCCCAGAGAAGAGGCACTTGTGGGTTGTGTTCAGCCTGACTCCGGTCCCCCCAAATTACTAAAATCCACTCGCACTTTGTAGCATCCTTTAATCTGAAACCCAAGGCCACTTTTAGAAGAAAATAAAGATCTGCAGAGGTAAGCGCCGCGCCCCGGCCCGAGGGGCCCAGAGGACTTGGGGGTGCGCCGCCCCGGCCCGCTCCCCCGCGTGGACGCGCCTCACGGCCCCCCTCGGTGGCGCGGCCGCGGGCCTGGACGTCCCTCCCACGGCGGCCGGGGGGCCAGTCCCGCGGGTCCCGGGAGGCTCAGCTCGCAGGGCCGTGCGGGGCGCGAGGGGGGCGTCCGGGCGGGGCGCGGCGCGGGGCGGGGGGGGGCGCGCGGGGGCCGCTCACTCCAGCTCCTTCCAGCTCTCGCGCCGCGCGCCCGGGCCCTGCCGCCGGATGCTCACCAGCCGCCCGGCCGAGCGCAGCGCCCACCGGCCCCCCGCGCCCGCCAGGCCGCTGCCCTTGGCCGGGCCCTTCTCCGCGTCCTCGCGGCCCGGCGCGGCCTCGCCCCAGCCCTCCGCGCCGTCGTCGGGGCTCGCGGGCGGCGCGCTCAGCTTCGCGGGGGCCCCTCGCGCCTGCTGCTTCTGCGCCGCCTTCAGCTCCTCCTTCAGCCGCAGGCTCGCTCTGGGGAGGGGCGTCGGGGAACAGAGGCCTCAGGCCAGGTGGCCCCGGAACCACCCCCCACCTTTCCACAACCTTTCGAGCACCGCTGCCCCCCCACGACCCTCGGGCGTCTGCCCCCCAGGTCACCTGTCGTGGTGGGGGGCGCTGAGGCCGCAGGAGGCACTGCTGCTCCCTCCAAGGCCTGCCAGCACCTGGCTTGGCCTGCACCCTGGGCAGCGCCCCAGCCCCTCCCACCCAGGGACCCCCACTCACTCTCTCATCTTGGGGGGCTGGCACTTCTCCAGCAGGTGCTGCTCATCATCTTTGTTAAACAGCGACGTCACTTCTTTCCAGCCCCGGAAACCTGCTCCCTGCACCTGGAAGGGTCGAGGAGGATCAAATCCACGTCGAGGTGAGTGGAGCACGGTCGGGGGCAGCTGGGTCATCCCGGCCACGCACAGGCCCCGGCCCCGGCCCCCGGCTGCGTGCAAGGAGGAGCCACGCTGGGCTGGTTCTGAGCCGGTGGTTCTGCAGCCCGCGTTCCATCGAGACGCGTTTGATACTCAACGTGGGTTTGGGCTGGAAGACGCAAGAGGGAATGACGCAGGCGGCCTCACAGCCCCCGGTGCCCGCCTGCCGGGGCTTGACGCCCAGGCCACGCAGGGAGGCGCCTTTCCTTTGGGGAGACCTTGCTTTTTAAACTACTGGGCATGTCAACAAGGCAGCACCAGCCAAGGCAGGGGCGGCCACCGGCTCAGGCCGTGGCCTCTGCTTGTGCCACGCTGGGGGGCAGTGGACCTGTGCCCCAGGGCCCGGGGTCCTGCTGTGGCCCCTCGACACCGCTGGGCAGGCTGGGTGACGGAGAGGCAGGAACAGGGTGGGGCGGCGGCCCCTCCTCTGGAACACGCCTGAGTCCCCTCACACAAAACCCCAGCGGCCAGGACACAGCTGCCGGCCGGCAGGAAGGGGGCGCTGTCCTCCAGGGGTGCATCCCACAGGGGCTGGGGGGCCAGCTCCAAGCCTGGGTCAGGGATGCGCCCACACAGGGGGGGAGAAACAGGCCGAGACCCTCGTGAGTCGGGTGACGGTTTCAGCCACCAACTGCCCGACCCCTCGCACCATCCAGGAGGCTCCAGGGCGGGAAACCCCGTCCCATGTTGTGAGGGTGACAGGGAAGGAGACGCGCTGGAGTCGGTGACTCCGACAGCACGTGTCCAAGGAGGTGAGGGACGGAAAACAGCCAAACAGCCTCCGTGGGCGCCTCAGGCGGAGCAGGAGGGAAACCACCGTGAAGGAAACGAGCTGAAGGAAAACACCCGGAGCCGCAGGGGCGCGCAGGCCACACTGGCCGCGGGGACAATCAGGAAGGCGGCCGCCGGAGGAGGGGGCGCAGGGGCCTGCGGGGGGCCTCCCTGTGGAGCCAGCCCGGGCGGGGCAGGAAAGAGGCTCCGCTGGCCAGCTGGGCCGGGGCAAGTCCCAGGCTGCCGTGGGGGCCCCAGAGGGGTGCAGACCTGTACCCCCAGCAGATGAGGCCGCGCCTCGGGAGAGCCGTGGGCCGGGACTGCGCCTTGAGAGCTCCCGGCCCCCACCACTGGCACAAAAGCACCTCCCGCCTCTGCTGGCTGCCTCGGGCCCACGCAGGCCCTGCCCAGGGCTCTGCCCCAGCGCCGGCCTGTCCACGCGGCTGGGAGGCCTCCCTCGGTCCGCACGCAGCGTGGGCAGCCGGGGGGCACCCAGGCCAGGGGCTTCTCCTCCCTAGGGGGCTGCGTGCGGCCCTCAGAGCCGTGGTCAGCGAGCTGGACCTCTGGGCCCCGAGGGACGCGGGGCTGGGCGCCTCCCCCTGGAGACCTGGCCGCGCTGCCTTGTCCCGGGGCAGGTCCTGGCCGAGGGGCCTCTCGGGCGTCGGGGGCAGGGCTGGCCTCCTCCTGCTCACAGGGCTGACCCCCGGGCAGGCAACAAGCGGCACAAAGCGCGGGGCAGCTCCGGGCAAGCGCGGCCCGAGCGGGAGCGGAACCGGAACCGGAACCCGAGCAGCCGACGAGGCCCAGAGCGCACGCGGCGCGCCCGGGCAGCCCGCAGGGGCCCCGCCCGCAGCCCTGGCCCGCGGGGACGGAGGACGGACACGCAGACCCGCCCGCGTCCCGCCGCACTCAGCTCGGTGAGGTTCGGTGAGGTTCGGGCCCAGACACGAGCCACAACGCGGCGTCCGCGCCGGCCAGGCCTGCGCGAGTGGGCGCCCGCCGTCCCCCGCCCCCCCACCCGCCGTCCCCCGCCCCCCCACCCGCTGTCCCCCGCCGTCCCCCGCCCCCCCGCCGTGTCCCCCCGTCCCCCCGTCTCCCGCCCCCCCGCCGTCCCCCGTCCCCCGCCGTCCCCCGCCCCCCCGCCGTGTCCCCCCGCCCCCCGTCTCCCGCCCCCTCGCCGTGTCCCCCCCGTCCCCCGCCGTGTCCCCCCCGTCCCCCGCCATCCCCCGCCCCCCCGCCGTGGACCCCGCCGTCCCCCCACACCCGCTGTCCCCCCTCCCGCCATCCCCCCCCGCCGTCCCCCCACACCCGCCGTCCCCCCACACCCGCCGTCCCCCCACACCCGCCGTCCCCCCCCGCCGGCCCCCCACACCCGCCGGCCCCCCACACCCGCCGGCCCCCCCCGCCGGCCCCCCACACCCGCCGTCCCCCCACACCCGCCGTCCCCCCCTCCCGCCTTCCCCCCCCATCCCCCGCCCCCGGGGAAGCGCAGCGCATTGCGGTGCCGCCGGAATGTAAACGGCGAAGGTGCTTTTTCTAGAAATGTCTCAAACTTAACCTGTTGCCGGAAGTCCATGGTCCCCTATAACCCCCCCCCCCCAGCGTCCCCCGAGCCCCCAGGTAACCGCCCCCCGCGGCAGGCCCGGGGCGGAGCGACTGCGCGGGGCGGGGCCCGGCCCGGGTGGGCGGGGCCCGGAGCTGGGGTGGGCGGGGCCGGGGCCCTTGCAGGGGCGGGGCCGGGGCCTGGTGGGCGGGCCCCGCAGCTGGGGTGGGCGGGCCCCGGAGCTGGAGTGGGCGGGGCGGGGACCGGAGCTGGAGTGGGCGGGGCCCGGAGCTGGGGTGGGCGGGCCCCGGAGCTGGGGTGGGCGGGCCCCGGAGCTGGAGTGGGCGGGCCCCGGAGCTGGGGTGGGCGGGGCCGGGCCGGGGCCCCGACAGGTACGCGCCGCCGACGGGGTCCTTGTTCCAGGCGGGACTCCAGACTCCGGCCCCGACGGCGCGTCATTCCCTACCGGGACGCGCGCGGGTGCGGCCGTGCGCCCCGGCCTCCCGCAGAGCCCGCGTCCCCGGCCAGGACGGCGCGGCCCCCGCAGGAGCAGCGCCTCCCCCCCCCCCCCACCCCGCCGCGGCCTCGGCGCCCCGGGGGCTCTGCTCGTCCCCGCAGCGCCGGGGCCCCAGGGCGCGCCCGCCACGTGGGTGCCCGCCGCGGGGGGACACGCGCCGAACGGGGTGCGGGGCGCCGCGGGGGGTCGGCCCCCCGCCTTTCCCCAGCTCGGACACTCCGCAGAGCGCGCGGCTCGGGCGGCCCGGGGTGGGGGCTGCGCGCTGGCCGGCGGGCGAGCTCCGGGCGGCGCGGGGCCGGCGGGACCCTCCGCGCCGCGGTCGCTTGCGCAGCCGGCTTTGCGGCCAGGTGTCGCCGCGCCGCGCCAGGGGGGCCCGCCCGGGAGGCCCGCCCGGGACCCTCGTGATCACGAGAGTCCACACTCCGCACTTTCCGCACGCGGCCCTCGGGCCGGGGAGCAGAGCCCGCTGTCCACGCGCGCCCCGCCCGCCCCGCGGCCCCCGCCGGCGCGAGGACCCGGCTCGGGCCACCCCGGGCGGCGCGCGGGGCTCGGGACCAGCACTCGGGGCTCCGCCGGCGCGCGGCCCGGCCCCCCTGCGCGCCCCGACTCCCGCGCGGCGCACCCCAGCGCCTCCGCGCCCCCACCTGCGCCCCCACCTGCGCCGCGGGGCCGGCGGGCAGCGCCCCGCGCAGGTCCTCCTCCTCCAGGGGGTCGTCCCGGAGCGCCCGGTTCCGGCGCAGCCTCCACATGCTGCGCGGCCTCGGGCTCCGGCGTCCGCGCGCCCCGCTCGCCCGTCCCCAGCGCGCGGACGCTCGGCTGCGGCTCTGGGCCCGGACGCGGCGGCGGCCACCCCGCCGGCCCCCCCGCCCCGCCCCGGCCCGCCCCGGCCCGCCCGCGCCGACCCCCGCGCCCCGGGCCCGCCCCCGAGGCCGCCCCTCCCGGCGCGCCCGGGGCCGCCCGCCGGGACCCGCCCGCCCCGGAGGCCGCCCGGCCGGCCGCTGACCGCGCGCCCTTCACCGCGGCCCCGCGCGGGGCGCCCCTCGCCCCGGGCCCCCGCCTCGGCCGGCCGACCCTGCCGGGCGCCCCTCGCCCGGGGCCCCGCACCCCCGGCGCCCCCGCCCGACCGGGCCGGCCCCCCGAGCCCCTGCTCGGACCCCTCACCCCGGCCGTGGGGCGCGGCCAAGTCCGCCGGGCGGGGGGCGGGGCGCGCGGCGGCGGCTCCGGTCACCAAGGCAACAGCCGCGGGACCCGGCGCGGGGCGCATGCGCACTGCTGGCGCGGTGCCCCCGGGAGGGCGGGCGACCCTGCGGGCCGCTGTTTGGGGTCGCGCCTCCTCCCCAGCGATGCCCCCGACCCCAGCCCTGCGCCGGGCCCAGGCTCGCTGTGCGCCAGTGGAGGCAGGGCCGAGAGGGGCTGAGGAGGGCCGGGAGCACCCCGATTCCTGGGCCTGGAGATGGCCCCCAGCAGGCCCCAGCTCCTGGGGAAGCCACGCTTGCAGGGGTGAGGGCCGCCTCGCCGTCCACCGCGCGGGCGGGCCACTGAAGGCCTTTGGGCAGGAATCTGGACAATCTGATTTCATTTTTCTGGCCTCTGGGGCCAAAGTGCCAACAGCATGAGTCAGATTTTAAATATGAGCAGCCACCTGGGACGCAAGACGGGACCCCACCTTGCATTCTCGCAGGGTCACGGGTCCTGAGATAAACAGGCCCCTACCTCCCTGCCCCACACTCCTCTGGACCCTTCAGGCACACTGAGGTTGCGAAATGAGGGAAAGCAGAGGTCACTGCCCAGGCCGCTCCTGCTGGGCAGGCCTGGGCCTCACTGTCCACCTGCTCTGCGCCGCGGGGTTGGCCCTGCGACTGGGAGGGCAGGAATCCCAGGTGGCCGAGTGGCTAGGGATGGCCTGCTGGCCACGGTGCGGCCATGTCCCAGGGCCGCCAGGTGACCACTCACGAGCGTGAGCGCCGATGCAGAAGCTGTGACCAGGGGGCCTAGTGGGCCCGGCCGGCACCGATCTTGGGGGTGCCGGAAGCTTCCGCCCCTGGCCCTCCTGTGCATGGCTCTCCTTGCAGATGCAGCCCCAGAGGGCTCCCAACGGTGGGCCCTCCGCACACGGGGCCCAGCAGGTCCAGGGCACAGGGCACCCCTGAGAGGAAGGGGCCACGGGCACCCTTGGGTGCCAGAGGCCATTGGGCCCACGTGAGCCACTCACCCACACACTCATGTGTTTTATAAAACCAAGGCCGCTGCTGTTAAAGGCCAAGAGGAGCAGGTCAGGAGCTGAGCTCAGGGTGGGGACGCAGACCCGCTGCCTGCAGCGGCCTTGCTCACGCCAGTCCCGAGCGCTCGCCGGTGTCCCTGCAAACTCGTCACAGGACGGGCGTGCCGCGCCTCCTGGAGGCCCCCAGAGCCTGGCGGCCTGGGATGGGGGTGCTGCTGGGGCTCCGGGGGAGCCTTCTGGCAGCCAGAACCGCCGGGAAGGAAAGGAGCAGCCCTGGGGCCCCGTCCTGGAGGGCGGGGGTGGGGCCAGGCCTCTCAGCTGGGCGTGGACACTCCCTGTCCAGCAAGGCTGGCTGTGTCTCCAGGGGCACTCAGCCGGTCGGCCTCGGGGCGAGGAGCGGGCTCCCTCCACGGCCAAGACCCTCGCAGAGGGCCTCTCTCAGGCAGCTGCAGAGCAGAGGCTTCTCCACACTGATGGGCAGAGGCTCGGGGGCAGATGGAAGGGATTCTGCGCCCTCACTTGCTAACTCTGACCCTGGTCAGCTGGTTTGGCTTTTTGCTGTTTCCATCCCTGAGGCAGGGCTGGGAGCTGGGAGGGTGCAGGGCGCAGGTTGAATGGGGAGACTGCACCCCACTGGCTGTGACCCCTCTGAGGCCCTGGGGCCAGAAGCTCCCTGAAGCTGCGGGGGTGTGGGGGGCACACTGGGCGCCTTGGAATCCCTGCCTCGGGGTGTCCCGCCCTGGCCTGCCCCATGGATCTGGGAACCCACCCCCCCAGGCTTCCTTCCTCAGGGGTTTTCTGGCACCTGCCCTGGCCACAAAGGCTGCATTTTGCTTGGTGGGTCTGAGTGACCCCACTACCTGCAAAACCCCACCTCGGGCTGCTCCTGAGCAGGCCCTGCAGTCCTCAGCCCACATCCAGGTTTGGGGTGACTGCCCTGTACAGGGCTGGGGCTTCGGGGGGCCAGAGCAGGGCTCCAAAGTCAGAAAATGGACACACCGGCCCCCAGGGACCCCAGCCCCACTTGCCCCAGGCCCCACTGTCCCCCACCCCCACCCCATCCACGCTTGCCCCTTGTCCCCCACCCCAGCCCTGTCCCCCCTCCCCCAGCCAGAGAGCCTCAAGCTCCAGGGGCTGCCACTCCAGGCCCCTACCACCCCCCACTCTGCTGGCCCCACCCCTACCCGATGCCCAGGCCCCAGCCCTGGTCCCGCACCCCAAACCCAGCCCCTCCCTCCAAGTGTCCCCTCCCACCCCGTGGAGAGTGCCCCTCTTCCCTTGAGTGCTCGCCCATCCGCCCGCAGCCCGTAGCCCGCAGCCGCATCCCGCCAGTGTTTACAAAGCCCAGAGCTGTGCCTGCTTGAGCCCAGGAGCCCAGCGCCAGGGGCCTCCGTGTGGGCACTGCCTGAGGGCACTCCTGTGCCGCTGGGCTGAGCGCTGGCCTGCTGGTCTGTGGCTACTCCCCACGTTCCTTCTGGTCCACCCCAGCACTGGGACACACAGCTGAAGGCACCTCTTCGAGGGGCTTGTCGTCCCTGTCGGGAAGGACGGCGTTTCCTGACCCCCTAGGTCCCGGCTGGGTCTGGGTGCTGATGGGGTGGAGGCCGGGAGAGCACCTGGCCATGCGGGGCCTTTGGGACGCAGGCCTGGGGCTTGCAGGGACAGCCAGCCGTGGGGAATTGACAGACGGGTCTGGGTGGGGTAGTGATCGACCGACCAGGAAGCCGCCAGCCTTATTTGTGCCGATAAGAGGGCCCCATCCTCCTGGTACAGGGGAACCGGATTTGGAGAGGAGGGCCAGGGAGGGGCAGGGTGACCTTCCTGCTCCACCATTTCCTCCAGCTCCATTCAGGGTGAGATAGTCAAGGCACCAGCGTGCCGTATTTTGGGGTTACAGGCCCTGGCCCCATCGCTCCCTCTGCCCCTCTCCGCGCTGGGGAAGAAAAATCAAGCTGTGTTCCTCGGTCTCCCCCTCCATGGCGCCCGTCCTGCCAGGGATGCCCCTGGAGCTTGCGCACCGCACAGGAGGGTCAGACAGGGCTGGCCGGGCGCCCAGGGAGGTGGGCGCCGGGAGCATGGCGGGTGGGTGTGGACAGGCGGGTTGCGGGCGGGGCTGGTGCAAGCCAGCTGGACTCGAGGCGGCCGGGTGCCCTGGGGTGCGGTGGGCGGGGTGGGGACCGGCGGGGGACGGGTGGGGGGCGGGGCTCGGCTCGCGGGCCCGGGCGCGGCTGGGCGGCGAGGGGGTGCGGGAATCAGGGCTGCGCTTTGCCCGCGCAGCCTCGCCCGCGCATTCCGGCCGGAGACCGCCTCGGGAAGACGCAGCCGCCCGCAGACGTTCCGAAGCTGTGCGAACGGGCCACGGAATTTCTTATCACACAAAGCCGGAGGTGAGCCCGCTGCGGGAGAGAGGCGGCCTCGCGGAGGAGCGAGGTGGACAGGTGGCCCGGGTGAGGGTTGAGGGACACCTGTCTGCGAAGACCTTGGAGGCGGCCCCGCCCCGCCCCGCCCCTCGCCGCCCGCCCCGCCCCCGCCGCCCGCCCCGCCCCCGCCGCCCGCCCCGCCCCGCCCCTCGCCGCCCGCCCCGCCCCCGCCGCCCGCCCCGCCCCGCCCCTCGCCGCCCGCCCCGCCCCGCCCCTCGCCGCCCGCCCCGCCCCCGCCGCCCGCCCCGCCCCCGCCGCCCGCCCCGCCCCGCCCCCGCCGCCCGCCCCGCCCCCGCCACCCGCCCCGCCCCTCGCCGCCCTCCCCGCCCCGCCCCTCGCCGCCCGCCCCGCCCCGCCTTCGCCGCCCGCCCCGCCCCCGCCGCGCGCCCCGCCCCAGGCGCCCGCCCCGCCCCTCGCCGCCCGCCCCCCGCCCCCGCCGCCCGCCCCGGCCCCGGCGACGCCGCCCTGCAGGCCCCGCCCTCCCTGCGGCGGGGGCCTCGGCTCCGGCGCGCGCAGGACGGTCGGGCAGCGGAGGTCAGCTTTGCCCCTGGAGCCCGCCAGCAGGGAGGGCCCCCCCGGGCTGAGGCTCCGCTCCGGCTCCCTGCCGCGGGAGGGCCGCGGGGGGCGGGGCGATGCCGCGGGGGGCGGGGCGATGCCCGCGGGGGGCGGGGCGATGCCGCGGGGGCGGGGCGATGCCGCGGGGGGCGGGGCGATGCCCGCGGGGGGCGGGGCGATGCCCGCGGGGGGCGGGGCGATGCCCGCGGGGGGCGGGGCGATGCCCGCGGGGGGCGGGAGCGGGACGCCGGCCGCAGCCCCGGGACGTGGCCCCGCGCGCCCCCGCCCCGGCCGGCCCAGCAGCCCGCCGGGTGGACACTCCGGCCTTTGGGGAGCGCGGGGTCCCGGCGCGGGTGGCGCCCCGGGGAGCGCGGGGTCCCGGCTCCCGCCCCCCCGCAGGCGGGTCGTGCCCGCGGGTCCCGCAGGTGCCGCGGAGCCGCCGGGACCACGAATCCCGCTCGATTCATTTCGATAACGCTGGAGAGGCTGGTGGTTGCGATCCCGGCAGGAGCCCTCGGCCCCGCCGCGTCTGGGGGGCCGCGGGGGCTGCTGTGACCTGCGGGGGGCTGCGGGGGCTGCGAGCCGCCAGGAACGGGCTCTTGCAGGCGCGCCCGCCCGCCGAGGCCCAGGGTCGCCCGCCGGGGAGCCAGGGGCCAGCCCGGGCCGGGACTCCGCGCGGCTGCTCGCCCGGCGCCGCCCTCCCGGGGCCCAGCGGGGTCCAGAGGGCGGGGGGACCCCCCACCCCGCCCCCCGCCGCTGGCTGCGCGCTCGCAGAAGCCGGGGGCAGGACGTCGGGGCCCAGGCTCGGATTCCGGGCGCCCCCCAGCGCTCGGCCAGCCCGAGGGGCGCCCCGGCCCGGCTGGGGGTGACTTTGCGCCCCGCGAGGCCTCCGCGCGCCTGGCCGGCCGCGGGTCGGCAGCCGAGCGCGCCTGATTTGCCGGCCCGTGGGGAGCCGTCCCTCGGCGCAGGCTGGCCCGTGGCAGGGGCGCCTGTGCGCGGCACCCGCATGTGTGGGGGCCCCGTGCCTGGGGCGGGTGGGGGTCCCCCTGGCCTGCTGCCGCTACCCTGGAGACTGGTTCACCCACTTTTGTTCACACGTGGCTTTCTTTGCGCCCCGCTGGCTCCTCCTGGGACACCGGCAGGGGCAGGGACATGGACATGACGGGCAGGTCCGTCCCGGCTGGTTCTGGTCGCCGGCCCTGGAGGCTCTGGGCCGGGCCTGGGGCTCTCGGCTTCTCCTGGGAGGGGCCGAGCTGTGCATGGTGCTGTGGTCTGCGGGCGTGGGGGCTGCAGGGTGAACCTGGGGGCTGCTGCTGACCCGGGAAAGTCATGGGGGGAGTAAGAGGCCCATTTGTTCTCACAGGCAGATTTAGAAAGTGCTGGAGGCCAGCTGTCCACCCACTGTCTGGCCACCTCCGAAGCGCAGGCCGGCCCAGGGTGGGCACAGGCCTCCGGGCCGCTGGGCTTGCAGACGCCCTGGCCAGTGCGTGAGAGGACCCGCCTGAGCAGGGCAGGGTGGGCTCCCACCCGTGGAATCTTGTCTTTTCAGAGTGAGTGTGAAGCCCTGGGCGTTTTTTTTAGTGGCCTCCGTGCCTTCCATCGCCGATTTCATGCAAAACCATGACCGGAGGGACAGAGCGTTTCATTAGGGATGTGACAATCTTTCGAGTTTCCAGGACTGCAGCTGGAGCCAGCTAATGGCTGGTCACAAGGGGCGGGCACAGGGGTGCAACTAAGCAGTCAGCGTGATTCTGCGTATTCCTAAATTCTCACCTATGCTTAGGGCCCCGGCGCCCACCACCCGCCCCCCGGGCACCTCCTCCAAGCAGGAGCCGGCGTCTCTGCTCAGCCCGGCCGTTACCAGCCACGGCCACTCGCCCGCTCGCCAGCAGCGCCCAGTGCAGGCTGCGGATGCCGTCAGGAGCGGAGCCAGGAGTCGCGTTCGCTGGAATTGGTTTTACACATTGTAAGCTAGAACCACTTTGAGCAAAATCGATATAGCATCTCACAGCTGTAATTAAAAGGAGAAAAATTAGAATAGTCCCCACTACAGCCATAGCTTTAAAAACTCGACCTTACAGAGGGACAGGCAAGCACTGCAGGATTCCTCAGCTCTTGGAGCAAAGCTGGGAGGCTCAATGAAGTGCAGAAGCACGTTTGTCTGGACAGTGGCTTCCATTCCAGTGTTAGGAAAAGAGCAGAGAACCAGCATCCTGCCCCAAACAGACGCAGCCCCGCAGCCCCCACGACCGACTGCTTGGGGCCAACCGTGGAGGCGGCGCACAGTGCCCGTGGCCCAGGCAGCACCAGGGAGGCCTCCACGCACCTGCTGGGCCCACCCTGAGGGGCAGGGCTGGACGGCAGCGCCTGAGCCAGGCCCACGCTGTTGCCACGCAGGCCGGCCTTGTAGGCCTTGCAGCTTGGCAACAGGGCTGATCAACAGGGTGGGGCAGTGGGCTCGTGGGTCCCAGTGTCTGGCGTCACAGCCCAGCTACCCAACCATCACCCCTGGAAATAGCACAGGTGCCGCTCTGGAGGCCGCCAGGTGGGAACAGGTGCCTACCACCTGGCGCTTGGGGGCCTTGAGGGGAGCCCTTCCATGCAGCTCCCAGCTTCCTCCTCCCAGCCCACCTCCTGGGAGCTTAACCACAGGGGCACTGGGGTAGAGGTCCCCAGGAAGGCCTCTCCCCCGGCAGATGGCTGCCTTTGGGTCCTCACATGGGGGCACCATTCTCTTTTGTCTGGGCTCCACCCCAAGACCCAGAACCCCCCAAAGGCCCACCTCCAGACCCAGCGCTCAGGCCAGGCCTCAGCACCCCCTTGGGCACATGCTCAGTGCTCCAGGCTCCTGGCCACACTCCTGGGGTTCTGGGTTTTGTGTCAACGGATGAGATTTGATCCAGCTTCCAAAGAGCAGAGAACACCTCCAAGCCGGCTCTGCGGGGCCCCCGCGCCTGGTAACAAAGTCAGACCAAGGCACGCAAGATAGAAGATGACAGGGCCTCCCCAGTGGCACAGCGGGTTGAGCGCAGCGCTGTGAGGCTGTCCGCAGTGTCTGCAGCGCAGGTTCAATTCCCAGCCGGCCAGGGAGGTGCCCACATGGTGCAGCAGACCTCTCCTGTCTCGCCCGCTGCTCCCCTCAGCAGTGTTATCAGTCCGTCTGCCTGTTCTGCTCCCCGCTCTGTCTCTGGTGAATCCTCTCACCCTCCCGCACGTCTGGCCTCTACCCCAGCTCTTGTATAAATAAATCTTAAAAAAAAAAAAAAAAGATAGACGATGACAGTCCAGTTTGGACTCACAAATATTGAGGCAAAACTCCTCAGCAAAATGCTCACCACCAAGGCTCAGTGGCCAGAAGGCGCACGTCCCCCCCGGGCTGCCCAGGGCAGCGCTGGACGCCTGCAGGGCGCCCACAGGACACCACACGCAAAGGGGGACACATTCCCAGTGGAAGCAGAAAACGCTTTGGACAAAATCCAACATTCTTTCATGATAACAACACTCAAAACAGGAATAAAGAGAAAATATAGCTGATTTCATCTTTGCACACAGGAGTCATGTCTCCGGTATTTCACATTAGTCTTTGATAGTTTCTTGTTAAATATTAGCTGTCTGTGAATAGGCGACTTCACTGCTGTTTTTCAGGAAGAACGTGTGTGATCCAGTAACTAAAGAGCGCTGAGATTACTCTGGCATGGTCTGAAAAGCAAAATAAAACAGAAATCATAAACCAGTAATATTTTGTAGCCACCGGCCTTGCGGCCCAGGGCGGACAGCGCAGGGGATGTCGGGGTGCCAAGCCCCGCCGGGAGCCCTGCATGCGCAGGAGCATTGGGCCCCACGCACAGGGTGGACGTGGCCTCGCGTGAGGCCACACGCGGGCTTTGCTGGGACAGCACGCGCAGCTGCTGGACGGGGCGGGGGGGCGGGGTGTGGGGTGGCGGCGCGTGTGTGAGGGCCCAGCGGAAGCAGCGACGGGCGTGGGGAACACCCAGCGTGGGCTGCCAGGCCTTTCCTGGCCCCCGGCCCTCGCTGGATCGGGGCGGCCTGCACGCCCCAGATGAGGCTGCTGACAAGGACGCTCGTGGGCCGCGGCCACCCCGACGTCCCCAGGGGCTGGCGCGGGAAAGCGCAGGACATGCCTGGCGTCTGACAGAACCGCGGCTTTATTTTAGAAAGTGGCTTGACACGGAGCGGCTGTACACGCACGTCCCAGGGGCGCCAGAGGGGACCCCGCGGTCATGGACACCGCCCGGCACGAAACGCAGCCCCCGCGCAGGACCAAGACCCACAAGGCCCGCCCGGAGCCGGCTGGAGCCAGGCGCTTTCCAGCGTGAATTTTAAAGTGATTGACTTTCGCTCCCCCTGGGAACTTGGCATTAGTTCAGCTCAGTGAAACTGACGTTTTGCATTTTGAGGTGAGGCTTTCATGGAAACCTGAGTTCTCAGAAACGAACCTGGAGCGGTGCCAGCACCGGCTGCGCGCCGACCCGGCCCCACCCCGCCCCGGCTCCTGCCGTCCAACAGCACCTGGGGGTTCACAGGCCCCTGCCCAGCTCCGGGGACCCCGCCCCGCCCCATGGGCCAGCGCAGCCCCGTGCCAGAGGCTGGTTACGCACCGGGCGGCAGCTCGCAGCGTCCCGGGAAGGCCTCCAGGGCTCCCCGCAGCCCCGCGGCGTCCCCCGACAGCAGCAGCGTCTGCATGTGGTCCAGGAGGCGCAGGTCCGAGGGCGCCAGGCCGTGGGTTTCCAGGTGCCGGAGGAGCCCCTCCGCGGTTTCCATGGAGACAGCCGGGTCGGAGACGCCTGGACAGAGGGGACAGGGCTCAGGGGCACAGGCGACGCTTCCTTTCCTGTCCGTCGGGCCGGGTGAGGGACAGGGCGGCCGGACAGGCATGTCTCCCTGCTGACCCCGGATGCCCATCAGCCACTGCTCCAAGGGTCTGATCTTGTAAAGCCCCCCAAAGCTTGGAGCGGCCAGAGGCAGGCGCAGCGGGTCGACAGGCAGCAAAGCTGTGGTCCCCAAGGGGCCGGGGGGGTTCTTCATTGCCCTGAGCAGCGGGTTGGGCCCTGGGCCCTAGGTGTTGCCAAAGGCGTTAGCCCGGCCCAGCGGCCACAGGACCTTCTGACCCTGTGACTTGACAGCGCTCGCAGCTCTGAAAACCTCCGGCCCCGGGTGCCAGCTCCCTGCAGCCCCCTGCGGCCGCCCTAGCCCACCCCAGTGGCCGCTGGGACACCCCCCAGCCCCTCACTTGGTCACACAGCGCAGTCCAGGATCTCCAGGCCTCAGGAGATCACATCAGCTGGTGCTCTGCGTCTTCGCGTTGTTCCCTTACCGTTTTGCGCTCCTGCCTGACAGCAGATCTCTTCTCGCCCGTGAGGTGCCTGGGCCTGGGGTGTGCGCGGAGCCCAGGGCTGGGTTGCAGAGACTCGGCCGGCCTCTGCTCAGCCTGCGCGCGCAGAGTCCACCCTCACTTGGCGCTGAGGGCCCCGGGGGCCAGCGCCTGGAGACCCTCCCGGAGGCCCCGCCCCATGCTCCCTGCATTTCCCGGTCTTGGTCATGAGAACGCGGTCAGGTGTCCTGCTGGGGTCAGGGTCTGCCAGCCCCACCTTCCCTGACCCCCGGGGGCAACTGGGGGGGGGAGGGCGCGGCTGCCCCGGGCCTGGCTGGGCCCAGGCGGGCTCTGAACGGCCCCGCCCTGCCCAGCCCAAACTCGGGTGGAAGCCCAGGAGCACGCACCACAGTGCAGAGAACAACTATTTCTAGACTCTAAATACACGGGGTTGCCAAGTTGCGTCTGAGGGGCCTTCAGTCTGGGGTCACCCTCGCTGGCGCACAAGGGGCAGCTCCCCAAGGAGGCGCCGGGCCACTCCCCTCAGAAACAGCTGGAACCTGGGATCCCCGGGAGCCGCCCCCCCCCTCCTGAGGCCACGCTCCTGGGTGCCTCTGCCGGCCCCTTCCAGACTCCCGGAACGAGCTTCTGCTTCACAGCGAGTGGCGGGCGTTGGACGCTTTCCTCATCCTACATTTTCACAGTTATTCTTCCACATAGGGGGATGCCCTCACTCACAGGAAAAGAGGAAAGCGCGTACCGTCATAAAAGTAAGTTTCCTGCGTGGACTTCAGGAAGCTCAGGAGGCTCTGGGCGGGCGGGGAGGCCCCGGGGGCCCCGGCCAGGTCCCCGGCCTCCCCCGCCTCCTCGCCCTGCGGGGCCGGCTCCTGCCCGCAGGCCTCGGGCTGGTACGTGAAGTCCAAGCCGGGGCTTGGTTTTGTCAGCAGACCAGCTGCTTTCTTCCTTTTAATTTGCTGCTTCTTTTTCAGTTTCCTTTTTTTATTTTTGCTTATTGTGGGGCCATCTGTGTGCTGCGGCTGCAATTCTTTTTGTAAAAGGCTTTGCTGTTTCTCTAATTCTGCTTGTTCTACATGAACATTATGGGGATTTTTAAATTTTTTCTTTGACTTGTGCTTTCGAATTCTTCTCTTTGGCTGATCATGAGGATCCTGGTCTAGGAAAAAAATTCAAATACATGAATTTAAAAAAATTAAAATTAAAGTACAAAACTGAGTTCTCCTGAGTGGACCGGGCAACGCCTAACATGTCAGGTGAAGGACACGTCCCTAATTCTACCATTTGGAAGGTGCCCCTGGGGGGGAGGAGTTGGGGGTTGCAAGTGCGTCAGAGTTTCTGACCCTCCCTCAGGAAGGCCCACGGGAAGCTGCGTCTCCACCGGTCTCTGAGGTCAGACCCTCACAGCCGTCTGGGAAAGGTCTTGGGAAGGGCCGGACCCCTGCTCAGGGGGCTCTGAGAGGGGGACTTAAGTTGGCCCGGGAGAGGCGCCCAGGCCCCCCAAGGGCTCGGCTCCCACGGCCGTTTCCAGGATCTCGGGACTGACTCTCACCTCAGGGATTTACAAGGCTGGAAAGTGTAGAAAAATGTCTGGCACACCAAGACTCGCGCGGGCACCCCATGGGGTAGGCCGGACTTGGGGCCACAGACTCCCCCAAAGGACCCCACGTCCAGCAGCTCCAGACAGGAGCAGGTCTGGCTGTGACACTCAGGGCGGTGGCCTGGCCTTCTGCAGAGGCGCCCCCCCCCTGCCCCCACTCACCTTCCTCCTCGCTGCTGCTGCTGCTGCTGCCACTGGGGCTCCGGGCGTCAGGGCCGCAGGGTGGGGCTAGGGGTGCAGGCAGGTACCCCTCGGGCGGCAGGCTCACGGTGTAGGGCCGCCTCCTGGCCAGGGCCTGGCTGGGGCCGCCTACAGGGGCAGACAGCGTGTGGGGACTGGTCAGCCTGCAGTGGGGTCCCGCCAGGCCAGGTTCACCCCCTGGGGCTGTTGGCGCTTATTTTAATAAGCTGAGAATTTCGCCAGAGGAGTGAGTTCACGCGGCGGCTCTTTAGCTCCGCGTTAGTTACTTCTGTGAGCCTCTGGGTTTTTATAACGTGATGGAAAAGCATAAATAATTCTCCAGTAGGACGCAGGAAAAATAATCCACTTGACATCATCACATCAGGGGCTGCAGAGCATGGGGGGGGCGCTGGCGGTAGGGTGGACTTGGTTTTGGGGTGATAAGTCTGCTCTGGAAGGTGGTGGATGGGCAAATATGCTGGGGGGAGGGGCTGCCTGCCGCGGGCTCTCACCTGCAGCACGCACACCTGGCCGCGGGGCGCCCCCACCTGGCGGCCGAGCACCCCAGGCCCTCCCAGGCTCCGCCTCTGCCTCTGGCCCTGGCTCCGCGCTCTCTGGAGCTTCCTGGTGGGCGGGAGGTGCCCCCTGCTCCTCAGCTCCCGGTGCTCCCGCAAAAAGCCTCTTCAGCACTTTCTCAACAAACACTGCAGGCGACAGGACAGAACATGATGGCGGGCTCCTCGCGTCTCTCTTCCTGCAGCCGCGCGCAGACTTTCATCATGGAGGTCTCATCTGCCGGTGGCTGAAGCCAGGTCCCCAGAGCACCCTGTGCGCACAGGGGCCAGTCTCCCCAGGCCACTCAGGGCGCACCCCGGCCCCTGAGCATGGAGCTCCCCTCATGTCTCCTCTCCAGTTTATTTCTAAGTGGCACAGGCTGGGTACCAGAAGAAGAAGTTGGGGTGAGGTACCCCAAGTGCAGCCCCAAGGGTCAGCCCGTGGTGTGCACCGGCCACCTGGAGGCCACACAGAGGCTGAGAGGAGGCAGCTCTGCGGCCGCCGACCCAGGGGTCTCTGGTGGGACCCCACATTCCAGTCTCCACGGGCCCTGGGCAACGCACAGGCTGGGGAGCTCGGGGCTGCAAAGGGTGGACGTGAGAGGGACGAAACCGCGTTAGCCAGGGACACTTGGACACCAGCACCAAGGCAGCTGCTGGGGCAACCCGGGGGGCCCGCCTTCCGGAGAGCGCCGTTCAGACAGGGCCTGGCCTAGACCCCGGTGACCGCCTGAACACCCCTCACCACACAGGCCAGCTGGCCGCAGAAGGCTCTTCCTGGGGACACAGGCTGCTTGAGGGAGGCCTTAAAGACCCGCTGTGTGCCCAGGGAGTTGCAGGAAGGCCCAAGG
The DNA here is from genome assembly GCF_964194135.1 of Talpa europaea. Classification (NCBI taxonomy): domain Eukaryota; kingdom Metazoa; phylum Chordata; class Mammalia; order Eulipotyphla; family Talpidae; genus Talpa; species Talpa europaea. The sequence goes on along the minus strand of NC_140070.1, from coordinate 250,156 downwards.
CCAGCCAGATACGAAACTGTCCTATGCACCCCCTTTCCAAGTGTAGCCCCAAGGGTCAGCCTGGCCACAGACGGGGCAATTTCTGGGGGAACAAAAGGCAGACAGAGCACACCCCACTTGCCCCGGCAAGCCAGAACCCTCATGAACTGGAGGAGCCTTGAGATGCCCGCCCCATGGGCTGCGAGGCCCGCACCTGGGACTGAGAAGGGGCCAGCAGGGAGGCTCTCACCCCGAGACCCCGCCGCCCAGACCGGACCCACCCACTGACACGGGAGGCTGGTCTGCGGACCCGGCCGGACAAGGCTCAGGCCGGACTCACAACAGGGTCTGCAACCCACACCAGGTCTAGAGGAGACAGCCCCTGAGAGGGGCCCTGGCCAGAGGCCACGGGCAGGAGGCCCCTGTAGCTGCAGCCCCGCTGTGCCCTGGGCTGGCCGGATCCCCTTGCCTGAGCTCCCTGGGGGAGGGCGGGGACAGCTGGGCCCAGAATCACCTAAAAGGGCCCCAAGCCTCTCCCTGGCTCCTTGGCCGCCAGCACACGTCACCCTGATTCTCCTTACTGTCCAGCCCATGAGAGCTTGGCTGCGTGGGTGGGGGGCGGCGAGGACACGAGGGAAGGCCGTCGGGGTGCACAGGCCCTCTGCTGCTGCCCCCAGCACTGCCCCGGGACCCTGGCCTGCGTCCTCCACTCCCTGGCCCTCAAGCTTCCCCCGCGGCGGCAAAGCTCAGCACGCAGTGCAGCTAGGCTGGTGCTGCTAGGCTGGTGCTGCTAGGCTGGTGCAGCTAGGCTGGTGCTGCTAGGCTGGTGCTGCTAGGCTGGTGCTGCTAGGCTGGTGCTGCTAGGCTGGTGCTGCTAGGCTGGTGCAGCTAGGCTGGTGCTGCTAGGCTGGTGCAGCTAGGCTGGTGCTGCTAGGCTGGTGCAGCTAGGCTGGTGCTGCTAGGCTGGTGCAGCTAGGCTGGTGCTGCTAGGCTGGTGCAGCTAGGCTGGTGCTGCTAGGCTGGTGCAGCTAGGCTGGTGCTGCTAGGCTGGTGCAGCTAGGCTGGTGCTGCTAGGCTGGTGCTGCTAGGCTGGTGCTGCTAGGCTGGTGCTGCTAGGCTGGTGCAGCTAGGCTGGTGCTGCTAGGCTGGTGCTGCTAGGCTGGTGCAGCTAGGCTGGTGCTGCTAGGCTGGTGCAGCTAGGCTGGTGCTGCTAGGCTGGTGCTGCTAGGCTGGTGCAGCTAGGCTGGTGCTGCTAGGCTGGTGCTGCTAGGCTGGTGCTGCTAGGCTGGTGCTGCTAGGCTGGTGCAGCTAGGCTGGTGCAGCTAGGCTGGTGCAGCTAGGCTGGTGCTGCTAGGCTGGTGCTGCTAGGCTGGTGCTGCGGATGGTGCTGACCAGGGCCATGCGTGGCTTTGGGAGCTGCATCCCTCCCAAAGGCCACACCGCAGGGGGTCCCCTCCTGCATGCGCTCTGGCCCCTCTGCAGTCACGGACACCCTGCGGCCCCAGTGCCCTCAGTCAGGGCCCTGTCCACGCGGGCCGGGCACCGAGTCCCTGGGGAAGGTGGCGCGTGGGGGCCTCGCTGCCCCACCCCCTCTGCTGAGCGGCCCTGCGTCCCGCCCGCCGCGGGCCACCCCCTGCTGACCAGCATGTCAGGTCCAGCAGCTGCGCGGTGTGGCGGTCGCAGCCTGACCCCTGCCCTGGGCCGGGCTAAGTCACGCGGGCAGAGGCCGCTGGCTCTGTCGCTTCTGCCCCCGCAGCTGGCCGGGTCGGGGCCAGGCTGGGCCAGGGGCCGCGCAGGGGACGGCGGCCCCGGCCCTGGCAGCACCGCGGCTGGGCGCGGGCGGCCCGGCCTGAAGCGCGGCTTCCCGCCGGCAGCGGCCGCCAGGGCCGGGCGGGAGGGAGGGTCGCGCCGGTGGGGAAAGCCACGCGCGGGGGACAAAGCCCGTCGGGGGCCAGGCCGGCCCGCGCGGGGGGCGCGTCCTGCGGGGACCCGGGGGTCCCACGCGGCTCTCGGGGCCGCGGCCGCGCCCGCCGTTTCGGTTTGAACACCCGGGCCCCGCCCTGCGCCCGCCGCCCGGCCCGGCCCGGCCCCCGACCCGAGGCCCCCGCGCCCCGAGGCCCCGCCGCGCCCCCGAGAGCCCAGATGCCCCCGTCGCGTACCGGAGAACCCGCCCCCGCGCCCCCCCGCGCCCCCTACCGCGCCCCGGACCCCCTACCGCGCCCCGGACCCCCTACCGCGCCCCGGACCCCCTACCGCGCCCCGGGCCCCCTACCGCGCCCCGGGCCCCCTACCGCGCCCCGGGCCCCTACCGCGCCCCGGGCCCCTACCGCGCCCCGCCCCCGCGCCCCGGGCCCCTACCGCGCCGCCGCGCCGCCGCCATGCAGCCCGGCCCCAGCGCAGCCGCCCGGAGCGGCGCGGCACTTCCGGGTCCGCCCCCGAGGCCCGCCCCCCGCAGCGGGCTGCCCAATCCGGATGCAGGATCTGCCGCCGTCAGCCGACCCGACGCGCCCCCGGGCGCAGATTGGGCCGTCCGGGGAGGTGGGCGTGGCCTCCGCGCGCAGCCTCGGAGCATGCGCGGGGCAAGTGCCTGACCCCGGCCGGCCGCCGCGAGGGGTCCGCGGCCGGGGACGGGTCCCGGGAGGGGTGGGGGTCCGTGGGGAGGCGCCGGGGGCCTCGGGGGTGCCCCTCGCGGTCTCCCGGCCGCGGGAGCCCCTCCCAGGGCGGCGCGTGTGGGCGGCGAGGCCGGCCCGGAGCCCCCCGGCCCCGCCCAGGCACGCGGGCCGCGGGAGGCCGGGCAGAGGGCGCTGCCTCTGGGAGGGGCCCCGGGCCCGCCGCTCGGCCGATGGGGTCCTTCCCGCAGGCTGCCCGGTGGGGCGGAGGCGGCCCCGGGGTCTGCCCGGGGGGCGGGGCCTCAGAGCCGGCGGGAGAGGAAGAGGGGGTTCCCCAGCACCCCAGCCCGGCAGCCCGGAGCCGGGCCACGTGGGCCAGGGCGGCACCTCCACCCTCAGAGCTGAGGATGCGGGGCGGGAAGGGCCAGCAGAAGCCTGGGGGGCTGCGGGCAGGTGGAGGGGCTGCGGGCAGGTGGAGGGGGGCTGCGGGCAGGCGGAGGGGGGCTGCGGGCAGGCGGAGGGGCTGCGGGCAGGTGGAGGGGGGCTGCGGGCAGGCGGAGGGGGGCTGCGGGCAGGCGGAGGGGCTGCGGGCAGGCGGAGGGGGGCTGCGGGCAGGTGGAGGGGCTGCGGGCAGGTGGAGGGGGGCTGCGGGCAGGCGGAGGGGGGCTGCGGGCAGGCGGAGGGGCTGCGGGCAGGCGGAGGGGGGCTGCGGGCAGGTGGAGGGGCCTGCGGGCAGGTGGAGGGGCTGCGGGCAGGCGGAGGGGCTGCGGGCAGGCGGAGGGGCTGCGGGCAGGTGGAGGGGGGCTGCGGGCAGGCGGAGGGGCTGCGGGCAGGCGGAGGGGGGCTGCGGGCAGGCGGAGGGGGGCTGCGGGCAGGCGGAGGGGGGCTGCGGGCAGGCGGAGGGGCTGCGGGCAGGCGGAGGGGCTGCGGGCAGGCGGAGGGTCCTGCGGGCAGGCGGAGGGTCCTGCGGGCAGGCGGAGGGGCTGCGGGCAGGCGGAGGGGCTGCGGGCAGGTGGAGGGGGGCTGCGGGAAGGCGGAGGGGCTGCGGGCAGGTGGAGGGGGGCTGCGGGCAGGCGGAGGGTCCTGCGGGCAGGCGGAGGGGGGCTGCGGGCAGGTGGAGGGTCCTGCGGGCAGGTGGAGGGGGGCTGCGGGCAGGTGGAGGGGGGCTGCGGGCAGGTGGAGGGTCCTGCGGGCAGGTGGAGGGGGGCTGCGGGCAGGTGGAGGGGCTGCGGGCAGGTGGAGGGGGGCTGCGGGCAGGCGGAGGGGGGCTGCGGGCAGGCGGAGGGGGGCTGCGGGCAGGCGGAGGGGCTGCGGGCAGGTGGAGGGGGGCTGCGGGCAGGCGGAGGGGGGCTGCGGGCAGGCGGAGGGGGGCTGCGGGCAGGCGGAGGGGGGCTGCGGGCAGGTGGAGGGGCTGCGGGCAGGTGGAGGGGCTGCGGGCAGGCGGAGGGGCTGCGGGCAGGCGGAGGGGGGCTGCGGGCAGGCGGAGGGTCCTGCGGGCAGGTGGAGGGGGGCTGCGGGCAGGTGGAGGGGGGCTGCGGGCAGGTGGAGGGTCCTGCGGGCAGGTGGAGGGGGGCTGCGGGCAGGTGGAGGGGCTGCGGGCAGGTGGAGGGGGGCTGCGGGCAGGCGGAGGGGGGCTGCGGGCAGGCGGAGGGGCTGCGGGCAGGCGGAGGGGGGCTGCGGGCAGGCGGAGGGGGGCTGCGGGCAGGCGGAGGGGGGCTGCGGGCAGGTGGAGGGGCTGCGGGCAGGCGGAGGGGGGCTGCGGGCAGGCGGAGGGGGGCTGCGGGCAGGCGGAGGGGGGCTGCGGGCAGGCGGAGGGGGGCTGCGGGCAGGTGGAGGGGCTGCGGACAGGCGGAGGGTGTGCAAATGTAGACACCTTAGTTTGAGTGGCTCTGACCGTGGGTTGGAGCCCGGGGAGAGGGTGTCCCGTCCTCACAGAGGCAGCATGTGAAGCTGCGAGGCTGCCTCAGGCGGGGAAGGGCAGAGCTCTGACTTCGGGGAGAGGCGGGAAGGGCTGCCGCGCGCTGCGGGCGCTGAGGGGCCTGGCGTCCTGAAGCAGTCAGGGGGGCCCTTCTTGTCCAGGGGCCCAGGCGCTGAGATGCACCTCACAGGCGGCTGCACCTGTCCGGGAGGTGGCAGGGGACCTAGTCAGGCAATTTTGTTGAGGTGCTGGAGGCAAAGCCCGGGGGAGCTCAACGCCACCGGGGCGCCGCAGGGGAGACGCCTGCCAGACATCACTCTGTGCAAGGCAGGTGCAGGCCTCTAAGATGGGGCGTGTGCCTGCAGAGCCGGGGGCACATGCGTGTGCACGCACACACGTGCACAGTGTGTGTCCTGCAGGGCCTGGTTAAGTTGAGATTGGAAAGTGAGTGAGTGGTGGAGCAGAAACAGCAAGATGAAGAAACAGCAAGATGAAGTAGGCACAGGCCTTCGCAGGCCTGGGAGGGCATGTGGGCAGGGGTGTTCCCCGCCCCTGGGTGCTCAGGGAAACACACCGAAATGGCAAGGGAGCCCCCGCACCGCCCCCCCCCCAGCTCCCCGGTGGGACCCCAGCCCCGGTGCTGCGAGTGGGGGCGGCAGGAGCCCGTGAGCTGGGCAGTCTGGAGTGTCACCCGGCCAAGCTTCCTCCTTCACCACAGCTGCACCCCGAGGTAGCTTCACCCCAACGATTTGAAAGCTTTTGTCCACAGAAAGCTGCACACGGATGTTACAGCCGCTTCCTCGGGAACCATCAACAAATAGAGCCAGAGGGCAGCAGGGACTGGCTCAGTGAGCTGCTGCCGGCCGGCGGTGCCATGTCACCATCCCTGCGAGAGGGGGCGTCCCGCACCGGGACACTAGGGGTCCAGGGGCACCACTGGGTGAGAGACGCCACGCTAAGAAAGCCACACCCGCGGTGCCTGCTGCAGCACGTCCTGGAGCAGGCGAGGCTGCGGTTCGGGGGTCAGACCAGCCCCCAAGACTGTAAGGCCGCAGAGACGGCCCTGTTCGCTGTTCGCTTGTCCAAGCCACAGGTCAACACCCGGTGTGGGCGTCGTGACAGGACTGTGCACTCGGGGCGATGCTGTGCCCCAGGTCCGTCGGTGTAACCATGAGCCACCTGGGGGTGGGGGGGCACAGGACACCTCTGTACCCCCCTTTGATTTTGGTGTGAACTGTAATTGCTCTAAGAAATAAAGTCTATTTTGGACCTCCCCTGGTGGCGCAGCGGTTGAGCGCTGGGCTGCAAAGCTGCCCGCAGCCTCTGCAGCGCTGGTTCGATCCCCGGCTGCTCCCCGGCCACCGGAGGAGGGTCCCACATGGCGCGCAGACCTCTCCTGCCGCCCGCTGCTCCCCTCAGCAGTGTGCTTCGGTCCTTCTGCCTGCTCTGCTCCCCGCTCTGGCTCTGGTGAATCCTCTCACCCTCCCGCGCTTCTGACTGTACCCAGGGCTTGTATAAATAAATAAATCTTTGGAAAAAAAAAAAGAAATAAAGTCTATTTCAAACAAGGAATAAAGCAGGCAGCAGAGGAACAAGGGGGCCACGTGTGTGGCCAGGCTGCCCGCACCTGCGACCTGCCGTGCTGCCCAGGAGCGGCCCAGAACACGGCTTCCTTCCAACCCGCTCTGCTCTCCAACCCCAGTTCACCCAGACATAACGGGCCCAGAGCCCCGGGGGGGCAGCAGGTGCCCCACATGGGCTATGAGGCGGCCTCCTCCAGGTGCCCCGTCCACCTCCCAGAGTCACAGCTCTAACCTTCCTCTTTTTTTTTTTTCTTCAAGATTTATTTATTTATACAAGAACCGGGTACAGGCCGGATGAGCGGGAGGGTGAGAGGATCCACCAGAGACAGAGCGGGGAGCGGAACAGGCAGACTGACGAAGGACACTGCTGGGGGGAGCAGCAGGTGCGACAGGAGGGGTCGGCTGCGCCATGTGGTTATCTCCCCGGCTGGCCAGGATCGAACCCGCGCTGCAGAGGCCGCGGACAGCTTCACAGCGCTCGCTCGACCCGCTATGCTTGACCCACTGCGCCACCGGGGAGGCCCTGGGATCCTCCTGTTGAGTGTGGGTTTCCTCCTTCAGACCCCACATCCACCTGAGCCCACGCGCCCTTGCCCGGCTCACACCCAGCGTCCTGGGGAGGTCCGTGCACAGCCAGCCCGCCAGCCTCCCACCCCGCCCGCTCCTGCCCAGCCGGGCCATCAGCAGAGGCGGCGCCGCTCCTCAGTGCTCCTCCACACGGGCTTCCGAAGGTGGCGTCCACCAGCCCGGGGTGCACATGCGCCCACTCCTTTCCTCCTCAACCGGACCCCGGAAGCAACTCCAGGAGCAGCCGTTTGCTGCATCCTCCAGCGCGGCCAGCCTTGCAGACATCACAGACCCGCCCCCGGCTCGCCCCGCTCCTGGCCCCACCCCGCCTCCTCCTCGCTGGCAGGTGATCGCTGGGCCCCCTCGTCCATGGGCCTGACCACCGCTCCCGCCCAGGGAGGACGGCTCACATGCAGGGGTGTGGGAGCAGGCGCCGAGACGCCCTCCACACGCAGGGAAAACTTGCACCAAGGGAGAGAGGGGCCGGCGCTGAGGCGTCTGATGAGGGGTCGGGGGGCAGGGACGATGCCAGCAGCAGCCTCTCCCTGCACCACCCGCACCGCCTTCCTCTCTCCCTGCGGCAGAATCTGCCAGCACTCGGGCTGGGCGGGGGCGTGGGGCAGCCTTGCCTTCCCCTGCTGGGTGGCCGGGGGCCATGGCGGAGCTCGGCAGCTGGAGGCCTCTGTGGTGTCCGCCGCCCGCGGGAAAAGTCCCCTCTCCCTGCCACGCCTGGTTCCTTCATTCCAGACACAGCGACCCCCGCCGACCGATCGTCCGGAAGGAAAAGCCCCAGGCCTGCCCGTCCCCAGCCCCTGGACGGCCCCTGTCTGGTGCCCACGCACCCTGGCCTTCGTCTCCAGCGCCCGCGGGCCTGCCCCATGCCACAGCCCTGGGCCTGGGCACCAGCCTCCCGTGGGCCTTGCTGTGGGCCTTGCACAGGCAGGGGTGGGGGGTGCATGACGGCAGGGACGGCCCGGGAAGGGATGGCCGGCCCTTTCCAGCCCAGGCAGCCTGTCCAGGCCCCTCCGACTGCCCCTCTGGGGGCCCAGCCTGAGAGCCCCGGGGGCCATCCCCTCCACGCTCACCCTGCGTTTCCTGCGTTCTCTTCTACTTCCTCGCTCGGGTTTCCCAGGAACGAGTCCCCCCACGCCCCCCACTACCTGGCCTAAGTCCACCCTCAGGACCTGCCTGAGCAAAGTTAACCTGCGATTTCCTGAGCGAGCCCGCCCCCCAGCCCCACCCCGGTGTCCTCGCTGCCCCCTGGGTCGCAGGTGCCCCCCCCACTGCCCGAGGGCCGGGCCCTGGTGGCTGGGCTGGGGTCACTGCTGGGCACCCACAACAGGGTCACTCAGATCGTTTTTGTTACTTTTTCTGTGGCCCTTGTACGGCCGCTCCAGTCACAGCAGTGGTCCTTGATCCCGATGTGTGAGGGTCAGCACACAAGTCCTCCATCGCTGAGCGTGGAGACAAACTGGAGGATGCTGGACATGCTACAGGGCAGCGAGGGGCAGGCCAGACCCGGCGAACCTGCCTGGTCGAAATAGGTTCTGCCCCCCGCCCCCCCATCAACACAAAACACAGGAGACTTCAGTGGGAAGGACTTAGCACAAGGGGTGACACCAGGGGACAGGCGAAGGGCGCGGTCTACACCAGCACCCGCAGGCGCCCGCCCTGGTGGGGCAAGGCCCACCCAAGCGGGGCTGCCCAGAGCAGGCCCCGGAGCCGCCACGGCCTAAAGCTCCTTCCAGCGGGACCCACAGAACCGGGTCGGAAACCGCCGGACAGGCCTGGGAGGAAAAGAGCAAAGTCAAAACCAAGACAACACCCGCCCCGCCCTCCCCACGGGCCTCCCCGCGTCCGAGCCCCCGGCCCTGACCACAGGCCGCCGTTTCCCCACGAGATCGGCTCCTCCCGCGGGTCCCCTTCTGGCTCCGTCCCGCTCCGCCCCGGAAACCTGAGGCCCCCCCAGTGTCCCCCGAGGCGCCTTCTCTCCCTGCGCAGCTCCACCCTCCCTTGGGCGGGGCGGGGCGGGGCGCCCGGAGCCCCCTTTCCTGGGGACCCCCGTTACAGGAACGGGAGGCAGGACTCCTCCGGCGCTCGGCCCGCAGCCTGGGGAACTTCCCGACCCCGGAGGAGCCTCGGGCGGGCGACATTCTGGGGCTGGAGGCTGCACTCGGGACAGACGGTGTCAGGGAAAAGGCGGGGCTCCAGGGCCCCTCCGTGCCGAGGGCATCCCGGGTTTGCTCGCGCGCCCAGGTGCCGGGGCTGCGCGGGTGCCCCTAGCCCGGGCGGCGACACCCCGCCGGGAGCCCCGCGTCCCGGCCCAGGCGCCGGCGGGGGGCGGCGGGGCGGCGGGGGGAGGGGCCGCCGGGCGGCGCGCGGGGTTCTCGGAACCCGCAGGCAACGCGGCTCGGGCAGGGCCCCCGCGCCCCGCCAGGCCGTCGCCCGCCCGGGGCGCGCGTGGGCAGCACCCCCGGGAGGCGGGGCGCGCGGCTGCCCGGCCCACCTCGGGCGCGGGGCGCGCGGGCGGAGGAGGCCCCGGCCCGCCCGCGGCGGCGAACCCCGGTGTCCGGGCCGGCCCCGCGCGCCCCGCCGCTCCGCGCAACAGTTGGCGGCGGGGCGGGCGCGGGGCGCGGGGCGGGGCGGGGCGGGGCGGGGCGCGCGGGGCGGGGCGCGGGGCGCGCGGGCGGGGTCTGCGCGCGGCGGGGCGCTGTCCCCAGGTGCGGCGCCGGCCCCCCGAGCCGCCGCGGCCGCCCCCCACGCGCCGGAGCCTCCCCGGGCGCCGAGTGCGCAGGCGCCGGGCGGGCCCCGAGTGCGCGGGGCTGGGCGCGCGGTGGCGGCGGCGCACGGACCGCGGACCGACCGGCCGAGCGCGAGGCGCGGCTCCGGGGCGGAGCGGGCCGGGGGCGCCGGCCTGAGGGGCGCCCGCCCGCGGGCGCGGCTCCTGCTGCGCCGGCAGCGCCGAGGATGTCCGCGCGGAGCACGGTGCGAGCCGCGGGGCGCGGAGCCCGCGCGGGGCGGGCCGGGCCGGGCCGGGCCGGGCGCGGGGCCGTCGGGCGGGGGCGGCGCGGGGCCGGCGCGGGGACCCGCGGGGGCGGCCCTGCGGGGGCGCGTCGCCCGGGCTGAGCGGGGACCCCGGGCCGGGGCGGTCCCGGCGGGGCCGGCGCGCGGCGCGGACGGGGCGGGGGTCCGGGCCGGGCTGCGGGGGGGGCAGCGCGGGCGGGGCGCGCCGAGGGGTGCCGTCTCCTCGCCACCCGGGGGGCCGGGGCGCCGCGGAGACCCCGGGAGCGACCAGCGCCCGCGAGGGGCCCCGGGGCAGCCGCGAGGGCCGGGGGCGGCGGGGGCCGCGCGGCGCCCCTCAAGCGGGGGGGGGGAGCGCGGCCGGACCGGGCGCCGGCGGGGCGGGGGCCGGGCGGCGGGCGGGGGGGCCTGCGCGGCGGCGGGCGGGGCCGAGGCGCGCGCCGGGAGGGGGTGGCCGCCCCCCGCTCCGCAAGTGCGAGGAGAGCACCGGGCTTTTTTAGGGGCGGTTGCTAAGCGCGGCGCCCGGCGCGGAGCCGTAACCAAGCCTCCCCCGGCCGCGGCTGTCGGGCTCCCGGCTCCGCGCCTGCCTCGCGGGGGGAGCGCGCGTCGTCGCCGCGGCCTCGCGGGCGGGGGGCGGCCGGCGGCTGCCGAGGGGGCGCCGCCGCCCCGTGTGGGGACCCGGCGGGCCGGACCCGGCGTCCAGGGCGGGCGGCGCGGCCGGCGGGGACTCTGCGCGCGGGTCCGCGCGGGTCGCCCTTGCGGGAACAGACGGCGCGCGGGGGCCGGACCCGGAATTCGTGACTTGGGGGCGCGGCGCGCTGGGATCCCTGAAAAACCAAGCGCCCGGCGGCGCGTCCCCTCCGTGCCCGGCCGGCCGCGAGGGCTCGGGTTTCGCGCGCGCGGGTGTCCGGCGGCGCCGCCTGCGCGCGGGCCGGGCCGGGGCGCTCGAGCGGGCGCGGGGCGGGCGGCGCGGACCCCGGGGGCCTCGGGGGCCCGCGCCCCCGCGAACTCCTGCGGCTCCGGGAAGGCCCGCGGCGGGGCGGCTCTGCGCCCCGGGAAGGCGGCGGCGCGGCGGGTCCTGGTCCGGCCGCCCGACCCGACCCGACCCGACCCCGCGCCTCCAGCCCGCGCGCCGCGCCCCTGCCCGGGCTCTGGGAGTGAAGCCGGCGAGCCTTGCTCCCTCCAGCCTTGGTGAAAGGCAGTAGGTAGCCCAGGCAAAAAGCAGCGAAATGATAAAAAGTGGTAATTTTGGCAGGCCAAGTTATTACTCCGGTGTTCAAAAATGTCACCTCTCAGAGTGTACCCGGAGCCGGGCCCCTTGTGCAGGCGGTGGTGACTCACGACTTGGCTCCATGGTGACGGGCCTGTGCGCCGCCCTCTAGGAGGGGCGATGGCTCCAGCGCCTGGAGAGGGGGACCCCAGCACTGGCCGTGGGCTCCAGAGAGTCTGCTCCCCACTTCTGGGCCTGCAGAGAGCACCCGACGGTGCCCTGCCCTGCCCTGCCCGGCCACCCCCAGCCCCTTGCAAGCCAGGGCAGCCTCCGGGCCCACCAGAGCCGCCCCTTCAGCAACTGCCTGAAATAGCCAGTCCTGGGGAGTGTCGGGGAGCCCTGGCCACCCCTGGCGCCCACAGGGTCAGGCCTGAGCCTCAGGGGAGCTGAGCGAGCGAGGGCCGCTGGGCAGGTCGTCCAGAGAGGAGTGAAAACTGAGCCTTCTCCCTGACCTGTCGGCTCAGAGGCTTGGGGGCACCCCCTCTTCCCTCTCCAAGGGCTCTGCACCCCGCCCCCCCCCCCCAGGTGCTGGGCCCTGCTGGTGCAGGTGTGTCCCTGGGCTGCAGGCAAAGTGACGATTTGTGAGTCTTTAAGGAGCTCAGCGCCCCTTGCACCCCTGGCCAGTGGCGGGATGTGGCCTCCGGGCAACCTTTGCTCTCAGGTGTGGTCTGACCCTCTGTCCAGACAGGCGGAAGGGCCAGGTTCTTTTTTATTTTTTTTTAAAGATTTATTTATTTATGCATAGGAGCACTGGGGTACAGGCCAGAGTTGTAGGGGTGAGAGGATTCCCCAGAGACACAGTGGGGAACAGAACAGGCGGATCTACTGAAATCCACTGCTGAGGGGAGCCGCGGGAGACAGGAGAGGTCTGCTGCGCCCTGTGGGTAGCTCCCTGGCTGGCCGGGGACTGAACTCGTGCTGCAGAGGCTGCGGACAGCTTCACCGTCCTGTGCTTAACCCCTTGCACCACCAGGGAGGCCCATGAGCCAAGTCCTATGTCAAAAGCCCCAAAGCGCAAGATGTGGGGTGCCTCAGACTTAGCCTGAGCTGGCAGCTCTGAGTCCAGGCGTGTGGGCACTGGCTGTGAACATGGGGAGGCCGCCTGGCCGCAGGCCGAGCCCGAGGACAGATGCCCTCGGCTGCCATGTTGAACCCGGTTTGGCGGCTGACTTCAGAGGGGGGTCAAATACACGTGTTTTTATCGGTCCTCGGAGGGGGCACGCCCCTGTCGTTCAGTGCCCGGTACAGGGGTGGTGCCCCTCTTGGGCATCCTGAACGCCACCGCCTGTGTGGCCTGTGGCCGCGGGTCAGCGGTGCTTCTAGCCCAGGGTTTTAGGTGCCTTTTGAGGAGAGGAGAGTTTTAGGAAGAGAGCTAAGAAGACGTGGGGGCTGGAGGTGTTGGAACCAGCTCATGGGACTGAGGTGGGGTCTCGGGCTGGGCTGGGGGCTCCGGGGGCAGAGGGGGAGGTTGGGGGCCGGGGTGGGGGCTCGGGTGGGAGGGTGGCAGCCGCAGCCGCCGTGACCGCCTGATTCATTAAGTAAAGCAAGAAGTTCTCCCCTGCGCGTTGGGCTTTCTGCCCTGAGAGCAGATGGATGTGAGGGTTTCGTTTCCCCAAATGTCCCTGCGAGCCCCGCGTGCGGGATCTGCCCGTCTCCAGATGAGCTTTTTGTCTGGTGTCACTTTTTTGGTGTATTCACAGAAAAAAAATTAAAACGAATCGTTGTTGAAAACGCACGAACACTGGTGACTCGTCCGTCCCTGAAACCGCAGCAGACACTTGAAGGCGGCGTGTGGGTTGCTCGGGTGTGGGACGCGTATTGGACCCCGCACAGAAGAGAAAACACTGAAAGGCCGAGGGCCCTGGGGGTGGCCTTGACCCTGTGCCCTAGTGTCCCCGTGCTCAGGCCTCGCCAGCTGCCGGAGGCTTCTGCGCGGGGGACGGGCCTGGGCCTGGCTTCTGCCCCCAGGTGCGGGGAGGCTGGGGCCCGGCGGGGAGGGGTGTACAGGCTGTTTTGATCAGGAAGAAATAAAATGGGGCTGAGTTTGACCTGCCCCGCGCTGGACACGGTCACACCTTCCCGAGAGAGTCTGTGACCCGGCCTCATCTCTGGTGCTCGGCTTTCCACCGAGCTGCTTGGCTGAGCCCCAGGACAAGCCAGAACGTCCCCAAGGTGGGACTAGGTGGTGGGAGTGACCCCACGGGCGTGAGGCGGCTCCGTGGTGGACACCACCCTGGAGAGCGGCACCCCCGCCGCCTTGTCTGTCCTCGTTTCCAGAAAACACTTTCGCCGGAAGATGTCCTTGCTGTGGACGTTGTTTGAAGGGCTGATATTTCATGGCTGTACAGAACAGAAGCATTTTCCACAACCGCATCCTGTAGTGGATTCTGAAATTACCAGAGCCACTGGGCCGAGCTCTCGGGCACTGCGTCCGTGGCCAGCGGGGTGTCTGGGCCCTAGGCACCAAGTGCGGGGTGGGAATCGATGCTCCCTGCTGTGTGTCCTCTTCGAGGGGCTCTGCACGGCCCTCCCTGCCCCCAGGTGAGTGCCTGCGCACCTGCCTCGCCACCTGCAGGTGACGTCACTGCAGCGGAAGAGGGGGCCGCTGGAGGTGCCTGGCATGGTGTCAGGTCATGTCTCTCTCGGCTTCGCCGTCCCTAAGGGCGCGCCTGAGCCCCCGGCTGCGGGAGATTCCCCGGACGACGCGCTCCAGCTGCGTCTCCTGGACAGATGCGGGAGCACAGCGGTGAAGGGACCTCGCCCAACGCCCTTGTCCACCAAGATGGCGGAGGGCTCCTGTTTCACAGCCGGGGCTGTCCCCAGTCCCCGACGGGAGCAAGGCCGCTGCGGGGCGCAGGTGCAGCGCCTCCCACCCCCAGACGGCAGGGCCCCTCCCTGCTGGGGTGCGGGCAGAGGTGGGCGTGGTGGGGCCAATTGCCCGGCGGGGGGCTTGCGGGGCGAGGGGCCTGGCCAGGCCCTGGCTGAGCTGCGGAGCCCACGCTGGTCCCTGGCCCCGTGCGCCAAACCACCCCCCCTTCTCAGGGAGGCCTATTTAAAGCCTGCCCCACCCTCGGCCTCCCACCCGCCGCCTCCCTCCCCTGCTGTGGGGTTCGCCAGTTTAGTTTTTGGTGTTTGTGCCCCCGCGGCTGTAACCAGGGATGTGGAGCCCGGGCTGCCTGCGGGACACAGGCGGCCAGCGCTGCTAGGCCACGGGCAGCGGCTGCGAGAGCTGAGGAGAGGCTGCAGGGGTGTGAGGCCACTGCCTGGCCAGGGTGGGTGCTGCCCTGTCTCCCCCTCTCCCCCTGCCTGACTCAGCCCGACCCCTCCCCCACCTCCCTGTCCCCCTCCTGCACCTCCCCCCACCACCCGCCTGACCGCTGGACACCCGTCCCCCACCTGTTCCCCCTCCCCCACCTGACCCTGCCCATCCCCCTCCTCCCTCGCCTACCCCCTCCCCCCACCCATCCTCCAGGGCCCCTGGCTCTGGGCTGGGGGTGGGGGCAGAGGCCACCGTGCTGGGCCTCTGGAAGAGGCCTCTGGAATTTCTGGCTCACCCAAGGGCCCGTGACACTTTGGTGACTCGAATGTCTTAGAGGACTTCTCCGCGCCGCCCTCGACATGGCAAAGGTGTCAGGAGCAAATGGGGACAGCCGGCCCCGCGCCCGCCTCGCGACAACGCCCACTGCGCGCCGGGACTCGTGAAGGGAGCTGGTCCCGACACTTGTCCAGAACAAACTGGCCGACGGGAGATGCGAGGAGGACCAGACCCTCAGCACCGAGGAGGGCCAGGGAGGGCCCTAGGCAGGCGGGCCTCTGCCTGGGTTCCCCTGGTGCCAGCCTCGTCCATGCCGGCTGCTCAGCAGCCAGCGTGGGCTGCACACAGGGCAGGGGCCATCAGCAGGGATACCCCTTTCATGCCAGGAACACCTGGTGTTCCTGTGCCCACCCGCGCTGGCCTGTGCAGGAGGCGAGGAAGCCGTTGCTGCTGTGTCCAGTGCGCCATGGGCTTCCGGGAGATACCTGTACCCTGGGTGGTGGGGGCAGAGCCCCCTCGGACCCTCCCTGCTGTGCGGGCGCTTCCAGCCCTGACAGAGCCCTGTCTGGGCAGGTGTGCGGGTCTCTGGAAGGTGTGGAGGCCGCAGACTGGGAGCTGGCCACAGTGGGCAGGAACAGACCCCGGCCTCGGCCTCGGGTGCTGAGCTTACCCCTCCCCGCCCACCTCTCCACGCGGCTGTTTCTCAGATACTGGCGTTTCGGGTTCTGACCGGGCCTCCTCTGGACGCCTCTGCAGCTCCGGCTGGCCCGGGGCTCAAGGCAAGGTCACTCGACCACCCCCTCTGCTTTGCTCAGGCGTGGCCAGGCCGGTGAGCCCAGGCGCAGCCACCGTGGAAGCAGACCCCAGAGGGGCGGCCGAGGTCTCGGCCCGAAAGCACTTGAGCCGCTTTCTCAGCCTCACTGGTCTGCTGTGTCTCGGCCTTCGGGCTGCGGCTCCTGGAGTACAGCCTCACGTGCTGCACACGCTGCAGCGCGGCCGCCCGCTGGCCACCACCCCAGGCTGGGCCTGCGTGTCCCGGGAGGGTTGGGGCTCTGGGAAGGGCGGCCCTGGCGCCGGGCCACGGCAGCAGGTGTGGACACGGGTGGCTGGTGGTGTGGACACGGGTGGCTGGTGGTGGGACACCGGCTGAGGAGGGGCCCCGTCCTGCGCCCCCGCCCCAGAGCCCCTGTCCGGCGCCCTGTCCGGAGCCTGAGCCCCTCCTGAGCCCCCCACCCCCCCACCCGCGCGGCTGGGCTCTGGTCCGCAGGGAGCGGGGAGCGCGGCGGCCCCGCCGTGGACGGCCCCGCCGTGGACGGCCCCGCGTGGCGGCCTCTGCTCGAGGGGGGAAGTCGGGGCGCTGCCGGGGGCGCGCGCACCCCCACCCCGGCCCGCTCTGGCTCCGCGGCTCCGCGGCCAGAGCCCGGGTTCAGCTTCCCCAGCAGACGCGGAAACGCGGGCGACGGGTCACGCGGCGGGTGCGTCCCGGGGCGCCTGCTCGCGGGCCCCCCAGCGTCCGAGAGCGCCCCGAGGTGGGAGAGCAGCCCACGGGCGCCGCGTGGGGCACCTGCGCGCCAGCCGGAGACAGGTGACCGCGCGGCTGCTAAGTCAGCACCTGAGCAAGGCTGAGGGGAGGCGCCCCCCCACCACCCCCCCACCACCCCCCCACCACCCCCCCACCACCCCCGTCCTCGGCCCCGCCCCGCCCTTCTCGGCCCCGCCCCGCCCCTCCTTGGCCCCGCCTCTCCATCCGCCCCGCCCCCTCCCGCCCCGCCTCTGGCCCCTCCCCGCCTGGCTCTTCGGCCCTGGCCCCGCCCCTTCGCCCGGCCCCGCCCCTCTCCTAGGCCCCGCCCACACCCAGCCCCGCCCCTCCCGCCTCAGCCCCGCCCCGCCCTGCCCCTCGGCCCCACCCACCTGCTTTAAAGGCCTGGGCGCGCGCACCTGCCTGAGGGGCTTCAAACGCGGTGCGCACCTGGGCGTCCCTCACGGCAGGGGCGCGGGACCCGCAGCCACAGCACTTCAAGCGCGGACCCTCATGGACCCCTCATCGCAGCGTGAGGTCTCGGGCGTGCGGGGCGCGAGCCAGGGCGGAGGCGGGAGTGACCGCGGCCCTCGCCGCCCCGGGACGCCCTCCCTCCCCGCGGCGCCAGTCGCCTCGAGGGCCGGGGGTGGCTTCGCCGGGCGCGTGGTGAGGCCGAGAGGTGCGGGAGGTGGGGGCCGCCGCCTCTTCTCCGGTCCCGCCCAGGCCTGTCCCGCGCCAGCAGGTCCCGTTGCAGCGTCCAGGCTCAGCGCGAGGCCCGTGGGCCAAGAGGGCACCGCAGGCGCGGTGGGCTGGGAGATGCGGTCGGGGGCATCGGCTTTACGTGCCGGCCCGCCCATCTCAGGTGACGTCGTCGCCTCCATGCATGACGCCATCGCCGAGTACCCTGTGTGCTGCCTCTGCTGCTACACCTGACGGTCTGGCGTGTGTTTCAGGCTTGGCCTACGTGCGCACGTGCGACGGCCCAAAGACCCGTGGTTGGTGGAGGCAGGAGGGACCGCGTCCCCGGGAGTGGACTAGGTCCTCTGCGCAGACTCTGAGCCTCCGTGGACCGAGGGTCCTGCAGCCTGTGCTGCAGGGCTCCATGTGCGCTCTCTGCTCCTGAGCGTGCTCACGTGCGCGTGCGCGGCCCTGTGCAGTGGCTGTGAACACGTGTGCACTCGTGCTCACTGTAGCAGCAACGAGGATGCCCTGGAGGTGGCGGGCGGCAGGAGCACATGCTCGTCAGGCGGATCTGCAAGGCTGTTCTCTAGGAAGGTATCCTGACTTAGGTTCTCTGGTTTCCAGAACTTTCTTCCCACTGTCCTGTGCCTCCCGGCCCTGGGTCCCGGCCCCTTCCAGCTTAGTCAGAGACAGAGACAGAGACAGAGACAGCAGCAGGAAATGCTCACGCCTGCCTTGCTCCCTTAGGTGACTGCACCCACGTATGGTCACTGCGTTGCCCACGGCACCCCGGGCCGGCCAAGAGGAGTCACTCATGTTGCGTTTTGTGAGTGGAGCTAAGGTGGGAGAAGTTGCCCTTGCAGCCCTGAGGCTGTGTGCTCTGTGGTTTTTAAGGCTCTTCTGCTTCGTGTCAGCACGGAGAGGGCGCTGTGCACAATAGCCACACTTTATGTTTTGAGGGGCCTTTACCTGTGTCAGAATACGGCGTCTACCTGCTGGGCCCTGCTGACCTCCTCGTGTCAACACATCGCGTCTTTCAGTAGCGAGCACCGCGCTGCTTCTTGGGACACCCAGTCACACCAAGTTTTGTCATTCATTGAATTATGTTGCCCATTGTTAAGTGCCATTAGAGTTTTCTCATTATTCTTTGAGTCTTCTTGGTCAACAGGCTTGAGCCCTGGTCATGCTCACATGGGTGGGGGATGCCAGGAGCACAGGGGACCCCCAGGGATTTCCGCACCTCGTGGCTCGCAGCAGGCAGACCTCCCACGGCCGTGGCTAACTCCAGGGCTGTGACCCTCTTGAAAGGGAGGCTCCTTCATTCTCTGGACTGGGGGGCAGGGGCGCGGCGAGTGCCCCGGCACCAGCACAAGGCCACAGCTTGCATGTGACCGGACAGTTAAATGGCACCTTATGGGATTAAGTTACTTCTAGAACCAAACCAAACACACAAGTCAGTCAGAATCCCAGGTAGCGGTTGCTATGGAAACTCCAACCTCAGTTCCTGACATGTTACAATTTTCTGCAGCAACAATTATTTAATACAATTTGTGCGGTATAATTTGTGTTTCTTTTGTTAAAGAGGAAAAGCTCAGAACCTTAGGAGCTAATGACCTGGGCCCAGGAGGACGCCTGGGCCCACAGGGAGGGCCTCCCGTGACGGTGGGGCCTCGGCACTGGGGCTGGGGCTATCCCGGGCCCGACCAGGCATCTGCAAGCCCGAACTGGGGACGGATGGTCACCTCCTGTCTCTGGACTGTTGGTCGGCACAAACACCAAGTACTGTAATGCTGAGACGCTTTGTTTCAGGAGAATTAATGTTTAAACGTTAATCATCCTTGATTCTCTATGTAATACTGACTTTTAACGCACAATAAGATATTTTAATTCTTGACCAAAGGAATTGAGAAACCAATCTGGGTTAAATTAATGGCGTGGAAAGCTGAGATCAACCCATGTTCAGGAACGGGAGCTGTAGTTCCTATGCCAGGCGTCGAGTCTCCTGCCCCGGTGTCTCCTGCTCCTCTGGTGCTCCTCCTCCTGCTGCTCCTCCTCCTCCTGCTGCTGCTTCTCCTCCTCCTGCTGCTCCTCCTCCTGCGGCTCCTCCTGTGCTCCTCTTTCAGTGTTAATTTTATCAACTATTTCTCGCCGTCAGCCTTGTCTTATTTGAGTAACTTACAGCATGTTCATTCACAAGAACTTGTCTGCCAGTCACAGACCTGCTCTAAGACACCTTAAGGTGCAGACCTTTCCTGGACCTCCCAGGCCTCTTTACTAAGACTGTTGTCAGCTTGCAGGTGGCCGGAAGCAGGGTGCCTGCCCAGGGCCCTCAGCACACACAGTAGGGCCAGAACCAGGCAGCCTTGTCTTGCAGACGGTGGACCAGGGGCTGCGGGCTGCGTGTGTTGGGGCGGGTGAGGCTGTGTCAGTGTGCGGCCGCGGGCAGGGGTCCAGGGCACGCTGGTGTCCCTTCATCGTCTCGGCTCAGCCTTCTGCTTTTGTGCTGTAAGAGAGGCCCGTACAATGCCGGGGCTCGCCCGCCACTTCCTCGAGCTCAAGGGCTGAGGACAGACATGGTCTCTTCAGTCGTCTTCCTTCCAGCTCGAGAGGGAATCTGCTGTGACTTCGTCTTCCAACGCAGGCCCTGCTCCTCCGTGTGTCCACACGACTTCGTGGGGTAGAGGACATGACAGTGTTAAGGGAATTATGTCCCCACTTGGGTGCTTCCTACGTGCTTTTTCCTGAAACAGATCCACCTGAGAGGGCGCCTGCCTCAGCTCGCAGCCTCCCTTCCCTGTCCTCACGCTCACCCCAGTCCCCCGGCCCTTTTCCCTTGGTCCAGCACCTGGAGATGGTTCTGAGGCCTCGCCAGCTGGATGATGTCCACTGGCCACATGGGCGGGAAGGCCTGGCATCTGGCAGGAGGGGCAGTGGTACCCGTTTTCCTGGGCCAGGCAGGGCCTGAACCCGCTGCATGGAGGTGACTCTGGTGTCCCCACGTGGCTTGTGTGCCGCTGACCAAGGGAAGTGGCCTCTCGCACATGCAGCGGATCCCCTTTCATCTCCGCCTGCGGCCTACTTGGGGCCTCAGGAATGGTCTGGCTGACCACAGGGACTCCGTCCCTCCCTGCGCCTTGGTGAGGGGTGGTCAGTCCTGGGCTGAGCCGCCTGCCCTCTCCAGGGACTCGCAGGCCGGATGCTGTGGCTCGGGAGGCCGAGGTCGCTGGGGATGTCTGCGTTTCGTGGGTGGGTGGAGTGTTTTTAAGTTCAGCACATTTGGATTTCTATTTTTTATCAATCCAGGCTTCCCTGTTATCTGAAAACAATATTCCTGTGCGGTGGCAGGTTTTTCGGGGCGCGGCAATGCTCAGAAGCTTTTGTAGATAAATGAGTTGACATAAATAAACAGCTGCACCCGTGGGGCCCCGCTCCCTGAGGGCGGCTCCCTCTTGCTCCCCAGGGCGTCCCCTCCCTCCTCTGCTGGGAGGCCTGGGGGGTCCCTGGGCCTGCGGGCCGGCTCCTGCCCCTCTGCCCCCCTCTCCTTAGTTCCACGGGCTCCTCTTCCTGCCTCCGCCTCACTTTCACCCGCTTTCCGATTTCTCAAGCTCCTCTTGGTGGCGGCGGCGCCTGCGAGTCCTCGGGCGACTGTGACATATGTGCTCCCCCACAGCCTGTGACACCTGTGCTCCCCCACAGCCTGACTCCGGGCCCGGGGTCCGCGTCCACTTTCCCTGCCCGCGCCACTCCCCCAGGGCTCCTTGGGGCGCCCCTCCCTGGGGATGAGGCACGGGCGGGCGGGGCCCCGCGGCAGGAGGCTCCACCAGCAGGCCTGGCCGCCCCTGCCTGCGCTCTGAGGCGGGACCCCCGGGAGCCCCGGAGGCGGGCGAGGCCTGCGGGGGATGGTCCCTCCCCTGCGGCCCGGGGCAGCGTGTGTGACAGCGGAGGGGCCCGGCCGCCTGCAATGGCTGTGGGCACCTCTGGGGGTGGGGAGCTGGGGTCACCTTCCTGACACCCCAGCAACTGGGTGCTGCACATGCGGGGCCTCCCTGTGGGGGACTGCCCCCACGCAGCACCCCCTGGCGTCTCCCTTGCTTGGTCTGTAGGCTGAGCTGTGAGGAGAACACCTGTGTCTCCCTCATCTGTTTTGTGGCTCTGCCCGGGAGACCTACTGTCCAGAATCTGGTGACTGAGTTTGAGGTGCGGGGCCTGTGGGCCGTCTGTGCCGGGGGGAGCAGGGGGCAGGGCTCAGAGCAGTGGCTGCTGTTTGGCTTACGCGTCTGTTCTCTCTTTTACAAACTAAAATAACGAGAGTGGGCGGAGTGGGCGGGCGGGCTCCACATCTTCGTGCCCTGGAAGTAAAGGGCCCTCGGCCGAAAGGTCTACCCTCGTGGCCGGAGAGGTGACCGCCCCTTGGGTGCGCCGGCCGTGCTCAGAGTCGCAGCGGGCCGGCCCCTCGTCTCTGCACGGCGCTGTGGGCCGGGAACCCGCCGCGCTGACACTGGGAGGAAATTGAATTCAAGGACTTTCAAGAGACAGTGGAAGTCAAATTATGGATGGAAAGGTTCATCTGCTAGAGCCCTTCAACTCAGCTCCTGCGCGAGCCCTGGGCCTTCCCTCTGGGTTAAGGGGGGCCAGGCTGAGCGTGCAAAGGCAGCCGGGGCCTGGGTAAGCGGGGCGCTGGGCCTGACACCCCACAGCGGGCGGGAACCTGACCCGGGCCCTTCTGGTCGCGCCAGCAGAGCTCCGCGGCCGGGAGGAGGCAGCTTGGGGGCGGGTCTCTGCTGATGGCAACGCCCAGCGTTTCAATGGAAACTGACCGCGATGGCCCTTTGCGCAGCGGCGGGCCCCGCACCCAGCCTGGCCCCGCACCTGCCAGGTCCAGCACCCGCTTGGGGCCCAGCCCGCCCCGGCCCTGCGTGTGGTGTGGAGAGTCCGCGTAGCCTGGATGGGGCCGCAGGTCGGCCGGGACTTGGGTCCTAGCAGCGGTGGGCGAGCGGGTGGCAATGAGTTTCCGCCGGCGCAGGGTGAGCCCCAGGAGGGGCTGCTCCCCGAGCAGGTCGTGCGGCACCGAACTCTGTGCGATTTGGGTCTCCCAGCACAGGTGCTCACGGGGCCAGGACAGCCACGGGCAGCGTGGAGGAGGGCGGCCCGGGGCTGGGCTGCGTTGTGCGTCACCCTCAGACTGTGCCTGTGCCTAGGTGACCCGCCGAGCCCCTTGGGGTCTCTGGCGCGGCCGGGCTGGCAGTTCTAAGCTCGTTGGGCAGTAGCAGGTGACAGCGCTGGGGTCCCGAGCCTGGAAGCTGCGCGGCCCCTGCACTCCAGGAGATGCGGCTCCTGGCTTTGTGCCATTTGACACGCAGGCCGCTGAACGCCAAGTTTCCATCCGCCGTCACCTACAAAAGGGCCGGGAGACCCGCAACTGGACCGGCTCCTGCTGTCCCGGCTCCTGCTGTCCGGGCCTTGGTATTCATTCCACGACCTGCGTCCGCGGTGTTTGGGGGTTGGTGGAGATGCTCGCAGCTGCCCTGCCAGGCGGGACCACGCGCGACACCTTCAGGCCTCACTAGCTGGGACTGAACCGTGGTTTGGAGGCAGATCCCGCCTCCCTGTGCCCCTGGGCCCCAGTGGGCAGAGCCCAGGGCCGCTGCCCGCGGTGTCCGCGCAGGGGATCTCGGGAATGTTCTCATCAGCGCTAAGCAGTGAAAATGGAGAGTCCACTTTAAAGTGACTCAGCATCACCTTGAAGGAGGTGCGGCCTGGGTGCTGCCGTCGGGCTGGGCTCCTGCTCACTGACCATAGGCCCGCCCTCGGCGCACTGCCCCGGCTCCTGCCCGAGCCCTGAGAGAAACAGCCGGTCGGGGCAGTGGCCCCAGCTGGTGCAGCGAGGGAGGGGTGCGCACAGCCGGGAGGTGCAGGGCCTCTGGTTGCCTGTCGGGGAATTAGCTGCTGTGGGTAACGCTTATCACTTCACCGGGCCGAGTGTCAGGTGTGCAAAAGGTCATTAAGAACAGGTACAGGTGAGTTAAAAGAAAATGTGAGAGGCTATGGTCTTGAAGTTTTGGAAGGAGGGAGATCTTTGTGGCCCCAGAAGCCATCAAGGGAGAGGTGAGCGGCGAGTGTGGACACAGGGAGGCCTGTCCAGCTGCGAGTGGCTGGGCAGATGTAGGGTAAAGAAAATGTCAGGCTTTTCTGCCCTCCCGCCATCAGGCTAGATGATGGATCCTTGTCCTGAATGCAGGCCTGATGGCGGCACCTGGAGCAGGGGGTGGGCCTAGGGAGATGGGATTCACCTGGGCTGAGACTGGGCTTTTAAGGGCGGCGTCACGGGGACGCCAGCAGCAGCAGTAGAAGCCGAAGCAGAAGCCGAAAGAGAAGCCGAGAAGCAGCAGAACGAACTCCAGAGAGCTCAGATAGAGTGAAGACTTGCTGGGGGCTGGGATGCTGGCAGGCCTCCCAGCCCCCCAGCCAGCCCCCCTGCCTGCCATATGCCTGGTGAACCCCAATAAAAGACCTGCAAAAGCCACTGAGGACTCTGACTCCTCCTTGACCCGGTGTGCATGGGATCAGAAAACCTGCGCTGTGTCCTGTCCTGCCCTTACAATTGGCGTAAGTCGGCAAGATCCATGTAGACGGGTATGGAGCCCTCCGAAGACCTGAGGGACTAAGGAGAACAGACTGTTTGCCTGTGACGATGCTGGAGGCGCCATGGCGGCACAGAAGGTGGATACGGTCCGGAGCTGTGGGACGAGACCTCGCATGGAGGAGACGCCCGAGAGGACCAGCCAACGACACCGGAAAGGACCAGCTAATGACCCCTGAGGCAGCAGGCCGTTGCTGAAGCAGGGAGAGGCCAAGGGACTTGAACTGATGGACTGATGGACTGACAATCCCGCCAGAAGGCGGAGGACCTTGCAGGTTGATATGTTTTGGGACCCTGGGGGTGGAACAGTTTTGTTTGTAAACCCCAGGAGATGGGAATCTGGGGGTGGCCAGTGGGCCTTGATGGCCAAAAGCAGCCTGTTATGCCCAGCAGCCAGGTGGAGGAGAAAAGCCCACTGAGAAGGCAAAAGCTGGTGCTGATGCTAAGTTGCGAAGCCCTGAGCGGCTGTGAAGCAGCCTGGGTATGCTGAAGCCCTGTGAGTCTCGTACAATCAGCTGTGGGGGATGCCCTGCTCGTTCTCGAGTGAGGGTGAGGAGCTGAGGAACCTGTCCTAGGGGGACGGGTGGGGAACGTGGCTTGGGGTGGAGCCCAAGCCAAATGCAGAGTTTGATCCCCGACCCAGGGGCTTGTGCAGTGGGCTGGCCTGAGTGCAGGGGCCTGCGAGTCGCGTGGGTGGCTGTGAAGGCCGAGTGTTGGAGCGACGCAGACAGAAACCCTGAGGGCTGGCGATGACCCCCAACAGAATAGAATCGCCAGTCCCAGAGCGAGCGCGTCCTGGGGTGGATGCGGTGTGTGGCTTGTGGCCGAGACGACAGCCAGAGAAGGCCGGGAAGCCCGACGGCTCCTGGCGTGTCACAGTAGATGCCGTGAGTGGTTCCCCTCCTCGTGTGAGCAGAGCCTTCGGCAGCAGATGTGGTGGCTCATCTGCTGGTACCAATAATTGCCTTTTGCACTAGGTTGGGGCCCTGCCTGGACTTATGTGTGTTCTGTTGTATTTTGTTATATTGTATTTTGTTATATTTGATGTATTTGCTTTTGTGGGCCACGGCTGCAGGGTTTGTTTGCTTAGAAAATCGTACATATATGTATAGACTGCATGGCAGAAAACCCTGAGGGGGTGGACTGTAGGGTAAAGAAAATGTCAGGCTTTTCTGCCCTCCCGCCATCAGGATAGATGATGGGTCCTTGTCCTGAACGCAGGCCTGATGGCGGCACCTGAAGTGGGTCCACCTGCGCTAAGAGACTTATAAGGGTGGCGCAGCAGAGTGCGGGGTGGTGGGAGTGCGGTGTCGAGGGTGAGGAGTGGAGTGCACGGAGGCGTGCGGCGACTACAAACCACGGCGAAGAGCATGTGGCTGCTAGAACCGTTCATAAACCTGCTCGGAATGGGTTGGTTGCTTTACAGCAGAGGAGGGGCTCTTGCAGCCCAGAGGTGGGCAGAAGACCTGGGGTGTGGACACCCACTCCAGGCTAGGGTCTGCCCCAGACAAGGAGGCAGATTTGTGGGGCTGGCAGCCCTCCGGAAGCGGGGGACCTGTGAAGAGGCTGGCACTGTGTGAGGACCACGGGCTGCAAAGGCCTTCCCAGTGCCACTGACCCAGAGTGAGTGGCCTGGCCCTGGGATCCGCTTGTCCACCTGGGGGAGGCCGCTAGCTAGCAGGGGGCAGGGACTGAGCCATGTGCCCAGGGCGCTGTCTGGTTGCGGTGGGTCTTCCTGGGGTCCGTGTGGCTGCCCTGCGGGGGCCGCGGCTGAGGGGTTGAGCCGAGGCCTCCTGCTGTGCTCGGGCCGCGGGCGCCAGGGTGTTAAAAGAAAATGTGTTGAAAGGCCTCTGCGGTGGGTGTCTCCGCGGTGGGTGTCTCCACGGTGGGCGCCCGCGTGCTGTGGGGCAGGGCAGCAGCTCCCCCACTGGTCGTGCCCGTAGGTGTGGCCTCCAGTGGCCTGGGGCTGGTGATCCGTCGGGCATGTGGCCTGAGACCTAGGGCGTTTCCAGGTCTCCTGAAGTCTGGGTGCACGAGCCGTGTGCAGGGTCAGGGTCTGGACCTTGGGGCTGGCCCACGGGAGTCCCAAACAACTGCCCCCAACGCTGGGCGTCCCCACCACGCAGGGTCCTGTGGGGCCAGGCATGGGTCAGGGGCCCTGGACGGCAGGGCCTACCAGCGACACCTGCCGGGGACAGCGATGGCACCGAGGGCCTGGCCCTGGGCCTTGGCCACACTGCTCTCCCATGAATGTCCTCCAGATGGAGGCCTCGTGGGTCCTCGCCACAAACCCACTGGCGCTGCCCACAGAAGGCCTCGCGCCCGCGCACAGCGCTGCTCCTCCTGGCCGGGTCTGGCCACGTTCTTGGGCAGTGGGGGCGGGGGGCGGCCTCTGGGCCTCTTCTTGCTCTGACGGCTCCTCCGGTCCTGTCTCCCCGCTGCAGGCTGTCCCGCCCGAGGCCCAGGCCTAGCGCCGCGCACCCGCCGCGAGGCCGCCCACGCCATGGGGACGGCTCAGGTACGGTGCCACCTCCCTCTCCTCCCTCCCTGCCCACCGGCGCGCGGCGTCTCGGGGGAGAGCGGCGGGGGATGTCACGCCAGGTGGGTAAGTATCCTGGCGCGCTCCAGCCGAGGGCGCGGGGGCGCGGGTGGGCGGGCAGCTCCCGGCTGAGGTGGGGGTCGCCGGCCTCTCTGGCTCCCTGGGCTGGCTCGAAGCGGGGGGGTCATTGGTGCAGCGGCTCAGGAAGGGGGGTGCTGGCCTTGTCCCCTCACCCCTGAGGCCCCCCTCCTCACAGGTGCCGCACGCAGGCTGCCAGCAGGACCCCAAGTCCTGGACACTCAGCACCCCTGGCCCGACCCGGCTCTTTTGCGGGGTCTTTGCTGGGTGCCCCACCTCGCAGGCGTGGGTCTCTAGGTCCAGGGAAGATGCTCAGTCCAGCGCGGAGGGACTGGTTCAGGGGAGCCCTGGCCAGACGCCCCCAGCAGGGACCCCCTGCCCCCACTCCCTAATGCTTTATGTGGGCTCCCCACCAGGGGCTCCGTGGGGGTCCCCACACGGGGCTCTCTGGGCACAGCTGGGGTCACCCCCCCAGTGCCCTGGACGTCCTGTGTGTCTGGGGTGAAGCCCCCTCCCTCCCCGTGGCGGCCGAGCACGGGGTCGCTGGCTGGAGTCCGGCGGCCATGCTTTGCTCCGCGGCGCTCGCCTCTGCGCCGGCGCCTCTGGGCCTTGACCCGAACCTCCTTCTGGCCGCGCGGCTGGTCAGTCTTCGGTCCTCCCGGTGGCCAGGCTGTGGACGGGGCTGCGCCTGGCGCCTCTGCTTGCGGCTGCCCTTCCACGCGCCCCTCCCCACAGGCTCCCCCCTACGTGGTGCGGCCTGCAGCTCCCCAGAGTCCCCGTGCCTGGGGCCGGGTGGGTGGACGCGCAGGCCCCCTCCCCCGATGGATGCCCCCTCGCGCAGCCACCGCCCTCCCCACGTTGGGCCTGGGGTCCAGGCAGGTGGAGTCCCCCGAGCCCCCCGACTCTGCAGTGACCCCGGCCCCTCCCGAGGGCGCCCTTTGTCCAGGTGTCCGGCCTTGAGGACACGCAGGATGGTGCTGTCATGCACTGGTCTCTGGCTCGGGCCGGTCTCACCTGCTTGTGGCTCCTTCAATGAAGAGTCTTCTTTGCTCAAGTCCGCTTAGAGCCTTACCCCTAGGGCTGGGTCCTGCCCGGAGCAGGCTGAGGGAGGCTGAGGAGAGGCTGAGGGGAGGCTGAGGGAGAGGCTGAGGGGAGGCTGAGGAGAGGCTGAGGGGAGGCTGAGGGAGAGGCTGAGGGGAGGCTGAGGAGAGGCTGAGGGGAGGCCGAGGGAGAGGCTGAGGGGAGGCCGAGGGAGAGGCCGAGGGAGAGGCCGAGGGGGAGGCCGAGGGGGAGGCCGAGGGGGAGGCCGAGGGGGAGGCCGAGGGGAGGCCGAGGGGAGAGGCCGAGGGGAGAGGCCGAGGGGAGAGGCCGAGGGGAGAGGCCGAGGGGAGAGGCCGAGGGGAGAGGCCGGGGGAGAGGCCGGGGGAGAGGCCGGGGGAGGCCGAGGGGGAGGCCGAGGGGGAGGATGAGGGAGAGGCTGGGGGAGAGGCCGGGGGAGAGGCCGGGGGAGAGGCCGGGGGAGAGGCCGGGGGAGAGGCCGAGGGGAGGCCGAGGGAGAGGCCAAGGGAGGCTGAGGAAGAGCCTGAGGGGGAGGCTGAGGGGGAGGCTGAGGGAGAGGCTGAGGGAGAGGCTGAGGGAGAGGCTGAGGGAGAGGCTGAGGGGAGGCCGAGGGGAGGCCAAGGGGAGGCCGAGGGAGGCTGGGGGAGATGCCGGAGGGGAGGCCGGGGGGGAGGCCGGGGGGGAGGCCGGGGGAGAGGCCGGGGGAGAGGCCGAGGGGAGGCCGAGGGGAGGCCGAGGGAGAGGCCGAGGAAGAGCCTGAGGGGAGGCTGAGGGGGAGGCTGAGGGAGAGGCTGAGGGGGAGGCTGAGGGGAGGCCGAGGGGAGGCCGAGGGGAGGCCGAGGGTAGGCCGAGGGGAGGCCGAGGGAGAGGCTGTGGGGAGGCTGAAGGAGAGGCTGAGGAGAGGCTGAGGGAGAGGATGAGGGGACGCTGAGGGAGGCTGGGGGAGAGGCTGAGGGAGAGGCCGGGGGAGAGGCCGAGAGAGAGGCCGGGGGAGAGGCCGGGGGAGAGGCCGGGGGAGAGGCCGAGGGAGAGGCCGAGGGGAGGCCGAGGGAGAGGCCGAGGGAGGCTGAGGAAGAGCCTGAGGGGAGGCTGAGGGGGAGGCTGAGGGGGAGGCTGAGGGAGAGGCTGAGGGGAGGCCGAGGGGAGGCCGAGGGAGGCTGGGGGAGAGGCCGGGGGAGAGGCCGAGGGAGAGGCCGAGGGGAGGCCGAGGGGAGGCCGAGGGAGAGGCCGAGGAAGAGCCTGAGGGGAGGCTGAGGGGGAGGCTGAGGGGGAGGCTGAGGGGGAGGCTGAGGGAGAGGCTGAGGGGGAGGCTGAGGGGGAGGCTGAGGGGGAGGCTGAGGGGGAGGCCGAGGGGAGGCCGAGGGGAGGCCGAGGGGAGGCCGAGGGAGAGGCTGTGGGGAGGCTGAAGGAGAGGCTGAGGAGAGGCTGAGGGAGAGGATGAAGGGACGCTGAGGGAGGCTGGGGGAGAGGCTGAGGGAGAGGCCGGGGGAGAGGCCGGGGGAGAGGCCGGGGGAGAGGCCGAGGGGAGGCCGAGGGAGAGGCCGAGGGAGGCTGAGGAAGAGCCTGAGGGGAGGCTGAGGGGGAGGCTGAGGGAGAGGCTGAGGGAGAGGCTGAGGGAGAGGCTGAGGGGAGGCCGAGGGGAGGCCGAGGGAGGCTGGGGGAGAGGCCGGGGGAGAGGCCGGGGGAGAGGCTGGGGGAGAGGCCGAGGGAGAGGCCGAGGGGAGGCCGAGGGAGAGGCCGAGGGAGGCTGAGGGGAGCCTGAGGGGGAGGCTGAGGGAGAGGCTGAGGGAGAGGCTGAGGGAGAGGCTGAGGGGGAGGCCGAGGGGAGGCCGAGGGGAGGCTGAGGGAGAGGCTGTGGGGAGGCTGAAGGAGAGACTGAGGAGAGGCTGAGGGAGAGGATGAGGGGACGCTGAGGGAGGCTGGGGGAGAGGCTGGGAGAGAGACCGGGGGAGAGGCCGGGGGAGAGGCCGGGGGAGAGGCCGGGGGAGAGGCCGAGGGAGAGGCCGAGGGGAGGCCGAGGGGAGGCCGGGGGGAGAGGCTGAGGAAGAGGCTGAGGAAGGCTGAGGGAGAGGATGAGGAGAGGCTGAGGGAGAGGCTGGGGGAAAGGCTGGGGGAGAGGCCGGGGGAGAGGCCGGGGGAGAGGCCGGGGGAGAGGCCGGGGCAGAGGCCGGGGGAGAGGCCGAGGGGAGGCCGAGGGAGAGGCTGAGGGGAGCCTGAGGGGAGGCTGAGGGGGAAGCTGAGGGAGAGGCTGAGGGAGAGGCTGAGGGGGAGGCTGAGGGAGAGGCTGAGGGGGAGGCCGAGGGGAGGCTGAGGGAGAGGCCGTGGGGAGGCTGAAGGAGAGGCTGAGGAGAGGCTGAGGGAGAGGATGAGGGGACGCTGAGGGAGGCTGGGGGAGAGGCTGAGGGAGAGGCTGGGAGAGAGGCCGGGGGAGAGGCCGGGGGAGAGGCCGAGGGGAGGCCGAGGGGAGGCTGGGGGAGAGGCTGAGGAAGAGGCTGAGGAAGGCTGAGGGAGAGGATGAGGAGAGGCTGGGGGAGAGGCCGGGGGAGAGGCCGGGGGAGAGGCCGGGGGAGAGGCCGGGGGAGAGGCCGAGGGAGAGGCCGAGGGAGAGGCCGAGGGGAGGCTGGGGGAGAGGCTGAGGAAGAGGCTGAGGAAGGCTGAGGGAGAGGATGAGGAGAGGCTGAGGGAGAGGCCGGGGGAGAGGCCGGGGGAGAGGCCGGGGGAGAGGCCGAGGGAGAGGCGGAGGGGAGGCTGAGGGAGAGGCTGGGGGAGAGGCTGGGGGAGTGGCTGGGGGAGAGGCTAAGGGAGAGGCTGAGGAGAGGATGAGGGAGAGGCTCTGGAAGGCTGAGGGAGAGGATGAGGAGAGGCTGAGGGAGAGGCTGGGGGAGAGGCTGAGCGGAGACTGAAGGGAGGCTGAGGAGACGCTGAGGGAGAGGCTGAGAGAGAGGCTGAGGGAGGCTGAGGGAGGCTGAGGGGGAGGCTGGGGGTGCTGTGAGGAGGCTGTGGGGAGGCTGATGGGGAGGCTGGGAGTCACTGGTTCAAACAAGTCAGACTTTGCCCGCAGGCACCGTCAGGGAGGCTGGGGGTAAGTGGGGCCTGGGTGCAGACCCTCCTGCATTGACCTCCTCCATGGACAGGACTGGATGCCCTGGGGTGCAGTGGTGAGCTTGGCTCCCAGCCTGGCCCTGACCACTCACCTCTTCTTTTTAGTCTTTAATCCACGAAGTCTATCTAATCCTTACACCTTTTTTCATTTTTTATTGTAATGAAGAAGTGCTGCTGGGGCACAGTTCATGGCTTCTCATCCCGATAAAATAGTGTTTCTTCTCTCCTATCCGGAGTAAAGAGGTTTCCTCCTGCTCCTCGTTTGTGAGGCACTTTTAAAAACCAAGAATGGTGTTAAATTCCAGCAAATGCTTTTCTTCCTCTATTGGGCCCGCGCATTGCAGGGTTTTCGTTGTCCTTGTTAACGCCGCGGTCCTGACGCTTCCTCTAATGGCAGATTTGCGGTCTTGGAAAGGGCACACTTTGTTCCACTTTTGGAAAACATCCCACACTTGGCTTTGTTCACACAGGACTTTCACACATGTTCGTGTGTGACCAGCCCGGGATCGGGAATCGCCCCTCCCGTGCTCTTGGGTAGGGCGCTGGGGGCGCCCCCCCCCCCAGTGCCGGGGGCCGCTCACAGCCCCCTGCAGGGCCCACACCGCCCCCAGCTCCAGCGCAGGCAGGACTGGCCGGAGGGCCTCGTGGCTGGGCCTGCTCCGCAGGATGTCAAGGTACAGACCCCACAGCTGGTGGTAGAGGGACGTCCAGGCCTCCGTTTCTCCTCAAGGCACTTCAGGTACCTTTGCTGGATGCTCCCTTCATGTCACGGTTGGAATCTAGGGACCGGGTCGTGTCTGTCCCGGCCCGCTTCTCTGGCTGCGTCATCGTCCTCGCGGCGCTGGTGTTGGGTGTCATGTCCAGCTGAAATCACAGCCCGCCCACGAGCAGCTGTGGTGAGACCGACAGGCCCTCCCCTCCTCTCCCTGCTCTGGTCCCCGTGGTGTCCCCGCGGCCTCTGCGCCTCCCGCCAGCCCCTGGGTGGATGCATGGCTTCCTGCTTCTTCCTTCCTAGTGGGAGCAGGCAAGGGGCTGGGTGTACCTTGGACTGCGCACCCCCGACCAGCACAGGGCTTCCGCCCTTGCCTGGGTCCTGCACTGTCTGGCCACCACCCTCTGTCTTGAGGTCCAGGTGCCTGCTGCTGGTGCAGGATGCAGTGATGTGCTGTCAGCCCAGCCCGGTGCCTATTCTTAGGGGGCCAGGCCCGTCTGTGGTGCTGTGGGTGCCCCGGCTCCCGGACCGATGGAGGATAGAAGGCTTGGCTAAGGGTAAAGCCTGGAACAGCATAATTCCAAAGGGGGACATCCCAGGTAATACCCTGCCCCAGGAATGACGCCCAGGAGATGGAGCCAGCTCAGCCCATCTGGGTGTCAGCGGAGGCGGCGACGGAGGGGCCTGCCGAGCACCCTGCCCACAAGCCTCCCCGGGGCAGCTGGACAGCCACGCTGTGCCCACGAGCGGGGAACGGGGCCAGTGCTCAGCTTCTTGGGGTCCAAACCGTGTCTGCTGCTGCCCTCAGGAGCCTTGTGGACGTCTCAAGGCCGTCGGAGGGGCAGCCTGGCGTGACTGCTCCCAGGCAGCTGACCTCCCCGCCTGCCCTGCTGCGTGTGTGGAGACAGTCTGGCCCTGGCCCAGCTGAGTGCTGAGGCCCCCAGGACGCCTGCAGGACCAGGCCTCCTCTCCGCCCACGCTGCGGTGTCCACGCCTCCCGGTCCCGCTGGCTCCTGGGTGGAGCTGCGTGGCCCTTCACGGGAGGGGGTGGGGGGCGCCCGCACCACACTTGGCCTGTGGGCCAGAACAGACAAAAGCCAGCAGCAAATCCCAGCGACTCGCCGCGCCCTTTTCCTCCATGTTCTGTCTGGCCGGCGGCTGTAAACCTTCGTGGATGAGCGGCTTCCTGCGTTCTGCCCGAGACTCCGTGCACAGCTTCGGTCTTTCTCCCGCCGGCTTAGTTGCCTGCCTGCCTCAGGTGCCCGCGGCAGCTAAGACGCGCAGGCAGCCTTGCGGCTTCCGCCAGCGGGTCTGCGCTGAGGGCCGCGGTTCCCTGGCGCTCGCCGCTGCAGCAGCAGGACGTTGGTGTTCCCGGGGCCCCAGCTGCCATGTTCCTGGAGCGACGCCTGCATCCTGCACTCGCGCGAGGCCCTGCGAGGAGGCATTTCACTCTGCCTTCGCTTGCGCGGACACCCGCCAGCCAAGCAGCCTCGACCCCACCCCCGGGAGACCAGGGGCGCCCACTGGGCATGCGGAGTTGCCTGAGCTTGACCGCAGACCTCTGGGGCAGGAAATCAAAGAACCACCTCATGGTGATGAGGGAGAGCACAGGGTGGACGGACGGACTGGCCACTGAGGAGCTTTCGCGACTGAGTCTGCAGCTCAGCGTGGCCCCACCCCAGCCCAGCACCTGGCTCCTGACACACTGACCCAAATGTTTCTATGGAGACTGGAGGCCTGAGAGGGCCCCGCGGCGTGTTGCGAGCAGCTGGTGCTGGCAAGGAAGGACAGACGTGTCAGGGCGCAGGGTGTAAGCCCAGAGCAGACCCGCTGGGTGTGCATGGCTGGTCCTGGACAAGGATGCAGAGGTGACACCCGAGAGTGAAGAGTCACTTCAGTGCGGCCCTGGAGTGACCCCACCAACAAGGGCGAAGCATGAGGTCGGTGGGGCTGGGCCCAGGCAGGGTGTGAGGCCCGGAAGGCGCCAGAGCAGGGCCGGGCCGAGGCTGGGTGGGCCCGAGGCTTGGCTCATGGGAGGAAGGAGGGAGAGAGCGGACTGGGCTGAAATCAGAGCCTCTGCTCTGAGGAGGGAGGTGCCAGCCATGGCCGCAGGTGGAGCAGCGTCTGGGAGGCCCCAGGGCCAGCGTCTCAGACGAGCAGGTGACTCCAAGGCAAGACAAGAAAAAACAAAGAACCCAAGTTAAAATGGACCAAAAATCTCAGGAGACACCAAGGAGAGAGAACGGCGTGAAGACCTCACAGGCGTGTGCGCTCGGAGGGCTGCAGTCCCCACATCGGGGATCCCCTTTGCCGCGGGACACGCCCAGCCCCGTGAGGGCTGCCCTGCTGGGCGCCGCCAGCACAGCCACTCTCGACGCTGGGCCGCTTCTCGCTGTTTGACCCAGTGAGCGGCGGCCTGTGTGATGCCAACACTGCACTTCTGCGGCCTCGCGCAGGCCCCGAAATGCGGAGCAGCGCGGCCCGTGAGAAAAGGGCACAGTGCGGGCAGACGCGAGGGGCCGGGGTGCGGCCCCCAGAGAGGGCAGAGCTGCGGAGGCCTGGGGTGCAGCGCGGGACCGGGTGCCTGCGGCTGTGGTCAGGCCCGACACAGGCTGGGGCCTCGAGCAGCCGGCGTGCCCGGGGTGGGCCGGGGGGCGCCTCACCGGCCGAGGGTCGGGGTGCAGCACAGCAGGCACTTCTGGTCCGGTGATTCAATACTGAGGTCTCACCTTTTTTGGGGTTTTTAGTGTTAATGGTGATAAAAACAGATTGTGTCGGACAAGAGTGTTTCTTTACACACTGAGCTTGGTTTTTGTTTTAGATTATTGTTTCCCAATTAGACCGAGAAGGCTAAATATTTTATTTTATTTTTTTTAAATTTAAATTTTATTTTTATATTCCCCATACAATTACAACCTCCTTATTTTGACCCCAAGCCCTCCTTTCCCCGCCCCCCAACCCCCATAGAGTGTCTCTTGTTCATAGTTGTTTGTTGATTTTGATATTTTCTTTCTTATAGTTATTCTTTTTCTGGTCCCTTGTTTAAGTTTTCTAGATTCCTGCTATGCGTGAGACCAGGATAAATATTTTTTAATTTCTGCTCTTTTCGGCCTGTCGCTGCGCATTCTGACGGCTGGAGGGTCTCCTGACACTCACAGCAGCGTTAAGCACATCTCCAGGGGAACTTGGTTATGGACATTTGCGACTCTAGTGCTTGGATTCGAGCAAGTCTGGGACCTTCTGGGAAAGTCCCTCCCGCAGCCCAGAGCCCTGGGCGCAGGCGTGGGAGGGGGAGCTGGAGGCGGCCCAGTGGAGGGCTGAGGGGTAACAGCTGGGGGGAGCAAGGCCCACAGGGTGGCCGTGGCCTGGGGTGGCAGCGGCTCCGAAGTGGTCTCCTCACCCAGCCCCTTTGGTCACGGCCCCTCTTCCGCACCGACTGCCTTCCTCACCTGGCCACCTCACCTGCCTCACCTGGCCTCACGCCGCCTTCCCGCTCCTTTTTTCCCGTGATTGTTTATTCAGTCGCCCTAAATTGGTTTATAGCCTCACACACGTCAGGAGGCGCCACTCTACGTCGGTGTCCGCTGTGGCAAGCTCCCCACTGGACATCCGGTCCTACAGCTGACCCCTGACCCAGCTTACCACCCCTTCCTCCTGCCCTCTGGTAGCCGGTGATGGGTCTGATCGTCTACATGTTTGTTTTGGCTTATTTAGTTTATCTGTTTCTCCGTAGTCCACGTATCGGTGAAATCATACCGTGTTTGTCTTTCTCCTACTGACTTACTTGCCTTAGTCATGGTTCCAGGAGCAGCCTCATCCTAGAACAGGCCTCTGTCATGTGTGTTCTCATTGCAGATGATACATTTATATATCCAACATGGTCCATCCATGTTGCTGCAAATGGTGAGAACTTCATCTTTTTCATAGCTTCATAATATTCCACCCTGTATTAGATGGCATCTTCTTTGTCCACAGCTCTGTCCTTGGACTCTTAGGTTATTTCTTGTCTATGGTGAATGATGCACTGATGAACATGGCGGGGGAAGGGTGCAGATATCTCTTTGAATTGGTGATTTTTATATGGGATTTCTAGCTTTAATTTTTTGAGAAATCTCCTTCCTTTTCACAGCGGCTGCACCATCTGCATTCCTGCCAGCCGTGTGTGAGATCCCTTCTCTCCACTTCCTGTCAACTCAGTGCTTGGTGTCTCTTGATAATAGATAGCCCTTTTCACAGGTGTGAGGTGATAGCTCATTGTAGTTTTAATTTACATTTACCTAATAAAGGGATGATGAACTTCTCCTGTACCTGTACACAGACGGGAGGACTCAAACTCAAAGGCTCTGCATAGCAAAGGATGCTGAAAACCTCCTTCCTCCTGACCTGCCTCCACCAAGGGGCCAACCTCAACACAACCAACGCCATCACCACGCAGGCGAGGGCTCCTCCTGTACACCCAGCTGGAAGCTCCTCTCTGAACTGCACCTGGCTTGCCTCTGCCCCGCCTCCTCTGGGCCAAACGCCCAGACCCAGCTCTGCCTGGCTCTTGTAAGGGCCCACGTGCCTCTGTGCATGCTTCTGAGTCCCTCGAGCCAGGGTCTTGCCTGGCGGGCAGCGGATACTTAGCTCTTGACCCAACTGGAGCATCTGCTTGAGGTGGTCTTCATGGCCAGGGTGTCGGTGCTTTCCTGAGCATTGTGCATGAGCAGTCGATCGGCTGGTACCGGTGGAGGAACTGTTTCAAGCTCCCTGGCTGGCTGTGGATCAAACTCAGGCCGCGGTTGCTGAGGATAGCCTCATAGGATGCATCTTAACCCCTTGTACCACCAGGGAGGCTCCTTGGCCTGCTTCCGTGGGTGCCTGGCCTTTCTCTGGCTGGCTTGGAGGTGCTCCTGCCGGCGAGGCCCGCGGGCTGTGGCTGCTACCGGGCTTGTTCTGGCCCTGCTTTACAGTGTCTGCGTCTCTCACGATGTGAGTATGCCAGCAGGACCGCAGATTAAATGCGAGTGAATTGACAGCGAGAATGTTCGTTTCAGGTGTTTCGAAGTCTGCTCTTCATGGTCAGTCTTTGTTTTCCATTTGCCTTGGAAGGTTCTGTGTCCTTGGTAGGAGGAAAGCTACAGTTACTTTTTCTGGAGGCTTTGAAGTCGGCGACTCACTGTTACATGGGTTTGCCCGGCATTGGCTGGGCCTTGACCTGTAACATGGGACCTTATCTGGGGTCTGAGCCTGTCACACGTTGCGGGGCTAGTAGGGTCTGTGCGAAGGCGCCTGCTGGCTTCCCAGTCAGCACATTAGGGCTTTGGAAGGACACCAGTAATCTCCACGCCTGCAAAACTAGGCGCTTGGGAGGGAAGCCCCTGCCTGGTTCTTTTAAAACTATTTCCATCATCCCAGGCCTTCTGCTGTCCTGCAGCTGGCCTGCTGGCCCAGCTTCTCACACGCCGGGGACCGTGGCCTCGGCCACCTGGGACTTAACGGGCCTCCCTGTCTCGTAGGGCGCGGCTCCAGCCGGGACTTCCTTCATGCCTGGGGACGTGTCTTCTGTCTTTTCCATGTAGGGTTTGGACACGAGGTTAGACGTGTCCTTAGAAAATCCTCTTAGCACCCCAGTTCTTATATGCATAAATAAATAAATCTTTAAAGTGAAAAAAAAAAGGAAATTCTCTTAGGTCTGTCTGAGCCCCTGTCCCACAGCTGCACCTGGAGCCCAGCGCCGTCCTGGGACCGCCTGAGTTCGTGGGCAGGGTCTCCAGGAGCACCTGTGTGGCTCGGTGTGTTACCTGCAAAGTAAGTTCTAGACAGTCGCTGGAGCAACGAGGCATCTGGTCTTCCTTGCCTGAATGTCCCCAGAGTGGTGCAAAGCAGACCGGCTTGCCTGGACGCAACACCTATAATAAAGTCATCTTTATGCTCCAAATTGACTTATAAAGGAGCTGAAATGGGAAGAGAAACCTGGATGCCGGCTCTCAGCCCTTCTCCCGCCAGCACGCTTGCTCATATCCTGTGGCTGTGAAGTTGCGTCTTCTCTGTTCACACTTGCGATAGGGTTTCCAGATACTTGTGTAAGAAATCAGAAGCCTTAATACTAAGTCTGCTTTAAAGAACAAATACTTCTTGTGTCTGCAGCTCTTAGCATTGCGGCTGCCAGAGCAGATCTCAAATGCAAAAACAGCTTCATCAGTAGATTCAGAGAATCGATAAGTTCTTACTCTAAACAGGAAGCTTGCAAACCTGGGACCTTTTAACATGGAGTCAAATACAGAATAACAGGCAAGCACGGCTGTTTGTACAGTAACAAGAGTGGGCTGCACAGTCTGACCCTCTCTGGGCAGGACCAGCAGCGGTGGCCGCAGGGGTGTGAGGCGGCTGCAGGGAGTGCGGGTGTGGGGGGTCATGGGGGTGGCCAAGGGGTGGGGGGATGTGAGGGTACAAGGGTGCAGGGAGTGTAGGGGTGCATGCGGGGGCTGGCTGTGGGGTTGCGGCTGTGCACCCGGGTGTACACAGGGTTGCAGGGAGGCGGGGGCGGAGGGCGTGGGGCTGGCTGTGGGAGTGCAGGGGTGGGTGGGGTGCGGAGAGCAAGGGGGCTGGCCGCAAGGAGTGGGGAGGCCCCTGCTCGTGCTCTGGGTGCGCCGGGTCGCACCTCCCAGGAAGCTGGGTGGCGGCGGGGGCTCTGCATCTCTTGCCAGAAGGTTAGTCTTTGCTGACGACTCACATGTGACGCGTCTGTGGTTCAGTGAAAATAAACGCGAATGTCTCCCTTGGGATCACTAGGAAGTTATCTGGAAGGCACTTGTGTGTAAATCCTCACCCCACCAACTGCTCAGATTAACAGATTTTTGAAGGAATTCCAACTTGTGCATCAGTGTTTTCAACAGTCTCCTGTAATTCTTCTGGAATAAATGTAGAAATGGTAATTTCATGGTTTCACGAACATTTCGTGAATGTGGCCCGTCTGGTAGATCAGATACAGTTGAGCTGCGTACATTAAGCTCCTCTTTCTGCTCTGCCGTGGGTCGTGTGCGGGATGCGGCGCCGGGAACCACAGCTCCTCCTAGCGCAGGCAGAGCTTCTCTGGCTGGAAGCTGCTGTTCCTGGCAGGGACAAGCTGGGAACTAAGTGCATCCATCGAGGAAAGCCAGGACTGGGGTTCGGTCGGGCGGCTGGAGAGAGCGCTGGACGTGGCCAGCACGGGCCCAGGGGTGGCCACCCCCACACGGTTTCCTCATCCGTGAGCGCGTGGCTGAGGGTGGGCCGTGGTCGGGGCCTCTGCAGACACATGTTTGAGAGGAACGTGAAGTGGCATCATTTGGGTCCTCTGCCTCTGCGGTGGTGGTTTCCAGGGCCCAGGCAGCCGGTGCTCAGGCCCTGCCTGACGGTGTCTCCTGCTTTACCCCAGCTCATGAGATGGAGCCCCAAGTTCAGGGGAACTGAGCAAAGCGCCTTTCTGTGTCTGCTCATGCGAGTCTCCCTGGTGCTTCCAGGGAGACCAGCATTACGCAGCTCTCTTCTCTCTGGGGGCAGCTCCAGCCTCTCCAGGGCGTGGAACCAGAATGGGGGAGGAGCTCACGCCTCACCCTGCCCCCCACACCCACTCCCCTGGTCTCAGCCCCTTCATACCCTGGAGCTCCCAGTCTCCAGCTCACAGGGGTGGGCCTGGGGCTCTCAGGGCCTGATCATGGGAGCTGGTGCCTCACGGTCAGTTTCCTGCGTCTATCGACCCTCACTAGGAGGTCAGTGGGTGGATGCGCAGATGATGGAGGAGGGAGGGGGTGGGGGGGTAGGACATGCCTTTCCTATTGCTTCTGTTTCTCTGGATCAACGGATACACTAATTTCCTCCATTAAGTAAAAAGGAAGAAAGACACATGGACCAATCCTGAAGAATTGTTTCCTGAATTTTAACTGTGCCGAGGTAATCGATTAAATGGGCCTGTGATTTATCTCTGTCACACATGGCCTGTGCACTCGAATTTTCTTGCACTGCAAATAAATTTAATTAAAGTTAATTAAACAGATGGACCAATGTGCACCCTTGTCTACACAGCAAAGAGGAAAGTGCCTGTTGAGGCAGATGTGGCCAAACCAGTGTCCTGTCACAGTGAGGACACGTCCCAGCCTCGGGCAGGGCGGGGCCAGCTGGCTGTTGGCGTGGACACAGTGTTTTATGGCTGCCCTGTGTCTGTGGCCCTTCTCTCTGGAGACATCTGTGGATGAGCAGGGCCTCCCTGGTGCCCACCTGTCGCCATCAGGGGCCATTTGGACCGCAGAGGACGCTGGCCACTCCCACCAAGGCAAGCCCGGCGGCCAGTCGTGCCCAGACGCGCCGTGGCCTTGGCACCACAGGGCCGGCCTCCCTCTCTCATGGCCTTGGGGGGCGGTGTGTGCGGGTCATGGGAAGGCTGAGGGGCATCCTCCCGCCCCTGCACTCGCGCTGCCTGTTGCAGCGTCTTTCATGGTGAAGGAGATCGAGAGGCCTGACGCCCCTGGCGTGCCAGCCCACCCAGTACCCTCCCAGGGGGACCGTGCTGTGCGCCCAGGGTGGGGGGCTGGGGATGGTGGGGCAGGGTGGGGGCGCAGGGCGGAGAGGACGAGGGTCACCAAGCACGCGCAGTCTGCAGGGGTCAAGCCTGTGTCCCTGTGTGTGCGGGCCCCAGGGTGTGGCGCCCATGGTCCCTGGGGCGGGAGTGGCCCAGGGCGGTGCCGCAGGGGAGTGGGAGGTTGATCAAGCGATGGAGCATTAAACTCGAGAGAATTTTGCAGAAAGTAGAACAAAAAGAAAAGAAAGGAACCAGAAAGAGATTGTAGAAAATCAGGCCTGATAGATGCAGAATCTCAGCCTGGAGGTGCTGGGAGCAGAGAAACAATGTTTTGATTTTCTAAGAACTGCGGGGTGAGGACATACCATGGGGCTGTGCCCAGGGGCCTTAAGGGGCTGCACTGCCCGGGCTGGAGGGTGAGCAGGAACGAGTGTGGCTCTCGGCACGTGTCTTTGAATGACTGAGTAACGCACACAAGCCTCCTGCAGTCAGTACAACATGAAGTATTTGTTTCCATGAAGCAAAATCAACCTGGAGACACCTGCTGTTTGGGGGGATTCTGGACTATGGGTGCTCACGGGGGGCGGGTGTAAGGCGCTGCCAGGCAGGCGCGGGGGCCACTGTCAGGCGTGAGCCCGAGCTGTCATGGGCTGCAGGGGCTCTGTGGAAAGCTGGCGGCATCCAGTCTTCCGGTCTAACCGTTTGGAGCATCTTGGTGTCAGCAGCCTGGGGGCCCGGGGAGGCGGGGGGTCTGAACGCCTGGTGCTGGGTCACGAGACCTATGGCCAAGTCGGCAGATTTAACCAAGTGGAGACGAGATCTGGGGTGGAGCCAGCAGCACTCGTGTCCTCCTAGAACCTGGGTCCGGACACCAGC
This sequence comes from Talpa europaea, assembly GCF_964194135.1. Classification (NCBI taxonomy): domain Eukaryota; kingdom Metazoa; phylum Chordata; class Mammalia; order Eulipotyphla; family Talpidae; genus Talpa; species Talpa europaea. The sequence goes on along the minus strand of NC_140070.1, from coordinate 209,929 downwards.
CGGGGCAACACGTGGCACGTGGCAGAGCAGATGGGGTGTCTGGGGCCACAGAGCCGAAGGAGCAGGGAGCGCCCCTCCCCTAGCTCCTGTCAGGGAGCCTGACCCGCTGTGCCTTCATCTGGGCATGCGGCCTCCAGATAGATGAGGCGACGGGCAGTGCCTCAGCCGGAGGGGGTGCCCTGTCCCAAGGTGCTCTTACCCCCTCGAGGGCCAGCGTGCCCCAGAGTCTGCTCCCACCCTCAGCACTGTGCCCTGGCCTGCTGGGCACTCCCCTGCCCGCCCAGACACCCTGCCTTTGGCGGAGCTGGCCTGCCTTGCCAGCTGGAGCTTGGGCTGGGTATCGGAGGAGAACGTAGACTTCTGTCCTGATGTTTTTGCGATGCAGCTGCTGGTATAAGTTCCTTTGAAAAGCTCAGGGACAGGCAGAGTTTCCCGCTGCCTCTTGGTGCGCTGCAGGGAGCCATCAGCTAGGAGGCCCAGTCACCTGGAGGCTGCAGGTGGTGGGAGGCCTCCCCTCCCCTCCGTGGCCTGGGGCACTGCCTCCTGCAGCTGCCCTGCCCTTCCCTTCAGGCGCTGTGTGGCCGGGTGCTGCCCGTGGCCTGGAAAGTCTAGGGAAGGCGTGTGATCAAGTGTGTGGGCCACAGAGTGAAGGTGCGCAGACGGGACTTCACCGTGCGTGCACGTGTGTGTCTCCGTGTGTCTGTGTGTCTCTCCGTGTGTCTGTCTTCACCAGGGTGGCACATCTTGACCCGGGTGGTCTTGCGAGTGCTCCTTGTGCCCTACCTCAGCAGCCTCATGTGAACAAGCATTTGAACTTTGGCTTCCACATTTTGCATTTTGGGCTGGTAGTGGTTTGGCTCTTGCTTTACTTTCAGTGTCTGAGATTGACCCATGCGGGTGTAGGTGACCCTGCTCTGTGACTGCACTGGGGTGTAGGGACAGCGAGGGTCTGGGAGTGCTGCGTGTGCTGAGCCTCCCTGAGCTGGCCCTGCATGGGGGACAGTGCCTGGGTGTGGCTGGCAGCCCCCAGGGGTGGGGGTGGTGGGGGGTGGTCCCCGGGCTGCAGACGGCTGCAGCTCCGTCCCTGGCCTGTCCCTGGCTGAGCTCAGCGGTCAGGATCTCAAGTGTCCCCGAGGGCTCTCCAGCCACAGGTTTCAGTGGCTTTGCCATCGCCTGATGCTGCCGAGTTGTCCTGGGAAAGCCGTTTCTCCAGTCTTCACCTGTTGTCGCTCCGTGGGGCATGTCCCCTCTGCCTCCCCCGGCAGAGCGCGGTCTCCGTGACCCCCTCCATGCAGGCTTCCGCCCAGAGTCAGGCACCCGCGCGCGGCTCCAGTCGCACCCGCTCTTTCAAAAGCATCACAGCACCGCGCCCGGCCGAGCCCCCACCGGGCCGCGCGTGGAGCCCCCACGGGCCGGGCAGCCGCCCTGATGAGACGCGCCCGCCGGCCCTCCCCGCGCGCCCGGCCCGCCCGCCCGCGCTAACGGTGTCCCTGCTCCGTCCGCAGGTGCTGCCCGGCCTGCTGCAGAGGCACTGCTGCGTGCTGCCCGACGGGAACACAGGTAAGCGCGGGCGCTGCGCGCCGTCGGCGTTCGGGCGGACGAGGGGTCGGCGCGGCTGGTTCGGGCCGAGTGCAGGGATCCGGTTTTAGCAGATGCGGACGGTCGTCGTCCTGGACTTTCTTGGAGACTGTTGTCCTACGAAGCTGAGCGCCGCACGTGGTCGGAAATGCCTGGGACGGGGGCGGGGCCATGGCGGGGGCGGGGCTGAGTTGTAGCCCGACCTATAGGTGGGCGTGGCTGGGGTGAGGCCGGGGCGTGGCTCGCGTGGCTCAGGGGCGTGGCTCAGGTGTGGCTCGGGCCATGGCTCGGGAGCGTGGCTCACAGCCGTGGCTCAGGGGCGTGGCTCGGGTGTGGCTGGGGGCGTGGCTCGGGTGTGGCTGGGGGCGTGGTTCGGGTGTGGCTGGGGCCGTGGCTGGGGCCGTGGCTGGGGCCGTGGCTCGGGCCGTGGCTGGGGCCGTGGCTCGGGTGCTCTCACGGCCGCGGTTCTCACTGTGGGCAGAGAGCGCCTGGGCTGTGGGCCTGGTCCGCGGGGCCGTTAAGGAAGCACGAAGGAGGAAGGCAAGTCTTTCAAAAGTTTTGGAATTTTGTTGTTTCAAAGCTGGGATGAAGACCAACGGGCGGATACGGAGCGGGTTATCCCGCCGCTCCTGTCTGGCCTGCGGGGGCTGCGATTTAAGGTATTTTCGTCAAAGAAATAGCAAGTCCAGGGGGCGAGAGGCCGCCGCGCCTGCAGGGGGAGGCTCCGCGGGGCGCGGCCGGTGGCGGCTGCACACGCGCCTGCGGACACTTTGGCTGGGTATAACACCCGCGCGAGGCGCGCCCTTGTTTGTTTTCCGTCAGTCACAAAATGGGCCATAATGGCCTTTGTGATAGTACAGACTTTAATTTGCTGGGACTTATTCTACTTTTATATAAACAACGTCTTAACCAGCTAGTGTTTCGCTGGGCGCCCTTCTTAAGTGGCTGACAAGGTGTCGTTTTCCATTACACAGAACACTTTGGGAAGAATAAAATCTTCAATTCTCTCTATTTGTAAACATGAATCAGTTACATTACCAGCCTTGTTATTTTTCTTTTCTTTTTTTTTTAAAGATTTATTTATTTATTTATTTATTTGTTTGTTTGTTTGTTTGTTTGTTTATACAAGCACTGGGTACAGTCAGAAGCGCGGGAGGGTGAGAGGATTCACCAGAGCCAGAGTGAGGAACAGAACGGGTAGACCGACAAAATACACTGCTGAGGGGAGCAGGGGGCAGCAGGAGGGGTCTGCGCGCCATGTGGGACCCTCCCCGGTGGCCGGGGATCGAACCGGCGCTGCAGAGGCTGCGGGCAGCTTCGCAGCCCAGCGCTTGACTGCTGCGCCACGAGGGGAGGCCCAGCCTTGTTATTTTTCAAAAAAATTATGGAACTGTCTCTATTTTCTTTTCACCCATTCAGTTACCATTGGCTGTGAATTTGAGCATATTCACTGCTCGTTGGGAAGTTTGTGTAGAGCATGGTTAGGTGTTTTGTGAGTCTATTTTCTGACAGTCTTAGTTAATGGAAATACAAATATGAGGCACAGTGGAGAAATCATGACTATTTTCAGGCTGTGTCTTAATGCAGTGGCTGTGGCTTCAGGGAGGGGGCTTCCCGGTCAGGTCTGCCTTCTAGGCCCATCCTCATGCCGATTGTGAGAAATGCAGAAAATTATATAACCTTAATTAAAAGTTAAAGGCTGTTCTGTGGGAGTCTAAGTGGATTTAATATTGAAATGAATTTTTTGTATTCTTAGTTTGTTATATATATTAAGTAAATATAGAAAACATTACCAATTTGAGATTTTTAAATGCTTTAAGAATCCAGTCAGTCAGCCACTAGCACCAACAAAGCTGCCTTCCACTAAGATTTGAGTTTTCAGAGACATTTACTAGGCAACTTCCTTAAAAAAATTTCTATACTATAAAATGTCTCATTTTGAGGTCAGTTCTGACAGTACAGTACAGAAAAGGAAAGGAATTGTGTCGAATATGAATATTTGGTTGAAATTATTACTCCTAAAAGCAAAAGTTTATTCAGAAGTGAAAGATTCGAGGATTCTAATTCTAATTTTTACCATGGAAGTTTCTCTGCCATATCTGAACTTGCTTCATTATTCAGGAAAGGCTGTTTGGAATCTGCAGACTCAGTGGTTATTGCTTCTGCATTTTCACGGCATTTAAGGTCCTTATCAACTTGAATGTAATTTGTTTTGAGCTCAGTCTTTTTGTTGAAGACATTTCAGAATTTTTGACGAGAAGGGTCCGCTTTGGGATGGGCTGTCCGTTTGGGCAGACAAAGGCTCCTGGAGGTGGGCAAGGCGACGGCCACAGTGTGCGCCTGCTTGGCACTGCCTCCTCTACAGCCCTCGAGACAGAGACTTCTGTGCTGTGTACGTTTTGCCACAATTGAAAAAGAATAAAGATCGGGATGAATCATTGGGTCCCTTCTGTTTGCTGCTTTGCTTTTTACTTATGTCAGAAATGTTGTGTGTTCCATTATCTAATTATGTTGTTGGAAACGTTGAGAGACACATGGTCTTCAGGTGCCTTTCATGCAGTGGAACTAACGCACGCGCTGGCGCGGCCATGGGGCTGGTGGCTGGCGCACAGTGGGTCTACACGGCCCTTCTTGGGTGACATATGGCTGCTTTGGGAGGGAAATATGTCATCACCTTCTCTTGCCATTTTGATTACTCAGGACAATTTTGGATAATGATATAGAGTGCTGGAGTGGATTTCATTGATTGCTTCTTTATAGTTCTTTAATTTTTGTGTTTTTCCTCGGGAAGCTGGAACTTGGGTCATGAGGAGAATGTGGCCAAGCTCTTCCTGCTGACAGGCCCAGTGTGTGCAGCCTCCGTCTCCAGCCCCACGCTCTTCGTGTGAGGTGACGGCTGAGCCCTCCTGCAGGACCCTTGACTTTACCCGCTGGAGCCTGCTGTCCAGCTACAGAAACCCCCAGGATGGCAGTGGGAGGACCCCACCAGGACCATGGTGGGAGGACCCCCAGGACCATGGTGGGAGGCAAATTGCGCAAGTGTCTGGATCCAGAGCAGCTTCTGCCAGGGCAGCGGGTGACGTCCTCGGATGCCCCCTCCCCTGCGCCGTGTCTGGGACGCGCTTCTCCATGGCAGATTCCAGGGCAGGTCTCAGGGGCTGGGCAAGCTGGAAGGGAGCGCCCTCCCATGGGGTAGAAATGCTTGAACAGGGCTTCTGCAGAGAGGTCATTTCAGTGCGATTGGCTTTCTCTGCGCTGAGTGAGCTACCTTGTCCGCACACTCACAGGCAGTTTTTCTCCAAGCAGCAGCGACCTCTGCAGCTGCTGCCTGGCCCTGTGGATGGTGAAGGGACCAGCCCGCCTCTGCATGCTGCGTCCCCTGAGCTGGGGTCTGTGACAGCTGGTGGGGCTGCCACCCGCTGTCTGAGCAGAGGCAAGGCCTGTCCGGCTCCCGCTGGGCTGCCCGGCTGTGGGCTGCTCTTGAGGGCAGAGGCCTCAGCGAGGTCTGCCTGACCACTGAGGATGATCCAGCTCTGGGTACATGGTGGACAGTCCGTGAAGGTGCTTTAAAATTAGGGGTCCGAGCTGTGGTGTTATCAGATACAGCCTGGCGGCGGGCAGGGCAGAGCAGCTCCGGTCACTGGGGCGCACGGGCCAGAGGTGTGAGGTGGTCAAGCAGCCAGAGGCTGCAGTTCAGTGGGCACCCAGCACCCCCGCCGCCTGCCGGCAGGAGTGGCCTCATGCAGGGTCAGCTCACACAGGCCCATCCTCGTCTGCCGTGTGCACATGTGTGGGGTCGGCTGAGAGTCCGGACTGGCCGCCGGGCATCCATGGGGCACACAGCCGGATTGTGGCCGTGTCCTGGGTAGGCAGCAGCTGGGGGCCACCGAAGGAACAGACTGGGTTATGAGGGAGGAGGGTCCTGGGTGCTGCCTCTGGGTGGCCAGGGGCTCTGAGCTGCCGCCTGCCTGTCCAGACCTTCCCCTGGTGGCCCCAGCCGTGCGTGCAGCCTCCCTCCCGTGAGGCACTGTGGGGGGCCATCCTTCAGGGCTGGCGGCCCCTCTGCCTGGCCGGGCCTTGGAGCTGCCACATTCCCCTGCGAGCAGCGGGGCGCTAGAGCCCTGGCCTAGGGACTCTGCGGAGATGTGGGAGCAGGGGTCTGAAAAGTGGGGAGCTTGGTCCAGGGCCACATGGATGAAGGATGTGCTATTAGTGCCGGTTAAGCTTACAAGTGGGTTGAGTCTGTGGCCATCATGCTGGAAGCAGCATGAAAAGTTGAAGGAACATTCTCTTAGATTCCAAAAACTCATGCCTGCTCACTGACAAATGTGTGAGATTCTGACTCGTCCTCAGTTTGTGCCTTTGTCTTGCTCATTAACGGCAGCAGCCATGGCCACGTGGGGCAGGCACAGTGGGCAGAGGGGCTGCTGTGGCCCTGGGCCACCGGGCGATGCATCACGTTCTCACTGTGGCAGACCGTGGCGCTCATGGTGGACACTCGCCAGCAGTGGCATCTGCGGAGCTGGTGGGGTGCAGAGTTTGCGGGGGGCTGTGCACTGGGCCTCCACTCCATGCGTAAACACAGACACACACAGGGTCTCCACAGGGGCCTCTGGCCACTGCCGCTCGCCGCCGGAGGACACAGCCTGGCCGAGGCACTTCTATTTGACTTTGGGCAAGTGTCCTCCGTGATGGGAAGAGAATGGGCGCCTCCGTGGGCCGGGGCAAGCGCGTGTGGTTAGATTCAATTTTGGAAGGATATTTTTCAGAAAAGCTTCTCACGGGAAAACGAAGAAGAGCGTTCTCCTTGCACCTCTGGAAGGCATCGGTGCGCACACTAGCCCCATGTCCTTGGAAACGCGAGGCTTAACCAGCTACGCTGGAGGTCGCCCCTCTCGGCCTTCGGCTAAGGTCAAGTGTGAGACGCACTAGAAGCCAGTGCCGGGGAAGCGGCCGGCCTCTCAGTGCCATGGCCTCTCAGCAGCTCGGGCTTGACTATGCTCCGCAGGGAGGAGCTCACTTTCCGGGGTGCTTGTCAGGCCCCAGAGCATCTTGACCTTGTGCACATAATTGAAACTAAGAAAGCGCGGTGTGCACGCTTGGATGCTGGCGGCAGCCTGCTGAGCTCGAGTGCAGGAGGGCCCTGGCTGGGCCGCAGCAGCCGTGTCCAGGCCCCCAGCTTGGCGCCCATCTCCCCCCCCCCCCCCGCCCAGCTGCCGTCCTCCTAGCTGAGGACCTGGACGGACCAGGAGCAGGAGCCAGAGCTGGGGCCACGTGGGTTGTGTGGCTCCATCGGAAGGAGCAAGGAGCTCTCCACCCCCAGCAGCATGGCCTGGCACAAGGCCCAGGGACAGGGGTCTGTGAGATTCTCACAGGGCGCCCCTCAGACTCGGGGACACCACACCGTCCCCCCAGCTCCCTGTCTCCCTGCTGTGCAGACCGGCGGTGCAGGGACTCAGAGCAGGACTCTGGCTGTGGGGAGGGTGGGTGCCATTCACACCTGGAGTGAGGGGCTCAGGCTGTGCGGTGACATCCTGGAGGCCCACGGCGCTTCTCAGCTGCCCCTCCAAGCCCCAGGTGTCTGCAGACTTTGGACCTGCAGTGGGGGAGGGTCTCTGGGCCTGCAGGGGTCTCTGGGCCTATAGGAGGGCTCTGGGCCTGCAGGGGGGTGCCAGGGCCTGCCAGGGGCACTGGGCCTACAGGGGGGGTCTTTGGGCTTGCAGGAAGGGGTTCTCTGGGCCAATAGGGGGGCGCTGGGCCTGCAGGGGGTGCCGGGCCTGCAGTGGGGGCACTGGGCCTGCAGGGGGGCGCTGGGCCTGCAGGGGGGGGCGCTGGGCCTACAGGAGGACTCGGCCACGGGCACTCTGAGGAGTCCAGCAAGAGTGTGGGGCCAGGGCTGTGCGGGAAACAGACCTGCTGAGCAGCCGGGGCAGAGAGTGGAGGAGCCTGCGTGTGGGGGGCTAAGGGGCGGCATGAGCAAGAAACGCTGGTGCACAGTGGGGCGGGAGCGCCTGGCCAGACCCCCTGCCCCTGGCAGTGAACGCCTCGGCCACGCTCCTCCCGCTCCCCGGCAGTGCTCCCGGCAGTGCTCGCCTGGTGGTGGCCGGGGTGCCCTCGAGCAGCAGCCGCAGGGTGTGGGGCCGGGAGGGGCTGGGACCATCCAGAGCAGTGCTGCCGGCCGGCCGGCGAGGTGGCTGGGGAGTGGACTTCCTCTCGCTGTCTGGAGTGGAGGCCCTCCCCTGTGGTGCCGGCCGCGTCAACGCTGTGTTCCCGTCCCCACGGAAACTGGCCAGTTGAGAAGTGGGAATATGAATGACCTCGGCCGGGGCCTGGAGCTGCGGCCATGAGCTGGGGCGCCAGCGCCAGCACAGTGAGGCAGCGGAGGTCGCCCCGGCAGCGTGAGGTTACCCCGGCAGTGCGCGGGCACGGGCTCCCCCCGCAGCTGGTCACGGCCATTTTCACACGGGGCAAGGAGAGACCCTGCTGACTGCACAGCGCGGTCTGTCTGTCGCCGTAGGGGTGCAGACCCATCGGGTGAGGCTTTGGCTCTGGGGCAGCACAGGGGCCGAGCAGGTGTGGCGGCTGTCGGGAGTCAGCTCTTTGGAACCGTGGGCAGCTCCACAGCTGCATCCAGGAGGTTCTGGCCTAAGGCACAGGTGGCTGCCCTAGAGGGGGTGGGGGCACCACCCCGCCGCCGGCTCAGGCCCCCTGTTTAGATCCCACAACACCTTCCTTGAGATCGCTGAACCCGGATCCGGTGAGGCCGCCTGGTGCTGGGGCGCGCCCAGGGCATCTGGTGCTGAGCCTCTGCTGAGGACCTCGGGCGCTGCTGCCCCCCCGCCCCCCCGTCCCGGGGCCCCACCATCCTCGCCGTCCCCCGCATCCTGCTCTCTTCCCCCCTCGCCCACGCCTGTTTCCTGTGAATTGGCAGCGGCAGGGCTCCCACTTCAGCTGCGTCTTCGCTGCTCTTTTCAGTGAGGCCTCGGTCCTGCCATCTGCAGATTCTCGAACTTTAATAGTCTTTGGAGAAGTTCCGTCCAGTTGCTCAGCACAATCCCGCTAGCTGCTTCATTCTGCCTGGGAAGGCGCGGTGGGTCCGCCCCAGAGGGCAAGAAGGGGCCTCCTGGGGGATGGCCCCCAGGCTGTGGTGGCCGGGCAGGCCCGTGGCCACAGGAGGGGCTGTGCCCCATCACTGGGCACCTGGAGCTGCCCAGCCGGTGCCCGCGAGGGCGGCTCCTCTCAGCGCTGCCCCGGCCGCAGCGAGCTGGGCTCTCCGGCACTCTGACGCCAAGTGGTGCTCGCCCGGGGCCCTGCCTGACGTCATGTTCTGCCTTTGGTTTTGCAGGTGGCTGCCCGTTTCCTTGGCCGCCGCGCGGGACCCTCGGCCAGAACCCGGCGTAAGTGTCCCGTGCGACCCGCTGCCCTCGCGGCCGTGGAGCCGCCCTGCGCCCACAGGCGCCTTCCTTCTGGCCGCTCGCTTAGGTTAAGGCCCTGTCCCTGCCGATGCGCCCCGCCTGGACACCGAGCATGCCCACTGGCGCGAGAACCGCGCTTCTGTTGCTCTCAGGTGCTTGTTTTGTCATGACTGAATCAGAGCTGTTGACGCCCGAAATTAAACCCGCACCGAGCGACCCGGATTTCTTGCTCCAGCTGCAGGGAGCTCCTGTGCAGCCCACGGGGGCCCAGCCAGGCGCAGCGCTCTGCCCCCCCCCCCCGCCCGCCCTCCCCCTGGGTTTCACTTCGGCCTTTGACATTCCGGAGATTGTCACCGAGCAAGGAGCGTTTCCTCGTGTTTAGGTCCGTGAGCCGGGAAGCTATTTAAAAGCCGGGCATTCCCGCGCTGGAGGCAGGTCCGGGGGCCAGGCCGGCACATGGGGCGCCTGTTTTCGGGCAGGTGAGGGTTGCCTGGTGCAGGCACAGGGTAGGAGATGCAAGAAATGCCCTTATTTCTCGTTACTCAGCCGTGACACGGCCGGGAGAACCTGTGGCGGCGCGTGGGGGGCGCTGGTGGGTTCAGCGCAGACTTGCTGCGCATCAGTCCCGCAGGAGCAGCTGCGGAGCTGCGCGCAGAAGGTGCTGGGCTGGGGGCGTGCCTAGGGGTCGGGTCCAGGGGGGTGGCGTGTGCCCGGGTCGGATCTGGGGGGCCCTGCCTGGAGATGGGGAGTCCCAGACAAGGTTGGGGCGGCTCGTCAGCACAGCGGCGCGGCTCTGGCGGCCCCAGGCCCGGGATGGGTTTTGCGAGGCAGTCCAGCGATGACGCTGGATTGGGGCTGCAGGCCGGGGCGGGTTAGGGGCTTAGGGAGGACGGCCAGGGGAGGTCCCTGCAGACCCTGCCGTGGTCAGGGACGCGGCGCCCTGGCAGCACTGGGTGCGGAGTGGCGGCGCGGGAGGACCGTTCCCTGGATGTGCTGGGGGGGGGGGGGGGAGCCGGCTTCTGGCAGGCTGCGGGAAGGAGCCCCGCGGCTCGAGCACCTGGAGCTGCGCTGCTGCCCGGCATCCGGCCCGGATGGGGTGTCTGTGCACCACGGGCCCCAGGTGGGCTTGCTCCTGGGCTGGAGAGCCTCAGGGCTGGGCTCCTGCCAGGGAGAAGCCAGCAGGAGGAGACTGGCCGTCCAGACGGGGGTGGGGTCCGGTGGAGAAAGGGCTGCCTGGCCCCCGGCCGTGTCCCTCTGACCGAGGGGCCTGACCGTGCAGGCGCGGGCCAGGACTTCCCTCCCGTCTGTCCCCGAAGGAGTGCTTTGCCCGCCCGAGTGGCCGCGCGGCTGCAGTTCCTCCTCGTGTGGACCCTGCCCGCTGACAGGCTCGGTCACGCCCGGAGCTGGCCTCTCCCGGTCGGCACCTGCGCCCGCACGCCGGCTCCCCCCGTCCTCTGCAGAGTAGGGGCGCAAGGAGGCCTCCCTCAGTCCCCGCGGCCCACCCCCCAGTGCTCCGGCCCCGCCCCCGCCCCACCCCGCTCCCCTGCGCTGTGTTCGTGAGGGTCATGAAACCACTTATGTGTATTTTTTGAGATATGATTCTACTCAAAATTAAATTCATTTATCAAAGCGCACGAAGGGCTTGGAAACCGGGAGGCCGGGCCGCGGCGGGCGAGCGCGCGCTTACTTGGGCTTACAGTCTTGGCCGCAAGACGGGGTGCAGGTATCATCCCCCGCCATGTCGGGAAGAAGCGCCCTAGAAGACTCTCCACAAGTATTTTAAATCTTTAATTTAATTAACTTGAGTTGATGTTTGAGCACTTGCGCTTTTGGCGCGTCTGCTTGCGCGGGTGTGTGGACGCCGGGGGCTCTGTCCGTCCGCGCCCCTGGCTCTGCTGGCACCGACGCGCCCCGATGCTGTCCAGAGGGCGGGCAGGGGCTGTCCAGAGCGCGCGGGTCGGCTCTGCCCTGCCCTGGTTCAGCAGCGGGTGCCGGCGACCAGGCCGGGGCACCTCGGCGAGGGGGAACCGCGCGAGGGGGAACCAGCGGGACAGGCGTCCACATGGTGGGGCCCTACTGTGGGGACAGACAGGGAGGAAACCCAGGAAAGGGCCGCGTCGCCCGTGCGGGTCAGGGCACGATGGGCCAGACAGAAAACCCTTGTTTCTCCAGCTTCGACTCTAGCAACGCTGCCCCGCGTTTCCAGCTCTCTCGCCGCCCCGCCGCCCCGCGCCCCCGGGGGCCCGCACCTGGACAGCCGCGTACTGCCCACGGCCACGCTCGCCCGGCTGGCGCCCGTCCCTGCGGCGCGCGCATGGGGCCCTCCGGGGCTGGTGTGGGGCTCAGCCCCACAGGCCGCGGCAGGTGTGGCCGGCCCAGGCGCTGACCGTGGGGCGCCCCAGGGGATGCGCGCCGGACGCTGCTCGGAGCCTGGTCCCGGCCGCGGGGCTGCCCACAGGCCAACAGCCCGCGGGAGCGGCCAGCACTGGGCCATCTTGCTGCGGCGGCGTCTTCTCTCGAGACTCAGCCAAGCGCAGAGACGGCCGCGGCGGGGCCACGGCGTGGTGGCCGAGGCACCGCCGGCCGCAGGGCAGGGGTGGCCACATCTCGTGGACGCCCCGTCGGACCGCTCGAGGGTCGCTCGGCTGCGTGTGCGTTTCCAGGGGCGGCTCCGCGCTTCGCTCTGGGCGGGGCGCTCAGAGGACTCCCAGCAGACACGTGGGTGTTGTGGGGCCTCCTGCCGGCCGCTGCCCTGACCTCGGGCTCCCCGCCCAGGGATGGTCTCTGGGGCCTCTGGGGGCCATGGCCTCGGGCTCCCCCAGAGGGCCATTCACAGGCTGGTGGGGACCCGGCCAGCTCCCCGGGAGGCCCTGCGGCCCATGGGGTCCCCCTGCTCGGTGCCCTCCCCGGTCCTGAGTCCGGCCCCTCGGTCGTTAGGGTGACCCACGGGGAGGGCTTGGGGGGCGGGCGCCTGGGAGCGCCAGCCAAGCAGGGAGGGGCTTGCACGTGGCGGGAGCAGGCGGGGCTGGGGCGCCCCGGAAAGGGCCCCCATCTTTCCTGCCTCACATGTTGGGAGCTAGTAGGAGGTCGTCATGGCAACCAAGCGGGTAACCGTAGCAGGTTGGCAGGCAGCAAAAAAGTCATTATAATATTTAAGAACTGAAACTTTAATATTTGATTTTTCATTATCATAACTGTAGCTTATTTATAGAAGGAAACTTGTTCCGCTGTGGTTTTAGTGTTAGCGGGTTTATAGTTTCCCAAAGATGAAAGGGTCCTTCCGAGGCGTCCACCTTCCTTTGGAGTTCCTGTGTGAAGAGACCGGCCCGCCACAGCCTGGTGCACCCAGGGGGGACCCCAACCCTGGCCCGTGGGAGCTGTCCGGCACGCAGGGGCGCGCAGGGGCTGAAGCCGCGGGGTGGGGCGCCCCATGGGGTGGTTCCCGCAGGGATTGCAGTCTTCCTGCCCTCTGGGGCGTGGTTGCCTCGGGACACCAGGCTGTCCTGGGTTCCTAGCCATGTGGGCCGCCTGGCCTCCCACTCACCAAGACACAGCTGGCCCCAACGCCCTCTCCTGTGGGTGTCCTGCATCTCGCGGGGCTCTGGGGGCTGCCACCCAGGTCCACGCAGTCAGGGTGGGCACCGCGCCGGGTCTGCAATGCCATAGCCTGGCCCGTGACTCCCCCGCAGGGGCCATGGGGCCAGCCCGACGCTGCGGGAACAGGCGCGCTGGGCCTCGGCCAAGTGTCCTTCCCACCCAGGCCAGCAGCCCTCGGGGAGCCCTGGCCATTGCTGCCTCCGTAACTCGCTGGCTTGACTGTGTCCAGATTTCTGCAACTGCTTCTCCGCTCCAAGCGCAGCGAGACCTCCCAGAGGTGCTGAGGGGACCAGCAGGCACAGGGCCTGCTGGCCTGAGTAGACACTGCCCGCACAGCTTGTGCTCCTTCTTCTTTAAGGCCAGAGGCCAGAGGCGGGAACTTGCTCCCAGGAAACAAAAGGAAAGATCATCTTTCACTTAATGGAGCTAGCAAAGGGCTCCTGGTGCTCTGATGCGGGGAACATGGAGGGAGCTCAGGGCCCCGTGCCCTCTGGACCCTCAGCCTCTGCCCGGGCTCAGGGCGGCGTGGTGGCGATCACAGGAGAGCCTGCTGCCTTCAGGCCTGTCCCCGGCGGGCGTGTGGGACCCCAGACTCGGGGCCCCGCCGGCTGTCCCACCCGCTTGGCTACAATGAGTCTCACTTGTGCTGTTCCGTGGGGCTCGCTGCTCCCTGGCGGGCCCCTCATGGGCAGCAGCGGGAACAGCCCTGGCGGTCCCTTCCCGGGGCAGCGCAACCGGGACGCCCGGGAGCGGGAGCTCTGCGCATGTCTTGAGGCTCTCTGGGAGGCACGAGCATGTGGATTGCAGGCCGAGTGAGGTCAGCCTCCTGGAGCAGGTGGGCACACCTGGCACACGGGCCTGGGGGGAGGACCAGGGCAGAGGTCAGTCGGCAGAGGACCGGCCAGTGGACTGGCCAGCAGACCGCAGCCGTGTCCCTGCTGTGGGCAAGGTGCTGGGCGCATCTCAGGGAGTTGGGACTCCCCTTGGGGACACCACTTTGTCCTGATGGCGCCCACAGCGTCCCCCCAGCAGACCTGACGCGGATGTGTCCAGAGTGGGGCCGCCCTCTCGGGGCGTCTGAACAGACACAGGAGCTCTTGCTCAGCAGGAGCCGGGATGCGTCCTGCATCCTGCGGGGGCCCAGAGGAAAGTGGACTCTGGGACCATGTTCCTCAGCCAGACCTGGCCGGCCCCCCATACCAGCTTTGCCTTAGTCTCCCCCCCACAAAATGGGGCCAAGAAGTGCACGTCATGGGGCCAGGAGCTGAGCAGGTCTGGGCGGGCAGGCAGCCCCCCTCACCCCTGCGCTGGCACCGCCCTCTCGGGGCCACGAAGCAAGGGTGTGCACCGACTTACTTGGGGGTCCACCTGGCCCTGGCCCTGGCTTTCCTCAGTGCTGCTGCTGAGTGGACGTGGCTCCCCGAGCCCCAGCTCTCCGGGTGGGTGGTGGGGGCAGGTGATCCAAGGAAGGTGCAGAGGTCCTGGGAGGGGCCACGGAGGACACTGGGGCACAGTGCAGAGTGCGGCCTGAGCAGCTCAGGCCGGCCGCAAGGCGGAGCCTCTGTCCTGGGCGCGGTCAAGAGGCCCATGCTGCTCAGCCCCTCCACACGAGGTGGCACCGGCAGGAGCTTGTCCTCCAGGGCCAGGGTGGGAGCTGCCGCTGTCCCGTCCTGGCCTTGGCCTGCTCGCCTGCCCCTCCCTCATGGGGTCAGGACCTGCCTGCCCCACCACAACTGGCCCTCCAGACCCTATCACGGGGTCTCCCAAGATCTTGTTCCCCCTAACTTTGGGGTTCTGGGGACTGATGTTCTTGGGGACACTCTTTGGGGTGTCCCAGCTGAGTGACACCCTGCATTTCAGAACATGTGCTCCCCAGGGGCCCACAAGTGGGGTTTGTCCTCTGGAGCTTCTGACTGGCCAGCTTGTGCTCTTGAACAACCCACGTGCTGCAGCCTACAGCCTGGCATCCCCCTCAGCGCCCTCCTCTGGTGTGGCGGCTCAGCCCCATCCCCCTGGCTGCAGCCTCAGGGGCCGCAGGTGGGCTTGGCTGAGGGCGGGGTGGAGCCCTGGGTCGCTGGCCGTCCAGCCAGCTAGCGCTCACCGCACTGTAGCCTGGTGCCCGTGTCCTCGCTGACCACAGCCTCCCGACAAGGGCCACCCTGCCTGGCCACGGGGCTGGGGGTGTCCCAAGTTTGCCGGGACTGCTGCCTGCCCAGCCCTGGACCCTTCCAGGCCTTTCTCTCCAGCCACAGGCAGAGGGGCCAGCGTGGGAGGGGGTCTGGGTGAAGACCGGTCACTTCTGCTCATGGGAGCTGGGGGGCTGCCCTGGGGAGGCTCCGGCACCCCACGGGGCGCCCTCCAGGTGTGAGGCGTTGCGGGCATGGGGCGGGGCTGGGCGCCGGGGCGGAGCCGGCTGCGGGTCAGTGGGGAGCCCGCCCGTCCCCTGTGGCCCGGCGGCCTGGCCCAGCGGCCCCTCGCCCGGTGCAGGGCTTCCCCGCCGGTGCTCAGCCTCCGTCTCCGCGCGACGTGCTGTGGCTCCCGGCCCACTCGCCTCGCGGGGCCTCGTCAGCGTGTGACGCTCCCTAGGAAGTTGCCCATTTATGGCCACTCGAGCAGATGATATCATCACAATACGCGGCTCTGCCTGAGCAGGGACCGTTTGTGAAATGAGATTACAGACGTGTGTCTGCACGCGCGGGAGCCGCTTGCCCGCGTCTGGGGCTGCGTCCCCGGGGCCACGCTGCCGGGGCCCGAGCCCGAGCCCCCCCCCCGCCCCGAGCCAGCGCCGCCCTCCCCTGCGCGTGCAGCGGCCCCACGTCCGCATGGAATCCGCTCCGGATCCGCATTTTCTCTGAGGCTGGAGACGTGGGGCAGGCTCCGCACAGCCCGCCACGCTGCTGCAGTGCTCTCGGCGGGGCCGGCGGACGTCCCGGGCTGAGCGGCCGCCCGGGCCCGGCACCGCCTTCCGCTCGCCCGCCGCTGGGAGGGAAGCTCGTGCTTGGATGCTGTGCGCGGGCGGGGGTCTGCCTCGGTAAGTCCGGGGACTCGCGCCTCAAGCTGCTGCCTGCATGTGGCCTCTGAGTGGGGCCAGCTCCGCTGACCGGCTCCGCGCCGGCAGCAGGGACCTCACAGCGGGCTTTCTCCGCCTCCTCCAGCTGCAGCTGCTTCCCGAGCCGCCGCTCCGCGCGAGCATTGTGCGCCCAGGGCTGGGAGGCCCAGCGGGGCTGCCTGACCCCTCTGCTGCTGGCGAGCAGGCAGTTTAGCTCCAATGCACCGTCGATCCAGCATCGCCAGCCCCGGCGGCTTGTCAGGAGGGATCACGGCGCCCTCTCCGCCGGCCGCACCAGCTGCCTTGGGAACGGGCGGACCGGCCGCTGCAGGGGCTGCAGCCCCTCTTGTACGTGAGCCGGGGCGGCCGCCTGTGCGCTGCCCGCAGCCAGAGCGCCCCAGCCGCATTCACGGAGGGGGGTGTCTGTGATGGTGGGTGCATTGCCAGGCGCCGGCCTGCCCGGAGGCGCGGACGCTGTGCTGGCAGCCAGCTCCCGTCCTCAGCTTCGCCAGAGGTGACTTCTAAACGTGGCCGGAGTTGCTGGGGCTCCAGGGGTGGCTGCTGCAGGCGTGCAGGTGTGGACAGGGGCCTGGGGCCCCGGGCGCTAGCTCCACCACCCCAGTGCCAGCAGGGAACTTCTCAGCAAGTGACCCCGGCACTGACATGGGCACAGGGCGTTCAGCGAGGGCACCTCTGCCCACGGCGGCTCTCCATGCAGAAAGGCACAGCCAGGACGGGAGCCCGCAGCGGAGCTGGCCAGGGAAGCGGCTTCTCTGAGCTGGGGCGCCAGGCAATCGCTGGCTTTAAAAGTTCCCCCAGGGAGCGAAACGCCTGCTGGTGGGAGTCCGTGCTCGCCGGGGAGGGCGCCTGAGCGCTCGCGAGTGTCACCGGCGGCCGGGATCTGTCCCCAAGCTCAGGGGTTTCCACGCAGGCTTGGGTCCTGGTGGGACACGCCGGCCTGCGGTTTCTTCAGGATCGGGGCGGGTCGGCGAGACTTTGTGGCTCTGGGAGTCACTTTTGACTCAGCAACAAGTGCTGGTCGGGGCCACGGACCCCTCGGGTCACTGGCCAGCGGGCAGCCGCTGGGCGGCCAGGGGGTCCTGGAGGGCAAGGTCGTGATGGGCGTCAGGGCGCCGGGTTCCGCTGTCCCCTTCCGGCCGCGACCCTCCCCCCGCGAGTGTGGTGGCAGCAGGCAGCGGCACTCGCTTCCCAGGCCTTCGGTGGGGCCCACACGGAGCCCAGCACAGCCCCGGCCGGCGTCGCACCCGGTCAGGCAGACGCTGCTGGGCTGGGGGGCAGGCGGGTGCGTCCACGAGGCCGGTGCTACGGCCTGTGGGCCAGGCTCTGGCGCGGCTGCCCTGCCCGACGGCCCACCTGGTGAGGGGCTGCGAAGCTGGCCAGACGGCGGCCCCGGGCAGCGGCGGCCCCGCAGGCCGCCTCCAGGGTCCGGCACGTGGGCCTCGGGGGCACCAGCACTGCAGGCGCCACCTCCTCTCGGCCTGGCCGGGCTGCCCAGCCCTCCGGCTCCACGCTGGCCGGCGGCCTCCGAGCTGGGCCACGAGCTCCCAACGCGGGCGGGTTCAGGGCTGCGGCACTCGCCAGAAACTCGATCGTTGGGTCATTATTTTGTTCATCGTTATTTCGAGATAGTAAGCGGCGGTGAAATGAGCGCCCCCACAAGAGCAACTTCAGGGAAAGTCTTAACGTTGCTATTTAGGGAACGGCCCGGCTGTGACGTCACTCTCCCTGCACGTGTGCTTGCGAGCAAGCTCCCGGGCACCCCCCAGTCCAGCAGCCCCACCCTGGGGCCCCTGGCCCTCCCCTATCTCTGCTCCTCCCCCGCCCCTGCTCCTCCCCCGGCCCTGCTCCTCCCGCAGGCTCTGGGCTCCCGGGAGAGTTGCCCTTGGGCGGAGTCCCCGTCCACAGCCCCCGTCTCTGCTGGTCCCAGTCCAGGCTGCCCGGTTCGCTGTGGGGTGGGCACAGGCGTCTCGCCCCGCGCATCCCTCTGAGCCCCCGGCCGCGGCTCCGGGGCATCATGCTGAGTGACTGGTTATTTCAGGCTGTGGCTCCCGCGGGGTCAGCAAGGGCAGAGAGCGGGGCTGCCCAGCCCCTCCCGAGCCCCGGGAGGCTCGCCCTGCACGCCCTCGAGCGCCTCCGCGCGCCCAGCTGGAGGCAGTCCAGAGGGTGACCAGGCTGAGCCCAGGCGCGTGCGCGGGTGGGGGTGCGGCGGGCACACTGGACAGTGCGCGCCCGGGGCTCTCTGCTGGACCGGGAAGGAGAGGCCAGAGGGCCGAGGGCAAGGATGAAGGGGCGCGGAGGGGGCGCGGAGGGGCCCCTGGGCTTGGGCGGGGCCCCCAGATGGCCTGGGCCTCTGCCCGCTGGGCGTGTCCTTCAGGACCCAACGCTAAGAACTTTGCTAAGAAAAGGAGGGTGGGCCCCGGACAGGGGAGGCCCTGGCTGGGCAGCCTTCACTGCGGCTGACCTGGAGGGGCCCCACCCCGGCCGGTGGGGGGCAGGTCAGACGCAGGGGCCCGTCCTTGGGCGCGGGGGCTGCGGGGCCAGCGCGAGGCTGCTGGAAGGAGCCGGGCCCCTGTGGTGGGGCGGCCGGGGCAGGCGCGGGCGGGGGGGGTGGGCGGCCTCTGCGCAGGTGAGCGGCCTCCGCCCGGCGCCGCATCTCGCACGTCTTCAGAAATTTCTCTCCGCCCCACGGGAAAACGGGGAGGGCAGGAGTCAAGGCTTTTCCCTGGCGGTGTGGGGGCGACTCGGATTCCGGGGCGCGGTGGGGGCGCTCACGCGGGCGTCTGTGCCGTGTGGTGGGGGCCGGGGGCCGGGACGGCGCGTCCACGGGCGTCCCTTCCTTGGGCTTGGGGCCCCAGGGAGCTGCGGGAGAGACGGGGTACGCCGACCCTCCCAGCCCCCCCAGAGCAGCCTCATGAGCCCTGGGGAGGCGGCGGGCCGGGCCGGGCCGGACCCCACAACCCCGCGCCTCTGCTCCAGTCCAGGTGGCTGCGACCCGCGACTCCCGTGGCACCTGTGGGCCCGGCCGTGCTGGGCCTCGGGGCGCCCCGTCAGCATTTCCACGCGTGGACGCGGGGACTCCTCGGGCGGAGGTGCTGAGGGTGGGTGGTGGGAGCCTCCCCAGGTCCCGCCCTGGCCCCCACCCGGCCCCAGCGCCTCCTGGCCCCGCCTCCAGCCCCCCGCCCCGGCCTGCCCCCAGCGCCCCCCAGGCCCTGCTCTCAGTGCCCCCCAAAACACCCCGCCCCGCCTCCTGCCCTCACCCCGGCCCTGCCCCCAGCGCCCCCCCAGCCCCCACTCTCAGCGCCCCCCCACTCCAGCCCCCACCCGGGCCCTGCCCCCAGCGCCCCCCCAGGCCCTGCTCTCATCGGCCCCCAACACCCCGCCTCCAGCCCCCACCCCGGCCCTGCCCCCAGCGCGTCCCCACCCCGCACTCAGTGGCCCCCCCTCACCTGCACTTTCCTTAGTGGGGGGAGGAGGAGCGGGGGCCACAGGGACTGGCCTGTGGGGCCTCAGGGCTGCCCCAGGCGCTGAGGGAGCCCTGGAAGCACCCCCATCCCCCACCCCCCACTCCTGGCCTCTCGACCCAGCTTCCATCAAGGCCGTGGAGGAGAAAGACCTTCCATGGCCCCCTCCCCGCCCGCAGGAGCCCCAGAGAGGCCCGGACCCCGCCAGCCCAGCCACACCCTCGTGTCGGGACCGCCTGCCTCCGCCCCGTCTGGGGGCTGCCCGGGGCTCTGCGTCCTGAGGAAGCAGCTCTTGCCCAGCTCGCCTCCCGGGGCCTGGCCTCCCTGGTGGCCGGGTCAGGCCAGGCATCTGGAGCCTGCGCGGCCTGGAGCTTCCTCTGCGGGGGTGCCTGACCCGTCCCTGCCCCCACACCTTGGGGAGCCCCCAGTGCTGGAAGGAAAGGGCCCCTAGCGGGGAGTACCCGTGAGCCCCCTGGCTGAGAGTGCGGGCAAGCCCAGCACCGGTCCACTGGGGAGCCCACGGGCAAGGCCCTGCTGTCTGCCAGGGCGTGCTGGCTGCTCTGGGGAGCACACGGGGCTTTAATCGGGCCCGAGGCATCGTCCTACTGCACCTCATGTCTCCAGGTCCTGCGGGGACAGACTGCTTGGCCAGCCTCTCGCCCTGTGCTGTGAGAGCCTGCGAGGGGCCCTGGGGAGCACTGGAGGGCACCTGAGAGTCCCTGAGAGCACCTGAGGGCTCCTGAGTGCACCTGAGGGCTCTTGAGGGCTCCTGAGTGCACCTGAGGGCTCCTGAATACACCTGAGGGCTCCTGAGGGCTCCTGAGTGCACCTGAGGACACCTGAGTGCACCTGAGGGCTCCTGAGTACACCTGAGGGCTCCTGAGGACATCTGAATGCACCTGAGGGCTCCAGAGTGCACCTGAGGGCTCCTGAGAGTCCCTGAGGGCTTCTGAGGGCACCTGAGGGTACCTGAGAGTCCCTGAGAGCACCTGAAGTTTCCTGGGGACTCCTGAGAGCACCGGAGTGCTCCTGAGAGCACCCAAGGGCTCCTGAGTGCTCCTGAGTGCACCTGAGGGCTCTTGAGGGCTCCTGAGAGTCCCTGAGAGCACCTGAGGGCTCCTGAGGGCTCCCAAGGGCCCCAGAGCCCACCTCTGTCCTGCCGACCCCGCCCGCCTGCTCTTCTCATCCTCAAGGCCGAGGAGAACAGGGCCGGACGCCAGCTGGGAAGTGGTCACGCTGAAGAGTCCCTCGAGCCGTCCTGCGGCTTCTGTGGCCGTCGCACCACAGGACAGCGCCGGGGTCGCGCCAGGCAGCCGGCGGGGACAGGAGACCCAGAAACATCGATGCCGAGTCGGGCCCTCGGGCTCTGGGGACTGGACCCCGGACCCACGCAAGGCGGCCCCCCTCGCGCCAGAAGCTCCTGCCTGTTCCTCCGGAGCCGCCTCTGCGGGGGACTCGGGCGCGGGCGCGGGCGGGGCGCGTGGGGTGCGGGTGGCCCGGGGGGCGGGGCGGGGCCACAGAGGGGCCATGGAGGGGCCGCCCTCCGCCCCCCACCTTCCCACCACGCGGCTTCAGGGCCAGTTGTGGGGTGAATTCTGTCCACACTCGCCCGCCCCTGGGAACCGGCGGGAGCCCCGCCCTCAGCTGGCAGCTCAAGGCTGCCCCAACGGCCGCTGGGGGTGCGGAGGAGGGACGGCCCAGCCCCTGGCACAGCGGGTGGCGGGGAGCCTGGCGAGTGCCCACTCCCTCTGGCCCCTCATGAGGCATGCTGTCTGCACCCCTGTCGGCAGGACTCCCCGCTGCTCCCAGCTGCTCTTCTGGTGAGCCCACTGGCGTCAGGCTGTGGGGGTGCACCGGGGAAAGGGGGTTCCCGTGCCCTGCGGCCAGGCGCCCCGTGCCAGGGGTGGCTCAGGCTCCACGCAGCAAGCGGACAGCCGCAGCCATCAGGGGGTCACCCCTGCCCGTGGCCGCGGGGTGCCGCCGGCAGCCAAGAGCAGGGCTGGCTCCAGGCGTGCGCCGGGCTGGTGGCCGCAGTGACCGCGGGGCTCCTGGGCTCTGCCGACGGCTCGGCCCAACGCGTGCTCAGGAGCGCCCCGGGCCGCGGGCGGGTTTCTGAGGCCGGCACCAGCCGCTGTGCAAGGAGAGCGCGTCCCAGCAGGCCCGAGGGCTGCGCGCTGGCTCAGCTGC
Source organism: Talpa europaea (assembly GCF_964194135.1). Taxonomy (NCBI): domain Eukaryota; kingdom Metazoa; phylum Chordata; class Mammalia; order Eulipotyphla; family Talpidae; genus Talpa; species Talpa europaea. The sequence continues at coordinate 188,621 of NC_140070.1, read as the reverse complement.
CCTCCGCTCTGCGCTGCGGCTCCCGAGCTGGAGACCGTCTGGTTTGGGCGCGCGGGGAAGCTCCTTCTCAGGAGAGTGGCGGTCGTGTGAAGCGTTAGGGGCGCCTTCTGCCCCGCTCGCCACTCAGGCTTCCTTATAGGGTGCACAGGGCCCGCGGAGGATGGCCAGCTGGGTGCTCAGTAGGGAGCACCCCGCCCCCGGCGGGTGCAGTAGGGAGCACACCCCACACCACTCTCCCCTCTGCCCCCCCCCCCCGCCATGCTGACGTTGTGGAAGCTGCTGGAGCGCTGGCTCACAGCTGCGTGGTCTCCAGCAGCGAGCACGCTCCTGTGCATTTTTTTGTGGCGCCTGCAATCCAGTCACAGTCTCCGCCCTGTCCTCTCCTCCATAATTACCTTCTCCGGCTGCGGTGGGGACGGGCCGAGGCTGGCTGAAGCCCCTCCGCTGAGCTGCCAGGCCGGCCGGCGGGTGTGGGGCGAGGGGCCGCGCTCTGCAGGCAGGGCGGGCAGGCGTGGGAAGGCCAGGCTGCTCCCCCCACACTCTGCCTCTGACCTTGACCCGGGCCCCCCGTGGCTGAGCCGCCGGCGGTGAGTGTGGGCTGGGGACACGGGCGGTGTGGGGACGGTGTGCGGTGCGTCCGGAGCGCAGGTGGAAGGGCGTCCAGCAGGGCTCTGGAGACGCCTCCTTGCTGGTGCCCAGCCCAGCCAGCTCCCGGGAAGGAAGCAGGCTCTTCTGGCCGCCCGCCTCCACCTGCTGCCCCCGGTCACGGGCCTGTGCGAGGCCGCCGTGCCCCTCCTTCCTGAACCTTGTGCATTTGGGGAACTGAGCAGTCACGCCTCCTCCTGTGACGGCCCCCATCCAGGGGTGCTGTCCTCTGGGCCTCTCAGCCTGGAGGCTGCAGGTCCCAAGCTGGAAGCCGTCTGTAGGCAGGGTCCCCCAGCGCTTCAGCCGGCAGGTCTGGGGCACCGTCTGGCCTGGGACTTAGCCCAGGCGGCTTGCGGGGCGTGGACCCGGGACACTGCAGCTGCGCCGGGTTGGGCCTGTGCTTTGGGGACGCCCCTGCCCTCGCGGTCTCAGATGCTGGGCCGTGGCAGGTCATAGGCCCCGGCCCCAGCAGGCAGCGCTGTCCGTCCCGATGGACACCCTGCAGAGCCCCATGTCGCGCCTCATGCTGCGGACGGTCCACAGAGCGCAGGCTCCCTCTCGCCCGCTGTACCTTTGGAGGCTGCCCTGCCCGGTGGCTCTTCAGCTCTGGCATCTGATCATCTGCAAACCACCTCTCCCCGCGGTGGGCGCCTGTACCTGTGGGTGCCAGGCTCTGTGGGGTCCCTGCGCTTCCTTGGGCTGCACGGCCCTGCCAGGCCTCCCCTGAAGGTGTGCTGTTCTCTGGCTGCGCCCGAGAGCAAGAAGTGGACTTAGGGTCCAGCCCAGGTAAATCTTAATCCCCTGGGCCCTGGCAGGGCCCTCATGTTCGTGAACATTGATTTGGGCCTGACGTTGGGCCCGATGCCTCCGCGCTGCCCCATCAGAGGGCTTCTCCTGCCTCATCTGTTCATCGAGAAAAACAGCTGTAATGGGAGCGAGACCGGCCGCCAGCAGCAGGAGTGGTCAGTGGACTTTCTTCTTAACAGCAGCTTTAGGTTTATAGGAAGATGGAGCAGTAAGTAGGGAGGCCCCTCCCCACTCTCCAGCCACTGCCACGGTGACCCCTTCGGGTCTCTGCCCTAGGGCACAGGTCCCATCCGGGCCCTCTGGGTCGTGTACTCTGCAGGTTTGGACAAAATATGGAGACACGTGCTTCGTTACAGCATCACAGTCATCGTCACGCCTCCACAGCTCCCAGCCACCGAGTCTTCCCTCGCTCCAAGCCCCGGGAGCACTGATCTCTCGCCCTCTCCCGGGTTTTATCTCCCGTCACATCCCATATTCAGAGTGACACAGTATGTAGCCTTTTTGGATGGGATTCTTTCACTTTTTAAAAAAGATTTATTCATTTATGCATATAAGAGCTGGGGTGCAGGCCAGAGGTATGTGAGTTGAGAGGATTCCCCAGAGACAGAGTGGGGAGCAGGACAGGTGGATCCACTAAAACCCACTGCTGAGGGGAGCAGCGGGGAGACAGAGGGGTCTGCTGCGCCCTGTGGGTCAGCTCCCTGGCCGGGGATCGAATTCAGTGGCTGGTGATAGCGTCATAGCTGCGCCCCCAGGGAGGCCCTTTTTTCACTTTCCATATGTATCTAAGGCTCCTGCGTGTCCTTTCCTGCTTGACAGCTTGTCTCTTCTTGGCAGAGAACAATATTCCACTTCTGGAGGGTCGACAGTTTATCCTCTCACCTGCCGAAGGGCTTCTTGATTCCTTCCGAGCTTTGGTAGTTATAAGTAAAGTTGCTGTAAATATCCTGTGTGGGTTTTATTGTGTGGAAATGCATTTTTAGCTCCCTTGGGTGAGCACCACTGTGTACAGCTGCGGAGTCGCATGGGGAGGGTGTATGTAGTTGCTTGTGCCGTGGACGGGCTCCTTCCGGGGCAGGCAGCCCTGGTGCCCGGGGGCCTGAGCATGCGTCCTTGCAGCACAGAGAGGCAGGCTTTGGGGCCAGGGTGTGTGGTGATTATTTTAAGTTGCGATTCTCTAATGTCACAGGATATGCATCATCTTTCCATGTTTATGTCCCATCTGAGTCTTTTCTGGTGAGGTGTGTATGCAGGCTTGGTGCACATCTTTAAATTGGATTGTCTACTTTCTTTTTGAATTTTAAGGCTTTTTTATGTATTTTGGATACCAACCCTTTGATACACATTTTGCACAGATTTTATCTCAGTTTGTGACTACTTGACATAAAAAGATTATAAATATATAATTCGATATAAAAGACTTACTATAAAAGGGTATATTTGATATTAAGAGATTGCATAGATATATGTCTTTTTAAGAAGTAGCATTGTTTTAATTTCTTCTGGATGATTTTGTTGAGCTACACTCATAAAGGTTTAAATCAGGTTAGCAGCAGGCACTCATTGCCTGCCGAGGAACAGATGGTGTGTTAAATGCCCATTTTGCCTTGATGTGCTACCTTGTCCTGTTATTTGTGGACTCATTCAAACGACCAGTTCCCTAACACAAGTAAAAGTCCTAAAGTCTTGCACTTGTTTTACGAACATTACTGACGATGAACTATGAATAGGAACTCTCCAAGGTGCTAGAAATACAGAGTCAATTAAACCATGATTCATGCATTGAATGAGGTTATAATCTAGTTGGGAAGATCGTCGTGGGCATAAATAGCAGCAACGCATGGCAACTGGAGGCCACCGGGAAGCCGTGGACACAGTGCCACGGGGACGTGGCTGTGCAGTCAGTGTAATTTGGGTCTGAAGGATCAGTGACAATCTCACAGAGTGAAAAGCTATTGATTGGACTTTGAAGTGCAGCTGGCATTTTAATTCCAGAGTTGAAGGAAGTCATTTCAAACTGAAAGGCACAGGGAGGCATCCCAGCACTGCATGGGGCTGTGGCGGTCAGAAGGGGGTGAACGACTTTAAGAAACGATCAATGAGCACATCCTGACCTCGTGTTAACACGGGCCAGCATTAGTGTTACTGTTCTATTGTTGATGTTAGTGTCGTTCATCCTCATTCTGGGTGGACAGCTCGGTCCGTGGGGGAGAAGTGTGGTTAAGAGCAGCCTTGGGGGCCCGAGCGTGTGCTTGGTGGCTGGTGCTTGGGGCTGAGTTTGCAGCTGCCTCTGCCATTGAGTGGTATGGACTAGGGCGTAAGGGGGGGCTGCCTCTGGGGTGTCACGTGTAGGCATTGCATGCAGATTTTTGCACCGTATGTACTACAAAGGCAGAGTTTGCTGCCAGGGTGGACACTGGGTGTGGGGGTACCTGAGACCATTGTCCCTGGAGTGTGACCTCAAGTGCCCTGTGGACCCCCTTTGGCCACTGACCATGCAGGGCACTAGCACTAGGTGTTCTTGTCACACTAGAAGTAGCCATCTGTCCGAGGAAGGAGTTAAGGAAGTAGAGTTCCTGTTTTATGTTACAAGCTAAAGCACAAGGAGTGTTGGGCCTGGTCCGCGGAGGTGAATGTAGCTTAGCCCCGGAGCCCTGACCGCTGTGCGGGTGCTGGTCACGGCCTCGCCCCACGCCCGGTCCGCTGTCCGCGGTGCTGAACAGCCTCGCCCCACGGCCTGGCCGCTGTCCGCGGTGCTGAACAGCCTCGGCCGGTCCGCTGTCCGCGGTGCTGAGCGGACTTTTTGCGGCGGGGAAGGCGTTGAAACGGGCGGCTGTTCTGTCCGCAGCAGCTGGGATCCAGTTTCCTCAGTTCCAGTTATGAATCATAGATGCTCACATTATCAAGTTAAAAATAACCCTTAAGTGGTGAGTTTAACTGCGTCAAATCCACTTACACAACACGCTGAGGGATTGTCCAGTTTGTTGTGTTGTGCTGAGACTTTACTGTGTAAACACCTCTATAAGGGAGTAATGTATTCCCTGGCATTCTACATACCCAGAACTAGAATTTCTTCGAAAGTGGAGAAGCCACATATGTCTCAATAGTTTAACAAGATAAAGTTATATATATTACTTAATCTTCACACACAATTGTGTTACATTAAAATTTAAAATAAGGCTTTATTCAGGTGACAACTATAAAATATAACTATATGAATATGTTCCACTTTTTTTTCCAGTTGGAATAGTAAAGTTGGAACCTGCTACATTCCTTGATGTTTACTGGCACCTAAACAATGATGCCTTCCCAACATGGAGGGAGGTGATATTAAAATGCTGGTCCCTGTGAACTCCTCACACTCCCTCACAGTAGGATCTCAGGCATCACTCATGGCCACTGCTATTTGTGTCACTAAATTTCTGGTTCATAACAGAGTGAGTATTTTCAGGGAAGTTACCAGGAGTGTGTTTCTTCTCTTACTAGCTCCAGCCCTTCATTTTCGGTGTGCTGGGGCTCCGAGTGCAGGCCCCTGCTGCGTCAGGAGCTTTGTAGAGCTGAGCACACTGCCACATGTTCTGAACTGAATGTCACCCCAGCATCAGAGAGAGAAAGAACACCAAGCAAGAGTGTTCTGACTCCTGCAGCCGTGAAAGGATCCCAACACTATTGTTGGTCTTTCCTGGTCTTTTAAGCTCTAACTGGGATGGCAGGAAAATGCCCGCAAGCTCTACATTAAATCAGAAGAGGAAGCTCCAAAGAAATGCAGATAATGGCCCCCTTTCTTCTCTTGTGACGCCACAGGGAACTCTGTGGGCAGAAGAGTGCCCGCCCGGGCCCTGCCCCTGCACTGGGCAGCATGGGCACGCCTCTCCCCACTGCTGTGACTTTAGTCCTTGGAGACAGAAGTCAAGGAGCAGGTCGAGACCATACTTAAGAATTGTGTTCATTGCTGGAAAGCAATTTCATGCACTATTTTGCATACTTCCCCCCCCCCTTTTCCCTTCTTTGACCCTTTTGCACTTCAGATTTTTGCATTCTGTTTATTTTAATGCTGATTTTGGGGAGTAATGGTTGGGCCTGGGTCTGGTCGAGGTGGAAGTAGCTGGCCTGTCATGTCCGCGTGGGTTCCGCGGCTCTCTGGTGCGGACTGACAGGACACTCACAGACAATTAAACTCCGAGGAGAGGCCTGTGGCTCTGGGACGCTCGTGCCAAAGAGCCAACATTTGGCGCCCACTGGGCTGGCACATGGCAGCCCCCAGCTGTGTCCACCTGTCTCCATCCAGGCTCATCTCCTAGAGAAAGAGTGAAGTGGCTTCTTGGAGGCTCTGGCAAGGGCTTGGCGTGCAGAGAGAGGGTGGACACTTTTCTTGTTTTTAGGTTTTTTTTTTTTTAAATTTTACCTCAATTTTAAAAACTTGGAAGAAAATGCTTCTTTGTGGAGATAAGTGGTGACTGATTTTAGGACAGACCACTCAGGAAGAGGGCGGGGGGAGTGTGTATTGCTTCCCAGCCTCTTTCGTTAAAGAAAATGAAAGAGAAAAATTCCTTTTAAAAAGGGTCCGTAATGGATTTAAATGTTCCTTACTGAAGTGCTAATGTGCCCGTGAACTCCACCGTGATGGCAGGAGAGACGCACCCCCCGCAGCAGCCAGGAGGCTTGGCCCAGCGTCCAGGCTCAAGCTGCTGCAGGTCCTGTGCCTCTTCCGCTCTGGGAGAGGCGCTCGCTGCCCTCGGAAGGGTGTCTCCACGCAGGGTGCTTGGGAGGGCCTCCGGGCTGGGGACCAGGAGCTTCCCCCCGCAGGAGCTGGGCTCGGCCTCTCCCGGGCGGCCGCAGTGCGTCTGCGTTCTGACCCACTGGCCGCCGACGCTCTGCTGAGGCCTGGCTTCCGTGGGATCCTCACCCGAATTTGTGCTGTGAGAACTGCGCCCCGGGCTTGTGGCCTCCGCAGAGCCAACGTGCCGACGCTCCTGACCGTTGCGAGTCTGGCTCAGGGTGGCCCTCCCGGCGGCAGGCGCACCAGCAGCTGAGCGTGGGATTTGTCTTGTCCTTCGTGCTGGACCGAGCTGGGACAACTCGTGATTTCAAGTCCACTGTTAGAAGAGGGCTTCAGACCGCAGGGCCCACCGCAGAAGCTGGTGCCGCTGTGGTGCTCTCGCGGCGGGCTGGGCTCCGAGGGCAGAGCCAGGCCCTGGTGCTGCGGAGAGAAGGGCCGGCCTTGGTCCCTGTGCGGCCGACAGAGGGCGGCCCCTGCGCTGCCAGCTAACAGGGGTGTGTTCCCCGCGGGGGGCTGGCCCCGGCCTTTCTTCTGGCCTTAGTAAGCGGGTTTTAGCAGGTGGCTCAAGCCTCTCATTTCATTTGGTGATGAAATAAAGCAACATTTCTATCTCCCTGACGTCGCGCTGGGACCAGCAAGGGCTGAAATGTGAATTAAAAGTCTATTGTTTTCAACCTTGTAGAAGTTGGTCCTTCTGATGACATTTGTATGAAACTGCCTGGCGCCGAGGTGAGGCGCCCCCAGCCCCGACCCCGCTCCCCCAGCTCCTGCCCCGCCCCCCGCCCCACACAGGGACTGTCCATCTGGATCTCACTCTGCTGGGCCCTGCGGCTCCGCCCGCCCTCCTGGGCTGCTTTGCCAGGTTCCCTCTGCAGGGCTCTGTGGCCCTGAGGCCCCCAGCTCCCTCTTAGGCCAGGGTTCCCTGCTCGCTGGGGCCTTCCCCGTCTGGTCCCCTGGGTGCAGCGCCGCCTCCTTCCTTTCTCCCTGGTGTCCCCCCGCCGCTCCCAGCTGCTTTCCCTCCCCCTGGGCACCTCCGCAGGAGATACCCACAGTGGCGCAGCCGCGACCTCTCAGCCGCCAGGGCCATCCCGCCCCTGGCTCTCCCCATCCGGTGGCGCGGCTGTGCTGGGACCAAACTACCTCCGGGCCAGCCCTCTGCCCACCCCTCCCCTGGCCACCACGGCCCCCCAGGCCCCAGCTCAGGCCCCTGCTGGCTCGGCCCCCTGCATCCCGAGTGCTGTGCCTCCTGGTGTGGGCACCTGTCCGTGGCTCCTGGTCTCCCTCCCTGGCCTCCCTCCCTGGCCTGCCCAGCGTCTGCCGAGAGTCCCGAGCAGTTTCCCGCAGCAGGTCACCCTGGGGCCACTGCCAGACACACAACGCCGGCCCACAGGCCCCTCCCCCCATGCCCGCACCCGGCGGCCAGCGCACCTCCGTTCCCCTGACTTCCATGGCGGTGAACTAGTTTCCTTTAGGCCCAGAGTCAGGACAGGCCCTGGGTCTCTCTGTCTGTCTGACCGTCTGCTGTTTGTGAGGGAGGGTGAGAGGGTGAAGGCCAGCCGGTCACACAGAGCCCTCCTGCCAGGCCCGGCGGCTCCACTGCCTCCCGCATGGGCCTTCCTGCTGCCTCCCAAGCTGCGAGGGCAGTGGCCGCTGCACCTGGAGCCGTGTTTGCTATTTGCTACTGCGCTGAAGACGCGCGGGTCTGTGCTGACGCCCAGGCTGGACCTGTCAGCCCTGAATCCATCCTCGTGAGGGGAGCACAGCGGGCTGGGAGGACCATAGCAGACGGGGGGAGCACAGCAGACTAGGGGGGAGCACATGGGTTGGGGGGAGCACAGCAGGCTGGGGGGAACACAGTGGGCTTGGGGAGGGGGGCACAGCAGGCTCCAGGGAGGAGCATATCGACCTGAAGGGCTTGCCACTTCTCACGGGCAGATAAGGAGAAAACCTCAAAAGCAGACAGAGGCTGCCTGGCCCGCGCCCGAGGACAGGATGGCCTCACCAGCTGCCTGCCCAGCGCCCCCAGCCGCAGAGCCCCGACGGCCTCTGAGTCCCCAGGAGAGGCCCCAGCTCAGCCCCAGCTCTTCCCAGCCCGGGACCAGCCCCCGCCCCAGCTCTGGCCCCAACCCTGCCGGGCCCCAGCCCAGAACCAGCCCCTGCCCTGGCCCCAGCCCAGCCCAGCCCCTGCCCCAGCCCCTGCTCTGGCCCAGCCCCAGCCCAGCCCCTGCCCCGGCCCTGGCCCCAGTGTTCCAGGCACTTGCACCTTGACGATGCGCCCCCAGGGCCCCGGAGCTCCCCGCAGCTGGCCCGCGGGTCCCGAGCGGTACAGGACGGAGATGCCCAGCATTTCCAGTGCAGGGAGTGAATAATTAATTTTGTTTTTCTGGGTAGAAAAATCCTTCAAGCGCGTTTCTGTTTTCTGCTGAGGCTTAAATTTCTCAGTCCTTTGACAATATCACCTCTTCACCGTGCCTTGTTTCCATGGCGACACTGAAGCCACAGCTCTGGATCTCGCTCACCGCGGCGCCTGCCCTGGGGTCCAGGCCCGGACGCGTGCGTCTGTGTGGGTCTGCTGTGGCTGGGCAGGGTGCCCAGGAGTGTCCCCTCATCCCAGGGGCCCACCGGGGGGCTCGTGGCCAGGCAGGTCCCAGCGTGTCTGTGGACAAGTGTCTTGTTCTGAAATACGATGGACTTAGACTGCAGCCCTTCCTCTGTCCGGGCCCGGCCAGAGCCCAGCAGCCCGCAGCGGCGCCTTCCTTCCCCGGGGGCCCCCAGGGGGGCCTGACTGGGCTCGGGGCTGTCCTGGGGGCTGGGGCCGGGGCCTGGCCGCCTGCCTCTGGGGTCATACTGTGGCCACGGCAGTGGCCCCGCTGTTTTGGGGGAGACGGGCCTCTCTGGGCCTCCTTTTCTCAGTGTTTTAAACGTGTGGACGTGGCACAGGACAAGGCCTGGGGGCCATTGGGTGAGGCAGAACCGGCCCTCCAGAGGTCTGTGTGGGCGGGACGCCGGCGTCTGCAGCTCGGCTCCCTGTGGCGCCCAGCGCTACCCGGGGCACCCCACAGTGGGTGCAGCCGTGGCTGCTCCCCACACAGGATCTGCTGTGGGCAGCGGACAAAGCCCACGCCACAGCTGTGCCTGGTCTCTGCTGCGATGCTCAGCAGGGGCTGCACACCGCCTCTGGCCAGCCAGGCCAGGGAACTCCAGCACAGTGGCCGGTCTCAGGCCCTGACTGGGCCTCAGGCCGCGACCTGGGGCAATTGCACCAGCTGATGCAGTGGGGAGCGCAGGGGCCCGGGCCGAGAGCCCCAGTGGGGCTGCTCGCCCTCCCGGAGGAACCGTGCCTACAAGTGCGAAGATGCATGTTTTGGACAAAAAGAATGTGTGCTCTTCGCAGGCGTGGTCCAGATGTGGCCAGAGGCAGCACTAAACGCAGTTTCAGGAGCTGCCTTGGGGGCCTTGGACCGGCCGCTTTCTCTTCATGCAAGTGCTGTCTGGGCCAGGAGAGTGAGCTGGACCCCCGCTGGATGCCCCACTGGACCCCCAAGAGCCAGGCTCCCCAGGAGGGCTGCTGAGCCGGGACAGGAGCTTCCCGCCCTGGTAGCAATGGTGTCGCCTCAGCTGCGGCTGTGGGGAGCGCTTCAGGCTCCTGTGTCCTCACAGAGTGGCTGCGTGTGGGCGTCTGGCACTGAGCCGGGCTGTGCGTGTGCTGGTGCTGGCCACGGTGCTGGTCCGGGGGCTCGGCCCTCGGGAGCCCCCTGGTCCTTAGCACGGGGCTGGGGGGACATCAGCCAGCAGCCCTGCCACCTGCTGGGACATGGGCCGAGGCGCGAGAGGCTGCGACTGGAGGCCCCAAGGCTGTCCCTTCCCGGGACTCGCCAGGGGTGGACACACCTCTGGGGCAGGCCTGCCCGAAGGCATTGCTGTTGGGCCTGCTCCTTGGCAGAGGTCACTTCCGTCCTGGCCCGTTCCCAACACCAGCAGGCCCCCTGCTTCCTTTCAGGGACTTGAGAGGTGGTCGGGAAGGTGAGGGCCCGGGAGGGCCTGGGAGGCTCCCAGGCATGGAGAAGGCGCAGGTGCCGACCAGCCTGGGAGCTCGCGCGAAGGCCTGAGGGCTGTGCTCCCTGCCCACCTGCACGTCCCTCGGCAGGCATCCTCCTGGGCGCGCCACCCCCACCCGCTGCGGAGGACCTGCCCGGTGCACTCCCTGCCGCGTGCACCTGCGCCTGGGTGTCCCGAGGAGCACGCAGGGGCCTGGAGAGTTCCTCCCGGGCCGGCCTTCCCGCGGTGGCCGGTGACAGTCCCTGCTGTTCCGTGGCCTCAGAGCGTTACAGCTCCCGGGTGCCTGGTGCGTGAAACCGCTGCCGCTCAGAGCAGCTCCCCGAGGACGCGGGAATGCAGTTCTCCGCCTGGGATGACAAGGGGTGGTAGGGAGAGTGTTAGAATCGAAGCCCCACCACATGTCCCAGCTCCCTGAGGCGTGCTCCCCCCTCCCGGCGTGCTGCCCTCCTGTGTGCCCCCCCTCCGGGGTGCTCCCCGCAACGAGCTCCCCACTCTGGGCATGCTCCCCCTCCTGGACCACCGTGTGTGGCCGTGTCCTCTGGTCCTGGTGTTTTCTCATGGAAGAGCGAGCGACTTGTGCCCTGAGGTGCAGCGTCCTGTGGCAGCCCAGGCGGCGCGGACAGGGCTCCCTTTGGCCCCGCCAGGGTGAGCTGCGTGACAGCAGCGGCTCAGCCATGGCTGAGACCAGGCGGCTCCGTCTCCAGTCGCAGCAGCTCCTGGGGGTGCCGAGCTCAGGGTCTGGGCTCCAGGAGCGGCCGGGTGGGGCTGACCTGGACGCTGCTGGTTTGTGTTTTTGTCTCATCAGAGAAAACCTAGGAGACGCCTCTTCCTGGGGAGGCCCCACGACTCACTGGTCCGATCAGCCAGAGCCTGAGCCTCCCGAGCAGCTTCCTGGGAGAGAGGACAGACTTTGGAGCACGGCGGGGCCGGGCGGGAACACGCAGGGGGGCAGGTCCATGCAGGGAGGGCGGGGGAGGGCAAGGAGTCGGGGCGCAGGGGCGGCAGCGCTGGGTGAGGTGCGGCCTGCAGCCCTGGGCCCGGCGTCTGCGGTGGGGCTTGTGTCCGAGGAGGCCCCTGCAGTGAGTTCACTCCAACCTCTTAGGACAGGCGGGGGCATCGGGGGCATCCAAGTGGGTGGCCCCGGGGCGCTCCTCGACCTTCTACCTGACCCCCAGTGCCGTTCCCGCGCCCGCCGCTGCCCGGTGGCCGTTGCTCTCGAGAACGTGTGCGTTTACCGCTTGAAGGGCGCGGGGTTTCGCGGTTTCTCCTCCACCGGGGGCGGCACAGGGGAGCTCCCCCCGCCCACGCTGACCAGCCCAGCCTGGGCCCGCCCATCCCCCCCACTCCCCCCCGCCCCCCCCCCCGCGCCCTCCCACAGGAGCGCCAGGGTCTCCGCAGGGGCTGCTCCCCGTGGGGCTGGGCCGTCTTTCTCCAGCCCAGGCGGGATGCGGCCGGCTGGGGGCTCAGGCCAGGGGGACAGCGTGCCCTTGAGCAGGACCTGCCGTGCCGTCTGCTTCGGGGAGGGGTCTCGGGAGGCGGCGGTGAGTCCCTCGCGGAGGAATGGGGGGCGCTGCCTGAGCCTTGGAAGGCTCCCCCCGGGACTTAGCTTGCAGAGGGACCCTGTCTGCCAAGACCGGGTGGCACGTGGAGGTTCCTGCGGGGCCTCCGGGCCTCACCCTGCCGGCTGCGCGGGGGCGGGGGGGGGGGCGGTCCGCTAGGTGGGCGTGGGGCCAGATTGCCCAGAATCCGTTCAGCAAGGCCAGCCTGCTGCTGCCCTGTCGGGGGGCTGGGAGGTGAGGGTGTCGAGGAACAGCTCTAGAAACACTGGAACCCGGCACCTTTCCTGGGGCCCCAGAGACCCCCCCATCCTCGTCTAAGCTGGGAGCCAGGCTTGATGCCCCTGCTGGTCAGTGTGGGCTGGGCTTGTGAGCTGCCCTTGCCTGAGCCCTGGAGCTGGTGGTCAGCCAGGAAGGGGGGTGGCCCCTGGGCCAGGGCTCCAGGGCCCTCAGGAGTGGATGGGTGGGGAGGCAGGTTTGTGCCTCCAGGGAGCCCAGAAGGGCCGGCACCGCGCGCGGCTGCAGCGGAAGGTCGCTGCCCAGCGCCCAGGGCCTCCCGCAGGCCCTGGCCCCGGTGCCCCAGTGGTCCGCCCGCACATTGGTGCCCGCCCCTGGCTGTGGGTGCAGCTGCGCGGTGGCTGCAGGGGCTTCCGTGTCCCCTGGGCCCGCTCCCATGGGAGTCGCCACGCCCCAGCCGCGGCCACACGCGGAGGAGCCTGCTGGGCCCGCCCGACGCCCCGTTGAGGGAGTCATTTGGCAAGCGGGTTTTCAGATGAGGCAAGATTAGCGTTCTGGTTTGTTTTACTCTGTAATGCGCTCTCTGTATTTAATTATTTTTTAATCACTCCTTATTAAAAATTAAAAATAGGCCTCTCAGAGACAAGAAACCAGGGCAGGAGACCAGCCCTTCCAGGGAGCCGGGCGGAGAGCCAGGGTGGACCTGCCCCTCGGGGCCTCCGCTGCACGGCCAGGAAGCCAGTGGGTGCCTGGGGTCACTGCATCAAGGCCTCCTGAGGGCAGCTTGCGGCCGAGACCGGAAGGACGCGGCCCCCTGGGCCCCACAGGAGCCACAAGTGACACTTGGACTGGCTGCATGCACAACAGTGGCCATTGCCATGGTGACCGGCCGCAGCCCCGCTGCCCGGCCCCTGGCTGAGGCTGCTGGGCGCTCTCTGGGAGAGCCAGTCCGGGTGAGGCAGCCCTGGGGGTGCGGCCTGTCTGGAGTGTGGCCCATTGGGGTGTGGCCCCCGGCATAGGCATGGGCTACCGGGGCTTGCGTGTGCTGTGTCTGCACGCATGGCTTCCCCAGGACGCGGCACTGCGGCTCCCGGGAAGGTGACCTGAGCTCGGGGCGGGTGTGACGTGACTTTAAATACTTTCCCCAATTCCTTCCGCGAAAGCACCACACGAGGGGTCTAGGTTTGGGGGAGCCGGTGCGGCAGCTCTGGCATGAAGCCGCACTGGAGTCCCAGCCGCTGCCCTGGCCTCCAGGGCCCCTGGCCTGCCTGCGCCCCTGCCCCACACCCCAGGGAGGCCTTTTGGAGCGCTGGGGGTCTCCCCTGCAGTCAGCGGCACCTGTTGGTCCTGCCCGGACAGCGACAACCCAGCTCTCGACTCTTTCCTGGGAAACGGTCAGACACGGATGGCTGTTCCTGGCTGGCCACAGCTCGGACGTGGCCTGGAAATCCTCACGGGAAGGGTGTCCTGTGATGGCCACGAGGCTCCACTTTTGAAGGTCACTTAGAGCCTGAGCAACATGCTGCAGGCAAGACCCAGCGCTGGCCGAGGCGGCCTCTGGGGTGGTTTCTTTCTGCTTCTGGAGCCTGTGTCTCCGTGGCTGCAGGCACTGCAGGCATCTCCCGGCTCCCGCCCGGCGGGCAGCTGACCGCCTGGCCACTGCCCGTTCTCACGCACCTGCAGGTGGGGTGGGGCACCCTGCGGCTCTCCATGTGGGGGCGTGCTCTGGGGGGAGAGGCTGGCGGGAGGTGGGCGGTCTGCCCCGGCGTTACCCCTGGGACCGGGAGTGGTGGGGGTAGGAGGATGCGGGCCCTGACCGCCACGCCTGTTCGGCCATAGGGCCGCGTTCTGAGCCGGGGGCCACTAAGTGTGCTGGGGACGGTCTCGGCAGAGGGCCCCACCCCACCCAGAGCGAGTCCCTCCCGAGGGATCTCCAGAGCCTCTCGGCTCGCACCCACCCACCCCCGCCGCCCTCCCTGCCGCGCCTCCAGCGTGCCGGCGAGTGCGGCTTGGTCCTGCTGTCACGGTCCTGTGGCCTCAGCGATGGTGCTGCGGGCACGCCTGCCCCCAGGCCTCCGGGAGCGCTGGGCCAGATGCCCCCGGCACCGGGTGCCTTTCCGTGGACCTCCACCCGTGGGCAGCAGGACGTGCCAGGAGCCGCGGCAGCACTGTCGGCCTGGCCTGCCCGCGTGCCCAGGCTGTGGCTCCAGCTTGGCCGCTGGCAGACACGGGGTGGGACCCCCCACCCAAGTCCTGTCCCCCCCTCAGGGAGAGATGGGACGTGCCGGCTGGTGGGGTTGTCTGGACCAGCCAGCCCTTCACAGCCATTGCTCGGGACACTCTGCCCGCCCGTTCCTTGGAGACCAGGATTTCCACGCCGGCCGCCGCGTGGCAGGGTGTGCCCTGGCTGGCGCGTTGCTGCTGAGCTCCAGTTGGGGTCCAAGCTGTGCCAGAGCGCCTGCTGCGCTGGGCTCGGCTGGGTCTCCGGGGCTGGGGGCCTGCTGGGGCAGCTCCGGCTGTCCCCCCCGCGTGCCCGCGTGCCCGCCCCGCCGATGATTTCTCATGCGTCTGCCCAGCTGCACGGTTCTTACCGCTGCCCGGGAATTAGCTGTATGTCCTCGACACTGACAGGTCTTAGCTCTGTAGCACGTGATGAGGGGTGCCCAGGGGTGCCCCAACCTTGCGCGCCCTAAAGGGTCTGGCCACGCGGCACACAAAGGCAAAGCAGACTCAGCTGAGAGGATATTGATGGGATTGGTGTGCGCGGAGCCGGGCAGGAGGGACGAGGCTGCCTGGGGCGGCCTCCCCCGGGGAGCGGTGAGTGGCTGACTAGCCGAGAGGCCGTCCCAGTGGGCAGCGGGCCGCGCTGGGGACAGGACCGCCGCGGCCGGTGTGGGGGGGCGAGTCAGCCCCGGGGTCGCTGCCGGCCTGCGCGTCCTGAGCCCGCCGTGAGGCGTCGTGGTTACTTGGGGATTTCTGCAGAAGCAGGAACCTGGGGCCGGATCTGGTTAAGGCGTCCGATGTCGCTTCCAAGGAAGGACAGGAGGGGGTAAAACAAGGCTGTTAAAGCAACGCCTGTACTTGGCATCTCGCTACTGGGAACCGGGGCTTTCGGGGAGCCTTGCGCCTGCCTTCCTTGCGGGGGACGACCTGTCCACAGAACAGACTGCTGGGGCGGCCGGGCAGGGCCCCGCTGGCCTCCTGCCGCGCCCACCCTCCCCGGGCCTGGCCGGAGCCCCCTGCTGAGCCCGCGGGTCCGGCCAGGCCTGTGTGCAGAAGGCTCCTGTTTTTATTCCTTTCCTGTTCTGCTTTCGAGTAAAGTTCCAGAGCCGCGTGAGGTGAGAGCCGGGAGCGCCTCGGCTGCGGCTCTGGGGGTGCGTGGGCATGTGGTGGGCGGCGCTGGGGCTCCCACACCCGCCGCGGCTCTGCCCCACCCTGGGGGACGCGCGGGCGTCCCTGTCCCTGGGAGATGGACGCCTCCCCAGGGCACAGCGTCCCCGAGTGAGGGCCCGTAACGCGGGGTCCGGGAGCCGCTCCGGGGTCAGGCTGTGTCCTTGGCGGGGGCCCCTCACCCCACAAGGCAGCGCCGCGGCGCTCTCTTGCGGGGCTTTTCCTCTGTGTTTTCTTTCCCAAAAACGCCTGTTGAAAAAGAAAGCAGAAAGGAAGAAAAAGAAAAACGAGCAGCGTCTGCCGTGGGTGGGGGCGCACGACGCGCCCGGGAGCGGCGGGGCTCGGGCCATGGGGACAGCGGGCGTGCGAGGGGCGCGTGTGAGCCCAGGGCCGCAGGCCGCCCCGGTGCCCTGGGACCCCGCGTGGCTCCGCCCGCTCCTGGTGTTTGTGGGGGGTGGGGAACTGTCTCAAGAGGTCGGGCCCGTCCTCAGTGGCGTGGCGCCGTGAGCCGGCGCGACCCCGACAAACACAGCGGCGTGTGGGGCGCGTGTGAGGAGGCCGTCCCGCCGGCCTCGCCCGGGGCAGGGGCTCAGGGGCTCGCCGCGGTCGGGCGCCGTGGACCCCGCCCAGTGGCCAAGGTGTCTTTGCACCAATGTCCTTGTCATCCGCTGTGCGTGGGGGTCCCCCGCCCCCCAGCGTCCCCCCACCTCGTGCTCTCTCTGGAGGGAGGTCGGCAGTGCCCTTGCTCCGGGTCAGCCCGCACAGCGGCACAGCCCAGGCTCGGGCTCCCTGTCTCAGGGGCGCAGGGCTGAGCCCGGCCAGAGAGGCAGCCCGCCACGCCAGGCGAGCCTGCTGACCGCCCAGACCGCCCGAGTGGCCAGGAGACCCCGCGGCCCGCTCTCCTCAGCAGGCTGCAGGGTCTGGCCGCGGACACCCTGCCTCCCTCCCTGCGGGTCCACCCTGGACCAGCCCCCGCGGCCCTGCTGCTCGGGACCCCACGCTCATGCCGCGGGCCCAGGGTGGGGGCCAGCTGCCCAGCGGTGGGCTCGCCGGTGCGTCCCCTGGGAGGAGGGGACCGCTGCAGAGCGCCGCCTGCTCTGCCCACCGCTCCCGGCCCGGCCCTGGGGGCCCGGCCTGCTGGTGGTGGGGTGGGCGGCCACACAGTGGGAGGCGCTGCCCTTGGCTCTGGCACCAGCTCCCCAGCCCCCTGGTGCCATTTAGCGACCTTAGGAAATTCATTCTAAAAATGTTCAGTGGGACTTTCTAAAAAAGCCGATGGCAGGATCGTCATGGCAGCAGCTTGCGAGGCCGTGTGGGCAGGTTGCTAGGCAACCTCAGCTCCCCAAATTGCCGTCCTGCTCAGCATCTGCAAGGGCGGGGGGCAGCTCGCCGGCTGGGTGGCACGGCCCCTCTGCACACCTGGCGGGCCCCGGATGACCTCACGGTCCTGTCACCGATGGTCCAGGCTGCCCTCCAGCCCCACCCGCTGGACAGTGTCCCCTGGGCCTCAGGCCCAGAGAACAGCATGAAGACCCAGGTCCGTGCGCTGTGCCCCCCTCCCCCACGCCCTGGAGCAGACCCCCCTCCTCCATCCGCTCAGCAGAGCTTGTGCTGCTCTGGGGACCCCCTCAGCAGGGAGCTTTACCTTCCTGTGGTCCCGAGCCTGTCCTCCGTGTCCTCCCTGACCAGTGAGTGCCCTGTGCCCTGGCCCTGGGAGCTCACCTGTGGCCCATACCCGAGTGCATCTGGCTGGGCGCCCCCAGGAGCTCTGGGAAGGCAGGTGTGAGGGCACCTGGAGGAGGAGCGGGGACAGAGGGCGGCAGCGGGGCCTGGCCGGGCCTGACCCCCGCTGGGCCGTCCCGTGGCCGCATCTGGGTGGGAGGGGGCCTCAGGGACACTTTCTGGACGTGGGCTCCCGGGCCCTTGGCTCAGAGGCGGTGGCCGCGCCCCCTGCAGCTGGGCTGTCTGCGCCCATCTGGCTGCTGCTTCCTGCCTTCAGTGAGTAACGCGCTTAAAATAGCCGCCGGTTCCGGGCAGGGCATGCGGCTGCGGGCCCCGGGGCGGCCCCGACAGGGCCCTGTGCTCCTCCCGACCGCCCACCCTGCGCCCCCCAGAGCAGGCTCCTCTGCCCCCCCGACCCTGCGCCCCTCAGAGCAGCTTGGTGCAGGCAGCCCAGCGCCCGGCCCTTCTCCCACGGGGCCTCTCAGCTGCCCTCTGTGCTGCGGGGCGCCGTGGGCTTGCTCCCATGCCCTGAGCCCCCGTGTGGGCTGATCAGGGGAGGCTGTGGCAGAGCAGCGGCTGCTCAGGAGTCGGGAGCCACGGGCAGGGCCACGTCCTCCGAGGCTGGCGGGGACCCAGCCCCGTGTCCTCCTCGCCGTCCTGCGGGCGCTGGGCCGGCCTCTCCTCTCCCTGGGAGATAAGGGGGTGGAGGAGCCTACCCTCCCCGCGGCGCAGGGACAGCTGAACCCCAGTCACCCTGCCCTGGTGGGTGTGGCCTGCGTCCTGCTCTGCGGGCGCTCCCCGCGGGCGTCTGTGCACCCTCTGGAACCAGGTGTCCTGGCTTGTGTGCTGGGATGGGCAGGCGGAGGAGCAGCCATCATGTGGCGGGGCAGCTCCTGGGGTGTTTCTGGAGACCTTGAAGGCCGGTTGAGGGCCAGTGCTGGGGGAGGGGCCGTGCCCCCCACCTCTCAGGCCTGCCTTTCTGGGCTCCCCGGCAGCGACCCAGCGACCCCTGAGCCCCAGCAGTGGCCACTGGCTGGGCCGCCAGCGGTGCCGCCGGGCTGCGGTCGCCCCTCTCCTCCTGGCCGGCGCACCCCGCGGCGACTTCCAGGGCGCCACCCCGGCGGCTCCTCCATGTCTGCGGTCTAGGAGCCGGCGAGGGCCCGCGGGCGTGGGGTCCCGCCCCCCCCTCCGAGCACGGGCTGCGGGCGGGCCGGGCCCGCGGTGCACCCCAGCCGGCAGGTGGACCCGCGGACTCGGGCTCCCAGCTCGGTGCTCGCGCCGCCCGGGGCTGCCGTCGAGGCCGAGCGGCCGCACCCTGTGTGGTCACGAGCCTCCCACTTAAACAGATGGGAAAATTATTGGGGAGCCAGCACGTAGCTTTTTGAAATTTAAAAAGTGAGGCGGTGTCAGGACAGGACAGCAGCGCAGAGCCCCCCGCGGAGCAGGGCCTGGAGGCTGGGGGGGTGGGGCGGGCGGGCTGCGGGGGCGGGGCTTGTGGGGGGCGTGGGGCGGGGCGTGCATGGGGGCGTGTGTGGGGGAGGGTTGTGGGCGTGCAGGTGTGCATGCGTGTGTGCAGGTGTGCGCGTGCATGCAGGTGTGTATGTGCAAGTGCGTGCGTGCGTGCAGGTGTGTATGTGCAGGTGTGTATGTGCAGGTGCGTGCGTGCAGGTGTGTATGTGCAGGTGCGTGCGTGCAGGTGTATATGTGCAGGTGCGTGCGTGCAGGTGTGTATGTGCAGGTGTGTGCGTGCAGGTGTGTATGTGCAGGTGTGTGCATGCCGTGAGCGCCTTTGAGCGGTGCGTCCCATTTGCTTGTGTCCGGGACCTTCCCCTGACACTGACGGTCACCGGGGTCACCCTGCTGATTCAGGAGCGTGTGCCTTTACCTGCCGTGTGTAATGTTTGGGGGTGTCTGCGTGTCCGAGTGACGCCGCCCCGTGGACATGGCCCCGGGACGGCCTCGCGGCGGGGCGGGGGCGCGACCGGCGGCTCACGCATCACTCAGGGGCTTCTCTCGTGTCCACAGACATGAGTGGGAGGCCGGGCCATGGAGCTGAAGCTGACTAAGATCAAGGGGAGCTGGCTGGGACTCTCGCTGTTCAAAGGTACGCGCCCCCCCGCCGGGGCCTGCGGGCGCGGGGGCCCCGCGGGGGCGGGAGGCGCAGCTGCGGCGTGGACCTCAGGGACTCGCGTGGCTTTGCGAAGTCGCCCGACGGAAAGCGACGCGCGATTGTGCGGCCCCTCGGTTTCCTCTGGGTCCTCCTCCCTCCGCAGCCGGACGACCTCCTGGCGTTGAGAGGGCGCGGAAGAGGGTCACGGGCGTGGGGTGGCCACCCGCGCCCAGGCAGGGCAGCCGCGTCCGCCGCCCGACACACTGGCCCGGGCTGTTGCCCCGCTGGGGCACCGGGAGCAGGCGGGGGACTCTGGTCCCCGCTGCCGCCAGGCCCTGGGGTGCGTGTGGCTCACGTCTGTGTGCACGTGGGCGTGCGTCTGTGTGCGGTGGGTGTGCACCGTGTGTGCACGCGCGTGGGTCAGACTGGCCTCCGCCTGGGAGGTGCGTGCGCCTCTGGTTCTCGCGTGTGTGCGGCCCCAGGGGTGGCTGAGCGCTCACGTGGAAGATTCTGGAAGCAGGGGCGCGCAGGTCTGGCTCCGGCCGGGCGCTGGGGTGGGTCCGGGAGGGGCAGCGCCTGGCAAGCCTGCGGGAGAGCACGCGGCCCACGAGCAGGCGCCCTGGAGAGGCGGCTTCGCGGAAGCGTGGGCTCCGCCAGCGGTGCGGGCCTGTGGGGCGCGGGCCTGTGGGGCGCGGGCCTGTGGGGCGCGGGCCTGTGGGGTGCGGGGGCGGCCTGGGCTCGCTCCGCTCGGAGGCGCTGCGGGGCCGGGCGGGGGCAGGCGGGGCCGGCGCTGGAGGCCCCTCCCTGCTGGAGCGGCTCTGGGGCCTCGCAGCCCTGAGGTGGCCTCCCGAGGCCCGGCCCAGCCCGCGAGCTCCGGCGCTGAGCACCGGGACCTCTGAGGCGGGGGCTCGGCCCGGAGGGGGACGGCGGTTCCAGCCTGGCCTGGAGGGGCAGCGGCGCGCGGGCGCGAGGCCACGCGGGGGTGGACGGTCTGCGGCGTGACCAGCCCCACCCAGTGAGCGGGCCGCTTCCCCGCGAAGCGTGTGCGTAAAGCAACTTCGATTATTCCTCCTGACGCTGGAAAGACAGCGGGACACAAAGGGGTCACCAGAGGAGTCCACCCTACAGCCCGCCGCTGCGCCGCTTTGGATCAGATTCAAAATCTGGGAAGACGGGAGCCCGCGCAATGCGTTGCCCCGATTTTACCCAGAGAAAAGGGGAGCGCGTGGGCCGGCGGCATCCCTGCCCCCCCCCCGCCCCCCGGCGGCCCCTCGGTCGGTCGCTGGTCTTGGACCCACGCGCCCCCGCCGGACGCGCCCCCGCCCGGCCCCGCACTTGCCCCGACCGTGTGTCACCGCACGGCCGGCGGCCCCAGAGCGAAGGGCATGCAGTGACCGTGCCCAGAGGAGGCTGCGCCTCGGGGACCGGCTGGCAGGACGCAGGGAGCGCGAGAAGGACACGCTGCCCGGGCTGGGGGGGCTCGCGCCCGAGGGAGACGCGCAGAGGCGCAGCCCCAGCCAGGCCCGCGCGCCCGCCTCCCGCTCCGGCCGGTCCCTGGGGGCGTCTCCCGAGCGCGGGGCGCAGAGGAGGCGCGTCCCGGAGGCTGCCTGGAGGCGGCGGCGCGTCGGGTTGGAAGGAGTCCGAGGGAACGGCCTGAGCGACTGTGGACCAGGGCGGAGTGCCCCGCGGCCCCATTGCGGGAGCGGGCTTAGGGGAGGCGCCCGGGCGCGTGGACGGCCGGGGGCGCGTGGACCCCTGGCCGCGCTGGGGCGCGAGTCCGGCTCTGAGCCGCCTGGACGGCACAGGCACAACCGCAGGAGGAACTGGGGGAACCGCCGCCCCGAGTCCTGCTCGCTGCCGCCTCGGAGGGCGAGGGGGGGTCCCGGCGCGGCCCGCCTCAGCTGCGTCCTCCCGCCTGAAATGTGACTGGTTGGAAATCAGACCTGGTTCAAACCCGGGCGGCGCGGGGCGGGACCCCGCCAGGCACGCCCCGGGGCTCTGCACCACGCCCCCCCCCCCCCCCCGCCGCGGCACTCGCGGGGTCCCTGCGCGGGCAGCGCATCAGCCCGGAGTCCGCTGACCAGCGGGGGCGAGGGGAGCGCGCGCCGGCAGCAGCTGGGGGCCTGCGGGGGCGGGGGGGGCTGTGCGCGGGGCTTGGCCTCGCCTCTTCCGCGGGCCCCTAAGATTCATCAGCGGGAGCGCAGAGCCGCCCACCCCATTAATCAAAAGGGCACCTCGGGGGCAGCGGCCGGGGAGAGTGGCCCCTGGCCCCGGGCGTTGCGAGGACAGGCGGGAGCGCGGACGTGCAGGGCCGTGCGGCTCCGGTCCGTCCACTCGCGGAGCCTCCGCGGGGCCCGGGCGGGCCCTGGCGCCGGGGTGGCCGCTCTGGGCAGGCGCGGGGGCGGCTCCGGGACGGACACGTCTGCT
Organism: Talpa europaea; assembly: GCF_964194135.1. Lineage (NCBI taxonomy): Eukaryota > Metazoa > Chordata > Mammalia > Eulipotyphla > Talpidae > Talpa > Talpa europaea. Next base: position 166,888 of record NC_140070.1, on the reverse strand, counting down.
GCCCGCGGCGTCTCCAGCCAGCGCCGCGCGCTTCACGCCCGCGACGGCCGCGGGGCCGAGGGCAGGACCGCGGGGCGCGACCGGCTGGCAAATGAGGCCCGAACAGGGTTGTCGGGCTCGGCCGGAGGAGCGCGCCGGCACCCCCACCCCAGGGCGCAGGCCGAGGGGCCGGGCTGTCAGGCCCGCTCCGGCCTTTCTCTGCTGGGCACGCGTGATGCCCACAAGACACTCGCCACCGCCGCGGGCATCCCTGACCCGCGGGCTCGCTCCACACCTCCCTGGCACTTCGTTTATTTTACTGGAAAGCGGCTGTGCGCTCGGTAAACACAGGTTCTGATTTTTCGCCTCACTGGAAGAGCCTGAGTCGTTTGTCCAGGGCGCCCACCCTGCCCACCCGCTTCAGGTTGCTGAGACGGGCGCCCGCCCCAGGCCTGACTGCAGCCCCAGCGCAAGGGCCGGCCAGAGCAGGGACGGGTGCAGGGCAGCAAACTGTGGGGCCAGTGGGTCCCTCTCTGGGCGCCCAGCTGGGTCCACTCCCAGCCCCTCGCCCAGGGCCTGCAGAGGGCAGGGTGGGGGTGAGGAGGGCCTTCCCCTCACAGCCCCGGCCCTGCTCTGCCACCACCTCTGTGCCAGGTGTGACCTCAGGGGCTGGTCATTAGCGGATGCCCAGCGTGGAGGGCAGACTGCGGGGTGTTGCTGCAAGCTGGCAGGAGGTGTCTGTCTGCACAGGGAGTGGTCAGTTGACAAGGTGCTCTCAGGCCGAGCGTCTCGCGCGTCCTCACAGGACCCTGTGAAGGAGACAGGCTCGCTCAGAGAAGCTCTGCCACACGTCCCGGAACCTGCCTGCGCCGTCCCTCACTCCCCCCGCCTGCCTCCAGCAGCTGCCTTGAGGTGTAGTTAATGGGGACGTAACTCATCCTTGTAGGACACATGCGTGGGTCACCATCCGTGTGCAGGGCACAACTGCCAGCCTGGCGAGGGTGTCCCTGTCTTCTCAGATGCTGCCGCCCCAGCTTCTGGCCCAGGGCCCCACCCAAGCAGCTTCTGGGTTTCCATCTCTGTAGATCTGTCTGTCCTGGACCCTGCCTGGGAGTGGGGTCAGGCTCTCAAGCTCCCCTGGGCTTGGTGTTTGAGTTCCGTTCATGTGCTCCTGTCAGAGCCATGTTCCTCTTCCTGGCTGCATAATATTCCGTTGCATGGCTGTGTGATCCGTTTCTCAGTTGTTGGCACTCGAGTGTTCCCACTTAGTGGTTTTCACAAGTGCGTGTGCTCGGGTGTCCACCCGGCCCTGTGCCGTGTATGAGACGCTCTTGTCTCTGCTGCGAGGGCCCCATGGGAGCCCCAGCCCTGGCCTGTGTGGCCAAGGCACTGCTGAGTATCTGGCCTGTTTCAAGAAGAAACGCCAAAGGGACAGACGGGGCCCAGGTGGGGACTGCAGGGGAATCAGGTTTAAAGGCCCTTTTTGGGCTCTTCTGCAGGGCCGGCTCATCAGTGCAGGACGCACGGTTGCTCAGGGGCTGGACCTGCCACTGGCCCGAACACATGAGCTGACCTGCCCAGTCTGGGCCCCGATGTCCATTTCCATGGGGAGACCCGTCCTATCGGGTCAGGAGCGGTCAACCGTGAAGGCTCGGTCTCGTGACCACCTCCCTTTTTCCAAACACGGTTGCACTCCAGGCGCCGGGCTTGGGGACCTGGCTGCCGAGGGAGGTGGGCAAGACAGCACGAGCTGCCCGCAGCTTGGATGTGTCTGGGGCAGGGGCTGTGCTCCGCCCTGGGCTGTGGGCCTCGTGGCTGGACGGCAGGCCCTCCTGGGCGGCCGCTGGTCCTGGATGCCCCGTGAGAGCTGGGCCAGCACAGGCCCTCTGCCCTGCCGGGGCGGTCTTGGCCCCCTCGGCTCTGCGCCGTCCACGGTGGGAAGGGCTTGAGTCGGCTGCATGGTTTTAATTTCTTAGAGTAAGACTGTGGTTTAGGTTAAACTGGCAAAAAACAGGTGGGCGTGGAAAAGCAGTCGCCTCCGGAAACCTCCGACTGCCTGTTCAATGTCAGAGTTTGGATGCCCTCGTGCTCTTCACCGGACGATGTACCGGGAACGTGGGCGCGCCGCCCTGGCGCTGTCCGTGGCTCCGCCGAGTCTTTCTGAAGTTTACCCAGGGCAGCCCGGGTGCCATGTCTGCCGTGAGCATCCCCCGCGGTGTGACGCTGGGGCCTGCAGGGGTGGGCACCCCCACTGCTCGGCGGCCGTGGCCGTGACGGGACTGGATTTGCAGATAAGCTCAGGAAGGGGCCACCTGGGAGCCGCAGTCCCCTGGCTCGACTCGGCCACGGACCGCTGGTCAGCACGGAGGCGCTCAGCGCGTCTAGTCTGCAGCAGGTCTCTGGGTGCCTGGGGAGGGGCCGGGGGGATTTCGGGGACATGGGGCAGGAGAGGTGACTGGCAGGAAATGGCGGGGGACAGCAGTGGAGGCAGGACAGATGTGCCCTTGTGGCAACTTTGGGCTCCCACGTGGACTTGCTGGTCAGCTTAGATCGCTGTGGACAGACAGGCTCAGCAGAGACGCTGCTCGTGTCCAGGTTGGCTTACGGCCATTCAGACTCACGCGCTGTCTGCTGAGGACGAAAGCGGAGCAGAACAGGTGCTGAGGACTCAAAATACGGAAAACTCAGTTCAGGGGCGTCAGAGTGTGATGCAGGGGGTGACCGGCACACTGTGGGCCTGGGGCAAGGGCCAACACCGGTGAGGGGCGCCCGGTGGACAAACAAGCAGGCATGTCAGGGTGGCCAGGGCAGGGCAGGCACTTATGTGCTGGGGGTCCCCCGTGGGCCTTTGCTGCTGCTACACCAAGGATATTTTTAAAGGGGCAGATGACAGATGCCTGGGTCTGAGCTCGAGTGTCCTGCGGCCGCCCGCCCAAGGCCCGGCTGGCGGTCCTGGAGGCCGCGGCGACTGGTCTCACTGGCCTCTGCCGCAGTTGTCCTTTGGGGACAAAGCCGCAGTGCCAGAGCCTGAATGTGGACTGGTGTCGGCTCTGAACTTGCCCCTGATGAAGTGGACGCCCCCGGACTGAGGTCCCCCGTCCCCTGCGCCTGAGATCCTTGCATCCAGGGCTGAGCCGGTGAGTTGGGGACAGCAGGACGGGGGTGGCCCCACTCCAGAGGTGCCTCCCGGGGCCGGCTGACGTGTGGCCATCCAGGCCCAGGTGGTGGGACCTGGTGCCCAGCCCGCTGTGGGTATGGGCACACCTGGTGGGCCAGCTCTGCCCCTGGTGCCTGGGGTCCAGCTCTGCCCTGCCCTACCCCCCACTGTGGGGTGACGACTGGGCGGGGCCGGCGGGCTGGCCGCCCGTGAGGGGCCTGTGGTGGGCTCCTGCCTGTGCCTCCTCATCCAGACCCCCCGTGATGCACAGCCATCGGGGTGCACCCGACGGTGTAATCCTTTTTTTAAAGATTTATTTATTTATATGTATAAGAACTGGGGTACAAGCCAGAAGTGTGGGGGGTGAGAGGATTCACCAGAGACAGAGCGGGGAACAGAACAGGCAGACTGACCGGAGTGCACTGCTGAGGGGAGCAGCGGGCAAGACAGGAGGGGTCTGCTGCGCCATGGGGGTAGCTCCCTGGCGGGCTGGGGATTGACCTCATGCTGCAGAGGCGAATTGCTTCATGGTGCGGTGCTTAACCCCTTGCGCCGCCAGGGAGGCCCTGGATGGTATGACCTTTGCTGGAGCAGAAACCAGCACCATGACGGTGGCAAATGCCGCAGCCTTGGCCCAGCTGGTCTGCGGCCGAGGGCAGTGCTGGACCCCGGCTGCGCAGCTCCCTCTGGGGCTCCCAAGTCCCTGTGGGAAGGTGCCTCAGCCCAGTCCCAGGAGCTGGACACTCTGGGTCCACAAGGCGTGTGGTCTCGCTGGCCCCTGTTTCCGCTCCCTCCTGGGGCCCAAGAGTCCAGACTCCCCTTCTTGTCCGCTCCCTCAGACCCCCCACTCCTGCCCTCCAGCCACACACGCCCGCCGCCCGCCAGTGTGCGCCGCGGTAGCTTCACGCCCCTGCCTTCCCTGCCCACCCCATCTGGGCCAGCACTGCAGCCATCTCCCTGAATGGTACTGCATCACCCCAATTTTCATGCCTCAATTCAAACTCACCCCCTTTTGAGCCATCAGGAGTTTGGTGGCCCCAGGAGGCAGCTGGACGCCCATGCAGAGGCTGGCGTGGGGCAGAGTCTGGCTGGGCAGGTGGCCCCAGGGCACTGGCTCTTGCTGGGCCTGTCCCCACTGCAGGCCTGGGTGCTGAGACACCCCAACTCCTGGCTTACCTGCCAGCCCCTCCCAGGAAGAGCACGCCTAAGCCAGGTGTGCATGGCCTTCAGCATCAGGATGCCCTGCGGGGCCGGCTCAGTGCCACCCTGAGCCCGAGAGGTGGTGGCACAGCCTAACCCTGACCGCCGGTCTGGCCGTGGCCTTCGCTGTGTGCATGGACCCCGGGCACGGTGAGGCAGCAGGTGCGGGGCTTGGCCAGTGCCCGCCAGGAGGCGCCTGTTGTCCGCCGGTGCGGGTCTGGGCCAGCAGCCTGCAGTGACCACCTCTCTCTCTCTCTCTCTTGCAGAGTCCCAGTGCACCCTCTGCGGGGAGCCAGAAGGTAAGTGCTTGCCTGGCCAGGGGCACCGCTTGGGCCTCCCAGTGCGGGACGCAAGGTGGACGGAGGGTGGGTTGGCCAGGGCTGGACGGGTGCTCCCACGGGGGCACCCAGCACGGCCTTCCTGAGTGCCCCGGAGATGTCGGGAGCCTCCTCCAGGTGGTGTGCGCCACTGTCCCTGCGTGGGCCCGGCTGGCGGGCTCGGCCCCCAGGCACCCCCACGGTGACGGGGAGGGGCCAGGCCCTGCATCGCTGGCACCTGGCTCTGCACGTGTCTAGCGTGCTGTGAAACGTGGAGCTCACCAGGGAAGTGAAATGTGTTCCAAAATAAAGAACCCAAAGGCACATGATGTTTCACTTTCGGAGCAGAGGAGAAAGGTGGACGTGGTGAATGCGTCCCCTCTCGTGGGGCCTCAGAATCAGCCGCTCTTGGTTTTCTCATCTCCTCTCAAAAGAAAGAAGCAAATCGCCTAGAAAACTAGTCAGCCTCAGGGCTGGGGAGACAGGCCCACACCGGAGACACTGGGTCGAGCAGCCAGCACGGGCTGGAGCCTGCTGGTGCGTCCCCCGTCCCGGGGCTGGTCGTGAGAGCCACTGTCTGCACTGCCGCCAGGCTCAGCCGTTATTCCGGGGCTCTCCCGGGGCTCACTCAGTCCTGGGCTCACCCGGCCCCGGGGGTCTCCGGTCCCGGAGCTCAGCGGGGCAGAGGTGGGCTTGCTTCCTTGGGGAGGTTGGAGACACCAGTGACCTCTCCCGAGCACTGGGTGCGAGGTGCCAGGCGCCGTAAAGTTCTTGGACTGACCTTTTAAAGCCTAAGGTCGCTCTGGTGAAACAGGCGGCAGTGGTTTGGACGCGGTGTCCCAGGTCAGAGGGCAGGGCTCCCAGGCAGTGGCCCAGTGCCCGGGGCTGCCCGGCCTGCCAGGGGGCACCCCCTGTGCTCCGAGTGCCGTGTGGGCTGGGCCCCGCGTTCGTCTGCACCCATGGCTACTGCCCCTGGGCCTGTGCTCGCGCTGGCCCCTTTCACCCCTTTTGCCCCTGCCGTCGGCCCAGGGGGCTCGGGCACAGCTGTGCCGCCCTTTGCCCGTCCACTGTGCGGCTGCTCCTGGGCGGTGGAGCCGTGCGGCTGCCCTGCTCAGCACGGGGCCAGCTTGGGGACTGTCGAGCCCACACGGCAGGGCCCTGCCTGCCTGGACCTGAGACCCTGGCTGTCCTCGCTGCCCAGGGTTGGAGCCTTGGGGTTCTCGGGGGCTCCCCACACCTATCAGGGCCACCACACTCTCAGGGGCTCCCCACCCCCTTAGGGCCCCTGCACTCTCGGGGGCTCCCCAACCCCCTCAGGGCCCGCACACTCTTGGGGACCCCCACATTCTCAGGGGCTCCCCCACACTCGGGTCCCTGATACTGTTGGGGCTCCCCACATTTTCAGGGGCCCCCTGCAGCTGGCTCTGAGACCAGTCGTGAGATGGGGAGAAGTGTCCCTGGCAGCACGGGGGCAGAGACCCCCTGGCCTGGCAGAAGCCCAGGCTGATGGAGCCGCGGGGCCCTGGCGGGGTCCCCGGCCTGCGGGTGGGGCCTCAGATGCGCTGGGCCCCAGGGCGGGCTCGGCCGGGGAACAGGCGTGAGTGTTGCTGGGTCTGTGGCCAGCTGGGTAAGGGCGGCTGCGCGGCCGGGGAGCCTGGAGTCGGCTCCTCTGCGCAGTGGTTTCCAGTTTCCCTGAGGACCAGCTGGCTGGCGTGGGGCAGAGGGGGCTGCGGGGCTTGTCCTGGGAGGTCAGGGCCCCAGCAGGGTCACTGCGGAGCCGGGGGCCCCTCGCGCGAGTGGTCAGTCGCCATGGAGAGGCGACTGGGGCGGGACGGGTGTTCTGGGGCCCGCCTGCCAGGTGTCCTGGGGCGGGGGCCCAGGGCCCACGGGGCCTGTGTTCAGAGACCTCGGTTTCCTCTCTGTGGGTGAGCGGTGGGCCAGTTTCCGAGGGTGCACGTTTGCCTGCGTTGTGAGGGTTTTGAAATTTGGGTGACCGTTTTGATGACATGAAAATGTTTGATGGAATATATTTTTGTCGGTGCCTCCTTACTGCACACACACAGCTTGACCTCGACGGGCAAGAGGCCTTGGGCTGTGCCCTCCCGCCCAGCAGGCCCGGCCGCCTCCGGGTTTGCTGTTCCAGGGACCAGTTCCAAAAACACAGAAAGTCTAGAATCCACTAACAGGGGGCTCACTTCTCCTTCCTTTTTTAAAAAAAGATTTATTTATTTTGCATAGACGAACTGGGGTGCAGGCCAGAGGTGTGGGGGTGAGAGGATTCACCAGAGACAGAGTGGGGAGCAGAACAGGTGGATTGACTGACATCCACTGCTGAGGGGAGCAGCGGGCGAGGCAGGAGAGGTCTGCCGCGCCCTGTGGGTAGCTCCCCGGCCGGGATCAAACTCAGGCTGCAGTGGCCCCGATAGCTTGATAGTGCTGAGACTTAACTGTCCCTAGGGATCATATTTGCTGTTTGGATCTCATTTGCTGGGTCTTTGTATTGTTTATATTTTGGGTTCAATTCTAACCTCTTGGCAAATAGATTTCTGGCGCGGGAGACAGGCCACGGTTCAGAGCTCGCCCGAGACCCGCCGCCATCACAGCACCTACTTCCGGTTATGTAACGGATGACAACTAAGAGATAAAGTAACCTATTATGTGTAAATTTGGCACAGTTTTGCCACAAAACTCTTCCGGTGAATGTAAGCATGCAATGCTTTTCCGCGGTAGAGCCTCGGTGTTGTAACTTCAGACGCAGTGGGCCACTGCGGGGCAGAGACAGAGTGTCATTCGGAAAGTGCTGTTTGCATAAATTCCAGTGCAGAAGCAACGTTTGGGTTTTACAAAATCGCAGAAAGCTCACGGGACGCGTCTCCTCCCTGGACCTGGCAGGCGGACTTTGCTCACTCGGCTGCGAGCCCGGCCCGGCGCGTGGGCCGCAGAGGCCCCCCCCGCTGCAGGCACAGGCGGGAACCCCTGTCCCCCTCACAAGGCAGGACGGAGAGCAGGTCTGCCTGCACGGAGGGGCCGTGGGCTGCCTTTCATGCTGGAACATCGAGACTTTCCGACAAGCGGCTCTGAACACGGAAACCTCCGCGCTCCTCTGTGACTTCATGGAATGTGTCATCTGGGGGCGCGCCCTGAGCAGCAGGGCCGGGGCTGCCTGGGCAGGGTGGGGGCGCGGGCCTCCTGGTGCCCCCTGAGACATGGGCCGGCGCTGAGGGGCCCTGCCTGGGGGTGTGCCGGGGCAGCGGCCTCTGGCTGCTATTCTGGGAGGGCTGGTAGAGATAACTGGCGTATTGCGTTCTCAACATGTGCCAGGCACTCTAGAAAAAATTAGTGTTGCTTAGGAACTAAAGAATTCAGCTAATTTGGGAGAGAAAACAGAATTCTGCTCCAACCAAGCTGTCTTCTAGGACCTTAAAACGGTCGGGTGTTTGGTGGGAGTCGGGAAATACCGCAGCAAGGCAGAGGCCTGCCGCCGTGATGGGGGTGCTGCAGGCCACCCCCTCCGGCCTGGCCACCGTGGGTCCTGCTGCCGCTGGATGCACGTGATTGTGCTTCAAAGTGAGGCTGCACTTGAGCGGAAGAAAGGAAGCCCCAGCCCGGGGGTTGAGGAGGACATAAGCCAGAGAAGCAGGGCCGGGCCCAGTGGTTCCCCTGAACAGAGAGGCCGAGGGGCGTGGCCGGGACGGAGGAGAGGCCCCTGCAGGGAGGGGCACGGCCAGGCCAGTGGGCACTGTGGAGCCAGGGTCGGGTGAGGGGTCGGCCAGGGTCGGGTGAGGGGTCAGTTCGGACCTGCCGCCCTCACTCCGAAGGGAGAGAAAGCATGAAATCCAAAATAAACTAAGGTTGCCTGGAGAACTCTAAAGGGATCAAAATAAAATATGCTTTTTGTAAAAAAAAAAAAAAAAAGCCCACTTGCCCGTTTTAGAAACCCTCGCGTTGCTGTGCCGTGCACACAGGCGCTGCTGCGCTCCGGATGCGCCCGTTCTGACCTCGCTGGCGGGCGCGCGAGCAGCACCCCGACCGCCCACCCTGACCCCAGCCGGCCGCGCCCTGCGCTCCTCAGACCACTCAGCTCCTGGCCCACCACGGGCACCTGGCGAGGCCGCCGCCTCCTCGGCTTCAAGCCAAAGGGGACGATGGCCCAGACCCGAGGGCGCCCGGGCCCTGACCTGGCGGGCGTGCCCATCGAAGGTCAGCGGCTCGCGAGAGGCCTGGGGGACCAGCCGCCTGCTCTGCGCTGCTCGGGGCGCTGTTAGTGACCTGGAAGCTGTTTGCATTATTTACGTATATCTTACTGTGGGTGGACATTATTTGTCCTCTTGAATTGGAAGCGACATTGTAATTTTCCCATTAAAATGCAAACTACTAAATCTCCATGTCCGGCTCTCCCCTGGGGGCTCAGGCGTGGCCACTGGCACAGCCCCGAGGGCCTGTCCACCCCTGTGGATCTCGACCCTGCCCGTGCAGAGGGCCCTGGTGGTTGTGTGACCCCACTATTGTGGGAGCCGCGAGTTTTTGGATTAATCTCCCCGCCATGAAAATTTAAGCTGTTTTTAATCTTTTTAGTAATATGAATTACGCTTTCATGAATATATTCATGCTTTTATGTAGGTGCTTATTCATGACTATTTCCTTGGGCAAGGCTGGAAACCCTAGAAATACTGCTGTGGAGGGAAAGTGGCCACCTTCTGAGTGGACCTTGGAGCACAGGCGTGACCTGGGACCTCGGAGGACACATCCACGCGACTGGCTCCCCATGGGCTGGGCCTGCTGTCAGCCTGATTATCGCTCCACAGCTCTCTGGACAACCTCGTTGCCCGAGGCTCCACATTGAGACTGGGGTGCAGCAAGCACGGCAGGAGCATTGCGGGGGGAGGCCAGGCATGGACAGTGGAGGTGACTCCTGTGTTCTGGCGGCCAGCAGGGAGGTCTGGCAAAGTCACTTCGCACATGGATTTCCCCACGGCGTGACCTCAGAGCATCCTGTCCTGCGGCCCCCACCTCAGGGTGATGGGGATCGTGCCACCTCCGGCCCTTCTCCCTGCTCACCCGCTCATGGTGAGACCCAGGCCCAGGTGCCCTCCAGCTGGGGGTCAAGGTCAGCCGCAGACCAGACTGCTGCCTCATGCTCCGTCCATGTCCAGGTGGCCCCCACGCAGGCCAGCCAGGTGGCCTCCCCTGCCTTCAGTGCGTGACTGGGGAACAGAGCGGAGTCCACCCCGGCCTGTGTGCCTGCAGGACATCACAGCACCGGCGAGAGGGTCGCATGCGACTCGGCGGCCAGGGCCAGCGGTGGAGCGGGCGGCAGCGTCCCCCAGGCGTCGCGCCTGAGGGGGTGGAGTCTCTGTGTGTCTTCTCTTGCTGAATGTGGGTGGTGGTGCCCATGTCTCCCTCTGCTCTACAAAGACATGTGTCTCGGGAACTGAGTCGGCGGCACCTCTGGCCCCAGCGTGGCCTTGGGTCCCGTTACCAGGGAGGCAGATGGGAGCCCTGAGGCGCAGGAGGGAGCACAGGCCCGGGCCGTGGGGGACCCCAGCAGCCGCATGCCACAGCCGCGTCAAGTCCACGGACCCTGGCGAGTCTCCCCTTCTGGTCTATGGCATCTGTGTTTTACCGTAGGCTGAGTGTCCCTACCAAGGGCACCCCGCCACACCCCATCCCCTGTCCATCCATCCCACTGAGGGGGGCCGCCCTGGGCCCAGCCCTGTGCCCAATGTGGCCCAGCAGTGGACACATGCAGGTGGACACATGCAGGCTGGGCTGTTCTGTGCGGAGATGCATGTCCAGCTGTGGGGTGACCCTGCCCCTGCCGTCCAGGTTCAGTGGAGGCTGCTGCTTCCTGAGGACGGAGGCGCCTGCGTCCTGTGCCCGTTCAGGGGGGCACCTTCTCCCGCACTGCTCAGTTCCTGAGGTGCAGCGGTGCAGCCTCATAGGAAAGCGCTCGGCAAAACCAAAACGATACAGTCATGACCATCCCTGACCCCCGCCCCCCCACCCCACACTCATTCGTGTGGGAGAATTTCGAACCTCGCACGTACCGCCGGCTAGCGTCCACGTTTACAAAGACCTGCTGAGACTCGGCCCCTCTGGGCATTCCTGGCCACTGGCCGCCTGCTCGTGAGGCTGGATGGCTCCTTGGAAGCAGCTTTCATTGTCTATTCTCTGGGGCTTTTTCCACAGCGCCTGGATCCGAGGTGGACACAGCTTAGGGCAAAACTTCACAGCCACACACCACAGAGAACAGCCTTCACCAGCACGCAGACGGGAGGCCGCTGAGCTGACCGCGTAGCGGCCCAGCAGCCCGGCCCATGCAGAGCGTCCCTGTAGTTACCCCGCAGCACAGGCTCAGCCTCAGAGGAGCCGGCCCGAGCGGAGGAGCCAGGGTGCACCCCCAAAGGTCTGGAAACAGCTGCTCGAGTCCCGCTCCCAGAATGGAAGGGACATGGCAAAACAGCGTGTGGACAAAATGAGAGTGTAAAGGGGTAGAAATCGTAACAATTGAGCAGAGATCCTGGAGATGAAACAGCAGTAACTGAGGGAAAAGTCCACCACAGAGACAGCCCGGCGCACCTGAGCTCACCACAGGAAGAATGCAGGTGTCCGCAGAGGAAAAGGAAATCATAATCTGCAGGTCTGTGGAAAAATAGCGAAGTGAGGGTGTGGGCGGCAGGGTCCAGGCCCGTCCTCCCGACCCTGGACTTGCCAAGGCAGCGCAGCCCCCCACCCCCCGCCCAGAACACCCGGCCCCTGGGCCCTCCAGGCCGCTGGCGAGTCCTCCTCCCGGCTCAGCTCAAGTTCAACTCCTGGAAGTTCAATCAAGGCCACGTTATGAAACATGCTTTCAATTCTCCAGTTCTAGGAGACAGAATTCCCTGTTGAAATTATGCAGAAACAGACCCATTTTCATGAGTAATGAAAATTATTATCATTTTGTTTTTCCCATAATGGCAAAGAGAGAGAGAGAAAGGGAGAGAGAAAATGCAAACGTGGGCCAGTTCTGCTTTCAAACACCGGATGTTGCCGCAGACCCTGGTCAGCCCAGACAGGATGATTTTCTTTGCATCAAAACAAAATACAAAAAAACCCCAGGATATTTCAGACAGAACCTAAAAGAGTTCGTTCCTCCCCACAGCCCGTGCAGCCCCTCGCAGGAGACCCGTGCTCTGCGGTTCCCATGGCTGGAAAGCGCTGAGGTCTCTCTGCTATTAATTTCTCCAGAAACACTTTCTGAAGACGCTCAGCTGTGGAAACAGCCAACAGCACTGCAGGACGATAGTCAGACCTGACAGTGCACATGTCAGGCACTTACAGGTTTTATACCAGGTTCAGCCCACCAGTGTTAACGTGTGTGCACCTGCCTAAGTTATGCCTTTCTCCCGAGCAACAGGCCTTCCAGTACGTTCCAGCTTACCAGGGAAACACCAAGTAGGTCCCGTCCAGCTAACCTCTTTCCCATGAGGACGGGGAATCTCTCCCATGTCTCAGGAGCTCTTCGGAGGCTCCAGAGGTCCCTTTTAATCAATCAAATGAAAGAGTACCCAGTTCTCCCTTCAACTCAGATTCTGGGAAGCTTTGCCATAAATATTAGAAAACAGCAAGAACAACAAAAATATTCAATTTCTCTGAAGGCTCTGGCTCAGCTCAGCAGAACAACGTTGCAGCCAAACCATACCCTTTAGTGTGATCTCGTCGCTGAGTTTTTTCTTTGAAAGAAAATGTTGGGGCCTCCCCTGGTGGCACAGGCAGTTGAGCGCAGCGCTGTGAAGCTGCCCGCAGCCTCTGCAGCGTGGGTTCCAGCCCGGCCGGCGGGCGAAGGTCCTACCCACATGGCGCGCAGCCCTCTCCTGCCTCCCCGCTGCTCCCCTCAGCAGTGTACTTCGTCAGTCTGCCTGTTCTGTTCCCTGCTCTGTCTCAGGTGAGTCCCGCGCATCTGGCCTATACTCCAGTTCTTGTGTGGATAAATAAATAAATCTTAAAAAAAAAATGTTTCTCTAAAAAAGAAAAGAAAAGTTTGGATTTTCAGACTCCCGTCTTGCCCAGCATCTGAAGGCCCTCCGTACCCAGCACCAGTAACGCAGCCGGAAGAGAAAACACTGTGCCTGATACACCCTACGAGCGGGTTTTAAAACAACCCGCTAGATTAGAAATTAGTCTCCATTCACCACAAATCGCCCGGACCGGATCTGCTCGAGGCGCTCAAGCCCGCTTCTGCTGCATTTCTCACCACCTCTGCCGCGGTCACCCCTGGGAGGCCAAGAGGACAGGGTGAGGGGGACAGATGCAGACGGTCCCTGTGCTCCTTTATACCGCATGGAGGGTCTCAGAACTGCAGCTTTCTCCATAGCTCCAGCAACAGTCTCAGATCCTAAACACACGGAGTGCTGCTGGCAGAAATCCAAGCTGCACTGGGCACCCTGCAAGCCTGAGGCTGGCAACAGGAAAGGTGAGTTCAGCCAGAGCAGCTGCACAGGAGGCCCAGGCTGAGCAGTCCGGGCTCAGCGTCCGGCCTTCGCGCCCTGGACGTCCTGCAAGATGCTGAAAGAACAAAATCAAAGTAAACATCCCATCCCCAGCCGGAGCTGGCACCCGAGCCCCAGGGTCTCACGGGACCCCCACCCAGGCCCTCTTTGTGGGCGGAGGCCAGGTCTCAGCTTCCACCTAGTCAAACAGTTCTAAGAATGCAGACGGCAAATATGCCCCAAGCAGACGGTGTAGACAAAAACCCCAGCAGCAAACCTTTTCAAACTCAATCCAGATAAAAGCGCTCCAACAATTCTGACCCAGTCCTTGAGAAACCCAAGGCCCTATTAAGGCCACCGGCAGTTACCGGTGGCTGATCATCTTCTCCCCCTTGGCCCCAGGCCCAGCTTTGCTAACTGACACCATCCCTGCTCCAGGCTTGGCTGCACCCCCAGGTGGAGATCAGGGCCAGCCTGATGAGAAGCGTGAAGTGACTGGGGAACCCATCACTGCCATTAGAATTTCTAATTAGACCAGAACCAGCAGAACAAACAAAAGTCCAAAGTCCCAGAACCGAATTTAGCTATCAAAGGGCAGCGCACACAGGAAGAAAACCCTAGCAGGAAGCCGGAGAACAGACCATCCCGGCCAGGCCAGGCGCACCCCCCAAGGCACAGCCCTCCCGAGGGCAAGCCTGGCCAGCGGCAGGCCCAGCCCCGCGTCCAGCAGGTCCGGCCAGCGCTGCTTACAGGTGCGAATCCCGGGAGCCGCCTCCCGCCGGCTTGAGCCCAGTCCCTCCTGTGTTGGGCGGCAGGTCTGTTCAGCGTAGGGTGAGGGGCACCCGGGACCCCCAAACCTGCCCGCTCAGAATCATTTCTGCCGCCGCTGCATCAAGACCAGGTGCGACCGCGGGCACGGCCGTCCTCGGAGGGGACGTCATGCGGTCAGAGGGCGCTGGAGAGAAGAGGAAGGATGTCGGTTAAAATCATTTCCAACTAAACACCCGAAGTCGCGTCCCTCGTGGGTGAGCACGCGGCCAAACAGGCCGGGCTGGAGCAGGGCCGCTGGGCCCAGAAGCTGCCCTGCGAAGGCGCCCCCTGGCGGGGGCCCACAGGGAACGGGCAGGAGGGGCCGGCGCCTCGCAGGGAAAGAGCAAAGCCCGACACCAAGGTAGGAGGAGGCTGCGCTGCCCCCCCCCCCCTCGGGCCTCTCGCTCACACTGGTCTCCTCACGTGGCTCCTTCTTGTCCCCACGGCCCTGGGGCCAGTCCGAGCAAGTGATCTTTCTCCGCCCGTGTCTGCCCAAGCGCATCCGGACCCCGGGCCTGGATCTCGCGGCCGTGTGGACAGCAGGGCGCAGAAGGGCGCCAGGGCTGGCCATGTCGGGCAGATGTGGCACAGCCCCCAGAACCCGAACCCAGGGCCTCTCGGCAGGGCCTGGGGGAGCCCTGGGGCAGGGGCACCCTCGCCTGCCCGATCCAGGCCTGGGGTCGGCTCTGCGGACAGAAGCTGCACCAGCGGCTGAGGGGCCGGGGAGGAGAGGACCCGGACGCCGCAGTCCGCCTGGGTGGCGCCGGTCCCTCCGGGCCGGGTTCTGGACGGCGGGTTCACGCTGGTCCTCCCGTGGGCTCCCCTTTGCCCAGCTTGGCGAGCCCTGGTCAGTGGAGCCACAGCCGCCCAGCGGCCCCAGGGCGGCGCCGGACCTGTTTGGAAAGCAGGCCTGGGTGGGTGTGACTGGTTGGGGAGAGGGCACGCTGGAGCGGGGGTCCCTAAAGTGTGCCCACCTTTTGTATAAAAACGGGAACCCTGACACCGTGTCCACAGCAGGCGCCCCTGTGGAGGGGGCGGGCAGCCGGCACGGGCCGGCCAGGGCGCCTGGGGCGCTGCTCACGCGCCCTGCGCCCCCGAAGCCGCGGCCCCGCGGGCTGGCTGTGGCGGTTCTGGCGCGAGCGGACGAGCCCCCGGACCCGCGCAGCGCGAGGCCGGCCCGGCCGGGGCAGGGGGTCGGCGCGGGGCCCGGGCGCGGGGGCAGCGGCCGGGCGGCCCGGACGAGGCGGCTTCGCGGCCGAAGGGCTGATCTGCGGAGAGTGTCCAGGGAAGACGCCCGCGGAGGGGCCGGCCCAGGGCCACGTGCGCGGGGACCGCCGCGGACTTTCGGCGGGTGAGGAACCTTCTGGAATGTCCCGTAACTCGGAGCCGGGCCCATCCCCGCGGCGCGGGCTGCGGGGCAGGGGCCCCGCGCGGCACAGGGGCGGCTCCGGGGAGGGAGGCCGCGGTGGACGGGCCCCGGGTGGCCGCGGGCGGGAGGCGCCTGGCAGGGGCGCGGGGAGCGGGCCAGGCCGCCCGAGGCCGTCCGCGGAGGGGCCGGCAGGAAAGCGGGGCCGGCGGACACGGGCCTTGGGTCCGGCGCCGGGCGCAGCGCGCGGCCTCGGGGGCCTCGGAGCCGCCGGCAGCGGGGGGGGGGGGGGGGGGGGCGCGGCCAGCGCCATCAAGGCCTTTGTCCTCCCGGCCAGAAATGAACCTGCATTTAAGCAGCTTCAAATCCTGGCATTAGGGGGACGGCGGAGGCGCGGCCCGAGCGTCCTTCCACAGTAAACTCCAAAGGGCCAAAGGATCTAGACGTGCGCGGCGGCGCCAAGACCTCGCCTCTCCTTGGGCCGCCTGAGCAGGGCCGCGCGCTTGCAGGGGAGGAGCGGACCAGTGCGTGGCGGTGCAGGGGCCAGGCTGCGGCTGCGGGGAGGGGCTGGGACGGGCCGGCTGGGGCTGTGCGGTGGCTGCGGGGCAGGCCTTCCCCAGGGCCAGCTCCCTGCCCTGGGCCTGCGGTCTGCGGAGAGGCCTCCAGGGCCGCAGGCTGGAGAGGTGGCCCTCGCTCCCCGGCCGGCGCGGATCCCGGCTCCCTCAGTCCCGGCGTCTGTGTGGGTTTCTTTGGAGAAAAGGGTCCAGCCTGGATCCAAGGCTGCTGGAGGCCTTGGGCCGCGGGGATGCAGCGGAGGGCTGAGTGGTCACGTGTGGGGTGCAGACATCCCTGGGGAGCCCCCTGCCTGCGCGGCGGGGACAGCTGGTGCAGGGTTCAGGGGCTGGACAGCCCCTGCACTGGGAAGCCCCGCGACCCATCCCCGATGTGGGTGCTGCCCCCACCACGCAGCAGGGGGCACTGGCAGCCCAGGCGCGGGGGCTGAGCGGCCGGTGCGTGAGCCCCTTCCTCTGAGCCAGCCAGGGTCGCGGGCAGGTCTCTGGAAAGGCCAGGCTCTGCCGCCCCAGGAGCCCGTGCTACAGAGGCAGGGGCGTCCCGGGGTCTGAGTGGGCATGGGCTGAGAGAGCGCGGCCTCCCCCTCAGCTCTGCTGCCCCCACTGGAGCGGCTGACCCCAGGACTCAGGGGGGACGGGAACGGGGGGCTGTGTGCAGCGTGCATCAGCCAGCAGGGGTTTGCTGGTCCCCTCAGTGCTCCTGCCCCCAACTGAGCCCTCCTCCTGCCCTATCTTCCCGCCCCCCACTGCTTCCTTCTCCTGCCCCCTGCTTCTCCTGCACCCCCACCTCCAAGAACCAGGAGGCCGCCTCCTCGGCAGCACTGCTGGGGCTTAGAGCTAGTGTTCACTTTCCAAGATTGACCGGGACAGCCCCACCCCAGGCAAGGCCTGGAACTGCCCGGCGGGGGTGAGGGGGTAGGCGTGGTGCTGGGCAGCTTGAACACTGGCTCCCTGGCTGAAGGGCAGCCGCCCTGCCTGGGGGGCACAGGACGCCTGGCCATGCTCCTCCCCTGTCTGACCACAGGGCACCTGGAGGAGTGCACAGCTGCCCGCACGTGTGCGACGGCCACTGGAGCTGTGGGGCTGGGACCCGGGCTGTCGCTCTCAGCCTGGCCGGGGCCTGCCGTGCCACCTGCGGCCTGGGGAGTCTCGCGGAGAGTGGGGGAGACGGCTCAAGCTGGAAAGACGAGGCCGGGGCAGGGCTGGCCGCAGCCCCGATTCACCAGTTTCGAGGAAACTTAGTCACCCAGGGGTGAGCCCGGGCAGGCAGGAGCAGACTCGTCTGTGGACACAGCTGACCCAGATGACGCAGGCTGTGCGCCCCGCTGGACAGGGCCTCCGCGCCCTAGAGGGAAGGTGGTGGGGCGGGCAGGCTTTGTGCAGTGCAGGCAGTGTCTGGTCAAGCTGAGTCCAGCGAGAAGCTGGCACCACGTGGACTCACTGCCAGGTCAGCACCACGTGGGTCATGGTCACTGCCGTGGTCATTCACTGCTGTGGTCACGACCATGGCCACTCACTGCCATGGGCACTCACTGCTGTGGTCACGACCATAGTCACTGCCATGGCCACTCAGTGCCATCACTGCCGGCGTCACTGCCATGGTCGTTCACTGTCGTGGTTGCTGCCACAGTCCCTGTTGTGGTCACTCACTGTCGTGGTCACTGCCACGGTTACTGCCCGTGTCACTCACTCCCGAGGGCGCTGCCATGGCCACCCCGGGCGGGCGCGCTGTCCTGAGTCTGCAGAGCCGGGTGGGGGGCGTCGGGGCCCGCTGCGGGCGGCGCGGGTGACCGGCCGCGCTGAGCGACCCTGTTTCTGTCTTGCAGAGGAAGAGGGCGGGGACCTGGCCCGGCCGGGCATCAGCTTTCCGGGGCCGGCGGAGGAGGACCTAGGTAGGCGTGCGCGCCCTGGGGACGCCGCGAGGCTGCCGCGGCCCGCGCGAGTGTCCCAGGACGCCGGGGCTCCGGGGCTCCGGGACGGACCGGGCGACGGTGCTGCGGGCGCAGCGTCCCCGCCGAGGGGCACCGCCGCGGGCAGTCGGCCCCACGGCCGGTAGGCGAGGCCGGGACGAGCCGGGCGGGGAAGCGGCTGCGACTCCGGGCTCCCGGCCGGCGCGGGGTGAGCTGTGCGCGGAGCCGCGGGGACACGCCCACCTGCGCCCCGGCCCCGCCCCCGCGGCCCCGCCCACCCCGGCGGCCCCGCCCCCAACCGGCGGCCCCGCCCCCACCTGGAAGCCCCGCCCACAGGAAGCCCCGCCCACCTGGCGGCCCCCGCCCCATCTGGCAACTCCTCCCACCCGGCAGCCCCGCCCCCAACCGACAGCCCTGCCCCCACCCGGAAGCCCCGCCCCACCCCGGAAGCCCGCCCACCCCTGGAAGCCACGCCCCCACCCCGGAAGCCACACCCACCCGAAAGCACCGCCCACCCGGAAGCCCCGCCCCCGCCGGCAGCCGGGGACGCCCAGCCCCAAGCTCAGCCTGACCGGCTGGGGTGTCCCTTCTGCCCGTCGCTGTCCTCGGGGGCAGCGTGGCCCGTTCCCCCTCGGCCCGAGCAGGCCCAGGACAAGTCTTCGGGCGCCGGTGTCCGCGCTGTGCGAAGCGCCTCAGCTCCCGCTGTGGGGGGGTCCGGGGGGCCCGGGGGGCCGGGGGCGGGGGAGCTTTGGGGGTGCGCGGGGCAGGGCGGGGGTCGCCGCGGGCCTGTGGGCTCCGCCCCGCGGGGGGCGCCTGCGGAGGGTCGGGTCTGAACCGGGCGCCGGGCGCGTGCCGGGGGGTCGCCTGGTCACCCGCCGGCCTCGCCCGCGCCCCCGCGCAGGAGCGCCCCCAGCCGCCCCGCGTCGCGCAGACCCGGCGGCCCCCCGTTCCCCCCGCGGCCCCCGGTTCCCCCCGCGGCCCCCGGTTCCCCCCGCGGTCCCCGGTTTCCCCGCGGCCCCCGGTTCCCCCCGCGGCCCCCGGTTCCCCACCACGTCCTCCCGGCGAGCCGGAGCCGGGGGTGGCCAGAGGGCCCAGCCTGCTCGGACCGGCGGCGGCGGCCGTGGGCTGCGGGGCTCACGGTCTCGCTGTGGCCTCGGGGCTCTCTGGGTGCCCGGGACGCTGGGGGGCGGAGCGCGGTCCCGCAACTGCTGAGGCTCCCGCGGGGGCTCGGCTGGTCAGGACGCTCCCTGCGCCTGCTCTGCCGTGGGGCTCCCGCCCAGCCGAGGGGACAGCGCCGCCTCCGCGGGGCAGCCTGCCGGGCCTCACTCCCCTCAGGCCCGCGCCCGGGGCGGGGGGTCCTGCCTGGCCTCGGGAACAGAGAACCACGTCCCTTTCCGGTCTTGTGTCATGGCCTGCGGGGGCCTGCGGGCACATCCCATCCGCCCGGGGCCCTGCACCCATCCTGCCACAATCACCAAGACTGGCCGCTCCCCATGCCCACACTGCCCAGGGCTCGCCTGGACTTGCATGGTGGCCCGGGGGCTCGAGGGGGCGCGGGCTGGGTGGACGCAGGGAGGGAAGAGGGCAGAGCTGGTGTCGGGGGCGACTCGGAGGCCTCTGGGTGGATTGGCGAGTTGCACCTTGAGAATGTCCAGCCCCTGCCCTGGACGTCTCACCCTTGGACGTGAGGGGCCCACAGTGACCCTCCTCGGGGCTCCATGTGACTTGGGTCTGGAGTCACACGCAGTGACCCTTGGGCTCTCTCTGACCGAGCCTGCATCCCCTGGAGCGGGACCTTGGAGAAGACAGGAGAAGCACCCACTGGGAGCAGGGGGCGGGCTCGGGGACATGGCAGGAAACAGCGCTGGGGCCGAGGTGGCCGGAGGGCTGAGGGAGGGCTGGGCAGACAGGGAGCGTCCCTGCCCCTCCTGCTGCTGGCTCTGAGGGGGCAGTACAGCCCGCACGAGCGGAGCTGGCAGCCCGAGGCCCGTGGGGCTGCGCCGGGTGGTCGGGGCGTGTGTGGGGAGAGCCAGCATCCAGGCGGGTGGAGAGCAGCTGGCCCGGCCTGAGCCTGCTGCTGGGCTCCATGCAGATGTCACCCAGTGCTGACCCCTCTGCTTTCCCCGCAGACCCGCGTTATTCATGGTCCCCGACACGGCCCTACAGCGAGGACAGGTGCTCCCCAGCCCCCAGGAACATGAGGGGTTTGTCTGGGAGCCGCAACCCCCCGCAGCTATGTTCTGGGCACACGTGTGGCCTCACGCCCCCCGACAGCGGTGAGCTCGTGCCGGACCACCTGCACCATGGGCCGGAACCCCGGCCGCCCTACCTGCTCAGCCCGGTGGAGAGCTGCCCGCGGGAGCACCGCTGCTCACCCCGCAGCTCCGTGCACTCGGAGTGCGTGGTGATGCCCATGGCGCTGGGCGAGCACATGTCCAGCAGCACCTTCCCACGCATGCACTACAGCGCCCACCACGACCCCCGGGACGACGGCACCATGGCACACGCCAGCGCCAAGGCCAACCGCATCCCGGCCAACCTGCTGGACCAGTTTGAGAAGCAGCTGCCGCTGCACCGGGACGGCTTCCACACGCTGCAGTACCAGCGGGCCTCGGCCGCTGAGCCGCGCAGCGAGAGCCCCGGCCGCATCCGGCACCTGGTGCACTCCGTGCAGAAGCTCTTCACCAAGTCCCACTCGCTGGAGGGCTCCTCCAAGAGCCACATCAATGGCACCAAGGGCGACAGCCGGCCTGACGACCCCCCACATGGGCACCACGCCAAGCATGGCAAGAGGAGCAAGAGCAAGGAGCGCAGGCCCGAGAGCAAGCCCCGGGCAGGCCTGAGCAGCTGGTGGAGCTCCGATGACAACCTGGACAGCGACAGCACCTACCGGGCCTCCAGCGTGATCAGCCGCCACCCCCTGGACCCCCTGGCCCACTGCTACCCCGAGCCGCTCCCCGGCCCCTTCGGGGAGCTCTCGCTGAAGACTTCTAAAAGCAACAGTGACGTCAAGTGCTCGGCCTGCGAGGGCTTCGCCCTGACACCGGATGCCAAGTACATGAAGCGCAGCTCCTGGTCCACGCTGACGGTCAGCCAGGCCAAGGAGGCCTACCGCAAGAGCTCGCTGAACCTGGACAAGCCCCTGGCCCACCCCGACATCAAGCCTTCCTTGAGGTCTTGCCATTACCTCCAGGTAAGGGCCAGGTGGGGTGGGCTGCGTCCACCCTGGCTCTGCCCCCACGGGGCCTGCAGCCCCCCAACTCTCCCTTTCAGTGGCAGGGGGAGCAGGGCTGCCCCTGCGTGCCAAGGCTGCAGAGCCTGCGGCAAAGCCTGCGCCCGGCAAGGTGACGCCTGCTCATCTGCAGAGTGGCCTGCATGTGGGTGCAGCCTGGGCCCTGGCCAGTTGTGGCCCAGCGGGGGGCCCAGCCAGCGGGCAGGAGGGGTGCCACCGCCCCTGGGGAGTGGGCGGTGACCTCTGCAATAGCTTGGCCGGGGGCAAGCCGGGGGCGTGGCCTCAGGGGCAGCCGTTCGTGCCAGGTCAACCTGCTGGACCAAGAGTCCTCCTGTTTCTCGTGCCTCCCGCTCCCTGGGCCCACCGGTGCCCCAGCGGCGAGGCCAGGGCCACCCGGGAGCAGCGGTTACCGCCTGCCGGCCGCGCCCATTCCACCAGGTCTGCGCCCCTGGCATGCGGCCCTGGCCACGCTTAGGGCAGATCTCCTCGGAGACAACGGCAGCGGCGCGGCGGGCTGTCCGTCCCCCAGGGAGGAGCTGACCGTGCTCGCCAGGCGGCCGGGCGCATGGCACACGCCTCCCCCATGTGGGCGCCGCGGGCGGTCAGCCGTCCAGCTCGGCCTGAGCGCCCCAGACTCCACGGGCCCCACCACTGCTGCCTCTGCCCGGCACCGGCAGGGAGAGGCCGCGCCCCTCACCTCCTGCCTCCCCCACTCCTTCCAGAGGGTCACAGCTCTGGGGGAGCCCAGAGAGGGGGCCCTGTCCACCACGCACACCCACGAGTGACCAGCGGGGGCGCTGCTGCTCTCACCTGGAGGCCCCCAGCCGCAGCTCGGGGTTGGCCCCGCCGCGTCCCCTCCACCCGCCCGATGAGAAGAAACTGGCTGTGGCCTGAGGCCCGCGTTTGGGGTCCAGGGCGGCGTCCAGCAGGAAGAGGCCCAGCGCCCCCAGGGCCGTGTCCGCCTGCCCGGGAGATGTGGCTGCCCCGCTGGGGCGGGCCGTGCACAGGCTTGGGGGGCCAGTGCGTGGGCCCGGGATGCCGCGGGCTGGGGTGCGCGGGGCTGGCCATGGGGGTCTCCACCCGCTGACCCAGCTCGAGGTCAGGCTGTCAGGAGCGTCGAGCCAACTAGGCGAGGACTCGTGGGTGCCTCACGTGCCCACGTTCTGGGGTCTGGGGAGGGGGAGCTTGGGCACAGCACCCCAGCTCCAGGGCCCACTCCGACCCCGGATGATCAGAGGAGCTGGGGGAGCAGCAATGAGGCAGCCGCGGCAGACCTTCCCTGGCCAGGGGCAGGCGCGGGTCCAAGTCCTGGGCAGCTTGTCCTGTGTCCACACGACCCCCAGCGTGCTCCAGGCACGGGTGGGGAGGGCAGGCCCTCACCTGCACGCCCTCCACACCCCGTGGTTAGCACGACGTCTGGCAAGGCTCAGGCCCAGAGCGGTGGTTCACACACCAGGCCGCGGGGTCCAGGCAGGGGCTGCAGGCAGCCAGGGTCCAGACAGGGGACAGCGTGGCTGCTCCTCGTGGGAGTCTCTGTGAGCCCAGGAGCCTGGCATCCCTGGGCCTGCGTGGCCGGCAGCTCCCAGGCCAATCCAGAGTGCCCGTGGAGCCCTCGAGGGGTTGCTGCCCACGTGCCTGGCCCTGCTCCGGGCCCACAGGCTGGTGGCTGTTCACTTAGACCAAGAGAGCCGCGTGGACAGGCGCGCTGGGCGCCCAGGCGTGCACAGGGGCTGTAAACACCACTCCCCTCGCCCAGGTGCTCGCGGGACAGGACCAGCAGAGGCCGGTGGCGCCAGTCCGGGGGACGCACTTCATCCACCGGGGGCCGCAGGGCCGCATGCTGACAGCAGCGCCAGCCGGCCCCTGCCGGCCCCTGCCGGCCCCTGCTGGCCCCTGCCGGCCCCTGCCGGCCCCGCGCGGGCACAGCTGTCTGCCCCTCCATGGCCGGCGCCTGTTTTGCCTTCTTCCTGTTGAAATCTCTTCTGTCAGAGCCCCAAAACTGGCTTCTTAAATCAGAAACAAAAGTACAAGCTGGTTGTATTTGTCAGTTCATCTGCAGGCTGCCGGCAAGAGAAATCTGTTTTTTGCAAAATCATGTTTTGAATTCACAAATATTCCGAGGCTGCCGGTGAGAAAGTGGTCTTTCCTGGGAGGTGGGCTTGGGCTGTGTCCCACTCCCCTTAGCAGCCCCCCGACGGCCCACTCCTACTTAGCCCCCACCCAGCCAGCACCCCCACTCTGCCCCCAGGCCCTGCGGCGTGGGGCTGGGCCTGTGTCTTGCTGCTGGGCAGACCCCAGACCCCTCCTCCAGGAAACCTTCCCCACTCACTCCCCGTGGACAGCCCCCCACCCTGCTCCATGCCCTGCCCAGCACCCTGGGCCCCTCTGACCAACACATGCCAGTCCCTACCCATGAGCCCGCCCAGGGGGGCAGCGTGCTTGCTGCGGGGGTGAGCTCCGCGTCCCGCAGAGGCTGGGGCGACACACACGCGGGCACTCTGGGCAGCGGCTCTCACACGGCAGGCTGAGGGCAGACAGGCCTGAGACACGGCCCCCAGGCCAACCCCCTCCTGCATGCCCCTCCCCCCACCATGGCCGCAGGTGCCCCAGCATCAGCCCCTCCTCAGGGGGAGGTCACCGCGGCCTCTCAGCTTCTGTTTTCGGGGCCATCGCTCTGGACCGTGTCTGCAGGAGCCCCCCGTGGGTGAGGCGGGTGCCCTCGAGGCGCCGGCAGGCTGCGGGGGGTGCACCCGCCTGACGCCCATCTGCTCCCCCCAGGTGCCGCAGGACGAGTGGGGCGGCTACCCCGTGGGGGGTAAGGACGAGGAGATCCCCTGCAGGAGGATGAGGAGCGGGAGCTACATCAAGGCCATGGGCGACGAGGAGAGCGGGGAGTCGGACTCCAGCCCCCGCACTTCGCCCACGGCCGCCGTCCGGCCGGAGCCTCTCCTGGTGTCCATGGGACCGAGGCCGCTCGGCGAGCTGCAGACGTAAGCGCCCGACCTGCTCCCTGCACCCTTCTCGGGCCGCAGTCCTGCAGCCTGGGCGCCCGCCGGGGCCTCGCTCCTGCAGGCAGCCCGTCCGTGGGGCCCGCCTGGCTGGGGCCGGGGACGTGGGAAGGGGCGGCTGCAGCCTGCGGTGCCAAGCAGGACAGGCGCGGTCCCGGACTTTGGGGTCGCCTCTGTGGCTGTCAGGGGCGGTGTCCCGCAGCCACCACTGACAGCACAGGTCTGGTGACGCCCGCCAGGCCCACGGGATGGCTCTGCTGGCCGCCTCGGGCAGTGGGCGGCTGTGCACATGGGAGGCGGGGTCGCTGCGCCGTCCTCCCCACGGGGCAGAGCTCCCGGCAGCGCAGATCAGACTCTGACTCGCAGCCCACCTGACTTGTGCATAGACGCACGTCCATCCTGTGGCCTGACCCCATTGGCCACGCGGTGTGGGAAGGCGTGTGCCCGCGGCTGCCCTCGAGGGCTCCGGGGTCAGGTCAGGGAGGTTATTGACGAGGGGAGCAAAGCCGACATCTCACCCTGGGGAGTGGAGACTCTGGGGACATTAGGATGGGTAAGCGTAAGCGAGGAAAATGGGTGCAGCTACAGTTGGAAAGTTGGGGGGCCCAGGGCGGCCCCGGACCCAAGCTCCACCAGCAGGACTGGCCCCCACTTCAGGCTCCTCCTCTGGCTGCTGAGAATCGTGGGCTCCCCTGGCCCCTGAGCTTAGCAGGGCCTAACCCGGCGGGGCCAGGTCCAGCGCCTCATAGCCGAGGCGAGGCGTGCAGCAGCCGTGGCGGGTCAGGCGCGCTTTTGACAGCCAGGGTCTCGCTTCTCCGCCCCTGCTGGCCCCTGCGTGCTGGTCCGTGGCCTCTGCCCCCACCCTTGGGTGCTCCTAGCCAGGCTGTGTGTCATTCCTCTCCTCATCCAGGGGCTGGCCCCAGATCTGGGCCAGAAATTCAGAAAAGAAGTTAGTGAGTACGTCTTGGAACCCTCGAAACCCAAGGGTGCCCGTGGGAGCCAAGTGGGAGCTAGACTTGGGGTTTAGCTTCCAGTTCTGACCCTGCCAGAGCCACAACCCCTCAGACCCGCTGAGTGGAGACAAGCCAGGGGGCCTTGGGCTCTGCCCTGCACTCTGGCTGCCCTCCAGGGACCAGCTGGCCTCTCCTGCAGGTCACTCTCCCCAGCCTTTCCCTGCCTGTGCCAGCCCCACGGACCGGCCCCAGAGCTGGGAGCACAGAAGAAGGCGCCCTTCCAGTGCATATTTGGAGGACGGTATGGGAACAGCGCGTTGCTGGGGCCTGACCAGTCCCGCGCAGCCCACCCCGTCTAGGGTTGTGTAGACGCCGGCGCGGTTCACTGTTCTCACCCTGAAAGATGTAACAGACCCGGTCGCTGGCGGGGTCAGAGCGCCGGCCTTTGTCCAGTTGTGGTGGACACACCTAGGCTGCTCGAGTCCTAGCGGCGAAGCACCTGGGTCTGCGTGTCCCGTGGGTGAGTCCCCAGGGCAGCTCTCTGGGTCACAGCGCTTCTGTCTGGCTTAGCGCTGCGGCAGAAACATGCTTATTTGTCCCATTTGTGATTCTCCAAGCTCTCGATTACCCGAGGTCGCGCCGTCACTGGCGACGGCTGCAGCACACGTCCACGCACTCAGCCTGAGGCCCTCAGGGCCAGCAGCACCCAGACGGGGGTGTCTGGCCGTTTATCTGGGACCACAGCCTGGTGGGCGGGTGAAGGCAACGCCCATATCAGCAGCAGGAACCAGCAGATTGTCGGGGCGCCCCTCCCGCCCGGACACTGGGCTTCAGTTTTGAAACCAGCTTGGAATTGAAAAATGGGCCAATCAAGTTTGAGCTTGCATGGCTGCCAATCAAGCAGAACGGACAGATGTGGGCAGGCCGCTGCCCTGGTGGGGTGTGCGGTTGGCGTGGGCAGAGAAGGCTCCCTCTCCCGGACAGGCCTGGAGACCTTCAGACCTCCACACCTGCTGACCTGAGCGCTGCCCTGCCTGGCCCTGCTCCCCACAGCACTGCTGGCCGCCTGACCAGCCTCCCAGAGTCGTGGGCCGCTGGCCTCTAGCCACATGTGTCCAGGAGCCGAGACTCCGGGCCTGACTGACGCGCCGCCCTCCCATGTCCACCTCCGTGCCCTGTGCAGGGACCCCGCTTTGCTGGCCCAAGCGAGCCTGCCTGCGGCTGCAGGTGTAAGCCCGCGGCCAGGCCCCGCTGTGTGCAGCTTCAGCGCCTGGAGCCCGAGGGCTGGTTTGCTGTTGGATTTTATTTTCTGGTCAAGATCGCCTAGTTTTTCCGCAAAGAACACGTGTGGGTGTGAGCAGATACAGAGGCTGTGGCTTCGCCGCTGCCCCCCACCCCAAGGACAGGCGCCTCCCTCCCACCTGTGCCACCTGTGCCTGGATCTGCACAGCACCCCCACCGCCGTGTCCCGCAGAGGCCGCGGGGCGCTGCCCACTCCTCTCTGTGACACTGCCTGCCCCTCCTGTGACGCGGGGGTCTCCCGTGGGGAGCCGTGGGGTGGGGTGGCCTCAGCGTCTGCTCTGGGACGCGGCTGTAGCCAGATCTGGGGGCGCAGGCGGGCGGCTGGTGTTGCTGGGCCTCGGTCCCCATTGAGGACGGGCTGTGGACACAGCGCGGGGTGGACGCGCGGCGCATGGGCTCTGGGACATTGAGCACACGGGGCGGGCAGAACAGGGAACACGCCCCCCTCTGCCCTCCGCAGAGTGTCCAGTCCCGGGGCAGGGCTGGGCTGTGGGCGGCGGCCAGGCCTGGCTCCAGCACCGGGGGCCCCTCGCCGGGCAGAGGAGCGACCATCCTTCTCGGGGGAATCCGGGTCAGTCCCAGACACTCACCTGATGGAAGCCAGCCTTGACCGCAGGCCTGGGCCCGGGCGGGCCGGGCCGTAGGGTGGGGCCCCGGGGCGGGGGAGGACGGTGGGCAGGGTCCAGGGGCAGGAGGACCATGGGGAGGGGCCGTCCAGGGGGTGGGGGAGGACGGGCAGGCGGGAGCCCGAATCCTCCCGGCAGCTGAGCCCCAGCGCCCGGCGCCCAGGCCCCCGCCGGCCCGGCCCGGCCCGCCCCAGCCGCCCCCAGGCCACGGAGCCAGGGCCGCCCGCGCCCTCGCGGCTGTTCCGAGGGGAGGGTGGCGTGGGGGGGAGCGTCAGCGCCAGTTTTAAAGCAAAATGGTCACATTTATTATAATTTATAAGTTATATTTTATTACTCTACAAAAATAACTTACTAATTTTAACAAAGTAATGATTATAAATCTACATAAATGAGTTTTGCTTCATCAGAATTTATAACTGAGCGAAGGTGTTTCCTCTGCTGCCCCATTTCTAACGGAGACGGCGAGGACGGGGACCACGGAGGACACCCCGCGCCCTAAGCGCTGCTTAGCAAAGCAGGGAACGGGCGGGGGGCGGGGCTGTTCCCGGGGCCCCGCCCCGTGCCCGCCCCACCCCCTATGCCCCGCCCCTCATCCCTCCAGGCCCCGCCCCCGTACCGCCGAGCCCCGCCCCACCCCTCCAGGCCCTGCCCCATCCACCCCGGCCCCGCCCCTCACCCCGGCCCCGCCTCTAGCCCCGCCCCAGGCCCCGCCCCTCACCCGGCCCCGCCCAGCCCGCGTCCCCGTGGGGCTCAGGCGGCCCTGGACGGGGCGCGGAGCGGGGCGGCGCGCGGGCCCGGCGTGTTGGCCTCGTGGCGGCGCCGCGGGCGCTCCCGTTTGCGCGGCCGCCCGCCCCGTCCTCGCCCCCGCGCCTCAGCCCCGGCGAGCCCCGCGGTCTGCAGGGGGCGGCCGGGCGCGGCGGCTCCCCCGTGGGGCGTGCGGGCCGGGAGGCGGGGGGGGGGGGGGGGGGGGGGGGGCGGCGGCCGCCGAGGGGGGC
The DNA here is from genome assembly GCF_964194135.1 of Talpa europaea. Taxonomy (NCBI): domain Eukaryota; kingdom Metazoa; phylum Chordata; class Mammalia; order Eulipotyphla; family Talpidae; genus Talpa; species Talpa europaea. The sequence continues at coordinate 138,993 of NC_140070.1, read as the reverse complement.
GCAGCGTCGCCCCTGACGCCTCCGCCTCTCGCCTCCACAGCCCGAGCTTCCTGCCGGCGGCCGGCGACGGGCCCGGCGCCCACGGCCTGGACCCCTCCCCCAAGTTCCGCTCCCGGAACCAAAGCTACATGCGCGCCGTCAGCACCCTGAGCCAGGCCAGCTGCGTGAGCCAGGTGGGTGCCCCGCGCCCCGCGCCCCAAGCCCCGCCCCAAGCCCAAGCCCCGCCCCAAGCCCAAGCCCCGCCCCAAGCCCCGCCCCAAGCCCAAGCCCCGCCCCAAGCCCCGCCCCAAGCCCCAAGCCCCACATGCCCCCGCGCCCCCGCGCCCCGCGCCCCACGCGCCGCAGCCTGGGCGCCCGCCGCCCGCACACCCGGGCCCGTCCGCGCCACGTCTCTGGACACTCGGCGCCGCCCTCCCGCGCGCCCCCGCGTGTCCGGGTCCGGTTCCTGCCCGCTCCCCGGGGCTCCCTGCCCTCACAGGACGCCCCTCCCTGTGCCCCCTGCCGTCCAGGAGCCTCCCCGGCCTGCCCCACGAGGCCACTCACTCCCGACCCCCGCCGGGCCCTCCCGCTTCCCGCTAACCACGGCTGCTGGGCTGGCCTGCTCCCCGGGTCACGGCCCCTGCTGAGAGCACCTGCCCAGAAGCCCCCCTCCCCGACCACCCCCCACCCCCGCAGGCCGCCCTCCACACCAGGCACAGGATGACCCAAGACTGCTGATAGAAATCCACAAAAGCACAGACTTAGAGCAAAGGACCTGGGTCCAGAAAAGGCTTTTGGGGAGCAGGAGGAGTGTTTCTGGGGCGAGTCCCTCCAGACAGGGAGTGTGGGGCCCTCGGGCTGGGGCTGTGGCTGTCCCCCGGCGCCCCCACCCAGGCCTGCTGCCAGTCGGGCACTCCCACACCTGCCACCTTGAAGCAGGAAGGTGCAGGTGCCGAGGGGCCCTCGCTGTCGGGGACTCCAGGACCCTCTACCATGTCCGGCCAGGCAGGGGCTTCCGGGCCGAGGGCTGCTCTCAGAAGCTGCTTCTCCAGCCTCGCGGCAGCCCGGAACCCAGCATGACCGGAGGAGGCTGTGCGGGTCCGTGGCCCCTGCAGCCTCTCACGCGCCGCTGTCCCCGCAGGTGAGCGAGGCCGAGGTCAACGGGCAGCTGGAGTCGGTGTGCGAGTCCGTCTTCAGCGAGGTGGAGTCTCAGGCCGTGGAGGCCCTGGGCCTGCCCGGATGCTTCCGGACGAGGAGCCACAGCTACCTCCGAGCCATTCAAGCTGGCTACTCCCAGGAGGACGAGTGTGTCCCCATGATGGTGCCCCCCAGCGTCACCTCCACCGTCCGCTCAGCTACAGGTGAGCACCCCCCGGCCCCAGCCCAGGCAGGCGTGTGGGGTCCCCAGGAGGCCTCACGCACACATGCGGGGCTCCCCAACCCCTCTGCCAGCCGCCACGGCATGCTGCTGTGGACATCACCTCCGTGGGTGACCTTTCCTTTCCTTAGAGTAAACTCTTAGTCATCAAGGTTCTTTGAAATAATCAGTGGTAACTTTTATAAAGATTAGCGTAGGAAACATACTTTGTTGGGGGGCCCCAGGGGAGCCGGAATGTGGGGGGTGTGAGTCTCCCCTGCGCGACAAGGCCCCAAAGCAAGCGCACAGGGAAGTCCTTTGGAAGGTTACTCACCAGGAGAGTCAGGGGAGCACAGCAGAGAGTGAGGGCCAGGGCCCCAGGCGGCACCAGGCACACGTGTCCGCAGAAGCAGGAACCCAGGCCACCGCCTGCTCTGAGGCCTGCTGGCCGCTCAGCTCTGCCCTGGGTCCAGCAGCCCCAGCCCTGCTCGAGAGTCCAGCTGTGGCGCCTGGGACTGGCACCCTGGGGGACAACTCATAGGGGGCAGGGGATGTTGCTGTTCTCTGCCCCCCCCCAGCGGAGATGCAGCTGGACACCTCTGTGTTGTGAGTGGACATTCAGTAGATGACAGTAGGGCAGTGACCCCGCCTTCCCGGCAGACTGGCCGGCCCGGCGCTTGGCGAGCAGAAGACCCGCAGCCGGACTCGTGTCGGCACCCAGGGTGAGTGGCAGCGTCACGAGGGCCTGGACGGCTGTCTGGACACCGACCTTAGCAGGTGCTGGGCACAATGGCACGTCACTGCTGTCCAGGGCTGCTGCCACTCCCGCCGTCCGTGGCCGCCCCTTGCGGGGATGCGGGAATCAAGCAGGTTCAAGCTGCACTGCTCAATCCTCCTCCCGCTGTGAGATGCAGCGCCGCCCCCAGGCCTCTGCGTGTGCTGAGGGTGGCCACGGCGCGGGCCTCGGCGTGGCACCCAGCGAGGGCGGTGGCCCAGCCGAGGGGTCGCCACCTCACAGGTCCAGCCTTTGGCGGGTGGGCAGTGCCCAGCCCTGCTGCCCCAGACGGCGGCAGGTGGCCCCAGGCAGCAGGGGTGGCTGGGCTCACCCAGGCCTCTCAGGATATCCTGTTCGCGGCAGAGTCCTGGATGCGTCTCCTCCTCTGCCCTTTATGAAAGAGAAACGCGAGGCCAGAGCGGACGGCAGCTCAGGGACTACGGAGCTTTGCAACCGCGGCATTGCCATGCACCCCCCGGCGGCCAGTGAAGGGTCCCGTGCTCAGAGGCGCCCGATCTCCCATGCGGGGGGAGTGACCACTGCTCTCAGAGCCATCATGGGCGAGAGTGAAACCCAAACAGACTTCATGGCAATGACCGGGACGGAACTGCCCATAGTTCTCATTCACACCTATCGTTTCACCAAGTGTGCTTTTGTGTCCCCCCAAAAGTGTATTTTTTCAGAGCTTCTACTGAATCTTGGCCTCGCTCTGGAGTCCAGTGCCCGAAGGCCAGGAGGAGGGCCCGGGCGGCCTGGCCGAGAGTCACCTCCGAGGAGAAAGCCCCCAGCGGGTTACCTGTGGGTGCCACGTTGCCACCTCACAGAAATGCAGGTGCTTCCACTGCTGCCTTTCTCAGTCCTGCCCAGGCGCTGGGCGTCACAGGCTGGCGATCTCCCTTTACCAACTGGCACGGAGACGCCGTCACCGTCTGCTTAATATGACAGTGAAAAAGCACCAACAAAATGAAAAGATCCCGAGCTGGAAAAACAGAAAAACAGAAGTCTGGAGGGTCACTCACCCCGCACACCCCGGGCTCCCGCCGGCGGGGCAGGATGACCATGACCTCACCCCGAGCCCCCCGATCCAGGTCCTTGGGGGATGAGCGCTGCTGGTCTGTGCGTGCGTGCGAGACACAGACGGACAGACAGCGGCGTCCCTTTGGACACATGGAACGTCTTTTATGGCTTTAAAACCAGCTCTCGACGATAATTCCCAAAAAGTCATGTTCGGAAACACCGGCAGTGATTATTTTGGAGAATGAGATTAATTTCACTGCTTCTTTGGAGGACTTGAGAGACCATAGCTGGTGTCGGGGGCTTCGCCTCGCCAGCCGCAGCGTCCATCCAGTGATGAGATCCAAGTTAGGTCTGAAATGTGCTGAAGACTTTGGGATTCGCCAGGGAGTGGCCTCCTTGTCTGAGGGGCCCGAGCGCGTCTGTTTTGCAGGCACCCTGGGGGATGGCAGGACGTGGCCCCGGGCCCCTGCTGGACTCCTGCGCAGGCCTGGACCCGCGGTCCCTCCCTCGCTGCCCGCGTGGCGGCCCCGCGAGTGGGCGCCTGGTTCTGAGATCATCTCACGTCACTTCACACGTGGTTTCTTCCTCATCTGGGAAATGATTCTCAGACAGATGGACGTCTCTAAATAGGCATCTCACCCGACGTTTCTGGGAAGGAAACATTATTGATGTCTTGGAGGAAAGGGCTATAAAATTAGATCGTAATGATTTTTCTCTGGGTCAGAAACTACCCCGCATGTGTCACGACTGAGTCTAGAAGCCATTAAAACAAGGGGAAAATCCACGCCAAGCCTGGTCGACGAAAAGGCGGCTGTGCAAGGCCAGGCTCTCCGGGCACCAGCGTGCCACCCCCGGGGCAGGGACTGGGTGGAGTTGGGGGGGGGCACGGTGGCCCCGGGGTGCAGTCCTAGGGCGGCAGGGATGAGGGGGTGCAGTGTCCCCCTGGGAGTGGCCTCCCCGCCGGTTCTGCCCTGCCCACAGGACACCCGTGGGACTTGGGCTGGAGCTGCTTCTCCTGTGAGGACCTTCAGGGGAGATGAGCCACATCCCAGGGCGGCCGCCCGCCCGCTCGCCCCAGCCGCCTCTCGGGAGCAGCGCTCTGGCTCTCTTCACGGAACCCCTCCCGAGCTGTCCCTGTGCTGCCGCTGCACCCTGACGCGGTGGCCACCTCCGCGGGGCAACAGAGGTGGCACAGGAGCAGGGCACATCCAGGGCCACCCCCGCCCCAGGAGCTGGGCGCTGCCTTCACGCCGCTGCTCTCTACAAATATGCAAAATCTGTGTTGACTCAGTAACTGGATTCAAAGCACGGGTGAAGGTCAGCGTCTCCCGACAGCTGGGGAGCCCGCGGGGTGCAGGGTCTTCGCAGGGCTGCACGGGAGAAGCCGGGCCCAGCGAAGACAGCAGTGTGGGCGGGAGCCGAAGACACCTCCGTGTCCTTTCTCGTTTCAAATGTCGTGTTGTTACAGGGCAGGGGGAGGGGCACCCCAGACCCCACAAACCTGCCTGCTTGAAATCGGTTCTGCCACCCGCCGCATCAACACAAAACATAGGAGACTTTAATGGGAAGGAACTTTAATACAATTAGGAAACAACACAGGAAAGGCAAAGAATATAGTTTCTTTTTTTTTTTTAAGATTTATTTCTTTATACAAGAACTGCGGTACAGGCCAGAGGCACGGGAGGGTGAGAGGACTCACCAGAGACAGAGTGGGAAACACAACAGGCAGACTGACGAAGTACACTGCTGAGGGGAGCAGCGGGCGAGACAGGGGAGGTCTGCCGCGCCATGTGGGATTCTCGACGGCGGGCCGGGATTGAACCCGCGCTGCAGAGGCTGCAGACACCTTTACAGTGCTGCGCTCAACCACCTGTGCCACCGGGGAGGCCCAAAGAACACAGTTTCTAAATCAAGCACCCGGAGTCACCCGTCCCCTCAGGGGTAAAAGTCCACCCAAGCAGGATTGGCCTAGAGCAAGGCCCCAAAGCTGCCCCAAGTCTAAAGCACCTTCCAGTGAGGACCCACATAAAAGCATCAGAAACAACCAGAAAAGTCTGGGAAGAAAAGAGCAAAATCAAAATCAAGACAAAAACTGCCGTTGTCACCTCCTGAGTCACCCACGGCTGTGTCACCCAATCCCTGACCACAAGGCAGCACAATTTCTCCATGTGTCGCTCAGCTCCACGTGCCTCCTCCAGGTCTCCTTCCCGCTCTGTCCTGCTCTTTCCTTCCCAGTCTCCTCTGCAAGCTCCTACTCTCCCTGCTCAGCTCCACCCTCCCTTGGGTGGGGCAAGGAACCTGGAAACTCCCCCTTCCTGGGGACCCCTCTGTGACAGTATCTGGTCACTTGCGTCCCGGTGAGACTTGCACGGCTATCTGGGGGTGTCCGTGGGCTTGCAGACCTGGCACTCACGGAATCCAGCTGAGCTAGACATGGTGCCTGGGCATGTGCCTGAAGCGCTTTGTGTGCAGGGGCGGGCCATGAGCCTGGACCGGCTGCCGTCGTGCATGGCCATGCCCTGACTGTGTCCACCTTGCACAGTTACCACCTCCCAGACGACCGGATGGAGCAGCTGGGGTCGCCCAGAGTGTGCTCCCGTCCCCTGGACCGCCAGCCTGTGGGCCGCAGCTCTCCAGGAAGCCTCTGCCTTCATGCGCTCAGGTTCTGCTCACCCAGGACGGACAACCGATGCTTAGTTCTTCCGTCATAAAATTCAGGCTCATTCAGCCGGCTGGGCAGCAGGCAGATCTGTTGTCTGCCTGGATAGCCTCCCTGGGGCGGGCCGATGCCTGGAGGCGATGCGGCCTCGGTGCCCAGCTGGTGCCTGCGGTGTCTCCAAATCTGTTTCTCTCCCACGTGGAGTGTGTTATCCTCAAGACTTAGGTATTTATTGTTATTTGTTTCTCTTACATCTATGGTTGGGCTTTTGCGGACGTTACAGAGAGATCTGTGAAGAGATAAGGATTTCCGGGGCTTGACTGAGCACCTCCCCCTCAGATCCCGAGGGCAGGAACCCCTCAGAGATGCGGCCAGCACCCCTCAGCCCCTTCCAGATGTCCAGTGTCTTCGAGAGAGGTTGGCTGACCTGAAACGGTGTGGATGGGTGGCTGTGCCAGCTCTCCACTCTTGGGGGCCCAGGGCATTAGGGAGGCCCAGCGAGAGGCCTGGAGTGGCCGCCCCAGGGAGAGGTGCCAGCAGCCCACGCTCCCTCTGGTCTTGAGGGGAGGGGCAGGAGGCTGCGCCAGCTGTCGCTGCCCGAGGTCCAATGCACAGAAGGGGTGGAGGCTCCCGTGAATGCCCCCAGATGGCCTCAAGGGTCCTGGAGAGCGGGACAGGTAGCCTTGGGCTGGCACGCCCTTGGGGCTGCGTAGCCCTGGGCACAGTGGTGGGGCAGGAGGGAGGAAAAGCAGGTGTGGCTCTGGCAGGGCACCAGGGTCATCACCCGCTCCTTGTGCATGAGCCCGCCCAGAGGGCACCGCCGTCCCGACTGGGCGGTCGCTGCGAGCTCTGTCCCTCAGTGTCAGCAGGTGCCCGCGGGGCTGCAGACGCCGCCGAGGCACCAGGCCTCCCGGTTCTCTCGGGCAGAGCCGGGGCGACTGCGCTGGGCTGGGTGTCCGGGCGGGGGCAGGAGCGCAGGCTGACCAGGTTTTCTTTCCCCAGCTGTCCCGTATACAAACTACAAGAAGACGCCACCCCCCGTTCCTCCCCGGACCACCTCTAAGCCCCTGATCTCGGTGACCGCCCAGAGCAGCACCGAGTCCACGCAGGACGCCTACCAGGATGGCCGTGCCCAGCGGGGCACCCCTTGGGCCCAGGACGGCCGAGGCCTCTACGACTCCACAGAGAGCCTGGACAGCACCAAGGCCCTGAGCCTGGCCCTGGAGACGGCCGCGGCCCAGCGCCTCGAGGGTTCAGCCCGCACCAGCGACAAGGCCATGCTGGCCGCCAAGGCCGAGGCCTTCCTGCAGAGCCGGCACGCGTCGGTGGGCATCCAGGTACCGCCCTCCCGCCGGGCCCGCCCGCGCGCAGGCCAGGCCCCGCCCCGCCCGCCAGGCCCCGCCCCGCCCGCCAGGCCCCGCCCCGCCCCCAGGCCCCGCCCCGCCCCAGGCCCCGCCCCGCCCGCCAGGCCCCGCCCCACCCCACCAGGCCCCGCCCCAGGCCCCGGCCCCGCCCTCCCCGCGCCAGGCCCCGCCCCGCCAGCCAGGCCCCGCCCCGCCCCGCCCGGCAGAGTCGCGCAGGGGCTGCCCGGCCGCAGGGCGGCTCTGGGCCGCCATCTGATTTCTCAAAAACTTCTGAGTTCCACGGCCCAGCAGTCGAGGGGCGAGGCCCTGGGGTAAAGAGGTAAAGGAAAGGAAACCCTTTTTGCACAAAACGAGGGTCGCCAGGGGCTCAGGCGCCGGGCAGAGGCGCTCCCAGCGGCCGGGGTGCGGCCGAGCGGCCACCGCGCTGACCTCGAGCCTGAGCCCGGGACCCGGGTCCCGCCTGGACACGCGGGGGTCTCCCCTGCCTCCACGCGGCCCGTCCCTCGGAGCCAGAGGCGGACAGTGCCGGGCGGGCACGGGCCAGGGACGCGCGGGCACACCCTCCTGCCAGGGACCCGGCCCTGCCTCTGGGCGCTCTGGCCAGGGGCGTGGGCGCCGCAGCCTGCAGACGCGGCCCTCCCTCCTGCACACCCTCCCCGCCTGTGTGGCTGGGAGTCCGACCCCGAACCCCAGGGGCCCCAGGGGGGAGGGCGAGGAGCCAGCCGGGGCGTGGGGGCCGCGGGGGCGCCGGGCTGCCGCGCCAGGCCCCCACACCGTGGCTCCGTTGTTTTGTCCAGGACTCTGAGCTCCCAGACCACCAGCCATACCCAAGGTCAGATGTAAGTACCAGAGCCACCGCGCACGACCCGTCAGAGCCCACACGCCCTGTCTGTGCCCTCGCAAGCCTGCGGCCGGGGCCTGTGCTGGGCAAGCCACTGCGGTGGGGCCCGGCCTGCCCCTGGCCTACCCTGCGGACCAGCAGCAGCCCCGGCCCCATGCTGACACTCCCACACACCAGGAGGGGTACCGGGCGGTGGGCCACACACCCTGCTGCTGCCCCTGGGCCGCCCACCTGCCCAGATGGAGCAGGGTGCAGTGGGGCATGGCTGGACACCCCAACCCGGGCTGCCACGGTGGGGAGCGCCACATCCTCCCGCAGTTCTCGCGGAGCCCGGCCCTGGGCTGACCAGACCTGCTGCCCCTGCTGCCAGGCTCCCGCCACACCCAGCACCCCAGGCCCCAAAGCTCTCCCGACGCCACCCCACCTGGCCCCTGAATGCCGGGCTGCACGTTGCCCGGAGGCCTGCCGTGGCCGCTGTCAGGCATGGGCGTGGGGAGGCTGTGTCCCCACCGCAAGGAGCTCGTCCCCTACACGGCCCAGTGGGCAAGAGGGCGTTGCCCCAGAAATGTTAGGAGGAAGCAGGGACTCAGGAGAGTGGGGACCCTTTAGGAGGCAAGTCAGGGCCAAGGAGAGGGCAGGGCAGGTGATGCACCCTCATGGGCAGCTCCACATCACGGCTCGTGTGTGCACATGGTGCGTGCCCCACCGGCCCCGGCTCAGTGTGTGCTGCCTGGCACACCTGCGCACACACCCTCCTCCCCTCCTGCCGTTTCCCTCGAGGGCGGGGGCACGGGCGCCTCCTGGACGCAGGTCAGCGGCGAGTCTGGGAGAGGTGCAGTGATTGCAGCTCGGCCCTCCGGGTCTCTCCTGGAACCCACCTGTTTCTCTGAACTCTCAGTCCCCTGGGCCGCCCATCCCACGGGGACAGCCTGCAGTGCCCCCTACAGCACACTGCCCGTCCTGCACCCGCCTCCCTCCCGAACTTCATAAGTCACCAGGGCTGCGCACAGGGCGTAGAGTCCAGCATCCCCTGCCACGGAGACGCCCTTCCCCACAGACACACAGGGCCCCAGACACGGCGGGCCGAGCCCCACCAGGCAGGCCCGCCTGAGGGAGCAGGGAGCCCGCCGCCCAGCTAAGGCCTCATCGTTCTGTCCATTTTGTATTTTTTTAAAGATTTATTCATTTATTTATGCAAGCACTGGGTACAGTCAGAAGCGCGGGAGGGTGAGAGGATTCACCAGAGCCAGAGCGGGGAGCAGAGCAGGCAGAAGGACCGAAGGACACTGCTGAGGGGAGCAGCGGGCGGCAGGAGAGGTCTGCGCGCCATGGGGGACCCTCGCTGGTGGCCGGGGATGGAACCAGCGCTGCAGAAGCTGCAGGAAGCTTCACAGCCCAGCGCTCAACCGCTGCGCCACCAGGGGAGGCCCGTTCCATCCATTTTGGACGTGGGGTGGGGTGGACTCGGGATGGCTGACTGACAGGCCCCTCGCGTGGCTTGGGCGCCATGGCTGTGCTGGCCCATGCCAGCTCCCCAGCACCGACACCATGTGAATGGGTGTCCGTGTCGGGGCGTGGCCCCGAGTGTGCCCTGCTCACTAGCCCCGTCCCCTCAGCTCCCCTGAGAACAGAGCCTGGAAAAGCCCCACACCATCGTCAGGATTCGGGGCCACCGCATCCAAGAAGTCCCAGTAAGAACCGTGACTGCCCTGGACTCCCCTGGGCGCCCTGTGGCTCCCTATCTGGCGCCCCTGCTAGGACTGGCCCGGCTGGTCGCAGCGACTGGCAGACGGGTCCAAGCGGCACCAGGGAATGGTGCGAGCCGTGCCAGGGCGTCCCTCCCCGGGGCGGGCAGCAGCTGGCCAAGTGCAGCTGACAGTTGGACAGGCAGGACTGGGCGGGTGGCCGTGAGTTGTCCGGGGCACGAGCCTTTAACTCTGCAGCCAGCGCATGGGGCACTTGAGCCGCAGCCCGAGATAGGGGTGGCTGACGCAGGCCGGATCCCTCCTTGGGTCCACCGGCTCCTCTTCAGCCCCAGCGCCGCAGGCACCCCAGCATGGCGCCTGCTGTGAGCCAGGAATGCTCCCGGCAACCACAAAGCCCCTCAACCCCTCCTGCCCCGGCCCCGCAGTCAGGTGGTCCTCAGGGCAGTCCCTAGGGCCTCTAAGGGCATCGGACCCTCCCTGTGGCTGTGCCATTTGGGGAGGGTCAGGCCCGGGTAAGACGCCGCCGGTGTTTTCTGTGGGTGATCCGGTGACTGACGGCCCTGCGGTGGCCGACTGGGGGCTCGAGGCTCTCGGATGCACGTCACAGCGCTTACCACTGAGGCGATGCCACGGGTCCAGGAGACATGGGCCAGGCGCCGTCGCCAGGACGCGCGCGTAGGTGGGGTGGGACTGTGGGCTGCCGCGGCCAGCCCCGCCCGGGGCCAGGGTGGAGACCTGCCGGCGCACCGCCCCTCTCCGCGTCCCTGCCTTGGGCGGCCTGCCTGGCGTGGCCGGCACCTTCCCTGTCCGCTGTGGTCGGGGTCCCTGGAAGGCGGCTCCAGCCAGGCCAGCTTCTGCCGGAGCTGAGGGGCGGCTGTGCCCACGAGGGGTTAAAGCCCAGTGCAGCGCGGGGCCCTGAGAGAGGCCAGGAGAGGCTGCGGGGGCCCCGTACCCCCCCACCCCTCACCCTCCACGGCGGCGCTGCCCGGCCGCACCACGTCCCACCAGGCGTGTGTCGTGCTAATGCGCCTATTCGTGTTGTCCAGGTGGAGACGGCGACCGACTCGGACACGGAGAGCCGGGGCCTGCGGGAGTACCACTCGGTGGGCGTGCAGGTGGAGGACGAGAAGCGGTAACTCGCGGGCCCCGCGTCCTGCCTTCCCGGGCGGCCACGTGGCCGCTGCTGTGGCCCGGCCCGAGTCCGCACCCGCCCACGTCCTGCCTTAGAGCAAGGCGGTGCCCGCCGCGAAGGGACTCCCCACGGGAGCACCGCGGCCCAAGGGGAGTGGACGCCAGGTGGGCGTCCGCACTCACACCAGGGCACAGCGGGCAGGGCCACTGCCGACAGCCAGCTGCACGGACGGACACTCAGCTCACACACGCACACACACACGCTCACGTGTGTGCTCTCACACATACACATATGCTCCCTCTCACAGTGCGCACACTCACGTGTACACATGCACATCTCCTCACGCATGTGCACACCCACATGCATACTCACACGTGTGCACACACACACAGATATGCTCACAGTGTTCACATTCCACATATACACATGCATGTCCGCTCACGCATGCACACCTCCATAGCACACACTAAGACACATACACATGACCACATGTACACGTGTGTGCACGCTCACACACCTGCACACATCAGCTCACCTGTCCATACGTATACACACCCACACACACGTGTTCACACATATGTGCAACCCTCACGATACTCATGTGTACACAAGTGCTCACGCAGAGATGTACATCCCTGCTCACATGTGTGTGCATGCGTGCACTCAGAACATTCACATAACACACAGTCACACACATATACATAAACACTTCACATGTAACACACGCCTATCACCAGGCACACTCACACCCACACTCAAACCCACAGGCCTCCCCCGAGACTATCCGGTCTCCCCTGACAAGCTCATCCCCGCCAGTCCTCTCGGTAACGCACCCTGTGACGTCCAGCAGACCGTGCCGATGCTCCAAACACCTGCGGGGTCAAAATTGGGATTCACTACTTTGCCAAAAGACTTATAAGGGATACCAGGTTATTCAGAGAGGAATCCCGTGCTGCCTGTGATAGGCTGGTCCCAAGCTCCGCGGTGGGGACGGACGGTCACTCGGCAGCAGGCCTTACTTTACATGGGGGCAGCAGCCTGGCTTTACATAGGAGCAGCAGGCCGCAGTTTACGTAAGGAGCCACAGGCCTCGCTTTACAGAGGGGCAGCAGCCTCGCTGTTCATAAGGAGCCACCGGCCTCGCTTTTACATGAGGAGGCGGCGGGCCTACTTTACACAGGAGCAGCAGGCCTCGCTTTACATAAGAAGCAGCAGCCTCGCTTTACATGGGGAGCAGCAGGCTTCGCTTTACATAGAAGCAGCCTCGCCTTACATGAGAGCAGCAGGCCTCACACTGCACACGAGCAGCAGTCCTTGCCTGCCTTGAGGAGCAGCAGCCTCGCTTCACATAGCGGTAGCAGGCCCCGCTTTCGTGAGGGGCAGCAGGTCTCACTTCACATAAGGAGAAGCAGGCCCTGCTTCCAAGCAGATGGCAGTGGAGCCGCGGAAGGCTCAGGTGGTGCAGGAAGGTGGCCTTTCTGGACAGTCGCTGGGGTCCCCTCATTCATTGCCTCCCACAGTGACCCTAAATCTCCCGGGATTATTTGCACTGAGTTGCCCAAGTGCAACTCATCGGGATGAAAGCCTCCTCTCCCCAGGTGTGGCGGCCGGGCAGGCGGCAGGGCCGGCGGGCGGCGGGGCCGGGGGATGGCAGGGCCGGGGGGTGGCAGGGTCGAGTGGGGGTGGCAGGGCCGGGGATGACGGGGCCCAGGCCGGCGGGAGCGGGGGGCCGCGGGCCGGCTCTGCATGTCTCCCCTGCTCTGCAGACACGGGCGCTTCAAGCGCTCCAACAGCGTGACGGCCGCCGTGCAGGCTGACCTGGAGCTGGAGGGCTTCCCGGGCCCGGTCCCCACGGAGGACAAGGGGCTGCAGTTCGGCTCCCCCTTCCAGCGGCGCTCGGAGCCCAGCACCCCCACCCAGTACGGGGCGGTGCGGACCGTGCGCACCCAGGGGCTCTTCAGCTACCGTGAGGACTACCGGGCGCCCGTGGACACCACCAGCCTCCCGGCGCCCGAGCCCTGGCTGGAGCCAGCCGTGGAGCCGGTGGACAGTGGCCGCATGTCCCCCTGCCGCCGGGACGGCGCCTGGTTCCTGCAGCTGCTGCACTCGGAGACCAAGCGGATGGAAGGCTGGTGCGCCGAGATGGAGCGGGAGGCGGAGGAGAAGGACCTCTCTGAGGAGAGTAAGCAGCTGCCTTGTGCGGGGTCAGGGCTATCCAGGCGGGTACACGGCCAAGGCCTCCTGGCGACGGGGTCTGGGCCTCCCAGAGCGCCCTGCGTGGGCCCAGGCGAGCGTGTGGGCGAGCCGGGGCCCAAGGCTGTCCTGGTGGGCGCCGCTCCCTCCCTCCCTCGAGTTCTCTAGAGACTGGATATGTTGGTTTTCTAAAACCGCGTGGCCCCGCATTTGGGGGAGTCGCGCTGGCATCACGCCAGACACCCAGAGGGCGCGCAGCACTTCCGGCCCCGTGCATGGGTGCCCTGGCAGTGGGCCAGGCCCCCCTCGGCTGGAGCCCTATCGGCCCGCCCCTCCCGGCCCAGCGGCCCCTGCTCTCTGCCTGCAGGTCCAGGCAGGACACCGAGGCCCTCTGAGCCCCCCGCCGCCCGCTGAAGAGTCTGCTGCTGGGGGCGGCTCTGCAGGGGGGGCTGCCAGGCACCCGCACCCCACAGGGGCCTCTGCCAGGCCTGGCGCTGCCCAGAGGAGCGGGCCCTGAGCACGCACCCCTCAGGGCCTCCGGGGCCTGTCAAGGCTGCGAGCCATGTCCGACACGGCGCCGTGGGCTCGGCACAGACCCCAGGCAGGCTGGCCTCCCGGAGGGGCCGAGGCGCCGGGCCGGGCTAGCTCTCCCGCGCAGGCTGACGTGTCGCCTGTCCCCGCAGCCCTCGGCAAGATCAGGAGTGCGGTGGGGAGCGCCCAGCTGCTGATGTCCCAGAAGTTCCAGCAGTTTTACTGGCTCTGCCAGCAGAACATGGTGAGTCGCCTCCTGGGGCCTGCCGGGCTCAGCCAGACGAGGTGGCGCCCAGGGCTCCCAGCGGGGGCACGCCCCTACCTGGGGCGGGGAAGCCGCTGAGGGCTCCGGGGGGCCGGACGGGAGGGCAGGGTGGGCTGTTCCGACCCCGGGCGGGGAGTAAGCTGCTCCCAAGACTGACCAACGTACCCAGCAGCTCACGGCCTGCAGGGGACGTGACGGGCAGCGAGACCTGGCTCCGTGCCCATGGGCGACTGGTGCTCTGGCCCAAATTCAGCCCTGGGGCCCAGAGCAAGAGGCCACACAGGTGTGCAGCTGCCTAGCCCTCTGCACACACCTGTCAACATCCATGTACACACGTGAGCACAGACATATATCTGCCTATTTACACGGACATGTGTGCACTGCAGCCGTGCTGGGTCCATGTGTAGATAGAGGTGCATGGCTTGTGTGCCCATACACCTGTGCGCAAATACACCTGTGCTCCCATACACCTGTGTGTATACACCTGTGAGCACACACACCTGTGCTCACATACACCTGTGCGTGCACACTGGCCTTCAGCCGACTGAAGCACGCCTTCATCTGGTATTTTTCCGGGAAATAGCTAATCATGCTCACGTGGCTGGTGGTGCTCCAGTGCCGGCTGCCCTTCCCCATGGGGGTGGCCACTTGCCAGCACTTCGGGTCCCAGGAACGACTCTAACAAGTCCCTTCTCTTAGACACGTGGCCCTGCTCCTACTCCCCACATACAGACTCTGCGGTGGGGTCAAGCCCAGAGCCAGAGACTGATGGTGCCCCCAGGCTGAGGCCGCCCGGGGCGGTGCGGGGAGGGGCTCGGGCGAGGAGGCCGGAGCCCCAGGAGGGACCAGCCCTCTCGGCAGGAGCCCTAGCACTGCCCCCCGAGGACCCAGGGAAGATGCATCTGTGACCCTCCCAGCCGTGTCCTCCTCCCAGCCCCGGGCCTGACAGGCGCTGCGCGGCGAGTGGACTAGACACGGGGGCGGCCCACAACGGGCTCCCAAGGCCCGGCCCTGCTCACGGACCACGCATGCCCCCACCGCTGGTGCAGGGATGCACTGGCCCGGCTGCCCAAGCCTGCTGCTGAGAGCAGTCTGGTGCACAGGAGGGGGAGCAGGGCGCCGCCCTGGGGCACTGACCGGCAGCCGAGGCCACAGTCCTGGGGGGCCCTGGGGGCTGGACGTCCGTGGACGACGTCACTGTCCTGCGGGCCAGGGCGCCTTCCAGCCCCGCCCTGACCTCCCCGCCCCAGCCCCGCCTTTCCTGGGACTGGTGGCGCCTGAGCACAAGGCCTCCTCACAGCGCCGTCAAGTGGACGCTGCTGGGTCCTGCGGGGACGGCACTGTCGGCCGCGGCGGCTCCCAGCCTCAGCCCCCTCTCACTGACCCGCGTGTGTCCCCAGGACCCCAGTGCCATGCCCAGGCCCACCTCCCAGGACCTGGCGGGCTACTGGGACATGCTGCAGTTGTCCGTGGAGGACGTCAGCATGAAGTTCGACGAGCTGCAGCGGCTGAAGCTCAACGACTGGAAGGCCGTCGAGTCCCCGGGGAGGAAGGTGAGCCCGGTGGCATCCCCTGTGGGCGTGAGGCCATGTGTGTCCGCGCGGCTGTGTGTGCTCCTGGCCGCGGGGCTCCACATGCGCATCCATAAACTGCTGGCTCTGCACGTGTGTCCATAAACTGCTGGTGCGTGCACGCGGACTGTGCACACATGTGCTCACGTGTCTGTCTACATGGCATGGGTGTGTGCATTGTGCACGTGTTCACAAGTGTTCAGCGCACACATGTGTGTTGTCCCATTTGTGTTTCCTTGTTTCGTGTGTTTTCATGTGTGTGTTCATAGTATGTTCCTGTGTTGCCATGTGTGTGGTTCTGCATGTCTGTGTGTGGTGTGTACATGTTTATGCTGCATGTATGCATATGGGTGCGTTGTGTGAGTGCGCACATGCATGAGTGTGCATGTGCCTTGTGTGGTGAGTGCGTACACGTGTGAGCACGTGTGTGTGCACTTGTGAGCACACGTGTTTTGTGTAAGGGCCTTTAAGCTCTTAATGAAAAGCTGGCTGTGGCCCCTGTGTGTCCCGGAAGTTGGCCTGTGGCCTCCTGACCAGGGGAGTGCTGACCAGACCAGGGCCTGGGGGGGCCACGGATAAAGGTGGGGGTCCCTGGCCTGCAGAGGCCAGCCAGGGTGCCCCGGCACCTGCCTCGCAGCCGCCGGGCGCCCTGACCCACCCTCGCCTGTGCTGCTTTTCAGGAAGAGCGGAAGATCCCCCCTCCGATACCAAAGAAGCCCCTCAAAGGGAGATTTCCTATCACGAGAGAGAAGTCTCTGGACCTGCCGGACAGACAGCGCCAGGAGGCCCGGAGACGGCTGATGGCGGCCAAGAGGGCTGCGTCCTTCCGCCAGAACTCCGCCACCGAGCGCGCGGACAGCATCGAGATCTACATCCCCGAGGCCCAGACCCGGCTGTGAGCTGCTGCCGCCAGCCCCGGAGCCACCCCATCCTGCCACCGCCCCCTCTGCTGTGTCCCCTGTGCCGCACATGTGCACGCGCGTGCACATGCACACACCACACACCTGTGCAAATACATCACATCTGCGCATCACACAAGCACATGGCACACCCATGCACGCATGCCACACTACACCCACACCCACACAACACATACACACGGGTGCACACCATACACCATGCACAAGCCACACCTCCACACGCACAGCCTGTGCGCACACGCCACACGATGCCACTCACACACACAATGCACTGGCCACATGTGCACATACCTGTGCACATGCGTCATACAGGCGTGCACACACCACACGCATGCACACGCCACACCACGCACACCCGCGCGCCGGTGCGCCCCCGCGCCCGCGCTCACACCACCGCGATCCCCGCCGGGCGCTGCAGGCGGGCGCGGACCCGGCTGCGAGCTCTGGCGCAGGGGGCCGGAGCCCTCGGGACACGAGCCGCCGACATTTGTTATTTCTATTTTTATAAACGGTGTGAAGCGCGGGGCGAGGCCGGCGAGCAGCTGCGGGGGCCGGGCCGGAGCCGGGGCAGCCCCGGGCGCGGGGGCGGCGCCGCGGTTTTTACTCCTTTGTCGCTTCAACGGTCGCGCGGCGCGTCCTTTCGCCTGACCGGCCACGCGCGACCCCGACCCGGCGGCCGCCCCGGGCCCCCCGCGGACAGCGCTGCCCCCGGCGCCGCCCGTCGGGGCTCACGGACGCCAAGTGGGCCGGGCAGCCCCTGCCGCGGGGGCGACGCCTCCCGGCGCACGGCCCGGGCGCGGCCCTCGGACACGCATGACCCGCTCGGCCCGGCCCGACTCAGCCCCCCCCCCCCCCCCCCCCGTCGCGGCCGCGGTGGACGCGCTCGGGGCTCGCGGGGGCAGCCGAGGCCGCGCCAGAGCATGTTCAGCTTCAGAGTCTACTTTTCTAAGCCGAGTAGGAAGAGCCCCGCTAGGACACTGGACACGAGCCTCAGACCCGGTATATATTTTACCAAACAGCCTTAAAATATATTTGGAAGCAAAAATCAGTACGAATGTATATCCTTGAAAAATGCAAAAAAAGGCCCTGAACTATTCTTCTATCACGAGCCCCGCGCCCCGGAGTGTCCGAAGCATTTTTCTACCTGAATAAACACCTGAACCGAGTCGTGTCCGGCGCCGGCTGCTTCCCGCCCGCGCCGCGCCCCGGGCGCGGATGGGGGCGCCCCGGGCGCGGATGGGGGCGCCCCGGGCGCGGATGGGGGCGCTGGGCGCTGGGGGCGGCGGGGGGACGAGGGCCCCGCCCTCTGCGCCGCGCCGGGAGCCCTTGTGCCCGGGCTGTGCCGGCCGCGCGGGCGCGCCCCGGTGGCTGCTGCGCGCCCCCCTTCCCCTCGCAGCCCCGGAGACCCCGCGCCTGCAGGCCCGAGGCCGGCCGGGGCTGACGCGGCTCCAGCCCCACGCGGACCCCCGGCCTCGCGGTCCCGGGCCGGCCGCGGGGCGACCCGCCCCCCCCACCCGAGACGCCGCGTGGCGACCCCGAGGCCGCGGCAGGGCCTGAGGCGGCGGGGCGCGGGCTCAGCCCCTCGGGGTCCTCCTGAGGAGTCGCCGGGTGTGGCCGGACCGGACCGCGGAGCTGCGGGGCGGGGGCGGCCGGGGGGGGGGGGGGGGCCTCTGAGCCTGGGCGGGGGGCGGGGGTCCTCCTGGCCGGGGCGGGGGGGGCGCGGGGCTGCGCGCGGGGCGGCCTCCGCGTGGCCCCTTCCGTGGCCCGAGTCCGTGGCGGCCGCTGTCCTTTTCCCGGCACGTGCGCACCCCGCGCGGAGCGCAAAGGATCCGACTCGCACGACCAAAGCGCGGCATTCTGCGGAGCAGCCGCCCCTCCGGCAGCCCCGCGCGGTCCCCCGAAACCAGCCGGGGCCCGGCGCGCCCCCCCCTTCCCCCCCCCACCCCCGGGCGCCCGCCCCTCCCCGCCCCAGCCCCGCCCCGAGCCCCGCCCCCTCTGCGCCAGGACGGGCCGGGCGGCGCGCAGGGGCCCTGACAGCGCGGGGCGCCGGGGCAGGCCTGGGGGGCGGGGGGCCCGGCCCACCGAAGCCGGGGCGACCCGCCGGGGGAGCACAGGGTGGGCACCGCGGCGTTGCCCGGGGAACGTGCCCAGCTGCGGGTCCTGCCCGCGGCCGCAGCCCCGGGGCCGGGGAGGACGGGCCGGGCGCGCCGGGAAGGCCGGGAGGGGCGAGGCCGGGGGTCCCTGCTGTTCGCCCCGGACCCCAGGGGCCTCCAGGTGCCGGGACAACAGAGCGGGGATCCCCAGCTCCCCCCAGGTGGGGCCTCATCGCTGCACCCCAGCTCAGCCTGAGGGGGACAAGAGTGAACCTGAAGGTGACACGTCGGGAAATTATGGCCTGGAGACCGCGCCCCACGCCCGCCAGCCCTGGGGAGCCTCCTCCCAGACCCCCTCCGGCCGCGGGGCTCCTCCCAGGCCCTCCAAGGCAGTGGGGACGGTGTTGGTGTCACTGGGGTGCACGGGCCTGAACAGGGGAGCAGCCTGGAGTGGGGCAGCGGACCCCAGGGACGACGGGCCGCGGGGCGGCTGCAGCTGGAGCACCGGGTGCAGGTGCACAGGTGCACAGGTCCTGGCTGGAGGGCCCGGAGGCCAGAGGGGGCAGGAAGGCAAGAGGGGGCAGGGCCTGGTGCTCTGGGAGGGGCAGGGCCATCCCGGGGAGCCCCACCGGGGTCGTCCCCAGAGCACCTCCCCATGGGCCAGGGGAGGCCCCGGGAGCCAGGGCGGTGTCCCGAGGGCACTGGAGGGGCCTGGGTGACAGCCCCTCTCTGGGTCCAGCTCCCTCCCAGAGGGGAGGCCACTTGGCACCAGCTGGTGGCCAGGAGCCCAGGGACCCTGCCCAGACAGGCGCCGCCCGCCCCAGACCCGGAGTCCGCGCAGGGTGCAGGGGGCCCCAAGAGCCTTCCAGAGCAGCAGGCCTGCCGGGGGGCCCAGACCGCACCCCGGGTCCTGCAGGAAAACCTGAGGATGCTGGGCTCGCCCTGCCCAGCTGGGGGACCCACAGAGGCCAGGGCCCCGCGAGACCTGAGGCTCCAGAGCCCACCCCAGTGCGGCCGGGGCGTGGACGGCCGGACCCGCCTGCGAGCTCAGGGGCAGCCGAGCACCCAGCGCCTGTGCTGCGGGGCCTCCTCCTCACCCACTTTCACAGCTGCAGCCCCCCAATATCCTCCACTGGGCCTCAAACCAGAACCCCCACCCCTACTCTGTTTCTTCGTTTATTTCAATGCTGCGTTTTATTTCCTGTCTGGTTTCCCTGGTTTTCGCTTGTGAGAGCCCACAAAGGCCTGCGGACTCCAGGGCGCCCTCCTCGGGCATGGGGGGGTGGTGCCGGCACCGGACGATAGCGGTTGGGGCAGGTTGGGGGGGACACTGGTTGGGGGCGCCCAGCGGGGGTGCAGAGAGGTGGGGGTGCGGACAGAGAGCGCGGGTGCGGGGCAGGGAGCCTGGTGTGTATCAGCGGGATCAGCTCCCAGGAAGGGGTCTCGGGGCCTCGCCCCCCACCAGGGGATCCCACAGAAGCCTCTGCCAGGCCCGGAGGCTGATAAACAGCCCGAGGTCGGCCTGGCCTGGGGAGCGGAGAGCCTGGATCTGAAGGTCGCCTGCTGGGCCTCGGGCTCCTGGCCGGGGGCTGCTTCCAGGGGCCACGGAGGGAAGTCCAGGCCTGAGGTGTCCAGAACCATTGGGCCTGGTTCCCAGGAGAAGCCTAGTCCTGGGGAGACGTGCTGGTCAGGGAGAGCGCACAGGGCCTGGTCAGCACTTTCCTGGCCACCAAGCCCCGGGCAGAGGGACTGCTTGGCCCCCCACGTTCAGAGGGCATCTGGGCTGGGAGTGTCCGCACTCGGGCGGGCCGACCCTGAGCCCCGGAGGCTGCTCTGGATGTGGAGGCCCAGCCCTACCGGGGAGGGGCAGCACGCACCCACGAGGCTGGCTTCTGGGCTCCTGTGCCGGGCCTGTGTGACCCGCTGTCCGGCCAGGTCCCCCGAGGCAGGGGGGCAGGAAGCCCGCTCCTCCTGTCACCAGGCACTGATCCTTCTGCGGCCTCCCACACCCTCCATCGGGTTTAGGGTCCAGCCTGTAGATTCTGGGGGGCGCAGAGTTGCCATCTGAGACTCCACCTGGGACAACATGGACATGGGTGCCGGTCCCAGACCGGGGTCACGGGAGATATTGCGTCATTTCCTGTTTCCATCCCAGTGGCAGTTACCATGGCATCTGACGAGCACGGCTGGAATGGACACGGGAGGCCCCGGGACTTGTGCACGTCCACGTGCGTCCACGTGCTCCCTCGTGCTGTTTTTTCCACCACGGGCCCGCGCGGGCGCCTGGGTGCAGGCCTTCCGGAGCATGCCGGGCAGGCCCCCATCCGCGGTAACTGAGCTCGGACTGACCAGCCCAAAGCCCTGACCAGCAGAGCTCAGCCGCTCCCTCCTGCTCTCTGCTGATGCCCTGCCTGCCCCCCCGCAGGACCCGGCCCCCCGCAGGACCCACCTCCCCTCCAACTGCACCCACCTCCAGGTCAGCCTCTCAGGCTCCACAAGCAACTCCTGTTTTTCAGCAAAACCCTTTGATCACCTAGTGTCTGGCTCCGGCCGCCTCACTAAGACATTGAATAAAATGCCTGCATCTGAAATAGGCGGGAGCGGCTCCTGCTGGCCTGGGTCCTGGGGTCCGGCCTCGATTCGCGGCAGGGACTTGCGGAGGCTCAGCGTGGATGGACAGGGGTGTTCCGCAGCAGGACAGAGACGCAGCCTCCCCGGCCTTCTCCACGCATCTTCCAATTAATGCTAATTACACGCTTCGGTTAAGAACTTAATCACTCCACGTGACCCTCCAGTCTGCTCCTTTAGCACAAAACAAAGACTGGGCAGTCCCAGCTTCTGTGAGAATGAAAGGACTGACCAGTGCAGGCCTGGACTGGCCAGCACTCTTGGGGGTCCCACAGGCCCCACGAGACAAGACAGGGACCCTTGAAGCAGCTGGGTCGGGGCGACAGGGAGCCTGGGCCTGGGCGCATCCCGGGCGGCTACGGGCCTGTGCAGCCTCCGCAGCAGCTTCAGGCAAGTCCAGTCACCACCGTCATTTTAAAGAAAAGGATATTGAGACACAGAGAAATTAAGCAACACCCCAGGGCCTCAAGAAAGCACATGCACGTGACAGGCAAGTGCCTGAGGGGGGCACACCCCGGTGGCGCATGAGCCCCAGTGACCCAGCCCAGAGCCCAGGCTGTCACACACCTGCTGGATGCGGCCTCAGCCAGGCCGCTGGGCGTTGGCAGCGGTGTCCTCGGTGCCCACCGGGATGCCTATGCACACGTCCCTCCTTCCCGGCACCACTGCGGGGGGCGCAGCCACAGGCCACGGGCCGGCTACCCTCGGTGTCTGCGGCGTCCTGTGCACGGACAGGCTCCAGGCCGGACACTTGCCACGTGGATGCTGCTGCAGGAGCCACGAGGCGGACACTGCAGCCTGTGTCCAAACACGGCCATGATGGCAAAGGCGTGTCCCAAGACAGAGCAAGTTGAATTGTGGAATAAATGCGTGTCCCAGCCGAGCTCGCAGCCACGTGGGGCGCTGGTGCTTGTGTGACGCATGTTGTGTCCCTTCCCTGGCTCTGGGCACCAGTGCCCTCCTGCAGCACCCTGTTGGTGGCCCCTCTCGCCCGCAGAGTGCTCTGGGCAGCCCTTTGGGTTTGCGGGTCTGGCAGACGGGAACCACCTCCCGCAGCCCTGAGGAGCACGAGGGCCTCGCACAGAAGCGTCTGCTCCGCGGCTCCCGGTGGCTGGGGGACGTCTGTGGCCAGGCTGGAGGATGGCTCCTTCTCCAGAGTTGCAGGCCTGATCTCCAGCTGTGTTTGGGGCGTGCCTGGGTGTGGGGAGACCAGCGTGGGAGGGACCGGCTTGCATCACACAGAAGCCCTAGGGGCGGGGCCACCCAGGTGGGGCAGGGAGTGAAATTGTTTGGGGTGTCGGAGCCCCTTCTTGTCAGTGCCTGGCCATTGGGGTGTGGGGCAGGGTGCTCTGGGGGCAGGACCCCTAAAGGAGGCCAGTTGGGGGCACGTGTGTCCCATCTGGAGGGGTCCTCCAGCCAGTAGGTCCAGTACAGAAGGTCGGTGGCCCCATCTCTCCTTCTGGACCCCCCGGGGCGAGGAGGGCTGTCTGTGCTGGCGTTGCCGCTCTGGGGCCGCAGGGCCAGACATCTGTGGGGTAGGGCAGAGGCCGGGCTCTGCCCGTGCACCCTGAGACAAGCCGGCTTCTCTGGGGGTCTGTGACACCCACACCCCTCTGTTACTTTGTGTGTTGATGGGGCTGGGCCGGGCTGGGGGGTCTGGAGGTGATGGTCTCACAGTCGATGTCAAGGGGGCACTGGGCCTGGAGCGCACTGTCCCTCTGCCCACAGGGGCCATCCAGGAAGAGGGGGGCTCACCGGCCGCCTCCTCGGAGTGTTGGGGGCTCTGGGCTATCTCCCTCAGGGCGAGGACTCCCCCACGCCAGGCCTGCCCGGCTCACCCGCCTCTCCCCTCCAAAGGACTCAAGGACTCAGGCGTCCCAGGGCAGCAATGCCGCGCCCTCCCCCTGGCGGGGGTCGGGGGGTGACTCAGCCTTGTTCATGGGGTTAGCCAGGCACCTGCTGGGCGGGTGCCACAGCCCGAGCTCAGCACTCGAGGGCAGCGGGGGCAGGGGGGCAGCCTGTCCCCATTCCTCTGTGGCGTCTGCCAGCCGCTTCCACATCCTCCTCTCTGACCCTGACCCGGCCTGGCTGGGAGGTTCTGGAGGAAGCAGGGCCGCTGGCTTCCCTGGGCTGGGTCACAGCGACGCCAAGTCCGCGCACGCTTGGGGGCTGGTGCCTTGAGCCTCGACCGGACACAGCCCCCCGTTTCCCGGTCCTTGTGTCCTGTTTACGTGACAGGCACTGAGGGGGAGGGGGCTGCGCCTGTAAACTTGTGCCTGAAATAGTCACTGAAGTGAGAGCTGGTGACAGGGACAAGCCCCTGTGGGGGCGGAAGCAGAGCCACCTCCTCAGCACCCGGCCCAGCAGCCCCTGCAGCCTCTGGCACCCCCCAGGCCATGTAGGTCATGGGGCCTCTCCTGAGGGCGCGGGCTTCCCTGCCTGGGGCTGGGGCAGCCGTGGGTGCCTTCTGTGCATGAGGGGGACTGGCCGCCCCCATCCCTGAAGTACAGCTGGAAGGTCCAGACTGCCCCCAAGGGGTGACCATCCCAGAGGGGCCGACAGGGCCGGCCAGGGTGCCTCCGCAGGCCCGGATGCCCAGCTCAGGCTTGGGGGTCCTCGGGTGCCCCCGTAACTGCAGCCAGTAGCCCCGGCCCTCACTCCCCCAGAGAGAGCCCTGCGTGTCTGTGAGTGCTGGAGCCGCCTCGAGAGCGGGCCCTGGGGCTGGTGGCGTAAGTATGTTTCCAGAGGACCCAGTGGACGGGTGTGGAGGTGCCGGGGCTGGGAGGGTCCGCTCTACCCGCTCTCAGATGCGTGTCTTCGCCTGGGTGAGGGGCCGCCGGCTGGGGGCCCTGCCCGCAGCTGCCCCCCACATGCGGGATAGGCAGGGCCACGGCGGAGGGGACCAACAGGGAGCTGGACTCCCTAAGGCCACCCGCCCCGGCCCCTGCAGATTCAGCTGAGGGGAGGGGGCAGGCGAGGCGGGGAAGGTCACTTGGCCCAGGTGCTCCTGGACACGAGACCCGGCCCCAGTCCCGGGCCAGCAGACACTCAGGCTTGGGCCCCGGCCAGGGCCTGCCGCTGGCCGGCGGGCGGCCTGCACGTCTCCCAGGACGCTGTGCCCTGAGGCGGCTGGGGCGGGAGGCAGGGGCCTGACCCCAGGCCTGGCCTCTCCCCACCAAGGGAGCTCCCGGGTCTCAGCAGCTTCTGCCTCCCGGAAGCCTCTGGAAGGAGGACGCGGTGGCCAGGCCCACCAGGCCCACCAGCCCCACCACGATGCTCCCACCCGGAGGGCTGCCCTGGGCAGAGGGTCCCCCGGCATTGTGGACTGGGTCACCCCTCAGGAAGCGACTCCTGTCACCACACAGCGGGGCAAGGCTGGTGCCCGGCGCCGCCTTCCCTGGGTGTGGGGCCCGCGGGTGTCCCAGGCCCAGTGTCACGGGAGCTCCGTGAATTTTGGGGGCTCCGTGAATGTCGGGGGCCTCCGTGGGCATGGAGGGGGCTCCGTGAATGTCGGGGGGCCCCGTGGGCGTGGAGGGGGCTCCGTGAATGTCGGGGGGGCCCGTGGGCGTGGAGGGGGCTCCGTGAATGTCGGGGGGCCCGTGGGCGTGGAGGGGGCTCCGTGAATGTCGGGGGGCCCGTGGGCGTGGAGGGGGCTCTGTGAATGTCGGGGGGGGGGGCTCCGTGAATGTCGGGGGGCCCCGTGGGCGTGGAGGGGGCTCCGTGAATGTCGGGGGGCCCCGTGGGCGTGGAGGGAGCTCCGTGAATGTCGGGGGACCCCGTGGGCGTGGAGGGGGCTCCGTGAATGTCGGGGGGCCCCGTGGGCGTGGAGGGGGCTCCGTGAATGTCGGGGGGGCTCCGTGAATGTCGGGGGGCCTCCGTGGGCGTGGAGGGGGCTCCGTGAATGTCGGGGGGCCCCGTGGGCGTGGAGGGGGCTCCGTGAATGTCGGGGGGCTCCGTGAATGTCGGGGGGCCCCGTGGGCGTGGAGGGGGCCCCGTGAATGTCGGGGGGCCCCGTGAATGTCGGGGGGCCCCGTGCGCGGCGTCCGGCCGGGTCTACGCCGCGGGCCCGGCGGGTCGGGGGGCACAGAGGCTGGGTCGCGGCCCGTCTGCCCGCGGACTCTGGGGGCTCGGACTCCCGCGACTCTGGGGTCCGCCTGCCCCACCGCTTCTACCGGAGCCAGGCGTCCAGAGCCCGCCGTGTCCGCGCACCCCAGACACGGCCGGAGGGGCCGGGCACCGGCTCCCGCCCCGCTCCCCTCCCGGCGCGCCCCGCCCGCGCCCTGGCTGCGGCCCGCGCCTGCGCACTAGGTCGCGCCGCCCCCACCTGGGAGTGCGCGCGCGCGCGGCGGCGGCGGGCCGGGTCAGGGGGCGGGGCCGGCGGGCGGGCCGGGTCAGGGGGCGGGTCAGGGGGCGGGCCGGGTCAGGGGGCGGGGCCTGCGGGCGGCGGCGGCGGGCCGGGTCAGGGGGCGGGTCAGGGGGCGGGCCGGGTCAGGGGGCGGGGCCTGCGGGCGGCGGCGGCGGGCCGGGGACGCGGACGCCGGCGGGGAGCGCGGGGTGAGCGGGGAGCGCGGGGTGAGCGGGCGCGGGGCGCGGGGCGCGGGGCGGCGGGGCCGGGCTCGTCTGGGGGCCGCGCGCGGCCCGGGCGGGCGCCGGGGCCTCGGAGTGAGCCGGGCTGGCGCGGGCCGGGGCGCGGGCGCGGGGCGCGGGGCGCGGGGCCGGGGGGGCCGGAGCCGGGGCCGCTGGCGGGGCCGCGCGCGCCTCTCCGCGCCCTCGGGGGTCCCGGGCCCCGCGGCAGCGCCGGGGGCCGCCCGCAGGCCTGGCCGCTCCGGGCCGAGCCCCGCGCCGGCCGCCGCCTCGTGGACAGACCCGCCTGACCCCGCGACGGGCCGCCCGGGCCTGGGGGGGCCGCCCAGCCGCGGGGCCGCTGAGCCCCGACGAGGGCCGGGGGCCCGGGGGCCACGGGCTCGGGCTTCAGGGTGCCGGGCGCAGCCCCTGCGGCGCGGCCTCCGCGGTGACCACCAGCTTCTGGGGCGCGAGGAGCGCGTGGGGCCGGGGGGGCCCCCCGCAAGGACACTGCCGGGTCCGGAGGCCAGTCGCCGCCGCTGGGGGGCTGGGGGGGCTGGGCTGTCCTTGGTGTCTGGGGAGAGAGAGGCCCGGCCTGGTAGGCAGGTGACTCAGGGACTCGCCCGCATCCCCGGCGGGGGTGGGGATGCTCTTGGCCTACAGCTCTGAGAGGCCCAGGAGGACAGGTTGGACCAGAAGGCCCGAGCGGTGGGCAGGGGGCGGGGGTCAGGGGGCGGGGGAGGCGGTTGCCCGGCTGGCTCTCCCTGAGGCTGCCTGCCTGGGCTGCCCCGAGCGCTGTAAAGGCCGGTCTCGGAGGGTGAAAGGAGTGGGGTGCCCCTGCTCAGCACACAGGGGAGCTTCATGGGACCAGTGCGGGCTGCCCCTCTGCGCCCCTCCCTCCCGCGCTTGCTTCCGCACCTGCTGGTAGCGCGGCCCAGACCGGAGCCTGCCCGGCCGGCTGCCCCTGACCCGCTGCTGACCTGACCCACAGGACCGGCGGTACCGCCCACTCCCGCTGGGCCGGGCTGTTGTCAGCCGGGCAGGCTCCGCCCCTGCTGCAGTCCAGCAAAGGGGAACTGACCGGTCTTGTGATGGACTCGTGGGAGCAAAATTGAGGTCTGCGGGAGCAGCACTCACGGTTGCCCCCCACTTGGGAGGGAAGCGTCCTTCTCTCTGTGCCCCGGCCGGCCCAGCACGCTCAGGGCTGGGTCAGCAGGTAACTCGCTGCAGAGCCGGCCGGTCCTGGGTTCCTGATGAGCCAGCGGGGCGCGGCCACAAGGCCATGCAGAGGCTGAGAGCCCACAGTCCAGGCCCTCACAGCCCAGGGTCGGGAGGCCTCACCGACCAGGGACTGCCATGGTGGGTGTTGGCAGATGCCTTCCCTGGGGCTCCCAGGAAGGGAGGGGGGCAGGGCGCAGGGCAGGATAGGCAGGTCAGGAAAGGGTGAGGCCTCCTGGGCTGCATAGGCGCGGGTCCTGGTGGTCTGTGGGCCTGGCTCTCGCTGTTGGCCGCCTGGAGGGGCTGCTCCGTAGCCAGGACGGGTTGTCAGATATTAAGACGTCACAGTACCCGGGGTAGAGAGATGCCCGCGCACACATGTGTGCTTGCACATGCCCAGGTGCTCCCAGGTCCTCGGGTTCAGCCTGGTCTGTGTGTAGACAGGCCCGAAGGACAGCCGAGGGGTGTGAGCCGGGGCTGCAGGTCGTGGCCAGAGTGCACCTGGAGGCCCCGGGCAGAAACCCACAGCCGCCAATGGACGGACGCCCAGGTGGGCCTGACCCCGACCTGCAGGCACTTGGAGTAGCCTGGGCCCAGCTCGGTGTGGCTGGGAGGCCTGGGAGGTGTGGCCCTTGGGTGTGTGGCACGTGGCCTCCCTCCACTGCCATGTTGTACCCACTGCTTGGACACTGGCCTCCCGGGGTTGCTTCGGTCAGTCCTCCACGACCCTCCGTGTCCTGGGGTGCGGCCCCGCCGAGCCTGGCTCAGAGCCCTCTCTGTGGGCATGGTGAGAGGATGGGGGGCTCGTGCTCCCCTGGCAGGCCGGGTCGGGAGCCTCAGGGGCGGACAGGGGCGAGACTCCGAGGCCGAGGGTCTGCTGTGGCCTCAGGAGGGTGAGGGTGGCGGCCAGTGAGGGGAGGCTGGAGTGTGGCAGTGAGGGGCGGGCTGCCGGGCCTCAGCCGTGCTTTCCCCAACCCGTGGCCAATGGGCAGCCCCTGCTGTGTTTGTGCCAGGGCGCATGGGGCAGCCTGGAGGGGGCATGGCCGGGGCCTTGTGTCCCAGTGCCCAGCGAGCTGTCTGCCCCCTGCAGGTTGGATGCAAGGCCCCGGGATACGCCGGTTTCTAGGCACCAGCAGCCACGTAGGCCTGAGTCCCTGCCTGCTCCCTTGGTGTGACCCCGGACATGAGCCCCGCCGGCGCTGCAGGGGCATCGGGGAGCATCTTCGACCTGGACTACGCCTCCTGGGAGGTCCGCGCCACGTTGGTGGTCGCCGGCTTCGCCTTCTACCTGGGGGTCTTCCTGGTCTGCCACCAGCTTTCGTCCTCCCTGAACGCCACCTACCGCTCACTGGTGGCCAAGGAGAAGGTCTTCTGGAACTTGGCAGCCACGCGCTCCGTCTTCGGCCTGCAGGGCTCGGCCGCCGGCCTGTGGGCGATGCTGGCAGACCCCGTGCTGCAGGCGGACAAGGCGCTCGGCCAGCAGAGCTGGTGCTGGTTTCACGTGGCCACGGCCACCGGCTTCTTTTTCTTCGAAAATGTGGCCGTTCACCTGTCCAGCGCATTCTTCCGGACCTTTGATGTGTTTTTAGTCGCCCACCATCTCTTTGCCTTTCTTGGGTTTCTCGGCTCAGTGGTCAACCTCAGAGCTGGCCACTACCTAGCGATGACCACGCTGCTGCTGGAGATGAGCACGCCCTTCACCTGCATCTCCTGGATGCTGCTCAAGGTGAGTCTCCGCTGCCCCCGCCCCCTGCTCCCCTGCAGCAGCGCAAAGCAGGAGGGGGCCTGGGCCAGGGCTTGTGCACTGTCGGGGTCTGGGGGGGTATGCTTGGGAGTGGGGGGGTCATGGCCCTGTGGGGTAGGGGGGCCTAGGGGGAAACAGCCCCACGGAGGTGGGGGGGGGCGCAGTGGGGGTGGATGTGGCCCGTGGGGGCTGGGGCCGCCCCAGGGGGCTGGGGTGGGCACGGCCCCACCAGGGCTGGGGGTGGATGCGGAGCCGGGGGCTGGCCCCGGGGCCGGCCCCGGGGCCGCCCACTGACGCCTCCTCTGTCTCACCACAGGCCGGCTGGTCTGACTCGGCCTGGTGGCGGCTGAACCAGTGGCTGATGATCCACATGTTCCACTGCCGCATGGTGCTCACCTACCACATGTGGTGGGTGTGCCTGTGGCACTGGGCCGCGCTGCGTGCCAGCCTGTACCCGCCGCACCTGGCACTCTTCCTGGTGGGCCTTGTCCTCCTCACCCTGGTCCTCAACCCCTACTGGACCCACAAGAAGACGCAGCAGCTCCTGCATCCTGTGGACTGGAACTTCGCCCAGCCTGAGCCTGGAGGCCGCCAGCCGGCCAAGGCCAACGGGCAGCCGCCCCCGCGGAAGGCGCAATAGGGCCACGCGCCCCGAGCCCGGAGCCTCCCCTGCCATCGGTGTGACCCGTGGCTCCTCGGGCCTCCCAGCGGGTGGGCGGGGTTCGCATGGGGGCTGGAGTGACTGCAGTCTCCTTGCGCCAAGAGCCCAGCGCCCTCATGGGCCGGGAGGCCGTGGTGCCCAGTGCTGCGGGCGGGCCTGGACAGGACAGCGGCAAGGTGGGTGAGGCGCAGGCTCCCTCCGCAGCGCTGCCCCGGGGCCCCTAGAGGGAGACGTCTAGGCCAGCGGGGACCACTCCCCGCTCCACACCGGGTCTGGAGGGCTGGAGCAGCCGGGGAGGCCCCAGTCCCCGCCCGGGTTGGCCACTGGGCCGTGCTGAGAGCCCCGCAGAGACCCCCGCTTTGCTGCTCGCAGAGGGGGCACCGCGGCTGCATTTGCAGGAGATGCTTGGGGGTCCCGGGAGCGGCGCAGGCCCCGGAACCATGTTTTGGAGAAGATGCGCAGCTTGGGCCCGACCCACGGCTATACCCTGAGCCTTCCTTGCGCAGCAGGCGCCAGCCTCGCCCACGGAGCCCCGGCACAGGCCCAGCGTGGCCTCCTGGTCTCTGAGGGCCACTCCAGTCCTCGAGTTTCATGTGTTCCATGCCGGCCTGGAGCCCGAGGCGTCCCTGGCGCTGCACTGCGGTGCTTTCGGCCCGCGGAGGCGGGTGTCACTGTGTGTCCCCTGCTGTCTGTCCCGGCTTCTTCCTTCTTCGTCACCATGACCCAGGGGCTGCCCAGAGGCACGGTGACAGAGGAGCCACTTGAAGTGCCCGCATGCCTGGGGTGCGGGAGCGCCCCTTGATCAGCCTGGAGGGCCTGGACTTGGGGCATCTGTGGCGGCCCCTCCAGCCAGCGCCTCGGCCTCCACCCTCTGGGCGTCTAGCAGTCCTGCTGGTCCTGCCGACCCCTGTGGGTGCCTGGGGGGCGGTGCTGCTGTGGGACTGGGGCTGCTGTGGAGCCAGGGGGTTCTAGGGGGTGTCTCTTGTGCCCCTCGGGTCGCGAGCTCCGGTCAGCTCTGCGTCGAGGGGCATCCGTTCTAACTCAGCATCCACACAGAGAGTCCTTGCTTTCTTGACAGCTGACCACACTGGCCGTCCTGCCCCCATCCCGTGCGAGGTGACCTTTCCCATATCTTCTCGTGCCCCCCATGGCTCGGGAATGGACCCAGCACATCCTGGCAGGTGCCTCCCCCAGCCACACCCCTACTGCTACGGGACCCAGAGGCCGCCCTGCTGGGCTTATGCTGCCCAGGGACCTCCAGAGGGATGCCCCACCAGGCTCATGGCCTGCTCGGGTGCGGCGATTTCTGCCTGACACCACAATGGGTTGGGAACCCCAGGGGCTGCGGGCTAATGTTTGTGGTGCCCCAAGTTTGCCCCAACATGATGGGGGCACCTGGGGAGTCACCACAATGGGGCCAGTGACCTGGCGAGGAGAGGCCCCCAGCCCACCCAGGGAAGCAGAACGGGACACATCCGCCAGCCAGACTGTGCTAGCACTAACCAGCCCTCCCCGGCCACGGCTGCGGCCTCCAGTGCGTCTCTGGAAACGGGACGCCGGCATTTGTGGCCTGCAACCCCAAACTGGTGAAAAGATTCCGAAATGTAACTCCCCGGAGAAAGTTACTGCGGTCAAGTCTGCGCCCGCAGCCCCCGGCCGCCCCCAGTTCTTCCCGGCACCTCCCAGCACGTCTGTCCACCCCAGAGATTTCACTCCCACGCTGAGCAGGAGCCCCGAGGTCGGCCCTGAGGGGGACCCTGTGTCTTGTCCGCTGCGAACACGTTCACTAGGACAGACCTCCAGGCATTGGTCCCAAGCCTGGCCGGCTGGCTGGGAACCACCTGCTCCCCTATGCCCGCCTCCTCCACCCTGGGGTGCCCACAGGGCCAGTGGGAGGGGCCGTGTGCAGCAGGAGTCCTTCACCCCCCCCCAGCCTCCCTTTTCCTAAAAGCAGTCTGAAGCCCAGCAGTCACTGCCCCGACCTCGTGCTGAGAGGGCTGGCCCGAGGTCACGCCAGGTTGGGCAGAAAATGGCCTCGGCCCAGGTGTGCTCTCCTGACCTGGGGAGCGGAGCAGGGAGGCCCGGGAGGAGCCTGGCTGGGGCGTGCCCACCTACTGCCCGTCTCCCCGGCTCAGGAGCAGGATGGACGGTAGGCTTCCATGCTTCGCCTCCAGCTGGGGCCCCCTCCGGGGCCTGGTGGGGAAGGACTCTGCCGGCCCAGAGCCAGGGCCTCCCCATTTACTGTGTCATCTGCTCTATTTTGTCTATTCCCAGCTAATTTCAGACTTAAAGAAAAGCTGGGAAATAGTAAAACAAGCCCATGTCCTCTGTGCCCAGTTTCTGATTTGTGACCTTCGGCCCGTTCACTGCAGTGTCCCTGACCCCAAGTGCTTCGCGCTCCTACTTCAGGTTGAGAACGGGGTGTCCTCCACCACGGCCCTCGTGACCTGTCCACGGGCTGAGCACCGTGTCCCCGCTGTCCACAGACTGAGTGGGCCCGGGTGTCCATGTGGCGCTGCTGCTGCTTCCAGGCCAGGGCCACCGCTGGGACCCCCCGCCACCCCCACCCATCCTGGTCCCACGCCCCACCCCGGGGACACCGCGTCCTCCGTGCCCCACCTGCCCTGGCCCCGCCCCACCCCAGCCTCCTGCCCTGGCTCCAGCCCTCCCTGTCCCATCCTTCGGCCCTGCGCCGCCCTCACGCGCTAGCCCTCGCGGAAGGCTTGGTGAACACGGCCAGTCATGACACTGCCCCTCGTGGGCTGCTCATCTGCCGAGATTGGACTCGGATTCACATGTTTGACTGGAGAACGGCGCAAATGTCACCTTTTTACAGGCTGTCAAATCCACGACTGCCTCCCCCAGGGTCTTCTCATTGCCCAGCGCCGAACTGTAGCTCAGCCGGAACACCCCGCATCTGCCCACCGTGGTCTCCGACTCCAGGGGTGTCTGAGAGGATGGCCCAGCGCGGTCCGGCTCCAGCCCAGAAGCCGGGCTGGCTGAGGGTGCTGCGGGAGGGGCCTTTAGGGAGGAGTCCTGAGGCTGGGGCCCCCCAGTGGAGCAGCACCCTCTTAACAGAACCCCAGTGCCTGCCCTGCCTGGGTAAGGACCCCAAAGGGGACACATCTGTGAGCCAGGATGCATCCTCCCCAGACGCTGAACCTGACGTACCTTGTGCCGGGCCTGCTGCTGTCCATGAGTGCCCCCACCCTGGTGCCGGGGCAGACCAGGCTCCCACCACCCCTGGCTGCCCAGCCACAACCCACCACCCGCTCCTGCCAGGCAGCCCCCTGGGCCCTGGTTTGTGGGGGACTGAGCCCAAGCTCCCCCCATGACCCCACTGCAGTGTATGTTGAGGGGTCTCCACACCCTTTCCCTGTCCGGAGGGGTGGGGAGCTGTGGGTGCAGAACAAGCCTGGGAGAGCGGGCGCAGGACCTGCTTCATGGCTCAGCCATGAGGAAAGAGAAGGAGGTGTGTTTGGGACAGGCTCCCCGCTGCCAGCAGCAGCAGGAGCGGTCAGGCAGTGGGCGCAGGCTGGGTCAGAGGCTGGCCACCTGGGGGCACATCCTCGAGGGCCTTATCTCCACAGGAGTGTGGGCTCACGGCTGACGTGAAGTCAAGAACCCCTGGTGGTTGTCCAGGAGATCAGTGACTAGACTGACATCAATGTGGCTCTCAAGGGAACCACCATAACATCAAAAGCAGAAGAAACTTGGAGAAAAAGGGGGTGAAAGAGTGAAGGCCAGTGTGGGGTGAAAAAGCAGAGACCAGTCCTGGTAGACCCATAGGCAGAAGGAAGCCCATCAACGTAAAGACTCGGGTCCTACAACCAGATTCAACCTCTTTCTTACTAAAAGGTAAAGGCCACAAAAAAGTGGCAAGTAAAAAGTTAGAAAAATATGGGTCTGGCAAATCCAAACAAAAATAAACCTGGATAGCAATCTTGCTCTCGTCACGAAATTCCGGGCATGGTACCTCATAAAGGAAGGAAGACATGGCGCTGTGCCCTGTGAGACTCACCCTTGCAAACATAAATGTACCTGATAACACGGCCTCCAAAATGCATAAAGCAAAGACTGACAGAACTAAGGGACAGAAACACAAGTGGGCAATTGTATGTGATTTCTTGGAGAAATACCCATTTTCTAAGCTTGAGCTATTAGGGTTACAGATACTCTCCAGCCGACACAGTGGTTTTTCAAGCATACATGGAATGTTTTTAAAACTTGATCATGTATCATAAAAAGTGTCCTTAGCAATAAAAGAAAACACAATAAATTCCAAAGTGACAGTGTCTTCTCTAACAGAGCAATAACTTTTGAAACAAATACCAAAAGAACGGAATTTTTTTCTTACATACATTTTTGGAAAGAAAGAACATTACTAAATACACTTGGGCTTAAAAGTAAATCAGAAGGGGCTACAATTTCCAATATATTTTCCAGGAAACAAGAAAACAAAAAAAACATTTTGGAAAGGGAACATTGAATAACCTCAAAAACAAGAAGGAAGGAAACGGTGAATCAAAGAACAGAGACAAAAGAAGTAGTTTATTGAAAAAAAGCCACAGACAAGAACCTCTGCTGCTTGCAGAGATTAATAACATAAACAGACCTGAGCAGGCGCGAGGAGGTGCAGATGAAATAAAAACCACCAAAACGAAGAACCGTTGTGGGGCTGCTAGACTTAAGCGGCCTGTTCAGCCACCAGCGTGGTCACCTGCAGTTCCGCGCTCCTATACAAGGGTCAGAACTGTCCAGGCACAGTCATAGGAGCCAAACCTTACAAGGCGCCTTCCATATCAATCAAGAGCAGAAAGCCGGAGCCCCCTGGGAAGGGTGTGCATCGCGAGGGATGACCGGGAACACCCAGGGGGCCGAGGACCGACGTATGCCAAGGGACCCCAGAGGTGATCAGTGGAAGGCCTTGTCGATAAGATCAGGACCATGGCCGGGGGTCTGGGGTCTAGTTTCCATGACAACACTTGGTCTTCAAGCTGATAACATCGTCAGCAGACTCGTGTCCCCCGAGCCCTAGATGGCGTTCCTGAGTGACCCCATCCTTTCTCCTTGTCCTCCTAACGCACGTAGCTGATGCTCTGTGATTCTTCCATCAATAAAACAGCCAGGATCTTGCTCTCAGCAGCCTCCTCCCTGGTGCAGCCTGCTCCGCGACTCCCGTGTCTTTGTCAGTGTGGTGCTGCAAGACGCAACAGTTTTTAAAATCTCACATTAATTGGGAAATGGAGATGGGAAACACCAATTCTTTGAAATGTAAGAGCTGAGGCTGCAACCAGGGGGAACGACACAGGAAGACTCACAGAGTCACAGGAGTGGAGACATGGGGCCTGCCTGGTGGGGCTGCGGGCTGAGGGCTCTGGGGTGGGCTGAGGGCCGTGGGCTCTGGGGTGGGCTGAGGGCTGTGGGGCTGTGGGCTTGGGTGTGGGCTGCATGGCTGCGGGCTGTGGGGCTGCGTGGCAGGTGGCTGCGGACTGTGGGGCTCGGGGCGGGGGGCTGTGTGGCTGCAGGCTCTGGGCTGTGGGCTGAGGGATGTGAGGCTGCGGGCTCGGGGCTGTGTGGCCACGGGCTGTGTACTGGCTGGGAGTGGGCTGGGTGAGCCAGAAAAACGGGCACAGTGGGGAGGCAGGTGGGGAGTGGGGAAGACCCAGGCCTCAGCGCGTGAGAGTGCCGGCACAGGTGGGGCACAGGCACGCGGTCGGGCTGCCCTGGCTCACCTAGCCCACTCCCAGGCAGCACGCAGCTGGCAGCCACGCAGCCCACAGCCTACGGTCCGCAGCCCCTCAGCACAGAGCCCGCAGTCCCACAGCCCGCAATCTACAACCTACAGCCCACAGACCTACAGCCCGCAGCCTACAGCCCGCAGCCCCACAGCCCGCAGCCCCGCAGCAACCGGCAGCCCCACATACCCAGCCCCACAGCCTGCAGCCCCGCAGCCCGCAGCCCCGCCTCCAGAGCCTCCCCTGCTGAGGACCAGGCCTGTCTTCAGCTGACCTTCCCCGTGCAGGGTCCAGTGGCCGGAAAGCCACGCCAGAGCGGTTGGAGGCCCGAGTGGGAAGGACGCGGAGACCTGTTAGCGGCCCGCGCCCCGGACGTGCTCACTCTGGGGACCCTCGCGGGTCGCGTGTGCCGGAGCCCGACCACATGCCTGCGCCCCACCCCGGGCCGACGCCCGACCCCGAGCCGGCGCTCTCACACGCTGAGGCCTGGACCTTGCCGACCGCCCTGCCGCTCCCGGACTGCGGCCGCTTTTCTGGTATTTTTCTCTCCCAGTGGGACGCGTCTTCCCAGGGTTCTGCGTGAGCGAGGCTGGAAGCCTCACCTGGACACTCCCTGCCTCCCCAGCCCCCGCAGACACCCTCATGTCCTCCCCGGGGGCGGGACACCCCCTGCATGGACTCTTTACCCCAAGAGCCCCACCTTGGGGTCCCCTTGGGGTCAGGACCAAATGTGTGGGAGGGGGACGCAGACATTGCTGGGCAGAGAGGTGGAGAGACCCGAGGCCTGGGCTCCCCTCGCCAGCAGAGGCCTGTCAGTGGGCGCAGCTGGGGCAGCGGCCTGGGCCCTCCACAGACCTGCCAGGCTGGTGGGCTCACAGGTCAGGCACAGCCTCCTGAGCAGCGTGGGGCCAGCGCCCGCGGGTGTGGAGGGCCGGAGGCGCAGAGGCTGCAGGGCCGAGTCCCGGGCTGGAGGCCCACGCTGCGGTCACTCGCCTGCCACCACCCGGCTGCCCTGTCCACTCTGCTATGAGCGCATCTCAGCGGGTCGTTGTCTTCCTAGGGTTCTAAGCGAAGCAGGACTGCGAGACACCCACAGCCCCAGGCAGAATCACTGAGGGCAGGTGGGCGGGATGCGCAGCCAGCTGTGGCCTCCCCAGCGTGCGCAGGGCAGGGTCACTGGGCTGCCCTGAGCTCCAACCCCGCGGCTGGGCTTTCCTGCAGCCTGCTGGTCAGCCGCAAGGCAGGGCCCATGCCCAAGCATGCACGGGGCCCTGGGGTGGGTAGGGGGTCAGGGTGCAGCCTGGACTCGGCTGGTCTAGGGCCAGGACTGCGGCCCCTCCCCTGCTCGGCCCGCACCAGCCCGGCCTCCTGCTCTCCCTGGCTCAGCCCTCCAGGGCACGACCTTGCCTGCAGAGGCTGGTGGACACTGGATCTCCTGCCCACCACTCTGGGGGCTCTCCCTGGAGAGGGTGGGGCTACTCTGCAGCCACTCCTCACTCCACGCCAGCACCCACACAGCCGCCCTGGGGGGCTGGGGCGCCCTCCTCACGGAAGAGCTGGAGCAAATTCTTTTGCCCCAAATACCAGTTGTCAAGTGCAGGACTGGCTGGGGGCCGCCAGGGAGGGCAGAGGAGGGAGGCGGATGGGGGAGGGGAGATAAGCCTGTGGGGTGTGCTGGGAGATGCGGCAGCAGTGCCCTGGGCAGCAGCGGGGGAGCAGAACGGGCAGGGAGGGCAGGGAGGGCTGCAGAGGGAGGCATTGTTCCGGGCACACTGCGCTCTTGTTCCCCCATTTGCAACAACTAAGCTGTTCTCCTGCCCCCTTGTCTCTGTGCCGGGCAGGAGCCAAGGAAGAGAAGGCCACTCTGTGGACAGGCCTGGGGGGCTCCCCTCCCCCACCCTCCCGCTCTGCCCCCACCCCTGCCTGCACTCTCCTCTCCTCCTCCCGCCCTCCTCTCCTTCCCCCTCCACCTCAGCAGGGTGGCTGGGGCTGGGCCAGCTGCGGGGGAGGGGCCAGGGAAAGACCCCACCCTGGGGTGGGGCCCTGTCCTGCCCAAGAGTCCTCACCCCAAGGGGCTGTGGCCTGCCCGGGGGTCTTGGGTGAGGGCAGTGCACTAGGGCCTGCCGCTGGCTCTGTTTCCTGCACCCCCCATTACCCCCACGTGCCCCCCCACCCCTGTCACTCCTGGGGGGGGGGCTCGAGGGCTCGTTGGGCCGCAGAGCGCCACTGTCTGAGCTTGAACGGCCCGGCCCCCCACGGCGGGTCAGCTGGAGTGGCCCGGGCGGCCGTGGGGCTCTCCCCTGTGCTCCAGGGAGCACGCCAAAGGCCTTGTGCTCTCACCGGGCCTCAGCTGCCCGCAAAGACAGAATTCTCTGCCCTGGAAGACATTATCTAAATTGAGATTCTCTTTTCCTTGAATCTCTGACAAGACTGGTCACGAGAAACTGGAGTTTCTGTCTTGCTGGGAAATGTCCTATCTGCCATCGGGCACGTGTCCTGGGTGCCAGGGCTCCTGCATTCTCTCCACTCTGCACCCGGCCTGGCGACCCCCAGGCACTGGCGCCGTCCTGCCCTCGGGCTGCAGGGGCTGGCCAGGTCTCCTTTACCCTGGGGCTCGGCAGGGCACACCCGGGCCTGCACCCCTCCTGCCACACAGACCTTAGGCCACATCTTGTGGCCAGCGAGGTCCTCACTGCACCAGAGTCAAGACCTCAAAACCCCCAGCCCCAGGACACCCTCCTGGATGTGGCAGGACTGGCTCCTTCAGCTCTGCCCTGAGCCCCTGGGGAGAGGCCCCCCTTCCACCTCCCCCGGGGGACACAGAGCACGCCCCGCACCACCCCGCGACCCGGGAGCCCACCACCTCAGGCCTGGCCCGGCCACCCCTGTCAGGCTCTGCCTGGAGCTCAGAGTCCCTGGCCTGGGGCAGAGGTCAGATGTGGACATTCGGGGAGACTGCTGCCCAGTGTCTGAGGGGAGGAAGGAAGAGGGGGTCGCCCTCCCCTCCCTCCCTCCCCCTTCCTCCTCCCATCCCTGCCCCCCCCCCAGGTTCCAGAGCTTCCCAGTGGCTGAGTCTTCTCAGACCCACTTTGTATGTCATCTGTGTGGGGCGCTCCCCTCCCCTGTTAGCTTCTGCCACATTTTCTCCCTCTGTGACTTCTGGGGTGTCAACTATTCTATTTCTAAGTTCCTCCGGAGCAGATCCGATCATCTTGAGCCATTTTCTTTTCTGATTATAGCATTTAAAACCATAAATTTCTCTTCAAGCACTTTAGTCACGTTTCCTGCTTTTTAAAAATCAACCTTCACTTCTCAGTATGACGTAATTTCAAAGGATGATTTACTCTTTTGACCTGTAAGTTTTGATGAGTATATATTTTAAATTTTTCTTTCTATACATGTATATTTTTAACTTACCTTTGTTGATTTCTAAATTAATTGAATTGCACAGAGAATATGTTGACATAGGACATTTTCTTTAGGATACGTTATCTCAACGGTTGTTTAAAATACCTTTCAACACTGTGTTCTGTGATTGTGGGGTGCGCTCATGTTGCTACAATCCCAGTGTTGATATGGTGGCTCACTTAGATATTTTGTTGTCATTTCGACTTTTCATTACCAAGAGAAGCTGTGAACACCCCAACAGTCTGATTAGCGTTCATTTTGTTTAGCTTTTTATTTAGTTTTTATTTAAAAATATTTATTTATTCATACAAGAACTGGGGTACAGACCATATGTGCAGGGGGTGAGAGGACTCCCCAGAGACAGAGCGGGGTGCAGAACGGGCGGATCCACTGAGACCCACTGCTGAGGGGGCAGCGGGCGGTCAGGAGAGTCCGCTGGGACGCGTGGTCGCCCCCTGGCCGGGGAGGGGACTCAGGTGACAGCCTGAGACTTAACTCCCGGGCCGCGGGGAGGCCCCTCCACCCACGATGAGTCCCTCCGACAAGGAAAGACCGACAGCGCCTCCGGGCAGGCCTGTCCACGCCTGAGTGCCGGCCGGCCGGGGCACCCAGGGCCCTTGTGTTCCTGCCTGGGACTCGGTTGGGCCCCCCCCCCGGGCCGTCCGGCAGGCGTGGGGCCCCCCCGGGCCGTCCGGCAGAGCCAAGCACGGCGCCAAAGCGTTTGGCCAGGAAGGAGCCTCGCGTCCCGGGAGCAAGGTCCGCTCCGGGCAGGCCGGGGCCGGCGGGCTTCGCAGCCCGGGCTTTGGGCCGGGGCTCCCGCGCGGGGCAGGGTCCCCGCTGGCCCGCGGGCGGCTGGGGCGGGCGAGTCCGCGGAAGGCCGGGCCGGCGGGTGGTCGGCCAGGGGCCCCGCCGGAGCTCAGTTTCGGGGTCCGCAGGGAAGGGCCAGCGCCGGGGCCCGTCCCAGAGCCCCCCGCACGGGGCGCACCCGGGACTCCGCGCCGGGGCCGGGCCGGGTCGGGGGGCGCGGCCGGCGGGCGGGGCGCGGGGCGCGGGCGCGGGCGGGGGGCGGGGCGCGGGGCGCGGGCGGGGGGCGGGCGGCCACGTGGCTCCGCAGGAATGCGCGGGGGCGGGGCGCGGCCGGGGAGAGGCAGGCGCGCCCGCCAATGGGCTCCCGCCGCGGCCGGGCCGGCCAATCGCGGCGCGGGGGCGGGGCCGCCTCCCCGTGGGCGGGGCCGGCGCGTCCCGGGACGAGCGAGCCGGGGCGGCGTCGGGGTCCCCGCGGCTTCGGGTGAGCGCGCCGGGCGGTCCCGGCGGCCTCGGGGTGAGCGCGGGCCGGGCGCGGGGTGGGTGCGCGCGGGGGCCGGGGGCGCGGGCGGGAGCAGTTTTCTCTTCTCGCGTAGAAGTTGCGCTTCGGCCCGGCGGCCCCTGGGGACCCCCGCCCCGCTGCGGGCCTGCGGGGGGGCTGAGGGGCTGCGGGGGGTCCTGCGAGGTTGCGGGGCTGCGGGGGGGCTGCGGGGGGTCCTGCGGGGCTGCAGGGGGGCCGCGGGGCGGCGGGGGGCCTGCGGGGGGCTGCGGGCCTGTGGGGGGCTGCGGGGGGGTCCTGCGAGGTTGCGGGGTGCGGGGGGGCTGCGGGGGGCCTGCGGGGGGGCTGAGGGGCTGCGGGGGGTCCTGCGAGGTTGCGGGGCTGCGGGGGTGCTGCGGGGGGTCCTGCGGGGCTGCAGGGGGGCCGCGGGGCGGCGGGGGGCTGCGGGGCTGCGGGGGGGCTGCGGGCCTGCGGGGGGGCTGAGGGGCTGCGGGGGGTCCTGCGAGGTTGCGGGGCTGCGGGGGGGCTGCGGGGGGTCCTGCGGGGCTGCAGGGGGGCCACGGGGCGGCGGGGGGCTGCGGGGCTGCGCGCCCCGGGACCCTGCGCGCCGGGCCGGCGGGCCCCAGTTCCGCGGGGCGCCCGGCCTAGGACAACGGCCGTGCCGCACCCCGGGCCTCCCGGGGCCGCAGGGGACCCCAGCCTCGGCGGCGGGCGGCGGGGGGCCGCCCGCTCAGGGGGCCGGGGCGTCGCGTGCGCCCCGGTGGGGTGCGCTGGGGTGCGCTGGGGACAGGACAGCGGTCCCGGCGGACACGCTCCTCCCGCCGCGGGCGCGCCCCGTCGCCGTCGCCCGCACCTGCCGCCCGCGCGCCCCCGGCCGGCCTCGCCGCAACCGCCGGACCCGCAGGCCCCGCCCCGCCCGCCCCGCCCCGCCCCGCCCCGCCCGCTGCGAGCCGGGCCAGGTGGGTTCCGCCCGCGAGCGCGTCCCGGGCCGCGGCCCAGGGCGGCCCCCGGAGGACGTCGGGCTCCCCCGCCGGCGCCCCACGCGCGCAGCCCTTGAGGTTAATCGTGACTTTCTAATTTGACCAAGTGTGTCACGTGCTGCGTTGCCCGCGGGCGCTTCTCTGGGGGGGCGCGGGGGGGGCGGGGGGCGCGGGGAAGAGCCCCCGGCCCTCCTGGGGAGGCCGAGCTGGGGGGGAGCGCCGGGCTCGGCCGGGCAAGCTTGGAAAGGCCCAGGGAGCTCAGAGCAGAGCAGAACCGCCGTCCTTTGGTCGGGCCCGTCTGTGAACAGCCCCCTGAGAAGCAGCGCCCGCAGCCAGGGCCCGGCCCCCAGGCGTGCAGCCCCCGGCCCGGAGAGGCCCCCCCTTCTCGGGCCCCAGCCGAGGGCGCACCGCGGCCCAGGACAGGCAGGGGGACCCTGGGCTCCCAGGGTGCCGGCGCCGAGGGGCGGGTGGGGCTGGGGCAGCTCGAGCAGGGGAGGCCTGGAGGAGGCGCCCCGAGTGACAGGGGCTGGCGGGCCGGGGCGCCTCCCTCCCCGTCTCCGTCCCCGTCCTCGGCCTCGGAGGCCGGGCCCTGCAGACGGGCGGCTGCCCTCGCGTCTGGCGTCAACTCTGCTCCGGCCTGGCCTGGCCTCCCCGGCCGCGCCCCGGGCCTCGGCGGTTCGCGTGTCCTGAGCAGTGTTTGAAGGTGTAGAAAAGATCTGAAACCATCTTTAGGGTCAAGGCTTTTCTCTCCCCGGACCCGCCTTCCGAGGGTAGAAATTGTTTGCCGGTGAAAGCCGCCAGGGATCACGGCTGCGGCCACTCCGGGACGGGCTTGGGGGGCGGGTCCCCCGCTCGGCCAGCGCCTGCTTTCCTCAGCTTCCTTCTACTTAACGTTGCTTAATGGCCTCACTTCAGGCGAGGGCTGTGTCCACGCAGGTCCCGCAGGTGGTGCCAGGGGCAGCTTGGGGTTCACCAGCCCTGTCATCTGGGCGCCCTCCTCAGCACTGCGGTGCTGGCCTTGCCCCTGGTCGCTGGCAGCGTGGTCTCCGAGGAGGGGCCGCAGCCTCCTGAGTGTGCACGTCCTGCGGAGGCAGCGTCGTGCCCTGGGTGCCCAGAGCCCTTGGGGTGGGCGCTGCCAGTGCACAGGGCCGGAGGCCATTTCGGGGTGCCCTGGACGTCCTTTTGTCACAGCGCGGAGGACATTCACTTTGAGGTCTAAACACCAAAAGGAGAAATCCACGACGCAGCTGCCCGTGGCTTCTGAGTCTGGTCCCCGCGCAGGGTCAGGGTGGGGGTGGGGGGCTGCCCGAGCTGGGGAGGAGCCGCCTGTGTCACCCCAGCTCTCCTTCTTCTGAGGGGAGAGTTGGGGTCTCTGACGTGAGGGGCTGAGCAGCGGGGCCGCTGCAGCCGATGCGGGAGGGGTCTGTGCCAGCGGGCTGGCCGCCAGCCCCACTCAGTGCGGAAGGGCTGTGCAGCCAGGGCGGTGGGGCTGCCCCCCATGGGATCCCCTGTGCCATGCAGACCCTGCCTGAGAATTCCAGAGATTTCAGAGGCTGTGGAGCCCCGGGCTGCTGGGGCGCAGCCATGTCTTGCAGGGGCACCGTCAGCCAGCCCGGTGGACAGGGGCCGTGTGTGGGCTGTGCTCCCTGCCCCCCCACTCCCCCTTCACGCACCCCCACCCCCAGCCCTGGCATGCGAGAGATCATGCGAGCGTGGATTCTCGAGCAGCACCAGGAGCCTGCCTGGCAGCCCATGGGCAGTGCCGACCTGGTCCATGCTGCGCTGTGGAGACCTGGCCTAGGCCACCCCCACGCACCCGGGGCCCTGCCCGCACCCCTGCCCACCCTCTGAAGCCAAGAGCCTCGCCCTGGGTGGGAAAGATCACTTTTCAGCTGGATCTGAAATCTGAGCAGAGACGGCCGGCCTGTGCGATGCCGGGTCTGAGGCGCACGGCGGAGGGCAGGGGTGGGCGGTGGAGCGGCTCTCTGCACCGCGTCGTCGGGCTGGACGTGGCACTGTCTGGGCAGTGAGCCCGGGGGGTGCTGGCAGGGGAGCCTCTGGCGACCCATCTGCTGGCCCAGGTCACTGCCAGCAGCAGCACCAGCAGGTCTGGCTGGAGACGTGGCCCTGGGGGGAACCGCCCCTTGGGACATGCTGGTAGGGGGAAGGGAGGGGTGTGGGGCCCCGGGGTGCCCAGGGGGTGTGCGGGCACCAGACAGGACTGCTGTGTGGAGCAGGCGGTGGGGCGGGGCTTTCTCGGCCCCCTGGGTGTGCCGGGCAGGTGTGGAGCCTGGCAGGTGCGGAGCTGGACATGCGCTTCCAGCGCCACTGGGGTCCTGGGACCCAGCCTCGGGGCTGCGGAGCGTGGGGGGTGGGGGCAGGGCCTCAGGCTGGGCCCTGGCCCCGGGGCGTGGATGGGGACGCCACCCACAGGCGCCACTTTACCCGTCACTCAGAAAGCCAGCTCTTCTTGAGGCGCATCATCTTGAGGGGCTTTTAGGTTTGTTTCATTTGTTTCTGCTCTGAGCTTTATCATTTGCTTCCTCCTGCCTGTTAACGGGGCGGGGGCCCCCAGGACCCCAAACCTGCCCCCTCTGAATGGGCTCTGCGTCCGCCCTGCTGGGAGGGAGCATCTTACAACTCCAGCGCGACACAGAGAAGGGAAGGGTGGGGTTC
The DNA here is from genome assembly GCF_964194135.1 of Talpa europaea. NCBI lineage: Eukaryota > Metazoa > Chordata > Mammalia > Eulipotyphla > Talpidae > Talpa > Talpa europaea. The sequence continues at coordinate 95,671 of NC_140070.1, read as the reverse complement.
CCACGAAGCGCCCCAGGCCCCGAAGCCTGCAGGACCAGGGCAGGGGGAGGGGCCGGCCCAGCTGGGAGGAAAAGGGCAAAACCAACATCCGAGGGAGGGAAAGGCCTCGTCGCCCCCACGGCCCCGCCTCCGTGCCCTCGAGGGCCTCCTCCCCACCCGAGCCCCTGGTGCCCGCGCCAGGCCGAGCCGGGCTGCTGCACCTGGGTTGCTGCACGGCGCCCCCAGGCCCCTCCTGATCCCCCGCCCCCCAGTCTCCCCCAGCTCCCCCTCCCTTGGGCGCCCCTTTCCCCGGGGACCCCCAGGTACCTGCCAGCTGTAGGAAAGGAATACCTGGAGAGAGGCAGGAGGAACGGGACAGGGACGGGACGGGGGGGGGGGCCCACATACAGAGACAGACAAGACAGTGAGGCTGGGGGGGGGTGCCTGGGGCCCCAGCAGAGGGCGGTGTGTCCTTGCCCCCCTCAGGTGAGGGGCAGGTGGGCTGGGCTCCCAGGGGTGCGGGAGCTGTGCAGGGTGGCCGGCGAGCCCTTGCTGTCAGGGAGACCCCGCAGCACTGTCCGCTGGACTGGCGGCGCCCGGAGGCCAGGCTGCGGGACGTGGGTCTTCTCTCTGCTCCTGTGAGCCGCAGGCGCGCCCGCCAGGCTGGCCGTGGCCTTGTGTCCAGATGGACAAAGTGTCCCCACAGGCAGGCCCTGAGGCGCGGCCCTCGTGGTCTTCATGCTGCACCTCTGGTCTGGGGGAGGAGGTGGCCCTGTCCCCAGCTCTCCTGTGGTGGCCCTGGAGGCCCTGCTCAGCTGGGCCTGGTGTTGGGGTCCCTGGTACTCGGGCTTGGAGGGGCTGGCGCAGCCTCATTCCCCCACCTTCTGTGACCTGACCTCCCGGCCAGGCTGGTGGGGAGTGTGGGGGGTGCCTGAGATGCAGGAGGCCCTGGGGAGCCCTGCTCACAGCCCTCCAGGGGCGGCCACAACCTTGGGTCACAGCCAGGACCCAGGCACTGAGCCCCGGCCACCGGGTGGGCCCCCAGCCCAGGCCAGCCCCCGATGTTCTGCTGCTCATGGGAGGGCAGACTCTCCTGGGGACTCTCCTGGGCCCCTGTGCTGGGTGCAGGCCGAGCCCTGGGGTATGGGGAGGGCCCCACCCCAGCAGGTCTTGAAAATGGCCCCATTTTCAGGGAGCCTCAGTGCCTCCCCGGAGCCACCCTCCATGCACCTTGCCGGTCCCGGACCTGGCTCTGCCGGCAGACAGGCCCCGGCACAAGGAGGGTGTGTGGGGGGATACGCAGCTGCTTCCTGCTACCCTGGACGCCCAGAAATAGCTTGCTCTCCCCTGTTTCCTCTGGAGACTGAGGACCCTGATTGTCTTGGCTTCCTGCGGATACCTCTTCTCCTTCCTGCCCGCGGGCCAGGCCCCGGGAGCCGGGGCTCCTGGCTCCTGCGGGGTGGGGCGAGCACCTCAGTCTGGGATCAGCCCAAGCTGGCGGTCTGCCGAACATGCTGGGCAATTCAGCTTCCTCTTTCGGGAATGGCAGATCAGCCCAGCCCCGTCCGTGCAGCGCTCTGGGGTCTTGCCGGCCCCTCTCCAGCCTGGCCTTCCTGCAGGCTGGCCCAGAACACGTGCCTGCAGGAGGCCCGCTGTGCCGGGCGTGTGTGAGGAGAGCATGGGTGTGTGCGGGGTGTGGTGCACTGTGGCACACGGGGACATGTGGGGGTGCCCTGGGGCCACTCCCTCCACCCTCGTGGCCACGTCTGTCAGGGCAGGGAGTGTGGATGCTCTGCTGCCCACCTCGCCGCGCCCCCCCCCCCTTGCGGGCTGGGCATGAGCGCGTGTAACTAGAGAGTGGGTATGGCCCGGTCCCCAGTGGGCCTGCTCCTGCCGTGTCCCCATCAGGCGGGGGCTGTGGGGTGAGCGGGGTCTGCATCCCTAGGTGCGGCCCCGGGCAGAGTCTGTGCTCGGTCTCGCTGTGGGCAGAGCCTGCCTCGCCCACGGGCCGTGCTGGGGACCATGCTGCTGCGCGGCAGGTCGGGCCCCCAGGTGTGCGTGCCTGTGAGCACGCTTGCATGTAAGCGTGTGTGTGCACTGTGTGGTGAGTGCATGCTCCTGTGCGTGTGGTGCCGGCAGCAGGCAGTCGGGGGTCCTGGGCCTGAGACTCTCGGGGTGGTGTCTGCGCGCGCGTGTGCGAGCACATGTGTGGGGGAAGGCCCCAGCATGCTGCCGGCCCCTGGGCCGCCCTGACTGGTCATCCTGGGCGGAAGGGCAGGTGCTGGCTCGCGGGGACTTGGGCAGCGGGACACGGGCCTGCCGTGGCTTATTGGCACCGGCTTGTGGTCAGATGTGGCTCGTATGGAAGCGAGAAACGCAGCAAAGCAGAAGTGCATCTGGCCGCGGGGACCTGGCCGACCCCGGAGCCCCGTCCCATGGCCTGGCCCTGTGCCTGGCCGTCCCCTCTCCCGGGCCGAGGCAGGGAAGACTCTGTGCCGTGTCCCGTCTCCCCTTGGGGCTGGCGAGAGGCGATGGCTGCACGGGGGTGGGGGCTGGGCGGTCGCTGCTGTGTCTGGTGCAGGCCTGGCCGGGGCCCCTCCTGGCGGCGTGGCCCGAGGCCCGCTTGCTGCTCGCTCCCTGGCGCCTGTCCAGGAGGAGCACCCCTGGGCTCAGGCGCAGGTCCTGAAGGCAGCTGCTGTGCAGGGGCCTGATGGTGACCGCTGTCTCCTCCGCAGGTACGTCCAATCCTATGCCCGAGGGGCGCCGGATGCTCCATGGACGCGCAGGAGCCGCCCGCTGCGCTGGCAGGTGAGGCCGGGCCTCTGGGGCCTTCCGGCAGGGCTGGGGCTGTTCTTCCCATGTCCAGGCGCTCGAGTTGCCAAACTGCAGGGGACGTGGGTGGCTTGGAGTGAGCACAGGAGTGGGGCTCTGCCGCCCCCACCCTCCGGGGCACTCCCAGGCCCCACATGCTGACCAGTGCCCAGAGCCCCTGCTCCCTGGCGCTTTCCTGGGGGCTGTGGCTTTGAGTCTGGGGGGCAGCGATGAGCGAGCAGCCTGGTGGACACAATCACTCTCCCTGGGACAGCAGTGGGCACGCGCTGTGTCCCCTGTGGCCGTCCACCGCGGTCTGACCAGTGGCCCTGCTGCACGGCCGTCACACCCTCCTGCCCCGCGTGGGGTTGTGCCACGGTGCTGAGGGCCACACCCCCTCGGCCTGGCCAGCCCCGCCCTCCTGGACGGGGCATGGGGGGCGGGGGAGGGCGGCAGTGTGTCTTGCTCACCTTGTGGGGCAGCGCCGGGGTCTGGGCCTCGCTCCACAGGGTCCAGGCTGAGGCTGGGTGGCTGGGCAGCTATCGGTCTCCCCACGGGGTGGGGGGCACAGTGGCCGTGGCTGCGCCTCGATGCTGACTTTGTGACCCCACCCAGACCCTGCCCAGCAGCAGGGAGCCGGCCACAGCCTGGAGAAGGCGGGGGCGCTGCTCGGCCCCGACTGCGGACACAGGGCTCCGGAGGCAGACAGGCTGGACGCAGACAGGCCGGCCGCGGGCTGCCCCGGGACAGGGGATGCTGGTGAGTCCCGCTGTCCCCACAGGGCGGGTGTGGGGAGGGCCCGCGACTTGGCCACGCTGGGCGCCTGTGCTGCCCTGGTCAGGGCCCCCGGGGCCACCAGACACGAATTCCCCTCAGGCGGGGGTCTCTGAGGTGAGTCAGGCAGGAGGGCTCCAGACACATCTGCACAGGTGCGGTGGCCTCTCTGACCCCCATCGCTGGGCCGGCTGGGCCAAGCCCGGTCTGTCCCCGAGGAGCCGTCCACCCTGGAGCTTCCGAGGTGCTGGTCTTGGGGAGCCCCTGCCCTGAGGATGTGCTGAACCCCATGCCCGAAGCCGCATACGCAGCACAGGCTCCAGGGCCCTGGCCAGCCACGCCCTGTGTCTGCAGTGGTGTCCTCTCCTCCCCAGCAGGTGGACATGAGGCAGGCACAGACCCGGTGGCACCTGTGGAACCCACCAAACTTGGGGTTCCCGCTAGAGTGAACCCCTACTCTGTCATCGACATCACGCCCTTCCAGGAAGACCAGCCCGCAGCTCTGGACCTGGACGCCCAGGAGGAGAGCGGGAGCCCACCGGTGCCCAGCGGCTACGCGGTGCCTGTGCCCTGCGGCTACGCGGTGCCCTGCGGCCTGCCCGCACTGCTGCCCGCCTACTCCAGCCCCGTCCTCATCCGCACCGCCTCCCTGGACGAGGAAGGTAGCCGCACCCCTGCCGGGAAGGACACACTGTGGTCAGGGGGGCAGGGCGTGCGGGCTGCCTGGGTGTGTCGGGACCCCACATCCCTACTGCGTGTGTCCACGTTGACGGGCCGTGGCCTGCCCTCCTGTTCCCCGCTGAGGAGGGAGCCCGAGTGCCCGAGTCTGCCCACTGCCCACGCTCACCCTCGCGCGCCCTGTCCTTGCTGAGAGGGGACGGCGAGAGGTGCGTTGTCCCTGCACGCCAGGCACACACAGTCCGGCCTCTGCTCTCCCGCAGATGCGCAGGAGGCAGCAGAAATCAGCCCGTGCCACTCTCCAAGCTCTGAGGTCCCGACAAACAGGTACCTGCTCGGCCTGCCCACACCCTGCCTTCAGCCCGGCGCTGCCCGCCCTCAGGGCCCCAGGCAGCTCTGCTGACCAGCCCCGGCTCTGCCTCCCTGCCCCCACCCCCCCGCCCCCCGGGTGTGGAGGCTGAGCCAGGGCTGGGTCCCGGAGGTCAGGTGCTTGGCCTCCTGCTGGGAGACACCCGCCAAGGGGAAGGCAAGAGGCCCCAGCCGTGTCTCTGGTGCTCATCCTGACCGCACCTTGTCCTTCAGGGAAGAGCAGGCCGCCCTGGAGGACAGTGCCCTGGCCCGCTGGGTCGCAGACCCGGCCAACACCGCCTGGATGGAGGGTGCGTAGCCCTGCCCGGGGGCCCCTCGCCTCCACCCCCCCCCCGCCCTGTCCCCAAGCTGCTGGGAACGTGCCTCTGCTGGGACGCGATGGAGCGGGAGCCAGGCTCAGTGCACTGGGCGGGCGGCCGCTCGCGTGGCATCCCTCCCGCAGGGCTGGCTATGCAGAGGATGGGCGGGCGGCGCCTGTGCCCCCGGGCCCTGAGGGCCGTCTCTAGCAGACGGGCCTGTGAAGTGGCAGCCTCACCCCCCACCAGGGGCCGCTCCCCAGGTGGAAGCTGCGGGCAGCCCTGGCAGCGGCTCCTCTCACCTCTCTGGCTGCTGGGCGCCTGCCGTCTGGCGCATGCAGGGGCAAGGCCATTGGCTGGTGGGGCTTAGGTGGGGTGAGGCTCCCGAGTGTCTGCGCTGGGGCGCTGCGCTCCCCTGGGGCTGTGGGCAGAGCCCCCACCTTCGTGAGCGGAAGCGCGTGTGACTCGTGGAATGGCAGCTTCTGAGCAGCTTGGTCGGGAGTCAGAGTTTCTTGCCGCACCGGCGGAGACCGGCTGTCACGTGGCGGCCTCTCCCTTCCCGCAGCACCGGCCCAGCTGCCCCTTGGAGCCCCACTGGCCTCTGCGCACCTGCATGGGAGCGCCTGGGCAGCCAGCGTGGGACTGGAGGCGGCGGCGGCCTGGATGGGCTGCCCTGTGGACAGCACCTCCCAGGCTGCCCCGGGTAGGTCCGGGCCGACTCATCCAGTGTCCCTTCCTTATGCTCCAGGTCCGGAGGAGGCCATCTACGACGACGTCCCAAGAGAGAACTCAGACTCCGAACCAGGTTTGGTTTGGCCTGGGCCCTGCAGCAGCCTCTCCCCAAGGTTATGGCCCGAGGCCCTCGCTGGCATTGGCGGTTGGTGTGTGTGCGTGTGCTTGCGTGTGCGCACCACCACCTTGACATGGGAATCGTCTGTTTCCCTAAAGCAGCGCCGCGGTGGGAGGTGGGATGAGGCTTGTGCTGGGTGGGTCCAGCAGAGGACATGGAGGACGGGACGTGGGGACCAGACTCCCCGGAGGTAAATACTTAAACTCTGGGTGGACACCAGTGGGAGCCACGGGGGACCGGCGGGCAGCAGCGCCCTTGCCTGCAGGAGCCAGGGTGCCCGGGGCCGGGGCTGGGCAGCAGGAGCTTCTGCAGGAGACGTGGCATCAGGCAGATGGGCAGGTCCAAACTCAGACCCCGCAGGGAGGTTTCCTGTTCTACGCCAAGGAGGAGACCACCGGGCCTGACAGGAAGCAGGAAGACAGTGTGCGGTCCACCTCTCAGCCAGAAGCGAGCGTGGGCAAGATGCATGCAGCCTCAGCTCATCTCCGGGTGACTGTGGACAGGGGCCTTGCGGCCACAGCTACACATTGGGCAGCACCAGGCCCAAGAACTGGGAGTCTCCACGCCCACCCCAGAGGGCGCGGGGAGGGGCTGTGGTTTCACGCGATGGGCCAGGTCTGCATTTTACGCAGAGCCAGTAAGAGAACAGAAACAGGGTGGCCGAAGCCTGTCTGGTAGAAAGCAAGAAAATGTAACGTTAGGAAGCGTGCCCAAGAATACCAGAAATGACAGGAAATGTCGTTCAAATGCAGCAGTCCTTATAGTCAGAGTAAACCAGGTGAGTGAAATTCCAGGCGGGCTAAGACCACAGAGCCGGCCTGTCCTACTGAGAGAGCATTTGTAAGTAGAGTAGAAGGTCAATTCCATCAGAAATACTACAGTGTGATCATAACGTCAACTCGGGCTGGAACACATCACTGAACGCAGAGACCCTGTGAGGACAGCCCACCCCACAGCTGCAAACCTGTACGACCCTGATAACATCCCCTCAAACACGGAAAGCAGCGTGAGACGGAGCCAGGCCGGGCAGGCCTCTCTGCCAGCTGCCTGGGTGCAGCCAGTGCGGGGCCAGGGCGCGGAGATCACGGCGTCAGGCGACCCCCCCGCCCAACCTGGCCCCGGTGAGCTCGTCTCCCCCACAGGGGCTGTTCCTGGGCACTGGCTCTGTGTTGAACCTCAAGGGAGACAAGTGTCACTGGTCCTCAGGACCCATTCCCTGAGGAAAGACCAACAAAGTCAATAAAAATCAGTACACTTGAAAATAGAAAAAAAAAAACTACTTCCTTACTCCTGGCCAAGAATGAAGATGGGAAGAAAATTAGAAACTTGCAGTTTGAATAAGGAGGAAGCATTGCCCTCGACTGTGGGGTTTAAACCAACAAGGCACTGCGATGGTTGGGCCAAGCCCACAGGAGGAAGCCCTGAGACACGGGAGCTGCAGGGCGGAGGTGAGGGTAAGAGCGAGGCTGGCGGAGTGGAAAGCAGCCCCCCACAAAGCTGGCTGCTGCGGAGCTGGGCCGTGTCCGGGAAGGGGTGCAGCTGGGCGGCGCCAGGCGTGGGGTCACAACTGGCGTGGCTGGGGGTAGCCAGTCCCTGACGCGGACGCGCTGGCCAGGAGCCAGGCGGCCCCCCTGCCGGAGCTCCCTGCACACCTGCCAGCAGGGAGGGCCGTTGCCTCCCGGGCTGCTCGCCGGCGTTCGGGTCCTGCTGGGTCGGGGCCTCCCAGCGTCGGACTTCGCGGCACAGCACTTTCCCGGACCATGCTTAGCGGGGCTCCCGGCCGCACAGGAGGCGGTGCCCCGGCTCGCGGGGCGTGGGAGAGGCCCTTTGAGTTTGCTGCACATGCCTGCGGCCCACCAGTTTCCACGCCGGGGATCTGGTGCCCGTTGGTAAACACCCTCAGTTGTGAGTGGTGGATGGTGAGACTGCGGCCAGTTTTTTAAAAAAAAAAAGATTTATTTAGTCATTTATGCAAGAACCGGGATACAGGCCAGAGGCGCGGGAGGGTGAGAGGATTCACCGGAGCCAGAGCGGGGAGCAGAGCAGGCAGAAGGACCGAAGGACACTGCTGAGGGGAGCAGCGGGCGGCCGGTGAGGTCTGTGTGCCATGTGGGACGCTCGCCGGCCGGCTGCGGGCAGCTTCACAGCGCGGTGCTCAACCACCTCGCCACCAGGGGAGGCTCTATGGCCAGTTTTTGTGAGGCGACTTGGAAGCGCATGTCTGGGTGTGAACTCGGGGGGCCCTGCCCACACAGCCTTCGGCTTATGGCCCCCCAGTGCCCCCAGCGCCTGCGCTCAGGTCCCAGCCTGGCACAGGACCAGGAGAGGCAACCCCTCCTGGGCAGGGGGCGGAGCCCTGGGGTACCAGCCTGGACTGGCCTTCCGAACCCTGCTGTGCCCCCACTCCCCCCCCAGTGCTGGGGCCGCCAGCTGTGGGCTCTGCCTGGAGAGCTCAGGCTCCTCGGATGCTCGGCCAGCACCCAGACTGCGGTGGCCTGGGAATCCTCCCCAGGCACCCCCCCCCCCCACATCCTTCGGTGCCGGCCTCTTGTTCTTGGAGACCAGTCTCTGCTCGGGGACGCCCTGCTTTGATGGCCTGGAGACGCCTTATGTGCTGCTTGCCCACCCACCCGCCCGCTTGTTGGCGTCGCCCAGGCCTGAAGCTCAGCTCGAGGCCGTGGCTCGTGGCCTGCAGGGAGGGCTGTCGGTTCTCTGTGTCCTGCTGCCACAGCGCAGCCCGGGAGGACACAGCTGCTGGCCCTCCACTCCCGCCTCTACGGCTGCCCCTATGGCCGCCACTTCTGCGGGGGTGTGGCGAGCCCCAGCCGGGCCACACGGTGCAGACACCCCCAGGTGAGGGCCTCAGTCCCCAGCACTGGCCGCTTCTCAGTCGGGCAGGCGTGGCGCGGCCACCAAGTGGCAGGTCGTCTGTTTCCTTAAGGCATCTTAAGCCCTGAAGCAAAACTCACAGCGGCTGGAGATGGCACCTCTGCGTCCTCCCTACGTGGGTGCTGCCCGGTGGGCGCGGCTGTCACAGTCCATGGCCCCTCTGCCCACCGTGGTCTCCCTCTCCCCTGTGCATGTGCCCTTGGGTGGGGCTGCTGCCCTGTGGGGGTGGGGGGTCCCTGCACCGCGCCCCTGGCAGATGGGGGGGGTCAGCGGTGGCCCCCTGTGGAGCCCCCACTGCAGCCCCGTGCGCCCCGCGTGGCCGGCTCACCTCGCCTTTGTGCCTGCAGATGAGATGATCTACGACGACGTTGAGAACGGAGAGGAGGGCGGGAACAGCTCTCTCGAGTGCGGCTGGAGCTCAAGCGAGTTCGAGAGCTACGAGGAGCAGAGCGACCCCGAGTGCAGGGGCGGCGCCCCCCGGACCTTCCTGCGCAGCGGCCACAAGAAGCACGTAGGTGCCCAGCCCGGCAGTGGCCGTGGCTCTGCAAGTTCAGAACTTCCCTTAACCTCTGAGCCTTGGGACAGGTTTGGGGGGAAGCAGGTGCCGTCTGCTGGGCAGAGAGAATGTGAGCCCAGGACAGTGGGCCGACTGACCAGCAGCCTGGGGGGTGTGGACATGCATATGTGGGTGTGGACAAGCGTGTGGGTGTAGACATGTGGCACGTGGGTGGGTGTGCACACGGGTGGGGGTGTGTACGTGTGGACATGTGCACGAGTCTGGGGCTCTTGGGCCGGCACGGTGTGGGGGCCAAAGGTGACTCCGACTGACACTCTACAGAGGTCGCCCCTGCTGGGGGGCGGCCCGCTCTGTTGGGGGTGCTGGCCTTCGGAGGGGGCGCCGCTCTGGCCGCTCCGGTCCTGTCCTTGGCATCTCCTTCCCGACCCACACGTGTGCCCTGACACAGGTGACACGCACCGGGCTCCTTGGGTCTGCCTTGTGGTGTCTGGCCGCTGAGCCCGGGGCTTGGGAGGGTGGGCCTCTCCGGCGTCTGCCTGCCCCTCAGCCTTGTCAGCCAGCCTCCGGGGGGCCAGTGGCGTGGGGGTGTCTGGGATGCGCAGGCACGGCGGCCTGCGCCCCAGCGTGGGTGAGGAGCCGGGCTGTGCCGAGCGCCGCTGTGGGTCGCAGCCTCTGCCTCGGCCGGGGCAGGGGGCTGGGTGCGCGCCTTCAGCACCCGAGAAGGGCCGGTGGGGGCCGCCGGCCGGAGCGCGGGCGGGCACAGTGTCCTGGGCGGGGTGGGTCATGCCCGTCGCAGCAGGAGGCCGCTAGGAGCCCTGGCCCGCCCCACCCACGTCCTGCCTGCGGAGCAGCTGAGCCCAGGCGTGGGGCTGGCGAGGTGGTGCCAAGTGCTTGTCCTGGGCGGCGGGGCAGGCAGGGCGGGCGGTGACCCGTGTCTCTGCCGTAGCTGGCCCGCGACCTCGCCCGCCTAAAGGAGCGCTATGAGCGGAGGATGAGACGCCTGGTGGCCGGCGCGGTGGGGGCCGTAGAGCTGCAGCAGCTAAGGCACAAGCACGACCTGAAGGTAGAGCCCCCGCCGGGTCGCCGGAACCGCTAGAGCCAGGCCGCGGGGGCCTGGGCCGGTGCTCGCGGCCCTAAGTGCGCGCTAGAGGCTCTCTCAGCCTCGACTCCCGCGCCAGAGCGGGAGACCCCGGGCTCCTGGGCTCGCCTGGTTTCCAGGAGCCGGTGGGAGGCGGGAGGTGGGGAGCAGGCCTCACCGGCAGCAGCGGGTTAAGGAGGACACTGCCAGGTGCCCCGCCCAGTCTGGCCTCCGCCCCAGCTGCTCTGTGTTTGGTGCCGAGGGCCCCACCCAGGGGGTCTCTGTGCCGCCCTGCCCTGCTCCAGGTCCTCACGGGCCGCTGCCCCCAGGCAGCCGCAGGCCACTTCGCCCAGCGTGCAGCTGCTCTGGCTCCCAGGGCCAGGAAGCCCAGAGGGGGAGGCCGTGTGGCCCCTGGCACGGGGACCCCTTGCTCTAGTAGGGGTTTTGAGGACCCGTCGCCCCACAGGCTTCCCCAGGGCCCTCTGTTCCCCATCTCTGATCTTCCCTTCAGGGGACCCTGAACCGCGGCCAGTCTGGGTTTGGGTTGAGAAAGTGTGATTTGGCGAGTGCGGGAAGGTAGTTGCTCATAGGGGTCTGCGGCTAAGTGTGGGGCTTGGGCAGGGCTGGGGGCCCCGGGGTGGAGCTGGGGGCCCAGGGCAGGTCTGAGGGGCCCAGGGCAGACCCGGCTGGGGTTGTTTGGGCTCGGGGCAGGGGCGGGGTGAGAGGGCCCGTAGGTCTGGCCTGCTGGACGGGGTGGCCGCCCACGGGGGGGGCGGGGTGGGGCCCCGGCGGCCGTGCTCGTCCCCAGGGTCTCGTGGACGCCTCGGGAACCCAGCGGGGTGGGGGGAAGAGCAGGTGCAGGAACGCAGGTGAGGCCAGGCCGCCCCACCACGGCCACCGCCGATGGCCGGGTGAGGGACAGGGGGCTCTGGCCAGGCACCCGGGGTGTGAGGGGATGGGCTTGGCACCGCTGTGGGCTGCGCCATCCCCGCAGGCCTTGGCTGGGGAGCCCAGGGCCCGAGCGCGGACGCTGGGTCTTGGAGAGCGAGGACCGTGAGTCTGGGAGGCGTGGAGCAAGGCTCGGCGTGGGCAGCGGAGGCCCGGCCGGCCCGTGGGCCCAGCGAGCCGGCCGTGGCCCCGCAGCGGCCATGCCGCCTCCCCGGGTGCCTGGGGCTGCAGCCCGCTCTCCGTGGGCGCTGGCCTGCCCTGGCCGGCCGTGGCTTGGCGTGTGGTGTGCGTGGTGCGAGGCAGCTTCCCCGGGCAGGCCTGGGCCCCGGCCCCTCTGTCCACTGGGGCCCCTTCTGCCTTCAGGAAGGGCACAGGCAGCCGCCCCGACCGCACAGACGGGCTCTGGAGCGCAGGGGTGATGCGGCCAGAGCGTGAGCCCATTTCCTTTAAAACAGCGCAGGAGCCGCGCGGCCCCGGCCCGTCTCACAGCCCCTCCCCGCAGGTGCAGAGGCTGGTCAAGGCCGCCAAGGAGGGCACCAGGGACGGGCTGCAGAGGACCAGGGCCGCCGTCCGGAGGGGCCGCTCCTTCATCCGCACCAAGTCCTTCCTCGCCCAAGGTGTGTGCCGGCGTCCCTCGGGGCTGGGCAGTGGGGGTGTCCACTGGGGCGCTCGCGCGGCTCCTCCCCGTGAGAACACCATCCTCTGGGCGCCCGAGGACGCCCCGCGCAGCCCTCAAGGGCTCCGGCCTCCAGCTGGGGCGACGCACAGCCTTTGTGTGGGGCGGGCCCGGCGCCTCCGGGGGGAGCAGGGCCTGGTCCTGTTGCATCACCCTAAGGGTGGACTGTGGCCCTGGAGGCAGCGCAGGCGGTCCCCACCCCAGGCGTGCCCTCCCCCGCCCCCCGCTCGCCCCCGGCCCGCTTGGATCTCTGCGGGCAGGAGCTGAGATGTGTTTCTAATGCCGACTCCTTTGCCTTCTGAAGTTACACTTCAGATGTTGGGCATTTCAGATTTGGGGGGATGTCCGCGGCCTGGGGCTGTCCGCGTCTGTGAGGTCTCCAGGCCGTCCTCGCTGGCTGGGAGCGCGCGGTCACCGGCCTGGCCTGCCTCCAGACCACAGGTCCTGCCCAGAGGAGGAGCCGAGCGTGTTCATTGAGGTGGACTGCAGGCACGCGGACGCCGTCCTCACCCCCATGCCCGAGGGGCTGTCTCAGCAGCAGGTGGGCGCTGGTGGGCCGGGGGCCCGGTGGGCCGGCGCTGGGGTCCCTGCGCTGGCAGCCCTGTGGGCGTCTTTGCCGGGGGCTGCCTCCGCAACAAGGGGGCGGGGCGCGCAGCTCCAGGGACCCTCTGCTTGGGGTGGCTCCGTATCGCGGGCCGGGCTGCACCCGGTCCTGCCTCAGCCGCCAGGGGCTTGGCTTCTTGTGCAGTGGGGGTGCAGCTGCCCTGTTCCCGCCCTGTCCCCGCCCTGCCCCGCAGCTGGGCTCTGCTGCTGCACTGGGGCTGCCCCCCACACCCGCCCTTGGCCCCCTCGCTGCTGCAGGGAGCTGCATCTGTATGGAATCCCATGGGGGTGCTGGGGGGCTGCCTGCGCTGTCCTGCTGGCACCACCCCCTTGGGGTTTGGCTACCTAAAGGGCAGCGCCGTGCAGCCCCGGAGCCTGAGGGTGTCCGGCTTCCACGCCGTGTGTTGGCATCGGCTCACCGCACGCCCAGGCCCTGCTGGCGGCTGGCGGCATGGAAGCACTTGTAAAGAGCGGACAGGGCGGGGCGGCCTGTCGGGAAGGGAAGACCCTTAGTCTCGGGCCTGCCCCTGGCATCCTGTCCACGTGTCCATCAGGTGGTGGTGCTGGGCTTTGGCCACCTCGTCCCCGGGGCGACGGGGAGAAAGCGCCAGGGGCTTGCAGTGGGCCCAGGCAGGCAGCCGTCTGCCTTTGGAGCGAGGACGCGCTTGTGCCGTGGTCTCAAGAGCCAGTGTGTCCTCCCGCTCGTGGTTGGGGCCGGCCGCCCGGCGTGGGCTGCGGGAGCACGGGTCTGGCTGTCGCGCAGCTGGGCTGACGTGCCTGTGCGGACGGTCCAGAGACCCCGAGGGTCCTGTACCGGCCACCTTGGGGCAGGCGGCACCCATAGGGCTCTGGCGGCAACCCCAGCTCGGGGCCTGCCTGACAGCCGCTGCCTGTAGGTGGTGCGGAGGTGCATCCTGGCCTCGGTGGTGGACAGTGAGAGGAGCTACGTGGACGCCCTGCAGCGGATCCTGGAGGTGCCTGGCTGCTGCCACCTGGCTGTTGCCCGCCTGCCCTGCCCTGGTTGCTGGGCGGGGAGGAGCCGGGCACCCGGGCCTGGGTGTGTCTGGCCAGGCCGGGCCCCGCGCTCACCGCCTGCCCCCGCAGCAGTACGAGCGGCCACTGTCCGAGATGGAGCCCAAGCTGCTGAGCGAGCGGAAGCTGCGGACCGTGTTCCACCGGGTCCGGGAGGTGCTGCAGTGCCACCGCCTGTTCCAGATGGCGCTGGCCAGCCGCGTGGCCGAGTGGGACTCCGTGGAGACGATCGGCGACGTCTTCGTGGCTTCGGTAATGTGCACAGGGCCGCGCCTGGGCCGGTGTCGGGGGGCTGCCCCCCGCCTGGGCGTCCCGGCTTCGGGAGGGACAGCTGTCCCCGCAGGTCCCTTGGGTGCACCCTAGGTGGCCGTAGGAGCTCTGGTGTGGCGCTGGGGGCGGGCAGTGCCGGCCCCGCACACGGCTTCTGGTCTGTCCGCCATGGCCAGAGTCCTGGAGCCTGCTGCGGCCCCCACTTTGCCGGCCGGCTGGGAGGCAGGACAGACCGCGCCGGCCTCTGCCATGGGGTCCACTCCTCCCCGCATGACCCTCCTGTGGCTGAGGGTGGCTGAGGGTGGGGAGCGCGACGTGGGCCTCTCGCTGGGGCGCTGTGGGGCCCCTTCCGGGGCCACACTCCCCTTTCTGCTCCACTCCCCGACTACGTGTGGACTTGACCCCGGCGTCGCCTTCTCAGTGAAGCGCTTCACCTGGGGACGTTTCTTAGGCAGGAGCTCGGTGTGTGGAGAACTGTGCACTAGGGCGCCCGTGTCTGGGGTGGGGACAGAGGGCTCCGCTGCTGAGAGCCGCGGCTGGCGGGCGCTCCCGCCTCTTGAAGTCGTCTCAAGGACACGGGGGCTCCCGGGGCGCCCTTGGCCACCCACCGTGCACAGGGGTCCGGAGGAAGCGGGTGCGTGGCCGTGGCCTGGAGGCCGCCCCAGCGCCGGCCCTTGGGGCCGATGCCTGTGAGGTCAGCTTGTGTCTCCCTGGGGACGAGCCAGCGCTGGCCGAGCAGGACGGGCCCAGTGGGCCAGCCGGCCCTCCCGGTCCCTAATGGTTTCCTTGAAGAGGAAGCAGCGGCCCCTCCCCGTGAGGCGTGTGCTGAGCCAGGCAGCCGCGTGGGGCAGCGGGGAGCGTGCTCACGCCGCCCGCCTCGCAGTTCTCCAAGTCCATGGTGCTGGACGCCTACAGCGAGTACGTCAACAACTTCGGCTCGGCAGTGACTGTCCTCAAGCGCGCCTGCGTGGCCAAGCCCGCCTTCCTGGAGTTCCTGAAGGTGAGCACGCGCCCGCCGCCCGCTCACTGGTGACCTGCCGCAAGCTCGGCGGTGGATCTTGCCATTGCCCCTCTGCCCCGTGGGCTGCGGCCCTGCTGGCTGGGCACTGCAGGGCAGCAGTTGGGAGGGACACTGACTGCAGGGGTCGATGGGGGTGGCCGCTCCGGGGCCTGGGAATGGTCAGCTGGGGGCAGGGTCTGGCGCTGCTGTGAGTGGGCAGGAGAGCTGGCCACACGGCAGCCACACTGAAACCTCTGATAGACTGACCGTGGAACGTTGTGGGAGGCTCCCGCTGGCCCCTGTCACTGCAGCTTCTGCTTGTGAAGAGCCGGGACATGTTCTCGGGGCACAGTGTGATCCGCGGGGGCCATCCCCACTTGCCCCTCCCTTGTGAGACCGGTTCCTGCTGCCCAGGGTGGCGGGGGACTTGGCATCCGTTTGGAGAGGGCAGGCGGGGGCTCTGGGGGAGGGGCCCGAGTTGTGGTCAGTTCCCCTCTGGAGGAGGGTCCCATCGCTGCTGGTGGTCCTGGGAGACAGGGCTGCCCGCCTGAGCCCATCCTCAGTCCAGCCAGGCAGCCGGGAAGAGAGCCTGTCACCTCCCTCCTCTGGCCAGAGCTGGACACTGGCCCCTCGGGGTGACCTGGCTGCTCAGGAGCCCCCTGCCTTCTGCCCAAGCCTCTGCAGGAGACACCAAGGCATGCTGGACCCATCAGTGCCCCCGTTCCCTGGCTGGCCCGTGGGGTGCGGCTGGTGGGGGTGGGCCCAGCCTGGGGCTGAGTGGGTTTGGCAGCTGCACCTGCTCCATGGAGAGGTCTCAGCACCCTGGCCCCAGAGGGTGACGCTGACCCCTAAGTGGACACAGCTGGTCAGTGTCTCTGTGAAGCGGGGATCACAAATAGGAGATACTGACTCAGGAGGGACGGTGTACCTGGCGGGCAGGCAGTGAGGGGCTGGGGCAGGGGCTCCTTCCTCCCTCCGTGTGGCGTCTGCGGTGCAGTGGTCTGGAACCTTCTCTCAGCAGTGCCAGGAGGCCAGTCCTGACCGGACCACACTCTACAGCCTGATGACCAAGCCCATCCAGCGGTTCCCGCAGTTCATCCTGTTGCTGCAGGTCAGCCCCGGGGGTCTGCCGGCTGTTCCACCGTCCGGTTGGCTCTGACCTCACCTGCGGTTCAGGCTTGGGCCCACAGGGCACAGGTGGCCCCACCTTGGACACCAGTCAGGCTTGGGGGCCCCGACACCCATGCTTCTCTGGAACTCGGCTGCAAAGTTGGGGGTCTGCAGCCCATCCTCAGGCCCAGCAACTTGCAGGAGTACCTTTCTGGCCTTCCAGCCTGTGGTGGAGGCCATGGCTCTGCAGCGGGCAGAGGGGGCGCTGCAGGAGCCCCTTGGAGGTCCCTTTGCCCTCGCCCACCCCTCAGAGGCGGGCGCCTCCCTTGCCGGGGTGATGATCGCTGTCCCCATGGTGTAGGGGGCAGGCGCTCTGGGGGCTCCGGCTTCCCTGGGAAGGTGTGCTCCCCACAGCGAGGCCGGGGAATACTGGGGCTTGACTTTGCAAAGGGAGCAGCCGAGTGGCGCGGGGCCCGGCGTGCCTGCCACGGTTCCCGCAGGGGGCTGCGCAGCACCCTGGGGCCTGGGAAGGGTCCACGGTCACGGACGCACCTGCTTTGGGGCTCCAGCCCCACGCGCCGCCCACTGCCCGTCTCTCTGAAAGGACATGCTGAAGCACACGCCCCGGGGCCACCCCGACAGGCTGCCCCTGCAGATGGCGCTGACCGAGCTGGGCACGCTGGCCGAGAAGCTCAACGAGAGGAAGAGGGAGGCGGACCAGCTCTGCGAGATCAGGCACCTGGCCAAGGCCATCAACGAGCGCTACCTGAACAAGGTGGGCGGCCGCAGCCCCGCCTGCCCCCAATGTCCGGAGACAGTGGTGTCCCCCGGCTTACGGCATTTTGTTATTTTTATCGTTTGAATGAGGCAACGTTTGATGGCCCCATTTATGGTTTAGGGGCGCGGTTCACACCCTTGAGAGGCACGTCAGCGCCCCACCAAGGCCACATCATCCTCCGCACTGCCCATCTCCCTGCTCCCCAGCCCTTTGGGAGCCCCAGCCCTGCAGTCAGGTTTTGGGGTGCTGGCGCTGTCTGGCTGGCCCTCTGTGTGTCTCCCTGCTCCGTAGAAAGCCCCTCGCCGGGGCCGCCCGCCTGATGCTGTGCCCCGGGCCACGCTGGTGAGCCGCCTCTGCCGGTGGGTCGGACCTCGCCACCCCACGTGTGCGCAGGGCTCCCCGGAAGGTCAGGGCGCCCCGCGGCTTGATTTCGCTGTCAGAAGGCAGCGCCCCCGCCCCTCTCGCTGTGGCAGCAGGAGCCAGGGCTGTTCTTGCCGGCGTCCAGGTCTGGGCTTGCTGCGCCCACCCTTGGGGTGCGGCTGCCTGTGCAGGGGTTCCCGCAGCCGCCTGGTGCCCGGGCTGCCCTGTGTCTCTGAGGCTGTTCTCAGGAGAGCTGAGCGGTCGCAGGTGACACCCGCCCGCCGTCTGCTGGTGCCGCCCCTGGGGCGGCTGCGGGACTTGGCGCATTTAGGCCGCCGGGGCCAAGGAGGTGGGCGCTGGTCCCCGACCCCCGGTGCGCAGAGCCCCTCGCTCCCGCAGGGCTGCTGGGGCGGGCCGGGGTGGCCTTGGAAAGGACGCGGCGCTTCTGCCGGGCCTGCCCGGTGCCGGCCCCGGTGCCGGCCCCGGTGCCGGCCCCGCGCCGTCTGGGCGCCCCCCACGCGGCGCCAGGCCGGGGAGACGCCCAGGAGCGCCCCGAGGCCGGCGGCCCCGCCCCTGCCGCCCCCCCGCCCTCCCGGGGGCGCCGCCCGACGCGTCCAGCCTCCCTCCGTGGCCCGCAGGTGCTCAGCCGCGGGGACCGCCGCCTGGTGCGCTGCGACGACGTGCTGGAGACCGCGCTCGGCGACCGCGGGGAGGTGGCCAAGACCAAGCCGCGCCGGCTGTTCCTGCTCAGCGACATGCTGCTCTGCGCCGCCGTCAGCCCGCGGTACGCCCGGCCCGGCCCGCCCAGGCCTCCCGCCCCGGCCCGCGCCTCCGGGCCCGCCCGCAGCTCCCGCCCTGTCCTCCCGCCCCGGCCCGCCCCGGCCCGGCCCGGCCCGCCACGCCGGCTTCGCGCGCGCCCCCTGGGAGGCCGAGGCGGCGCTGGCGGCCCAGCCGGGTCGGGCCCCGGGTGGCGCTGGGCTCCCCGGGCTGTCCGCGAACCCGCAGAGCCCCGCGCGCCAGGCGCGTTCTCGGGAGGGCCGGGCACCCCCGCACCGCCTCCCGGACTCCCCAGGGCGGCTGTGAGCCCTCCGGCGGCGGGGCTGGCGCCGAGGGAGACCTGTGCAGCGGTCCCCCGTCCCCCCGTCTCCCCGTGCAGAGCGGGGCACAGCCCCTCCCCCCGCGGCTCCTAGGCCTGTCCCTGCCGGCCTGGGCCCGTCCGTAAAGCGGGGCCAGCGCAAGTACAGTGACCGCGAGGACGCCAGCCGGGCCTCGGCCCGGGCCCCTGCGCCTGGTCCTCCCCGCTGGCAGCCAGGCCCCGACCCCTCTGTACGGGCGCTGCCCTGCCTAAGGCCGGGCTTGCTGTGGCCACGGCCTCCCCGCCCCCTGGGCAGCCGGGCACAGGCGCCCGCACACCTGCTCCCTGAGAGCGCTCGGGGGCGGCTCTCGAGCGGGTGGATGCGACCCTTTGCCGACTTGAATGAAAGTTATCTCTGGGCTAACTGGGCGCCCCACACTCTGGCCTGTTTCCAGGGGGACCCCGGGACACTGGGGGTGGCTGATGACACGTGAGAATAGCCCCGGGCCCTGGGGACGTCTCACCCCAGCCCCTGTGGGGTACCAGGAGCGTTTTCTTTCCTCGGGACGTCCCCAGCCTGGGCCATCCCCACCCCCAGTGCTGACCTGGGCGTGGACTAGAGGCTGAAGGGGCTGCAGCCCCAGTCCCGGGGGCTCCCCGAGCCTCTTGAGGACGAGCCGGCTGACTGTCGCCAGTGGGCGGGCTGGGCACTGCTGTCATGGGGCACGTTGCCCCGAGCTTCCCGGTGACTGGGGCAACCCCACGGGGTGCTCTCAACCCCTGAGGCGGCTACACTGTGGCCAGAGCTGAGGAGCCCTGGCCACCCAAGTCTGCGGGCAAAGCTGCCCGCCCCCGGGGCCCCGCCACCTGGGGGACCTCTGTCTCTCACTCAGGCCAGGGACCAACAGGCTGGGTGGGCACCCCTGGCCTCTGCCCTACCTGCCCTCTGTTTCTTCAGTGCCCCCCACGACAGCAGCACCGGGGTGACCCCTAGCCAGCGGTACCTGTTAAAGTGGAGCGTCCCACTTGGACCCGTGGACGTGATTGAGTACGGCAGCAGCGGGGCAGAGGGTGGCCGATGCCCCCCAGGGCCCCCTCCAGAGAGCCTGGCCACATGTGCCAACGGCAAGTCTAGTAAGTGGCCCTGTCCGGTGCTGGGCACGTGTGGCATGGCTGGCGTCCTGGGGAGGGTGGCGGCGGACGACATGCTGGGGGGCAGCCGGTGCTGGCTGCTGCGCGCCCCGGGGTGCTGGCCCCCCACGTGGCTGTCTTTGGGATGGGTTCGGGGCTGGCAGCAAGGGCGGGGCGCCCTGTCCTGCGCTTGTCCCCTGACCTGCAGGCTCAGCTCTGCTACCTGCTGGAGGGCTGAGCTGCTGCTCCAGTGTCCCGTGTCTGAGGGGAGGGGTGCCTGTGGTGGACATCACGAGGAGCCGGGGCTCCACTGTGGGGTTCACACCGTGGCCGCCGTGAAGTTCTGCGTGGATCCTGGCCGGGCTGCCCATTCTCCGGGCGCCGCCGGCGTGTGGGGAGGCTTGGGGTGCAAGTCCCAGCAGCCGTGTTTCAGGCGAGCCTGTGTCTAGCGTCAGCGACGTTGTCGCTAAGTCACGGCGTCAAGGACAAGGGCGAGGGCCCTGAGGGTGCCCCAAGGGGCAGCTTCACTCTCCGGTCTGACGGCCGCGAGCCTCCAGAGCCGCCTGGTGCTCCCGTGCGCTTGGAGCCCATCTGCTCTGCTGCTCAGCAGTTCTGCGCCTGTCCCGATGGGAATCGCCCGCTCTATACTGGACTCCGGGTGACCTGCAGGCCCCTCAGCTGTCCCAGAGGGACACAGGGGGTTGTTTTCAAATTGATGTGGCTTGTTAGCATCCCACTTGGGCGTCTTGAGAGCTCCTTCCCTCGGCCTGCGCCAGCCTGGCACCTGCCCCAGTGCTGTGCGGGCCCAGGGACACCGCCCGCTGCCAGGAGGACTCCGGGCCTTTGCAGCTCTCCCTGGTCCCGGAGAGAGCAGGGTCCCCCAGTCAGGGAGCGGGGACTCCTGGCACAGAGGAAGTTGTGGGGGAGGGGCATCGCCAGGGCCCCTCTCTGTGCGTGGCGGACGGCCTGTAGGTACAGCCAGCCTGAGGACATGGCCCTTGCCTGCGCCCCCGTGTCCCCTGGCCCACCTCATGCCCTCCCCCACCCCCCCGTGGCCCGTGAGCAGGGCCAGGGGAGGCTGGCGAGGCTACGGCAGGCGGGTGGTGCGTGAGGGCACACATGGCCAGGTCTGGTGGGCAGCGTGAGGGCTGTGTGTCCCGAGTGTGACTCAGGGGAGGACACAGGACACGAAAGTGCTGACAACCCGTCCGTGTCGGGCATCCAGACCCGGCCAGCCACTGACCCCCCGCCAGCCCGCCGTGGGGGACTCTCATGCTCAGTGCCCCTGCAGGTGGCATGTATCTGGGCCCGGACCGGCTGCACCGGGACCTGCAGGACCTGCTGCATGACCTGGGAGTGGTTGGGCGTGTTGCCCAGCTGGTCGGGACCCTCCGGGGCGACTACCAGGTGAGCAAGCCCGCCGCGGAGTGTGTGCGTGACTGCGTGTGCGCGTGCATGTACCCTCAGGCCCCACTGCGCCCCCTCCCTCAGGGCGGGTCTGGCTCCTGGGCGGCCGGGCCTCCTGGGCTGCATCCCTCCGTTCTCCTCAGACCCGTGTCCAGTCTGGCGCTTGTGGTGTCCTGGCTTGGCCTGGCCACTGAGCGCTGTGTCCCCCACCCTCACCACCCAGGGACATGGCCTCCCACCCCTGTGGTCCTGCCTGACTGGCCCGCGGCCACCATGTTTCCCGGCAGAACCTGAACCCGTCGGTGGCACAGGACTGGGCATCAGGCCTGCAGAGGCTCATCCTGCAGAAGGAGGAAGATATCCGTGCAGCTGACTGCTGCCGCATCCAGCTGCAGCTCCCGGGCAAGCAGGACAGGTGCGTGGGGGAGGCCGCGGGTGGTGCTGCCTCCCACCGGGGTGGCTGCAGGGTGAACCATGCCCTCTGCTCCCTGCAGGTCGGGGCGGCCGACCTTCTTCACCGCCGTGTTCAGCACGTCCACCCCGGCCATCAAGGAGTCCTGGGTCCACGACCTGCACATGGCCAAGCTGGGCCTGGGTGAGAAGCCACACTGGCCCTTGCGGGCGAGGTGGCCCGGGCGGGCCTGGTCGGCTGCCCTGTGGGGGCTCATCTCCACGTGGGGCGAGCGTGAGGAGGTGCAGTTGTCACTGGGACGCATCTGGGCCTGCAAGGGAGCTGCCTGTCGCCGAGGCTGGGGCTGCACCTGCGGGCCCATGCGGCTGCCCCGACCCCACTGCTGTGGGATGACAGCCGGGTGGTTCCGGGGCCCCAGAGATCCGCAGAGTCGGGGGCAGAGGCGCAGCTGTGACCTGGGCGCCCTGCCCGTCCAGCCTGCTTGTGCACAAGGGGGAGCTGGCAAGCTGGCAGCCATGTGGGTGCAGGTCGGGAGTGGGGGGCTGGTGGCCATGAGGGTACAGGTTCCCATGTAACGTGGTCACGTGTGCGTGGCCTACCGTGGTGACATGGGAGGGTGTGTGGGTGTGGGCATGCACGCGTGTGGGTGTGCATGGGGCGGGGGCACGTGTGTGGGGCCCTTGCTCACACACTCTGCACGTGCTGGCGGGGGCTGCTCCCTTGGCAGTGCCCTGGTCCTGTCGGGGTGGGGCAGAGGCAGCTCCCTGCTCCCCGGGATCTCCTGGGGGAGCCAGTCAAGGCCCCAGCCCCACACGACGGGCGGCCGCTCTCGGCAAGGGCTGCTGGTGCTGCGGGCTCGACCCAGGCAGCTCCGTGGGGAGCGCTGCCCCTGCAGCAAGGCCTGGCCTCCGGCATCCGGGCACGCTCAGGAGCGGGCCCTCCGTGGCTGGGCACGGAGGCGGGAGTCTGGAGAGGGGAGCGGGCGTGCAGGGAGGCCTGGCAGGGGCTGGGCAGGCGGCCCTGCCTGCTCACCGGCCGGGTGTCCGCAGAGGAGGACAACCACATGGGCTGGTTCTGCGTGGAGGACGAGGGCAACCAGATCCGGAAGGAAAGGCACCCGCTCCTGCTGGGCCGCGTGCCGGTGGCCGTGGCCAAGCAGCAGGAGTTCAAGGTGACGAGCGTCCCGGGGCGGCAGCTGCTTGCTAGCCCCCCCCCTGCTCCCGCCTGCCCGCCCGGAGCAGCCTGCGCCCCCCCCCCCCCCCCTGCTCCCGCCTGCCCGCCCGGAGCAGCCTGCGCCCCCACCCCCCCCCCCCCCCCCCCCGCTCCCGCCTGCCCGCCCGGAGCAGCCTGCGCCCCCCCCCCCCCCGGGGCGGGCTCCCGGTCCTGCCGCCCCTCCCCGGGCTGCCCGTGACTGGGCGACCAGCGCCCTCGCGGCTGCCCTGCGGCCCGGGCTCCTCGGCCCGGCCGACCCGCCCTGCCCCGCGGCTGCCCAGGCCGGACCGGGGCGGGAGCGCGCGCTGGCCCGGGAAGCTCGCGGCCGCCCCCGGCTAACCGCGGCGCTGGCTTTGTCCGCTGCAGATCGAGTGCGCGGCCTACAACCCCGAGCCCGCGCTGGGCGAGGGGCTCCCGGACGCGGGCCCCGGCGGCGGCGCGCGCGGCTTCCTGTGGGTGAGCGGCCGGCGGGCGGGCGGGCGGGGCGGGCGTGGGCGGGGCCGGGGCGGGCGTGGGCGGGGCCGGGGCGTGGGCGGGGCGGGCGTGGGCGGGGCCGGGAGGGGCGTGGCGGGGCTGGCCGAGAGCGCGGCCGCTGCCGTCCTGCGCGTGCGCGGACAGGATGCGGTGCCTGATGCTTCTGGGCCGGATCCGCGGACTCGCGTATTAAGCCATTTCACTCCTGCCCCAGTTTTCCAGATTAAATTCAGGCTGAAAGTAGCTCAGCCTCGAGGTTCCGTCCGTGGGGTGAACGGCGTCTCTGGCCCGCCCACGTGCTCGCGGGGGCCGCGTGCGCCCGGCTGTCGGGGCGATGGTCCCGCGGGAAAGGCCGGGACTCGCCCGCGGGCCCCTCGCGCCCCTGCCCGCCTCGGCGCCGGCCCGGCCTGCTCCAGACCCCGCACTAAAGACAACCCCCCGGGGGCCGGCCCAGGGCGCCCCACTCCTCCGGCGACTGCTGTCCTCGCCCCGGGAGCGCAAGGCGGGGCTTGCTGGTGGCTCGGAAGGGCTGCAGCGGGGAGCCTGGGGTCAGCGTCCGGCGGGGGCAGGTCCTCCCTCAGGAGGGCTCCTGCAGCTCGTCCTGCCTCATTCCCGCTCAGCAACAGCCGATTCAGCCCGGAGTGGCTGTGTGAAGGCGGCGTGAGCAGCAGGGCCTCGTAGTGGCTGGCCAGCGCGGGGTCATCCCTGCTGGGCCGCTGCCCACCCACGCTGCCCCCGCTCCGGCGGTTCTGCCCGCGTTAGGTGGCTGCTGAGGGCCAGAGCCGCCGCGAGATGCTGCAAGTGGGGGGCTGTTGTCGGAACAGGGCGTCACCGGGGTGGGCAGGGCCAGGCTGGCGCCTGCGGCCTGCCCGTCAGGCATCCACGCTGACTCCTGCCCTCTGCCCCCCAGATCGGGAGCTGCGCCAGCCAGATGGGGCAGATTGCCATCGTGTCCTTCCAGGACACCAGCCCCAAGGTCATCGAGTGCTTCAACGTGGAGTCCCGGGTCCTGTGCATGGCCTACATCCCGCCCAGGGGCGCGCTTCGCGCCCACCCTGAGGGCCCCGCCGCCAGGGCCTCCGCTGTGCCCACCATCTGCCTGGGCACTGAGGAGGGCAGGTAGGTGCCCCCGCCCGGGCGCACCCAAGGGTGGGCGGGAGGAGTGAGGGAGCCGGCCCCGGGGCCTGCAGTCCAGCCCAGATCACAGGGGCCCTCCTGGCCCGCTGGTCACGGTGGAGCTTGCTCTGGGCATCATGTGCCAGCCAAGGGTCAGAGGGCCTCGCCCGGCTCCTCTCGGGCTACGGGGTCTACAGGCAGAGTTGAATTTTTGATGACTCAGAATTGATTTATTTCAAAATAAGTTTACTTAAATGACCAGCTCTAAATAAAATTCTTGAAAATACAAGGCGTTCTTGGTGACAAAGAGAAAGCAAATTAAAGAAGGTGATCGATCACGGGTGATGTCACCTCAGTCCCCGCAGGAGCTGAGGGGGTGGGGCGGGGCTGCGGCCAGGGGCGGGGCCTGGAGCCCAGGGGCAAGTGTGTGCTCATGCTCCTTCTTGCTTGGAAGCATCTCTGTCTACAAGAGCAGCCAAGGTGCCAAGAAGGTGAGGCTGCAGCACTTCTTCACCCCGGACAAGGCCTCGGTCCTGAGCCTGGCGGGCACCCCGCAGCGGCTATACGCAGGCCTGGTGGACGGCACGGTCGCGGTCTATGCCAAAGCAGAAGGTGAGGGTCCCCCGCCGCCCGCCTGCCAGCCGTCCCCCAGTGCTGCTCACTCCATCTGGAGCAGGAGCGCGGCAGGGGGCCTGGCGGTCTCCATGCCTGCAGGTGCTGCTCTGACCCTGTGAGGTTTTCCTTGAAAGAAGTGCTTTCTCTCCAGATGGGTCCTGGGCCTCAGAGCCTCAGAAGGTGGTCAAGCTGGGCGTGCTGCCGGTCCGAGGCCTGCTGGTGGCGGAGGACATGCTGTGGGCTGCCTCAGGGGGCCAGGTGTCTGTGATCAGCGCCGACACCCACGCCGTGCAGGTGAGCCCCCGCTGGCCTGTGCTGAGGGACCGTCCTCCCAGGTTTGACTCAGAGATACACACTGGCTGGGATGAGTAAGTTCCCCGTAGCCACTTACACCGCCCACCTGCTAAGTGGCCCCGACAGTCGTTGTGAAGGTGCACTGGACCAGGGACCCAGAGCAGTCACGCAGGGCGGTGCCTGGAGCCAGCACAGCCCTGGCCCTTCACCTCCTGGCCGTCCCGGGCGGGCAGTGACGGTAGCGGAGCTGACCCCGGGCTGCCCAGGCAGTGCAGGGGACCATGTGGAGAGGCCTCCCGAGCCATCCAGACCTAGAAGCTGTGTTCAGATTTTTAAAATGAAAAATTGGGAAAGTATTCGCTGCACCTGTGACCAAGAATTAACGTTTCTAACATAAAGGGAATTTGTACTGAGTTTTAAGAAAAAAAAAAATCAGCCTCACGGAGAAAGTCCAAAGGGCTTGGGAAGGCCTCTCCTGGGCCGCCCAGGGGGCCACCGAGCGCAGGCACACGCGAGGCACACGAGCCAGTGCAGGCAGGCAGCGTTCACGCGCACACGGGGCATCCAGGGGCACACAGCCAGGAGCACAGGACCCTTGACTGAACGAATCTGCGGCCCCTGGTGCCCGGTGCCTGCTGGCACCAGCGTCCCCGGGCCGCTGCTGCTTGGCAGGAATTCTGGACATCTGAGCAGAGGATGAGGCAAGCAGGTGTCTCTCCTTGAGAGACAAGGAGAAAGGGGATGAATCTGGTTGGGGCGGAAGAAGCTCCGAGGCCTATTTGCATGTCCACGGCCTCGTGTCCAGGACGCCCTCAGGCACGGCAGCGCTGGGGACCGGGCCACAAGGCCAGGGCTGGCCTCTGCCTGTGCGCTAGCCTGAGCGACCTCATTTGAGGTGAAGACAGGGGTCCTCACAGGGGCCTCAGGAGGGACAGAAGGGGGAGTGCATGTGCAGGGGCCCAGGGCTGCCCGGCGGCCCGCAGGGACCTTCTCTGTAGGGTGGAGCTGTGGCCTGGCACAGTCTCTGGTGCGTCCCAAAGGCCGCATGGGAATTGAAGGGACCTACAACAGCCAAGACAACCTAGACACGGCCCTCGGGAGACCCCCATCTCGACGCCCGCTCCCGCCGCGGCGCACGGGCCGGCAAGGGCAGGTGAGGACAGGCAGCGGAGGGGTGCAGAGGAGAGTGGTGGGCACAGGGCTCCGACTCTCACGGGGTGCCCAGCCCACCGTGGAGAGGGCGGGAGCCTGAACAGGGGTGCTGGGCAGCGGGGCGTTCACACCTCCGGACAGAAGGCACTGAAACAGGTTCAGCCTCACGTGACAGTCTCAGCCAAAGCAGCTCAGCGATCAGGCGGGTCCCCGGGCCGTGCGGAGGCCTCGTCCATAGAGGGCAGCCCAAGGCACCCGGCGGACACAGGCGACTCGGGCCTCAGCGACGGCGGCGCATCTCAAGCCGCAGGGATCAGGAGAGACTCCTTCGCGGAGATGAGGCTGCGTTGCCTGTGCGGTCGTTTCTTGCCGTCCGTCGCCGGGGGGCTGCGGGGGCCAGCATCTCAGCCCAGGGCCCGGCTGACCACGACCGTGGAAACGGACTTCGGGGAGGAGGTGGGAAATGAAATGAGGCCAGCTCCGGGCGCAGCCCCCTCGCTGCCCACCTGGTCTCAGGGCAGCGGTCCTGCTGGGCTCGCTCCCCTGCCTGTAGGTGGGGCCGGCGGGGGCGGGCGTGGGGTGTGCTGGGGTGCAGCTGTCCTGAGGGCTGGGCCCCGTGTACTCCCAAGCACTTCGCCTGTGAGCAGTGGCCTGGCCTGTCAAGGCCTCAGGCGCTGGCGGTCACCGAGCTGAGGGGAGCGCAGTGGTGTCGGGATGGGGGGCCTTGGGCAACCAGCAGCCCTGTCTCCGGCTGGCGGGGGATGGCAGTGAGGTGCCGGCTCGGTGGGCACCTGAAACCACGCCGGCACCGGGGCCTGTCGGGGGAGCCCTTGGCTCAGGCCGAAGGCGCACTGTGGAGTCACCTGGCACCTAGGAGGCCCCTGGCTGGCTGCAGGGCGGGCTGCTCTGGGCTAGGCTTGGCCCCAGACCCTGCCCTGCTGGTGCCGCCCTCAGCCTGGCAGGTGCGAGGCCACGGTGGCCCCCCCACGCCCTCGCTGGAGGTGGACGTGTCCCCAGGCAGCATGGGCCGGCCTGGGTGGGGAGTGCGGCCGCTGGTGCCGGGACCCTGCCCTCCGGACGGCCCCCCCTTCCCTGAGGAGCTATAAGTGATGCCAGCTTGGTTTGGGGGCACCCTGGGTGGCAAGTGCTGGTGGCCTGGCTGGCCTTCGTCTCCCTGCATGCCTGCAGCACTTTGCGGGGTGGCCACCCCGGACCCTGTTCCTCCTTCCGGGTCGCCCATGGGGATGCAGCGGGCTCCGAGGGGCAGGCGGGCCACCCTGGGCCTGGTTGCTTCGCACATCTGCTGCTGGGGCTGGGGGGTCTGCTGGAGGCAGCGGGGTTGGCCACTCTCTCTCCGGGCTGGGGTCCCTCTGTGGGGTGCCCTGCTCCAGGCCCCACCATCTGCATCTGGCCACAGCTGCCCAGCTGGCATGGGAGTGAGGCCTCGCGCTGTGCCGTGTCCGGCCCACGGGCGGCCTGGTCAGAGGGCAGTCTGGCCAGCCCAGGTCTGCGAGGGTCACGGAGAGGCCTCGGACCCTGGGCAGGGCCTTGCTGGGTGGGCGGCCCCTCACCCACCCGCTTTCCAGAGCCAGCTGGACGCCCACCAGGAGGAGGGCATGGTGGTTGCCCACATGGCCGTCGCAGGCGTGGGCGTCTGGATCGCCTTCACCACCGGCTCCACGCTGCGCCTCTTCCACACCGAGACCCTCCGGCACCTGCAGGACATCAACATCGCCACGCCTGTGCACAGCCTGCTGCCTGGGGCGGGGGCGCCAGGTGGGGCCCTCGGAGGACGAGGGGCTGAGCCCCGCCCCCCCCATCCTGCCCCGCCCTGCAGTCCCCCGCAACCCACCCCACCCCACTCCCCACCTGAAACACCATCTCCGAAGCCCAGAGCTTTCAGGGCGTTCCCGCACACCCCGGAGGCGGCTGGCCGTTCCTTGCGTCGGGTAGAGTGGGGTGCGGCTGTGGCTGTCGTCACCCCGAGCAGGTGTGGCTGCAGGGGCGTCTTGGCTGGCTCGGCTTTTGCATTTTAAAAGGGAAGATCCGTCCAGTCCAGACTGGACGTACTGGCCAAGTAGCCTTCCCTTCGCCTGGGTGGTGGCTGGGGGCGCTGCCCCGCTCCCGCAGTCTGAGGCTGTGCTGTGGCCACTGGCCCACCGGGCGGCTTAGGGCCCTTTGCTCATGGGCAGTGTCCACCTGCTTCTGTCGCTGTCTATGATCTCACGCCCCCTTTCCCCTGAGCGCCTGGGAGAGAACAGGTGTCTCCTTGCTTCAGCAAGCCCAGGGCACCTGGTGCAGCCCCAAGGCCCAGGCCCGCGGGCCTGGTGTGGGCCTGGCTGGAAGGAAATGGCTTCCTCACAGCATGGGGCTATCGTGGGCCCTGGGGCAGTGGGCAGTGCAGAGCGGTCAGTGCCCCTGCAGTGACCTCATGGCTGCTGCATAGGCCACTCTAGGCCTTGTTCCTCCCTGTCCACTGGTGGCAACCCAGTGACCAGTGACCGGCGCCCAGAGCCCCAGGCACCAGGTCCCCTGTCCCCACGGGGTGCGGACCACTTCTCTGTCCATCCTCTGTGCAGGGCAGCAGCGGCTCTCCGTGACCTGCCTGCTCCTTTGCCATGGCCTGCTGATGGTTGGCACCAGCCTGGGTGTCGTGGTGGCCCTGCCTGTCCCGCGCCTGCAGGGGATTCCCAAAGTGACCGGTGAGTGGCCTGTGCAGGGCCTCTGTGCGCCACCGCCCTCTCCCCACAGTGTGGACTCCAGCCCTGCCCATGGGTGGGTGAGGTCTTAGAGTTCGCGTCACGTTGCCCCACCCGAGGGGAAGGCACAGAACCCGCTGTTCCGGCCACAGCAGCCTTGTGTTGCGAGCCCGAGGCACTGCACGGCTGGGGCCTGGTCAGCAGCCGGGCTTTCCCCAGCTCTTGCAGGTGGTGGGCGGCAGGGAGCAGTGCCAGCTCCTGGGAACACGAGGGTGAGATGGCAGGTGGGCTGTGCCGTGCTCGGGTATCTTGGATGCCTTTCGGCTGACCCATCCTGCCGACCCACCGGCGGCCCAGGCATGGGCAGCACTGGCCCGCCCTGGCGCCTGCCTCACAGCCCTGTCGGTTCCCTTGCAGGGAGAGGCCTGGTCTCCTACCACGCGCACAGCGGGCCCGTCAAGTTCCTGGTCCTGGCCACTGCTGCCCCCATGATAGACGCGGACCAGCCCCAGGACAGCCCAGCATCCGAGGAGCCGCAGGACCTGGCGCAGCCCGAGGGCACCCCCAGCACACCCATCTGGCTGGGGGGCTCGCTGGGCTCCAGGGCTGATCGCAGTGATGCCTCATCCTCCTCGGGGTCCCTGGCGCCCCACGCGGAGGACAGTGGCCTCTGTGACCTGCTGCGGCCGCCCCCTCTGGCACCCGGTGGTGGGCGGCGGGCCCGGAGGCCACGGGCCGGGTCGGTACTGGTGGCCTGTGGGGGCCAGGGCCACCGGCGGGTGAGCAGGAGGCCACGAACACCACCGCGCCCCGAGGACCTGGCCTCCTCTCTCATGGTCTGGCAGGTGCCCCTGCTGCCTGTGTGAGTCCAGGCGTCCGGCTGTGTCTACACAGCGGGGCCCTCGGGCGGGCAGGTGCCGCCCAGCCCGCGCAGCAGCCCAGGAGCTCACCGCCCTGCCTGGGCGTCCGCCCTGCCCGCTGCCCTCCGCTCTACTCTCAGGGCGGTGGGCAGCTGGAACCTGCCGGGGCGAGGAGGCTGTGCCCACGTCTGTGCCTCCGGAGCCGCTGCTGGCGTTTCAGCGGAGCAGCGTTTATTGCACTTTTCTATTAAAAATTAAGAGTCAACGTTTCCCTTGATGCGTTACCTGTAACTGGTCCCAAGTAACACCTGCCTGACGCGTGGCCTGGCCATCTCTGCCCTCGGACGCAGGACGATGCCCAGGCCCCTGCCCCCTGGTCGCCTCGCCATGCGGGGGACGCTTCTGGGTCCTCGAGCCGCCTCTCCCGCGCCCAGGCCCGGTGTCTGCTGCCTGCCCACGTCGTGCCTGGTGGGAGATGGGCGGACAGGCCGTCGCGGTGTCCTGGGCAGAGCTGCTCAGCACTGGACCAGTGACGACGGTGCTGACTGGGCCACTCAGCCCGGCGTCTCCCAGGCGCCCTGCCCACCCGCGGGAGCACCGCTGCCCCCCATGCTGCCAGCTGCCCTCTTGTTTTGTCAGTAAAGTCCTTTTATTTAAAAAGATGCGGCTGCCCGTTGCCTTTTTCCCCCCTAAAATGAAGGCAGTGCCATCGGGGCCTGGGACCCCTGGAGGAAGTTCAGGGGGAACTTGGGGGACCTGTCGGCCCTGGCCGACCACGGGGTGCTGGGCGCGGGGGCACTGGGTGCGGAGAGCTGCCAACCAGCTAGTGTGGCTTGTGGGTCCTTCTGGGGGCACATGACTAGGTGGACACAGCCCGGCTGGGGCCTGGGTCATGGCCAGAATTGCTTCTGGTGGCCCCAAGGTGCCGCCGGGGGTGGGGCCCTGTCCTGGGGTTGGGTGACAGAGGCTGAGTCTCTGGCTCCCAGGCAGGTGCAGGCCAGGACTTGGGAGCTGGGTGGGAGGGACCCGCCCCTGTGTCGGGCCTCCTGGCTGTGGTGGGCAGCAGCCCTCGGCCCTGGGCCACCTGGGTGCCTGGAGACAGCAGGGCAGGCAGCTGGGCGTGTGGGCTCCGCCTTCCATGCTGCCACCCCCCCACCCGTGGTCAGAGCCAGCGTGTGGTGCCGTGGCCAAGGCTGTGGCTGATGTCCCTGTTCCCCAGCACGTTGACCTGGCCCTTGGAGGGCGTGAGGACTCCATGAGGGCTCAGGGTGGGCCTCAGGGGAGGAGCAGGAGCAGACCAGCAGTGAGCTGGACACGCCCTCCCCTGGGGTCCCTGGGCCTCAGCCCCTCCAGTGGACACTGGACTCTGTGGCCCCAGCCCTGCAGGTCAGGCCCTGCCTCCAGAGGGCGGGAGTCACTGGGACAGGGGTGCCATCTCCAGGCCATGGCTGATCACTGGGGTGGAGGGGCACAGAGGGGTCCTTGAGGCCAGCCCCCAAAAGACCCAGGATGACCCTGTGGCCCCAGGTCTGAGATGCTTGGGGGTCTGAGTGGGGCCAGAGCCTGCTCTCCCCACCTGCTGTGCTCTCTGCCCCCCACCAGGATGAGTGGATGTGGGGGAGCCACGGTCTAGGATGAACTAGAGAGGCCGTGGGGTTGGTCTGAACCGGGGGGGGGGGGTGTCTCTTCTCATGAATTATTCAGCACGTGGGTGGGACCGTGGGCTGGAGGCCAGGGCTGCTCAGCTGCCAGCGCATCCTGGTGACGCTCCCCGGATGCCTCCCTGGCGACCCGTCGCAGCATCTGGAGCCTGGGGTGGGGGTCAGCCTGGGGGGTGCCTAGACCAGGGCCGCGTGAGCCGGCCAGAGGCTCGCGGGCAGCTGGCACGCAGGTGCCCGCGCGCCTGCCCACGCAGCACGCAAAGGCGCCCCGCCCGCGTCCTGCGCCAGGCGCTCTTCTGGAGGGGCCGCGTCCGCGTCCGCGGGGAGAGGAGAGCCGCCCCGGGCGGGCCGGCTCTGTCCGTGGAGCCGGTGAGTGGCCCGGGGAGCCGCGGCCGGTGCGTGTGCCCGGCGGGGCGGGGCGGGGCGGGCGTCCCGGGGCGCGGCCTGCGCGGGGACACACCAGCTGTCCCGGCGAGCAGAGAGTCCGGTTGGCAAAGCAGCCAGAGCCGGAGCGCACCTCAGCACCCGCTGGGAACGGGGTTCCAGCCCGCCTGCCTCACCCAGGGGCTGGCCGCAGAGGCGAGCCCGGGGCCTGCAGCCTCTGCGTCTGGATGGAGGGGCCTCCGCTGCCCCCAGCGGCAGACCCCAGGCAGAGGCACCCTGGTTGGGGAAGCGGCGCGGCGCAGGCCTTCAGGCGGCCCCGGGGCCAGGCGGGCGCTGGCAGGCCTGTGGGCACCGAGAAGGGGTGAGTTGCTGGACCTCCCTGTGGGGTGCTGGGGCTGCAGCGCTGGGTCTGGCCGGGGGCCTGAGCTCCGAGCCCCTCAGCAGCGGCTGGAGCCGCGCCCGGCACACGCAGCCGACAGACCCGCGGGGGCAGGGCCGGGAAGGCTGCCACTGCCCGGCAGCGCAGCCAGGGCTTTTCACGGGCTTCTTGGAAATCACTGGTGACAGCTAAGCCCCCAGAGAGGCTCGTGGCTGCAACGGCCAGCAGAGGTCAGCGTGTGCCCAAGCCCCACCTGCGCCCCTCATGGCACCGGGAGTGCCTGCGGGGGCTGCTCTGCTCAGAGGCCGCTGTGGCAGCGAGGAGCCAGCGGTGAGTGAGGCTGGAGGGCAGGCGGGCAGGCCGGACGTGGTGGCGGAGGGTGAGGGTAGAGCCAGCTGAGAAGCGGG
Organism: Talpa europaea; assembly: GCF_964194135.1. NCBI lineage: Eukaryota > Metazoa > Chordata > Mammalia > Eulipotyphla > Talpidae > Talpa > Talpa europaea. The sequence continues at coordinate 63,375 of NC_140070.1, read as the reverse complement.
GTGCAAGTAGCCTGGGCTTACCGGCCGCCCACTGGCCCCAGCCACCCCGCTAGCCAGGTCCTCCCATGGACACCAGCACCTGCTCCCTTCTCGGATGCTCCCACTGGGCCCGCAGCCCCTCTGGCTGTGCTCAGGAGACTCAGCGCGCAGCTGCAGCAGGACATGGGGGTCCCCCGGGTGCGGGTGGGCCTGGTCTGGGCCTCTCGTGGTTGCAGGCGCATCAGGCCCTGGGCAGCAGGAGGGGCTGGCTTCGCCCCTGCTCGTGCCTCCACCCTCGGCCACTGATGGCGCTCCCTGGAGTCTCCCAGGGCTGTCTAGTCTTGCCCTGGGGACCTGCCTGTGCTCTAACCCTCGGCACAGAGGCAGAGAACCGTGGCTTGAGGCCTCTCGTCATGGGCAGTTGGCCTGGCAGCCACGGGGGGCAGCTATTCCGCAGTCTGCTCCGTGTGCCTCCTCCGCAGACCCCTGGAGCAAAGGGTCTGTGCCACAGGCCTCAGTGTCCCTTTCAGAGCCAGGCCTGGAAGCTGGGGCAGGAGCTGCCTCCACTCTCCCCTGCTCCTCCAGGCAGCCGCCGGGTTGCTCGAGTAAGGATTGCACATGTGTTCATCCGTCCCCGCGCCCCTGACCCAGCAGCCCCGGCGGCCACAGCTGGTGTCAAGGGCACCAAGCTGGCGTACCTGTGTGCTCTGGAGCCAGGACCGCAGCTCCTGAGGCGAGTGTGAGAGAGAAGGTGCTGGGGCGGCGGGTGGCGAGGAGGGGCCCCACGTTCTGGGCAGCTTCTGAGAGACATGGAGACAGCAGGCACCCCTGGGTGGGGGATGCTGGTTCACAGTGCGCATGGCCGTGGGCGCACAGCTCCTCACCTGGTGGGGCGCACGCCCATGGGCTCCATGGGCCAGCCACGCCCGCTGCCCACCCGTGGCCTCCGGCCTCGTCAGAAGCCGAGGGCTGCCTCGTCTGCGCCTCTGCTGTGTTCTCTGTGTCCCACAAGCGAGGAGATCACATCTTTCTCGGAGCCCCACGCAGTGGCCTCCTGCCCACCCACGCTGCTGCTGCGGCGAGACACCGGCCCTCCTGCATCCACGGTGAGCACTGGCCACCACCCAAGCGGGATGTCGCCTGCATTTAAGCCGGAGATGATCAAGAAGTGGTTTGTGTCACTCCATAAAGAACTATCATCTCTTAGAAAAGAGACCGTGCACATCTCAGAGGACTTTAAAAATTGCCGGATTTGCAGGATGTTCTCGTGCACTGCACAGTGCCTGCCTCGGCTGCACGGCTGTCCCCTGTCACTGTGCCAGGGGGGTTTTGGTGCTGGATGACCGCGATAAACGCGGCAGTGGGCATGGGCGCCTGCCTCTTCTCACACATCAGCTCGTTTTCGTGTCCTGCAGACAAACACCCGGAGCTGTGGTGCCGGCTTAGCTGGCGGAGCCTGTATTTAATTGTGTGGGGACCTTCCCGTCTCCATAGCGCCTGTACTGCGTGTCCCGCCAGTTCCCACCGCGCTGGGGCCAGGCGGGCTCAGGGAACAGGGACTGCTGTCTCCGTGCCAGCACACATCCTCATTCATTCTTCCTGCCAAGAAACTCTGAGTGCTTCGCAGGGGCCGTGTCCATCCCTGGCCGCTGCTGGGACTGCTTGGTGTGTGTTTTGAAGCGAGGGGGATGTGGCTCAGGCTGCCAGGGCATGGGGCCCTGGTGCCGACCAGACAGCGCCCAGCGCCCCCAGCGCCCCCGGCAGCACCACGCGCCTCTGCTCCCAGGCTGGAGGGGAGCTCAGCCCGGAGGGGCACAATGCCCAGAGAGTGTCCCTGGGCCAGGCGAGGGGGGTGGGGGAAGTGGGGGTGGGGGGAGGGGACCCTGGCTCGGGCCCACCGCACCAGCGCGGTGCCCAGGGGCCCCACAGCAGCGCCGTCCAGCTCACTGGGACCTGGCGGGGAGGCGGCAGCCGCTCAGCGTTCAGCCTGGCCCGGCTCCTCGGGAAGGAGCGGCTCGGCGGGGCCCTCTGGCTCTCAGGTGGGGGTTGCGGGGGTGCGGGGGGGTGCGGCATCCAGGCGCGCAGCAGGGAGCCGGGCCTGAGCGACCTGCCCCTCCGGCCCTTGAGCGCGAGTCTTCGTAGTCCTGGGACCTTCAGGCTGAGGCGACGGGCTGGTGACCACGGAGCCTCCCTCTGGGAGAGCAGCGGCCGCCCGCGCCCTCAGGTCGCGGTTCCCGGGAGCTGGGCGGGCACACGGCTGGGCTTGGTTGGGGCGCGGCCCTGCACCCCGCAGGCGGCCCTGCACCCCGCAGGCGTCCCGGCCGAGGCCGAGGCCGGGAACCTGTTTCTGCGCCTGGCGAGGCCTGGGGGAGGGGGCGCGAGCCCGCGCGGCTGGGGCGCCCCTCGCAGCCAGGCCCCTCCCCCGGGCTCGGCGGCCCCGGACGGGCTCCGCGGGCGCCCCCGCCCCGGGACCCGGGGCCTGGCGACGCCTCCGCGGCGCGTGCGCGTGCGCGCCCCCGCCCCCGCCCCGTCCCCGTCCCCGTCCCCGTCCCCGTCCCCGTCCCCGCCGCGCGCTCCTGCCGCCTGGGCCCGCGCGGCCGCCGCGGTCGCCGTGGTCGCCGCCGGTGCTGGCCGGGACGCCCCGCGGGCGGCGGCTCCGGGGCGGGGCGCGAGGACCGGGCCAGCGGCGCGGGCTGCGCAGGTGCGCGCGCGGCTCCCACAGGTGTGCGCGGAGCGGGCGGCGCGCAGGGAGAGCCCGGCCAGGTAGGGGCGGCCGCGGGGCGGCAGGCCAGGGCGCACGTCCCGAGCCCGCGGGGGGGGCGCCGGGTCTGGGGCGACCGCGTCGGGAGACGCGCGGGGGCGCGGGGGCGCGGGGGCGCGGGGGCGCGGGGGCGCGGGGGGGCGGGGTGGGGGCAGCGCTGAGCCGGGGGCCGAGCCCCTGTCCAGGCCGAGCGAGCGGGGGCCGGGCCGGAGCCTGGGGCGCACGGGGCGCTGGCCGAGGCCGCCTCCGCGGTCGGGGGCGCGGAAGGGAGCGCCGCGGGTGGGCGCGCTCTCCTGGAGGGGGAGCAGCGCGGGGAGCAGTGCTGGAGGGGGGCGCGCAGGCCCGAGACGGGGACTCAGCTCTGCACTGTTCACTGCCTCCGTCATTGCTCCTGTGTGTGCAGCTGGGGACCCCGGGGCACCCCAGGGCGCCCGCCCCACGCTCGCACCCCCATCCTGTCACTCCCGCGCCCCACCCCGCCACCCCCGCCCGCCGCGCCCCTTCTCCCCCGCCCCCGCGTCGGGCTGCAGGCAGGCTGGGGCTCTTCCACCCAGCCTTTGCCCGCTGACCAGGCCAGACACCCGGTTCTGTCCTGGGGTCCGAGGGCGCCTGACTGCGGGGGGCTGGGGCGGTCCCAGTCCGAAGTTAGGTTGGAGTTTAAATTCCTTTCCCGGGGACCCTCCTCCCACGCGCCTGGGCAGCGTCCCCCCCTCAGGGCAGGTCACACTACAGGGGGAGGTTCCCGCAGAGCCCGGCTCTGGGGCCGCGTCTGTGCTCAGAGGGAAGGAAACCAGTGGCCGTGGCAGGCGCCCCCCACCCCGCCGGCTCCTGGGAGCCCGGGCACCCTTGCCCCACTGAGCGCCCACGGGCAGGCCGCCCTCAGCGCGGCAGGGTTGCCGGGTGGGCTGGCGCGAGCCCCTGCAGTCAGGCTTCGCAGCCTTTATGGTCAGGGCCTTGCTGGTGACAGGCGGCGGGGCACGGCGGGGGCTCTCGGGCGCTAGGCCCCAGGCTGCAGAGGGGGCGGGAGACCTCCCCGGTCGTCCCTCTCCATCCAGGATGAGGCTGCCCGGCCCTGGCGCTCTATGCAGACGCCTTGCCTGGGACCGCACGCCTCATCCCCCGGTGCCGCGGCCGGGGTGAGGGGCGAGTCTGGAGTGGACGGCCCTTCTCCCCAGCCTCCCAGGTGGCCGGCTTCCATTTGCCTGCGGGGACTCTGGCCGTGGGCAGCCAAGGGTCTTTCTTGACAGACCCCAGGTGTCTGCCTTATGCTCTGTGAAGCCCCTGGGGACCCGGTCCCAGTGGTTTCTGAATGCCAAGCCCATGTCCCTGTGGCCAGACTGCGGCCATGCCAGAGCCGCCCACGCTGAGCCCTGGTGAGCCGGACCCTCGGCGGCACCCGCAGCTGGCGGGCAGCTCAGAGCCAGCGTCTCCCCGCAGGGCCCTGACCTGGGCGTTCTCCCCAAGTCACTGGGCTTACGCGGAACGACAGCCCAGCCCGCAGCGTGCCGTGGCACATGACGGGCACATCTTTCATGGGATAGAAAGCACATTCCAGGGAGCTGGCCTTTTGCTGATAGCCAGTTCCTGCTAGAAGGACGTCAGACCCGAAGGCCCTGGCCCTGCTGCCGGCCAGGCCCCGGCCCCGGGAGAGGCACAGGTGCAGTGGCGAGGAGCGGCCCGGCCGCCCGGACTTGGCACGGAGGGGGCATCGCACCGGCGCGTGTGTGACTCGCTTGCTGAGCTTCAGCAGGCCCAGGGGTGGCGGGGAGCGAGCGGGGCCGCACAGAGGCCAGCGGCCAGGCGGGTGCGCGCTGTGGCTTGTGTCTTGAGTCCTCGGGGTGTCGCCGAGACGGGCTAGCAGGGCTCTGCCGCCCAGGCCTGGTGGAGCAGCTGGGGTGAGCCCCGGATGCAGGCGGGAGGCGCAGGCTCCCCACGGTCCACCCAGACAGGGTGCCCTGGTCTCCTGGGCCCTCCCCTGTGCTGGGCCCTCCTGGCTCTGGACCCCCTGCCCAGGCCTCCTGCCCCAGGGGCAGCTGGTGGCCTCTGACCCCATCCACCCTCGCGCGGGGACGCAGCCGCTTCCCCCGGGCCTGGGCCCTGCCTTGCCGTCCGTTCTCATCAGAAGAGCCTGTTCCGAGCCGTTTCTGCCCATTTCTTCCAAATTGGCAAGTTTCCTGAGCTGTTGTCTTAACGCCGCCGTGGGTTTGCTGTGGGTCTGCTGGGATTGTGCCGCCAGACGAGCACCCCGTCCGCAGACCCTCAGTCCTCTCGCCCTGGGCTTCCCACGGGTGCCCGGGTCCCCGAAAGCCGAGGGCTCCTGGCCGGCGCCTGCAGGCGGCCCGTTCTCGGTGGCGGCCTCTGCCCTCTCCTGCCTCAGCAGTCAGAGCTGTCAGGACTGGCGTCCACCACGGCTTCTGGCGGCGGCGGCCTGAGCCGGGGCTGAGGGAGAGGCTGGGGCGGCCACCCAGCCCCAGGCAGCGCGGCCGGGTCCTCGTGCCCTCTGGGTCTGGGCAGGCCTCGCCTCGTTTCATCAGCCCACAGGGAAGGGGTGGGAGGGTTGCGTTGGGAGCTGCATGGCCATGCCACCATTCAGAGCTCCGTCCCCGGGGCCTGTCTCATCCCTCAGGTGAGTAGCCCAGTGCTCGCTGGGCCCTTGGTCTTGGTTTCCACCCAGAAGCAGAGGCTGGAAGAGCAGCACTGGTGGGCGACCCGACAACCCCGCCACCCCCACGCAGGGGCACCTGGGGGGTGCCCCCATGCAGGGGCAACCGGGGCGGCGCCCAGCAGAGGCAGTGGAGGGCAGCCCTCCGGCCTCCGATACCCCGTGTCTGTCGGCCCCACCCGCCAGGACGTCTGGCCACTGCAGGCTCCCTGCCCGCCGTGGGGTGTGGAGCGAGTGCTCATTAAGCGCATCCTGTTTTCCACACTGTGGTGACTGGGCGAGGGGGCGGGTGCGGAAGGGGGAGCAGGGACTGGTCATGCGGCACAGTGCCACCGCCATGTCACCCACCCGCTGGGCCAGTGGGCAGCGGCCACGGGGGGCTCATCTAACCCTCCGTGGCTCAATCGGCTGGGGAGCCTGGGGCCGCGGGTCTCACCCAGTGTGTGGGCCCAGCTGAGGGGCCACTTGGGCCGTGCCGAGGAGGCCAGTGACTCCAAGGACACGTGGCTGGGTCCACCGTCATGTGGAGGCCGCGAGCCCATGTGCAGGCCAGGCTGTTAACGCTGGAAGCGTCTCAGACACGGCAGAGCACTTGGCGAGATGCCCCAGGTGTCCCGAACACGGCAGGAGGGAGCATGAGTCCCCACCAGGTCTAATGGGGGCTGTTGCTTCTCTGTCTCTGCGTGGACTCTCCAAGAAACAAGGGACGCGGGGTGCTGCCTCCATTGCCCCTGCCAGGGCCCCCAGGCTGCCCCCGCTCCCAGAACATTCCCCCCGGCCCTGGTCAGGGCTCCTCGGCCCCCCTGGGCTGCCCCTACTCCCAGGGACCCAAGCGGCCGTGCAGCCTGGTCGAGCAGCCCCACGGGGCCTTTCTGCAAACCGCGCCCCTTCGTGTCTGGAGGGACGCAGCCGGCCCGCGCGGCTCACCCGCTCACTCGTGCCTCTAGCAGACCTGCCTCTGTTCTCTCTGTGGGAGGCCACGACCATCTCAGACAGCGCGCTGCCTGACGGCGCTGCCCATGGGGAGCGGCTCCAGAGGAACTGGGTCGTGGCACCATGGCCTGAACACTCAGGCCAGCGGGGTGGCCCCTGGCCCAGCACCCACCGGCAGGGGTTATAGCATGTGCCCGGCACAGTGAGCTCGGGGCGTCTGCCCGCCTTGCTCAGGAGGGCTTGAGGTGGGCCCAGGGCGGTTTGGCACGTCTGCCTGCCTCTTTGGGGTTTTGGGGATCAGGCCTTCTGTTTGGCTGAGCCGTAAAGATCCTGAGCCCCGGGGAGCCCTCCAGGCCCGCTGGCCGAGACTTCCCAGCGATAGGCATCTGGCCCCCCCCCCCCCCCCCGTGCTGCCCTGTCCCCCAGGGCACCGGGTCACGCTGTGCTCCACAGCCCCAGGGTGGCCCTCAGGGCTGAGGAACTGCCTGGCTGGATCACGGTCCTTCTGCTTGACTTAGGAATAAAACAGACTCTCAGCCTGACCCTAGGGCTTTAAACAGTTTCAACTTAAAAAACTTTAAAACACACCGCCCTAGCTGTAGCACACAGCTTTCACCCTTTCCTGGCTGAAAAAGCAAAAGAAAAAACCCAGTGGGTTTCCTGAGGCTGGGGCATCTGCACCATCCATCCTGGAGCCCCATGGGTCAGGGTCGCTGTGTCCGCCTGGCTTCCCACGGGGGACACTGGTGGACGTGCGTGGCCTGCAGGCTGTGGCCGATGTGACCTTCGTTCCCGTGGTCCTGCTCCTGGCGGAACAGGGTGGCAGCAGCAGGCCCACCCACACGCCTGTGTGGGGCCAGGAAACGCTGGCCTGCTAATGGGGGTCCGCACGTCGGGGCCTGCAAGGGTGCAGGGCGGAGAGAGACGGAACGTCTTCAGTTTCCAAGTCTAGCACGTTTATTTCTGAAAAGCCAGGAAAGCATCTGGTGACATGGCCACAGAGGGAGGGGCAGGCTCGGGCCCCCAGCCGGGCACTGCCCCAAGCGGGCACAGGGGGCCCGGAGAGGCCAGCCCCAGTGCCTGCCACCGTCGCTCTAGACAGCGGGGACACACCTCCTGTCTGGGTGACCTCCATGGCCGATGGGGGGGTGGGGGAGGGATGCTGTTGGCTTCCAGGAGCCTCCCTTTCTCCCTGACCTGCGACCTCAGAGGCGGGCTCCCGGGCTGTCCAGAGATGGGGGACCCAGAGTGAGCAGTGCAGACAAGTTCTGGACGGGGGCCCCGAGCCCATCGCAGAGGGTGGTCCCGGCACCTGGGTTTGGCTTCCGGGCCGGACGGCCTCATGTGAGCACAGGGCGTGCCGAGGCTGCAGGTTCTTCCCTTCAGCCTGTATCTCACCAGCTTGCAGGCAGGAAACAGATGAGGCCCTTTTGACCCACAAAACCAGCAAGAGTGCCTGGCCCGCGGCCCGGGGAGCCCTTGCAGGCCTCACGCCAGCAGGGCGGGGCTGGTGGGGGAGCCTGGCAGTGTGGCCCTGCCCCAGCCCTTGCCCTCCGGCCCGCCTCCTTCTACAGGAGAGTTGGGGGTGCTGGAGCCCCGCAAACCTTCCCAGGGAAAAATGCCAACTGAACGTCCTCTCTTCCTCTGCCACAGGGACGTGGGCACGTGACGCCCCTGCCGACGGAGCAGCAGGCCCCGGCGTGGCCCTCAGCAGTTCCCCACCGGACACGGTTGCAGCTCCCGCAGCGGCGGGCAGGAGCCACCCCGGGCGCTAGCCTTGGCAGCAGCAGTCGCCGGAAGGAAGCCCGGGCGCCCTTTACAAGCCCGGGGCGCAGTGGGTTCCCGTCCTCCGCAGCTTGGACGTTGGGTGACTGGGCGGCCGGCAGGACCCCGGGAGGACAGCCTCCGCGCGCCCTGTGCTGTGCTCTGCAGGGGCCCAGGGGCCCAGGGACTGCCCGGTGCTCCCACCCAAGCAGCGCCGCCGGCAGGGGGACCGGGTGAAGCCCGGGGGCGCGGCTGGCAGAGGGAGCCGGAGCCGCCCTCGGGGACCTGATCGCCTGCAGAGGCCGAGAGCCAGAGGACAGGGCGCGGGCGGCCGGGCTGCCGAGCAGGAGCCCGCGGCCCATGGCGAGCCCGGCGCCCCCCTGCGTCCTCTACGAGGTGGAGGACCGCGGCCGCGCGGACCCCGGAGGCGGCCGGGCGGGGGGCGAGGGCGAGGGCGGCGCCGCGCGGGCCCCGGGAGAGGACGGGCCGCCGCCGGGGGAGGCCGCGGGGGCGGGCGCTGCGTCGCCGTCGCCGGCGCAGACACCCTGCAGCCTCCGCGCGTCCCTGTGCTTCAGCTCCGGCGACGACTCTCCGCCGCGCTCTCCCGACTCGGCGGCTGAGGGCGCGGCGGGGTCCCCGCCCTCGCGGCGCCGCGGCCCGCGGGTGGTGCAGACGCAGCGGGAGGTGGGCAGCGGCGCCGCGTCCCCCGAGGAGGAGCCCGAGGAGCCCGCGCCGGTGCCCCCCGGCGTCGGGGCGGCGCACGGGGAGCCGGACCTGGTGCTCGAGGTGTCGGGCCGCCGGCTGCGGGCGCACAAGGCGGTGCTGGCGGCGCGCAGCGACTACTTCCGCGCGCGCGCGTCCCGGGACGTGCTGCGGCTGCAGGGCGTGAGCCTCGCGGCGCTGCGGCTGCTGCTGGCGGACGCCTACAGCGGGCGCATGGCGGGCGTGCGCCCCGACAACGTGGCCGAGGTGGTGGCCGGCGCGCGCCGCCTGCAGCTCCCGGGCGCCGCGCAGCGCGCCACGGACGCGGTGGCCCCGCAGCTGAGCCTGGCCAACTGCTTCGACGTGCTGAGCGCGGCCCAGCGGCAGCGGCTGAGCGAGCTGCGCGACGCCGCGCTCCGCTTCATGAGCGACCACTACCTGGAGGTGCTGCGCGAGCCCGCCGTCTTCGGGCGCCTGTCGGGCGCCGAGCGCGACCTGCTGCTGCGCCGCCGCCTGCGCGCCGGCCGGGCCTGCCTGCTGGCCGCCGCGCTCGGGCCGGGCGCGGAGCTCGCGGGCAGCCGCCCGCAGAGCCCGTCGGGGGACGCGGACGGCCGCGGGGACCCCGCCGTCTACTGCTACCGCGCGGCGGAGGGCGAGTGGCGCGAGCTGACGCGGCTGCCCGAGGGCGCCCCGGCGCGCGGCTGCGGCCTGTGCGTCCTCTACAACTACCTCTTCGTGGCGGGCGGCCTGGGGCCCGCGGGGCCCGATGGCCGCGCGCGCCCGTCCGACCAGGTCTTCTGCTACAACCCGGCCACGGGCCGCTGGAGCGCGGTGCGGCCGCTGCGCCAGGCGCGCTCGCAGCTGCAGCTGCTGGCCCTGGACGGCCACCTGTACGCCGTGGGCGGCGAGTGCCTGCGGAGCGTGGAGCGCTACGACCCGCGCGCCGACCGCTGGAGCGCCGCGGCCCCCCTCCCGCGGGGCGCCTTCGCCGTGGCGCACGAGGCCGCCGCCTGCCACGGCGCCATCTACGTGTCGGGCGGCTCGCTCTTCCACCGCCTGCTCAAGTACGACCCGCGGCGCGACGAGTGGCAGGAGTGCCCGAGCAGCAGCAGCCGCGAGCGCTCCGCCGCCCTGGTGGCGCTGGGCGGCTCCCTCTACCGCTTCGACCTGCCCGGCGGCCGCGGGGACGCGGGGGGCGCGCCGGCGCGCGACATCCGCGTGCTCCGCTACCACTGCCTCGCCAAGCGCTGGAGCCTGTGCGCCTCGCACCTGCGGCCGCCCGGCGCGCCCCCCGCGGGCCTGCAGCCCTTCCGCTGCGCCGCCCTGGACGGCGCCATCGTCTGCGTGAGCCGCGCGGGCACCTGGCGCTTCCTGCCGGCGCCCGACGGCCCGCCCGGCGGGGAGGCGGGCGCGGGGGGCGCCTTCCACCCGGAGCCGCTCGGAGCCCCGCTGGACGCCCGCGGCCTGCTCGTCCCCTTCGTGCTCAACCTGCCCGAGGAGAAGCAGAGCAGAGGGGACGAGGCCGCCATGTAGGCCGGGCGGGCAGGGCCCGGCGCGGCAGCCCCTGGGCAGCCCGGGGCCGGGGCGCGGCCGAGGTCCCGCGGGGAGGGCAGCGCAGCCGGCAGAGCGCGCTGGGGGCGGGGGCGACGGCCGGCGCTGCGGTGAGGCCCGTCCTCACCCCGCGGTCCTTTTTGCTTCGCTGAGGCGAACGGGTCGAGGGAGCGTGCGCATCAGTGGACGGGGCCGGGGCCGGGGTGCAGGGGGCGGTCCGTGGAATCAAAGGGTGAGGCTTGGAGGTAAGGGGTGGGTCCCAGGGAGCGTGGGGGCCTGGGCGTCTTCGGGTGTACCTGGGAGGTGCGGTGCTCTGGCCAAGCGTGCAGGACCAGGCCAGGGGATGGGCAGCCCCGGGGGCAGAGCCGGCCCCTGCGGTGGGCAGTGTGGCCCGTGCTACCATCCCCGGGGAGGGTCGCCGTTTCTTTGGCTCAGTGTTTAGATCGCTGCCTATCTGGGAAGGGAGGCTCTTGAAGGCTTTGCCCCTCGGCTCAGCCTGGCGCGAGTCTGGGTTCAGCGGGCACAGCGGCCAAGTACTTGCCCTGGTGGCCCTGCCCCCGTGCCAGGTGGTCCTCTCGCTCCCCCCAGCACAGACGCCTCCACCGGAACCGAGTCAGTGTTTTCAAGGGCAGGACAGTGGCACGTTTGTGGGCGCAGGGCCGAGATGCTCTGGGGTGTTGTGCTGGGAGACCCCACGCTAGCCAGGGAGCACGGGATGGGGGGACAGGAGGGAGCATGGCCGGGAGAGAGGGGGCTGCGTCAGAGGCGCCTTCCCAGCTGCTCTGTGCACAGCCACCGCTGCAAGTCAGGCGGGGTGGGAGACGCAGTGGCCCTGGCAGGCTCCAGGCAGCTTCCAGAGGCAAACGCGGGCAGGTCTGGCGCGCACACGGCGCTTAGACAGGCGAGGGGGCATCTGAGGAGGGCGTTTACTTGTACAAACTTTAGAAGAAAACATGGCCAAGGGCGACCAGCAGGTGGACGTAGGAGGTGGCGTCCTGCAGCATATCCGCAGCGAGCCTGCAGGCCTCTCGCCCATGAGGAGCCAGCACCTGGTGGCCTCCCGCGGTGCGTCCGCAACCCCCGCTGCCTCTCCTGCCAGACAGCGCCTCCTCTGCCCCACCCCACGTCAGGCGGGTTCGGTTCGCGCTCGGCTGAGCTTTCTGGGAGCTGTTGCGAACAGGGCAAACTGACTCAGATTCCGAATCCAGTCCATCTGCAGGTTGTGCCGGGACGGGCACAGGCTGGAAGTTACTGGAAGCCCGTCGGGGCCGCGCACGCCCCTTCTGCAGGTGCCCTCCCTGGCAGTAAGCGCGTCAGAGCCTGTGACTTGCCCGCTGCCGCCCGCCTCCAGGACCGCCAGCCCGGGAGCAGGGGTGGGGGGTGGGGTGCGTGGTGAGGAGGCAGCTGAAGTGCATGGCACTCTGTTGAGGGCCTGGTGCTCGCTCTAGGAGGTAGTGTTTATGCGCAGCCTTTGGTGTAAGACGGACCAGACCCATGTTCTCCTCCCTCACCTGCCCAGCCCGCAGGTCAGTGCCACCGTGGTCTCCGTGGGAGGCACCCCTCAGCCTTCACCAACAGCTCAGCCCAGCCGAGGCCAGCTCGGTGTGCCGCTGACGCTTCGCCCCGGCTGCAGCCGGGGTGCCATCCGGCGCTCCCCTGCGTGGGACCTGCCGCGAGGGCTGCCTGGAGCCTGCGAGCTGAGCTGAGCCGGCCGGACCAGGACGCTGCGTGTTCTGCGTCGCGCGGGAGGGCCAACGTGCCCACGTGGGGCCAGGGCCTGGGCCTTCTCCCAGCCATCAAGCAGGATGGCCCCACGTGAGGCCCTGAGACTGGCCCCGCTGGTGCCCTGCACCCTCTCCACGTCTGGGGCGCCGCGTTCCAGGGAAGAGGAGGGTGCGGGGGCTGGGGCCAGGCGCGGGCAAGCGTGGCCTGGTGCGTTGGGAGCCGCAGGGAGCACTTGAGACAGGTTCCTTTTCTCCCTTGTTCTGGGTCTGGAACAGCCCAGCCCGGGCTGGTGGACGAGCCTCCCGCACCTGCCTCCCTCCCCTGGGCAGCGTGGCTGCTGTGGAGATGCTTCTGCCAGGACTTCAGTTCTTACCTGTGTCGGTTTTGCTACAAATACCTGAGTAAGGCTCTCCGTGTCGGCTCTGTTCATTTCCCCTGTCCCCTGCGCAGTCCGGGATGGCGGCGCGGCTGCCTGTGGGCGCTCTCCTGGGGCGTGAGCAACAGCACTCCGGCCCGGTGTGTCCCCCAGAGACGGGCGAGAGGGGTGGGGTGCGAGCCCCGCGCCCCTGCTGTGTCAGGCTGGATCCCGCACCTCAGGCCCCTCGCCCGCCACCGCCACAGAGCAGCTCACGCCAAGGCCGCGCAGCCGCGCACCAGCCGTGGAAGCTGTGCCGTCATGCCCTGCAGGCAGTGTGGGAGACCCCTCGTGGGCTCGCGGGTCCCTGGGGTCCCCGCCTGCAGTTCTCAGGAAGAGGGGCTCTTCGTGCCCCCAGGGGTGCCCCTTGCCCCGCATCCTGCCCTCATGGGGCCTTGTTCTGGGTGTGACGGTGGCCATGGGAGCCGGGCGGGCTCAGAAGGCAGAGCCCCCATTCCTGGCAGACAGTGCCCCAGCCCAGGCGGGAGCCAAGGCTGCACTGGGCCCCCCAGTGATGGGCAGCTGCCCCTGTGTGGTGCGGTCAGGGCAAGGGCCCCTAAGTGTGCACCCTGTTCTGTGGTTGAGGCACCTGGAGCTCCCCCACACCGAGGGGGCCAGGGGCGAACACCTCCCTTTCCCCGTGTGACCCCGAGTGCAGGCCCACTCCTCAGCCAAGGGCTTGTTGCCTGCTGTGGACCAGGTACCTTCAAAGTCGGCAGTTGGGGAGCAGGCCCAGGTGTGGGGTGCAGCAGGCCCCGGGCACCTCAGCAGTGTGAGTGCCTTTTGGAGCTGTTCCCAGTGGTGTCACCTGCCTCCCTGGGCTGCTAGAAGAGGACCCCACCCCCGCACTGTGTGCCTGTGCAGACAGGACTCCAGGTGGGGGTGGGGTGAAGGAGGCCTGGGGCACTGGTGGGGGGCAGGTCTGCTCCCATCTTAGGGCCAAGGGAGAAGACGGGGTGGGAGGCTCTTCATGCCCCCAGGGGTGCCCCCTGGGCAGTCCCTGGTGGGGCTTCGGTGCAGAGGGCTGGACCACCCCCTCCCTCTCCCCTCCCCCCTCCAGGCCTGTGGGCCTTCCAGCCCACCCGATGGCCTGCGGGCCTGCACCCCACAACAGGGGTGGGGCTGAGACACATGGAGAGTCAGATCTGAATCCACTTGGCTTTCTGCAATTCCGTGTTAGCCTTTCCTGAGCACAATCCCGAAGCGTGAGGGCTGCCTGAGCTGGTGGGGGCGGGCGGGGCCTGCAAGGAGCCCTCCTGCTCGGCACCCGCTGTGACTCCAGCTTCAGCCCTGGCTTGGCCTCATGATGGCGCCGCGTCCTGGGCTGCCCAAGCCGGTCTGGGCGGGTGGTGTGTTTCCACGGGATTTCTGCTCACTCGGGTCACTCCTCTTGGGTCCTCTGGGTGCGGCCACTTGCTCAGTCTGGCTGGTCACAGCCACCCCCCCACCCCAGGACCGGGACAGAAGTGCCATTGTCTGGGCCCCAGGGTGACTGTGGGAACTGGGGCTGCGCCAGGGACGCAGGCACCGGCTCTTCTCCCCGCCCCCCGCCCCATGGGGGGAGGGCTGTCCAGCTGCAGCGGTGGGAGGGCAGAGGCAGGGTGGCCAGCACCACTGCTAGCTCCGACGTCTCCTAACAACAGACGGCCTTCACATGGCCGCCCTGTTCGTCCCTGAGGCCGGGGCAGCTGGGCGACCTGGGCTGCTCCAGGGCTCCTGTGGCCGTGGAGCGGTGGCCGCCTCCGTCCCAGGCGCCCTCTGCCTCCAGCCCAGATGCCCTCTGAACGTGGGGGGCCAAGCAGTCCCTCTGCCCGGGGCTTGGTGGCCAGGAAAGTGCTGACCAGGCCCTGTGCGCTCTCCCTGACCAGCACGTCTCCCCAGGACTAGGCTTCTCCTGGGAACCAGGCCCAATGGTTCTGGACACCTCAGGCCTGGACTTTCCTCCGTGGCCCCTGGAAGCAGCCCCCGGCCAGGAGCCCGAGGCCCAGCAGGCGACCTTCAGATCCAGGCTCTCCGCTCCCCAGGCCAGGCCGACCTCGGGCTGTTTATCAGCCTCCGGGCCTGGCAGAGGCTTCTGCGGGATCCCCTGGTGGGGGGCGAGGCCCCAAGACCTCTTCCCGGGAGCTGATCCCGCTGACACACACCAGGGCCGCCGCCCCACACCAGGCTCCCTGCCCCGCACCCGCGCTCTCTGTCCGCACCCCCACCTCTCTGCACCCCTGCTGGGCGCCCCCAACCCTGTGTCCCCCCCAACCTGCCCCAACCGCTATCGTCCGGTGCCGGCACCACCCCCCCATGCCCGAGGAGGGCGCCCTGGAGTCCGCAGGCCTTTGTGGGCTCTCACAAGCGAAAACCAGGGAAACCAGACAGGAAATAAAACGCAGCATTGAAATAAACGAAGAAACAGAGTAGGGGTGGGGGTTCTGGTTTGAGGCCCAGTGGAAGGTACTGGGGGGCTGCGGCTGTGAAAGTGGGTGAGGAGGAGGCCCCGCAGCACAGGCGCTGGGTGCTCGGCTGCCCCTGAGCTCGCAGGCGGGTCCGGCCGTCCACGCCCCGGCCGCACTGGGGTGGGCTCTGGAGCCTCAGGTCTCGCGGGGCCCTGGCCTCTGTGGGTCCCCCAGCTGGGCAGGGCGAGCCCAGCATCCTCAGGTTTTCCTGCAGGACCCGGGGTGCGGTCTGGGCCCCCCGGCAGGCCTGCTGCTCTGGAAGGCTCTTGGGGCCCCCTGCACCCTGCGCGGACTCCGGGTCTGGGGCGGGCGGCGCCTGTCTGGGCAGGGTCCCTGGGCTCCTGGCCACCAGCTGGTGCCAAGTGGCCTCCCCTCTGGGAGGGAGCTGGACCCAGAGAGGGGCTGTCACCCAGGCCCCTCCAGTGCCCTCGGGACACCGCCCTGGCCCCCGGGGCCTCCCCTGGCCCATGGGGAGGTGCTCTGGGGACGACCCCGGTGGGGCTCCCCGGACTGGCCCTGCCCCTCCCAGAGCACCAGGCCCTGCCCCCTCTCGCCTTCCTGCCCCCTCTGGCCTCCGGGCCCTCCAGCCAGGACCTGTGCACCTGTGCACCTGCACCCGGTGCTCCAGCTGCAGCCGCCCCGCGGCCCGTCGTCCCTGGGGCCATCCCTGGGTTGGCTGGGAGTGGGCCCCAGGCTCCCCGGGTGGTCTCGGGCTCCCCAAGTGGTCTCCGCCTCCGCAGGTGGACAGGTCCTCCTGGGGAGAGACCCCTGAGGCTGGAGGCCCATCCAGCTCGTCGGCAGCACTGTCCTGGGTGTGGCCGTGGCCCACGCTCCGTGAGGGCAGGACCCTCACATGAGGACACCCTCATGCTCACTGGCACCCACTCATGCACATGCTCATACCCACACCAGGAGGGACAGGGTTGCCCAGGGGCCCTGCGTGCTGGCCTGTCCCCCCACCCCCCACTGCCCTGTTACCTTCATGACCCTCTTGGCCACTGGCCAGCGAGGCCTGTTTAGGCTCCTGCTTCGCCTCACAAAGGTCGGACAAAGGTTTTGGGGCCTTCCGGGAATGCCGCAGCTCTGGGCGGTGGGGCTATGGGCTCGGTCAGAACGGGGCTGCCGGTGACCAGGGTCCGGCTTCTGTGAGGCTTGTGGAGGGACGTGCGGTCACTTCCTGGGTCCTCTGACCTGGATGTCCTCCTCTGACAAGACCTGGGCCCTTGGGCTGCAGCCTGCTCCCCTCTCCAGGCCCGTCCACCCCAGTGACACTAACACCATCCCCACGGCCCAGGAGGCCGGGTGCAGCCAGGGCACAGCTGGGGGTTGGGGGGTTGGGGGAGCTGGGTTCTGGGTGTTGGGGAGCTGGGGACTCAGAGAGCTGGGGCTTGGGGGATCTAGGGGTGAGAAATCTGGGGGCCAGGGGAAGACCTGGTCCTGTCTTCCCCCAGGATGAGACCCTTCACAGCCCTGTGCCCTCGGGCCCTGTCTCCCCCATGCCTCAGGCGTGGTCTAGCACCTGTCCCTGGGGAAGTCACCACCCATCCCTGGTGCCCCTGCCCCAGGCCTGCCCCCTGGGGCTCAGGCTCAGATTGACAGGAGGGTCCCATGGGGGCACCATCCAGCACAGGCCTCGCGCTGGCCTGGTCTGCTCTCCTGGGACCAGCAGCCCCCTCCTGCCTGAGACCGAGGCCCCCGAGAGCTGGAACAGGCTGCATTCAGACCCGGGCCCCCCCGGCCGCCCTTCCAGGACTGCGTGGGCTAGAATCGGGTGCCGCCTCAGGACCCAGGGCTCCTTCCTGCTCACAAGATCTGGTTGTCCTGCCTGGGGCTTGCTCATGGTGGCCATGGGCCAGGGCCACGTTGGAGGGCGAGTCCGTGCCTTCTGTCTGCCCCATGTCCTTTCTGTCCTCCGCCCCCTGCCGTCGCTGATACAAGCCAGGATGGAACTTGCTGGTGCCGGCCCCGGATCCGAGTCTCAGTGGCTGCTGGTCCCCTTCCATGCCGTGCCTCTGTGCCTGGCACGGCCCCGGGACCCAAGTCACAGCGTCTTGGGATTCAAGCAGGATCCCCTAATCCGGCACTCGATTCACGGCCAGGCCGCCAAGGCCGGGCGTGGACGGCGTCCCAGGGCGCCCGCAACTTCAGCAACAGATTAGCCGCACGAGGAGCGGCGCGCCCTGACCCCTGGCGCTGGCTCAGCCCTGCTGCCTCGTGATGCAGCAGTGACATTGTGCAGAGAGCCCGTCGGTGGAGGGCGAGTCTGTAAATAGCCTCCCCTAAAGAGGGGCGATGACAGCATGCTGCATGCCAGGCACTTGCACGCGTGACCAGCCCCCACAGCCCCAGGGCCAAAGGCGCAGCAGGTGGTGAGGCTGGATCTCGGCCCCCCCCCCCCCCCCCCGAGCCGGGGCCCATGTGGGACCCTTGGGCGAAGCCGCGTCTGCCTCTGACCTCTGAGCCGGGCAGTGGGGCAGCTGCCGACCTTCACACGCGGGCCTCAGCCAGCTGCGGGCTCCCCGCCTACCTGCATGGGGAGGGGGCCATGGCCAGGACCCGGGGTTCCCAGAGCACGGGGTGTGGAGGCCGAGAGCTGTGAACGCTGAGGATCGCCAGACGCCAGGCACCGGATGGAGAACCAGAGTCGGCATGTCCCTGGCCTCCAGCGCCAGAGGCCACGGGCGCCCCCAGCTGGCCTCCATGCCCAGCTTGCTTGCTGGGGGAGACTGCTCAGATTTGCCCTCTGGACAGGCCCCTGGTCCAGGTGGGACGCGAGAAGGAGCATGTGAGGGGCACTGCTGCCAGGCCAGCTGCTCTGGCGAGATGGTGGACGGCAGCTCAGAAGGGAATTTCCCGGGGGCCCTCTGGCCTGCGCTGCAGCCACTGGGAAAGGCAGGAGGCAGAGGGCAGCTCTGGGCACTGCCGTCGGGGTGGCACTTGCCTGCCCAGCAGGGGGCCAGTGTGGGGGCACAGGGCGTGAGGCTGGGGCATGCGGCAGCTGCAGACCAAGCGGGCAGAAGGGATAGAGCTCAGGGACGTGGGAGCAGTTACCACCAAGGGCTTCCTGGGGACGGCTTCGGACTCCCCCAGATATGAGGTGCAGGATGTGGCGGGACCTCCCTCTGGGGCGATGGCTGTGTGTGTCCGGGGCCTCTAGGACAGCAGGGGCCGCAGTCGGGCCGGGCCTTGGGGCTGGGCTCCCAGCACCTAGGGCTGCACTGGCTCTGCCGTGGGGCCAGACCCTGGTGGGGGAGGGCGCCCCGGTTGCAGCAGTGGAACACTGACACGAGCCCCAGGTTTCTGGGGTACACTGCAGTTGGCTGCTCCTGCCGCTCCCGGTCGGGACCTGCCCCTCCCCCGCGGGGTCAAGACACAACGGGGGTAGCCTGGTGCCAGGAGCGGCCCTGTGCCCTGGCCCCTCGCTCTTTCCAGAGCCCTCTCTGACCTCAACTGGCCATGGTTGGAGCCGGATGCCCCTTTGGGACCCACAGACCTACTGACCAGCCCTTGGAATTGGGTTTTGATCACGTGTGATCAGAGAAGCCCAATGGGCACAGAGGAAAAGCTGGGGGTTCACTTCCAAGCCCACGGCGGGGCTTGCTGCAAGCTCCAGGACCCGCCGTTGTGCGAGGCCACCAGGTGACCGAGGGAGGCCAGAGACTGGGGCAGGCTTCCCACAGCCCTGGACTAGATGAGGGTGGGTGCCCCCAGGCCCTGGAGGGGCCTGACCTGGGTGTGGGGCCGGCTGGGGTGCCTGCCCCTGCTGACGTCCATAAGACAGAAGGTCAGCCTGTGGGAATGTAGGGGGCCAGAGCCAGGGGCGCCTTCAGGGGCCTGAGCGGAAGCCCGCAGAGGTGAGGTGGGGCCTCTGCCCGTGTCTGTAAATCCCATCATGCCCCCACCTGGTCAGTGGCAGGGGGCAGGGTGCTTAGGCCCTCAGGCACTGTCCCCTCCAGTGTCTGTAGCAAACTGAAAGCACAGAGGTCAATCACGTGTGTCCTGGGGTGGGGGGCACAAGACCTCAAGGCCCGGTCCGGCCAGGGGCCAGCCTCAGGCGCCTGTGGGCTGTGGCGGGGCCAGGGCGGGTGGCTGCCGGCCAGGCGTGCCAGCCATGTTATTTATACTTGGACACATGCTGTGCCGGGCCAGGCAGCTGGCCTGGAGCGCCACTGCCGCTGTGGTAATAGCTATAAATAAGGCCCGGTTCCTGCTCAGTCAGCCAGGAGCAGCCCCTGGAGCCCAAGGGTGACGAGGTGAAGGCAAACCTGACTCCATGGGAGCCCCGGGCTGAGGCCACACTCCCTCCGCTCCAGAACCCCCTGCTCCCCGCGGGTGGGAGCTCCTGCTGCCCCGCCTCCCAGACCCTGCCAGGTGCCAGCAGGGCGGTGGCCTCCTCGGCCAGTGGCTGCAGGTCTCCCCACCCCCCCAGCAGAGCCTGGTCCTGAGCCGCCCCTCAACTTCCCTCCCACAGACGTCAGGCCTGATTTACGGCGCCCCCCCCCCCCAGCTGGGGGTGGACGCCTCGTCCATAAGTAGCGCGGCCAGCAGGCGAGCTGGCCTGACGCAGCTGCAGCTGCTGCCCTCACTGCCGCCTCTGCTGTGCGGTAGGCCCCGGGCCGGGCTCTGCCCTGGGTTGATGGGCTTCGGAGGGAGGGGGCTGGCCAGGCAGGGCTGGTGGCACTGAGCTCCGGCTGGGCGGACCGGGCCAGGGACGCGGGCCAGGACACCGGCAGATGCAGAGAGCCCGCGAGCCCTTGGCCTGAGCCGCTCCGGCCGGACGGTGTCCCAGCCGCCACGTTCTCCGTTCCCGCAGCCCTGCCTCTGCTGTTGGAATTTTCCAGAACCTGCTGGAGGATTTGCATCTCATTTCTGGGTTTGAAGCGTTTCCTGAAGGTCCCTGACTGAGGGGCGGGAGGCGCGACTTTCGCTGGGATCCAGGCCGCTGTGGGGTCAGGCCAGAGAGTGGGCGGCAGTGGGGTCTTTCCTGGGCGAGACCAGTCATCCTGCGGGGGCTGGGGGGGGGGCTCTGCTCCCCATTCCCACAGCGACATCGTCTCAGACTTGTTTCCTTGCTGGCTTTTTGGAGTATCCGGCCCCTGTAGTCCTCAAGGTGCCCCTCTGACAGCCTGACCCGCTGTGGCGCCACTGGCCCGGGCTGGACGCGAGCCTGCTGGGTGGGGGCAGCGAGCCCAGGAGACCCCACCCGCAGCTGGGCCTGAGCCGGCAGCTGGCCAGGGACAGTGCTGCTCTCGGGGGAACCGGGCGAAGGAGAGTCCGAGGGAGCAGTAGCGTCTCCTGCCACTGCCGCTCTGTCTGCGGCCAGGCCGGGGAGAGGCGGCCGGTCTCTGGCTCTCCCTCCGAGGCCCACTCCGAGCCGACTGCTCGCTGTGTCACCGACGACGCTGTCACGGGTGCATCTGCTCCCAGTCTCTTTGGGGAAATGTTGGCGCCGGTGAGAGGGAGCTGGGCCGAAGCCACCCAGGGCCCAGCTGCTCTGGGTCCAGCCAGCAGCTGCGGGTGGCCATCCAGACCCCCGGCCCGTCTGCATGGCCACCGCAGCTTCTATATGAAATGGAGTAAATGCTTTGTGCTTTGCGTGACGCGTGTCACGAGCCGGAATTCTTGCTGGCATGGAAGCCGGGGCTGAGCTGTCACGGATGTGCGACGGTCCCGGTGGGGGCCAGGTCCCCGGCTGGGGGCTTGGGGCGCCTTGGTGTCACCTGTCCTCCCGAGCATGTCCCGTGGGGACAGTGGGCTGGGGGCTGAGTCAGCGGGGGTCCCCGCTCCTGGGCGAGGGGTTTTGTCAACCAGGACAGAATGACACACACGTGTGTGTGCAAATCTGACCACACCTGTGGGGAAAACCCACGTGTATGTGCAAAGCTGGCCACACTCTGTCCCGGGAAAGTCCCGTTGCAGAGGCGAGACCCTGGTCCCGGGGTGGCCGCAGCCAAGGGCGGCCTGCACGGGTGTCTCGGGGAAGCCGGGCTTTGCCCTGCGGCTGCCGGGTCGCCTCCAGGTGACAGGCCCTGCTGAGGACGGCCGTGGCTCTGCTGCTGAGACGGGAGCGGCCCCGGACACCGCTTGGAGGTGACGTCCCTGGACAGGAGTGCAGGCTGGGTTCCTCGGCGGGGGCCAGCCCCTCACTCCTGGTGGGCGGGGCCCTGCGCGCGGGGCTGGAGCAGAGCTGGTGCTGGCACCAAGCATGTGGACGCACTCGGGGCTTCAAGATGGCCTGTCGCCGGCCGCCGCTCAGTCTTGCGCCCTCGCCCTGGCAGGCGCAGCCCCTGGGCCCATGTGTGCTCGTCTGCACTGCTACCCCAGGTCTCGGGGTTCCAGGGCTTTTCGGGGCAGTGGCTGTGGGCGGGGCCTTCACGGCCTCCTCCAGGGGAAGACCCCTGGGGCGGCGCGGGCCCTAGGCCCTGTCTCTGCAGAGCAGCAGGCGAGGGGCAGGGTGTGCCAGGGAGGCTGGTCCCAGCACAGAGCTGGCTGCCGGGGACCAGAGTGGGCCCCAGTGGGACAGGACAGAGGGTAGCCAAGGCCACGGTGATGCGGGCCAGAGTCCAGCCCCTTGCTGTCGACGGGAGCCCTTTGCTCTTGAGTGTGGGTGGGTGACAGTCGTGACGGTGGGTGCTGGTTTTATCTACAGCTGTGTCTCTGCCGGACCCCCAGCGGGCCCGTGATTCTTAGCAGACATGTCGAGATGAGCCTTTTGGCGAGGTCTGGAGGCCCAGGTCTGGAGCCCAGTGACGGCTGTGCTGGTCCTTCCCAAGCCCTCCCTGTCTGTGTCCCCGCCCAGGACTGTGTCCCCGCCCAGGGGACTGTGTCCCCTCCCTGTCTCTGCCCCGCCAGGGTTCTGGTGAATGAGGGAATCTGACCTCGAGGACAGGATGGCTGTGGCTGTGTATGTGTGGGGCTTGCTGACTCCGGGGCCTGGTGGGCGGTGAGGGGCATGTCTCGCACAGCCCTGGCTGCCCTGTGCTCCTCCCAGAGCCTCCCTGAAGGCCGTGCAGGTTCTCTAGCCCAGGCACAGCTGGCCAGGCCTGGAGGAGCTCCCTCATGCCTTTGGGACATTTATGGTGGGGCTCTAGGGGTGCTGTCTTCATTAGGGCATTTTGGGGATAGCCCGGTCACCCAGCAGGTTAGCATTTTTCTAATATGGGGGAAATGGATGCCACAGGTGACCTTGGTGGTGCCTGACCCCCTGGCTGAGGTGGAGGTCAATCCCTCCTGGTCTGGGGAACTAGGCCCAGACCTCTCCACGTGGCCGGGGCCCCCACAAAGCCCTCCCGGAGGAGGCAGCGGGCCCTGGTGCCCAGCCCACCCAGCCTCGCCCTGCAGGGCTGGGTTTTGTGAGCTGGAGCTGCCGTGCCCTGTGGGAGCTGGGGCACGGGGCGGGGAGCTCAGCCCCTCTCCTGGCTCCCAGGTGGACTCCAGGATGTCGCTCCTCACCATGCCCTTCCACCAGCGGAGGCACAGGCACTTCGACCAGTCCTACCGCAACATCCAGACACGCTACCTTCTAGATGAATACACAGCAAAAAGGTGAGTGGACTCAGGAGCAGACCCAGAGCCCATGACACAGGAACCCTCCGCATGCCCGCGGGCCAGGCCTGCTGCCTGGTCGCCCAAGCTCACCCACCCTTGTGAGTGCCAGGGCTGTGGATCTCCCAGAGCTGATCTAAAAAGTTCCCTGAGCAAGGGACCGGGAAGGGGCTGAGGAGAAGGTGGTGGCGGGAGTCGGCGGCCGGGCAAGACTGTCCGTGGCGCTCTGCAGCTAAGCTGGTGCGGGACTCACGGCCTGGCGGCTGGCTTGGCCACCCCATGGGGTTCTGGCGCACAGCCCCGCCTCACGCGGGGAGCTGCGGCCACAGGGTGAGGGGCCCAGGACACGCTGTGAGGGCATGCGGCGGCCTGGGGCGCTTGGCAGGGGTCCCTGGAACCCTATATTTAGAACGGCCTTCGGTGCTGTGTCCCGTTGCCATCCCTGCAATAAACAAAGCCAAACACGGCCCCTCCCGGTCCCAGGGAGCTCCAGATCATGCAGACAGGCGTCGTGGCCCGGGGCCAGGGCTGCGGGGGCCACTGGGGCTCACGGTCTGCAAAGCCGCTAAGGATGGCTCATGCTGACAGGCACATGTGTGCACTGCCAGTGGGTGTGCATGTGTGTGTGCACAGGAGGGGGGGCACCCTTTTTGGTGTAAGGAGAGGGGAGTGGGTCCCTCCTAAGCATGCACACGTGTGTACCCGTGTTTGAGCACGCAAAAGGCAGTGCATAGATAGTGGGTGCACATGCACACATGCATGTGTGCATACACGCACTGTGCACACATGTGTGAGGCAGCTTCCATGTATGCACAAACGTGCACATGTCTGTTTGCAAGCACATGCGTGCATCTGTGTGTGCATGCAGGGGATTGTGTGCAGTCCATGTGCACAGGCGGTCACGTGTGCTAGCCAGTGCGTGTGCATGGCGTGTGCTCGCTTCCTTCACCGCCTGCTGCGTCCCGTGTCTGCCAGGCGGGCTTCCACCCAGTCGTCCTCCCAGAAGTCCTCCTCGGGGGTGTGGTCCTCCCAGAGAGCCTCCCCACTGCTGCCGCTGGGGGGCGCCACCTGCAGGGTCTGCAAGAAGCGGCTGGACACCTCCTGGGCCGGGGAGGAGCCGGAGAAGCCAGAGGAGTCGGAGGAGAGGGGCAGGTGGGTGCCGGGGGACCCTGCCTGGGCCCTGGGCGGGCGGCCGCTGGGCGGCTGGTGACAAGAAGGCGCTCTCGCCGCGGCGGTCAGCTGCCCTTCCTTCTCCCGCGAGGGCCCTCGGCCCAATTCTTCCAGTGGGAAAGCGCTGTGGGCGTGGCTCCCTCTGTGGGGTGGACGAGGCCGTGGGCCCAGGGTCGCCAGGTCCTGTGGGCTGGGCGCTGCCCCGCTGCCCTCCTGCCAGTGTCCAGCCCCAGTGCCCAGCGCTCATGGTGAGTGTGGGGGAGGCTGGGGTGTGCTCACCCCGCTGGGGGGCGTCTGCGGCCTGGGAGCGGTCCTCTGGGCCTGCGTGTGTCCAGCACCTGCTGCTTGTCTGTGAGGACCCGCACCTGAAGGGCACCCCAACTCCAGCAAATAGTGGAGCCCTGACACCCAGGGGAGCCCAGGCTGGGACCCCCTTTTTGGTGTAAGGAGAGAGTGGGTCCCTCCTAAGCAGGCCTTGTACAGGCCCTGCCCACCCTCCCTCTGGAATGGGCGTGCTCTGGGAGAGGGGTGCTCTGGAAGGGAGGCGCTCTGGGAGGGGGCGCTCTGGGAGGGGGCGCTCTGGGAGGGGGCTTCCTCCCTTGTTCCGGCCCGGCGGGGTCCGCCTCAGGCCCCCCCTGCGCCCCCCCCCCGCCCCCTCCCCCCCAACACGCTCAGGGGCTGTGCTTGCAGGTTCCGGTCGGCGGCGGCGGCCTACGGCGAGGCCAAGCGGCGGCGCTTCCTGGGCGAGCTGGCCCGCATGGAGGACAGCGTGCACCTGGCGCGCGCCCAGGCCCGGGACAAGCTGGACCAGCACAGCTTCCAGCGGCTGGTAGGCCCCGCGCGGGGCTGGGGCGCCCGCGCCCCCGCTGCGCACCGACCCGCTGCTCCCGCAGGTGGAGGACGCGGGCTCCTGGGACCGGCGCGTGTCGGACATGGCCATGCGCAGGGCCCCCGAGATCCTGGTGGGCCTGCGCGCGCACACGGTCTGGGAGCGGATGTCCGTGACGCTCTGCTTCACCGTGCAGGGCTTCCCCACGCCCGTGGTGCAGTGGTGAGCGCGCGCGGGTCCGCGGGGCGGGGGATGCAGGGCCGGGGTGCAGGGGTGGCGGGGTGCTCAGGGGTCGTGGGGTGCACGGACCCGATGGGCGAGGCCGTCAGGGACCCAGGCCTTCCATTTCGGTGTCGAGGGCGCGAGCCAGTGTCGCGGGCTGCGCTGCCCAGGCTGCTGCCCGAGGCGCCTCTGGAGAGCTGGGCGGCCGCCCCCGTGGCCCCGCTTGCCCCCTGCTGCTGCCGCTTCCACAGCGCGCCGGGACCTCACTGCGAAACCCGCGCCCGGCGAGGGCCGCCTGCTCTCCCCGGGCGGGCCAGGCTGCCCTCAACCTCGGCCCTGGGCCGCCGCCCGCGGTCTCCGCGCCCTGTTCAGACGGTCTTCAAGGCTGACCTGTCCGGGGCGTTTCCGTTTCTGCACGTGGCGCGCTCCCGGCACCTGCGCCCCCACACCCGGCGCGACGGCAAAGCCCGGGTCGGGCCGAGGGGTGTCGCCGGGTGGCAGGACCGGGGCGGCCGACGCCGGCCACACCCTCCGGGGCCGCCGGGGTCAGCCGAGCGGGCCTTCCCCGCGCCTCCCCTCCCGGGGCCCCGCGCCGGGCCTGGCCTGGGAAGGCGCTGGCCCAGGGGTGCGCGGGCTCCCGAACGCCGCTCGCCCCCAGGTACAAAGACGGCAGCCTCATCTGCCAGGCGGGGGAGCCGGGCCGGTACCGCATCGACAGCAAGTACGGGGTGCACACGCTGGAGATCAACAGGTGAGGCGCCCCGGCCCCGGCCCGCCCCCCCTGCACGAGGGCGCTCCCCGACGCTGGGCGGGGACTTGGACGCGGTGAGGGGTCCTTAGGATTTGCGGGGGGGGGGGGGGGGAATGGGGGTGCCGCACGAGGAGGGCCCGGGTGGGCGGGACCTGGGCAAGGCTGGGCAGGTGGGGCCTGGGCGGGCGGGTCTCACTCCCGCGGGCTGGCCTCTCCCAGGCCTGCTCCTGGGGGGCGGGGGGCGGCTGCCCGCGGGAGCGTGTTCTCGGGGCTGCTCTCCGCCGCTGACCCGCGGGCCGGAGTCGGCTGCCCCGAGGCCTGGGAGCGAGTCAGCCGGTGCCGAGGGGCTCAGACGGGGTGCGCGCTGCGCCGCAGCTCAGGGGACTTGGGGGACTTGGGGAAGGGACCCCGAGATTGGCCTCTCTCTGGCTCTCGTCCACCGGGGTGTCTGTGGGGGGAACCCCAGCCCGTCGGCGCTGGGGCCGCGGGCGCAGCACCTGTCGGCCCGGAGTCCAAGTGCTGAGTCCTGGTCACCCGACCCCGCCGGTGCGCCCTGCCCCCAGCGCGCTCGCGGGCACCGCCGGGCAGGCCCTGCGGCCTCTGCTGCCAAATTCTTGACGTTCCCGCGGCAGCTCTCGGCCCTTTGCATGAACTGTGATCCGCGCTCCTTCCCGCGCTCATGAGGTGCTCATGGATCCCCTCCTGGGATCCGGACGGTGGGCTCTGCCTCCCCAGGAGCCCAGCTGGGCCTGAGTGGCGGGCGCTGCCCTCTGTGCCCCGCGACCCCTCACCCCCTGCCCGCGGACCTTGCCCACACTTTGTTTTTAGACTTTGATATTCAAATTCCTATTCAAGGCAAATCTTAAATCCAGAGTCGGCACCACTTCCCTGGAGGTCGCGCAGGTGGAGCCCCGAGGTGCTGGCCCCCCTTGCCCGCCCTCTGCACTTCACCAGACCGGGTGGTGTGTCCCCCTCAGCAGTCTGAGTGGGGCTGCAAACCAGACTCTGGGGCTGCAGGTGCCCCAGGGACATTTGTGCCAGTTGAGACCAAGGAAACTCTCCGTTGCTGGGAACAGGTCCAGGCAGAAAGCAACACCCTGGGCCCTGGGGAGGGGGGCGCAGTGAGGTGGGGGCTGGGGGCAGGCGTGTGGGTCAAAGGTCACAACCTCAGTTCCCGAGGAGGTTGTCTTGAGTTGGGCACGGCCCTCGCGCGCTCCCCTGTCCACACTGTCCAGCGCCCCCTTGTGGCCCCTCCCCCTCCCCAGACACCCCCGCGGGCGTCTGCATCTGCGGGCTCCCAGGCACCTTCTGCAGTAGAAACGTGGGACAGAGAAGAGAGGGAGCAGCAAGGTTGGGCTTCCCCCCTGAGACCCCCACCTTTCCCTCTCCCCTGCCCTAGGGACTTCCCAGAAGGTCAGCGGGTGGGTCTGGATATTTTAGGGGCTCAGCTTTCTTCACCAGCTGGGTGAGGCGCAGGTCCCTCTCTGGAAGAGGCATGGAGCCCAGATGTGGGGGTTGGTATCTCTGGGTGGAGTCTGGGTCCCCTGCGTGCTGGGCCCCGTGTATGCTGCTGCGCTAAGCCCTCAGAGGAACTGGCACTCACAGGCTCATTAGTGCTAATGTGTCAGGCCGCCCGCCCTGAGGCCCTAATGTGGTAAGTCCCTGAAAACCCAGCTGGGAATCCAGAGGCCTGGCGCCTGTGCCTCCTCACCAGCCTCATCTCTCCCCTCTACCGCACGCCTGTTTCCTCCTGACTCCCCTCAGCCGTCCCAGCTAAGGGACCCCATAATAGCAGCAATGGAAACACTCCAATCCTGCGCGGTTCAGGTGGACCAGAAGGCCAAACAGGCCACTGGTGGGGAGGGAAAGGGCGGTGACTGGTCCTGGGGCCCCAGCCCGGCCAGCACACAACCTCAGTGGTCAGTTCATCAGCCACCAGGCCTGAGCGAGGTGCAGTGGGGGACGGCACCTGGGAGAGCCAGGAGACCTCTCAGAGTAGGCCGGAACCCCTGGTGCTCAGCAGCGTCTTCCAGGTCTCCTCTGGTCACTGCACCCACCGGAGACATAGCTGCGTGAGGCCCTGACTGTGCCTGGCACCCTAAGAAAACCCAGCCCATCACCCTGTTAACTAGGTGAGGGCAGTGCTGGCTGGGTCTTCGGCGTGGAGCCCGGCGGGCGTCCTCGGGGCTGGGACACGGAGCCCATCCTGAGCTCAGGTGCCTGCAGCCTCTGACACGCAGTTTTCCACAACACTAGCCTCTCCCATTTGCTGCAGCTTCTGGGGGCCCCAGCTGCACCTTCGGGGTGCCAGCGCGCCTTCTCCAGCCTGGTGTGGCCTCGCTAGTGGGGGTTATTGCTGAGTAAAGTGTGGAGGCCTACAGGGAAAGAAGGGGTCTCACTGTTAGAAGAGATGCACCCCTGTAGGATGAGCCAGGAATAAAGCTCAGCACTGCGGGGGAGAGGCCCTTGTGGCCGGCTGAGGCAGCGCTGTCCCCCGTGGGTTTCTGCGTCACACCCCCCACGCCCTGGGCGCCCGGGAATCGCAGGGGTGGGCGGGACATGGTCAGGCTCTTCCAGCCGCCTAAACGGGCAGCTGTGCTCGACAGAAGCCTGGTGTCCCTGCTGCTCCTTGCAACCCTGCCGGCCGGTTCTCTGTGAGGACGGGGCACATCAGGGAGAACAGGGTCTGCCCACCTGGGCTGCCGCTGGTGCAGGCAGAGGGCGCCTGGCGAGGCTGCCAGCCAGGCCCTTCCTGGTTCCTTCGGATGTGCCCAGCGGTGGGGGCAGGGCACCTTCCCATGGTGTTTGGGGTTCTGACACAGCCCCACCGTCTGGGAAGGCGGGACAGACACTGCTTGTCTCCAAGCCATGTGCCTGGCCGTGCCAGAATGTTTGGTTCCTGGCGCTGCTCTGGTTCTGTGGGACTTGGGGAGTCCTCACCCCTCTTCCTGGGTAGGAGAGCCCCAGGGGCACTGAGGGATGGGTGCAGTAGTCTGTGGGCGGGGTGACCTCTAGGTGAAGAGGTGTGCGGGGATTCAGACCTGCCTGTGGGGCCTCAGCTGCTGGGCCATCCCAGTGAGGCAGATGCTTCCGGCTCACTCCGAGCGCCCCACCCATTCCTTGGCCACCAGAGTCACCCTGGAGGTCTGGGAACAGGAGGCCCTAGAGAGGGTCCTGCGAGGTCCAGGGGCAGCATCCTGGACCTCTGCTCTTCCCTCCTGCTGTGCCCCCATCCCCTTGGGGGGGGCTGCCTGCCCCCACCTCTGCCAGGGCCTGCGCCTCACAGTGCAACCCCCTCCCCCAGCCACACCTCCCCTACTACATGGGCCCCACGTCCCCCTCTGCGTGTCCCCCTCCGCTCCCCCGCATGCGCTGCACCCCTGGTGCACCCCGCCCCCGTGGCACCAGCTGGCTCTCCCTCCAGGGCGAGCTTCGACGACACTGCGACCTACTCGGCAGTGGCCACCAACGCGCACGGCCAGGTGTCCACTAGTGCGGCGGTGGTGGTGAGAAGTGAGTGAGGGCCAGGGTGCCGCCCGCCCCGTGCCCGCCCGCCCGCCCTGCGCCCGCCCACGCCCGCCCACTGCCGTGTCTTGCAGGGTTCCATGGGGACGAGGACCCGCTCCACTCCGTGGGACTCCCCATCACGTGTGCGTCCTGTGTTAAAAGAATCATGTTTCGGAGGCCTTGGGGACATGCACAGGGACGCACAGGCCTTTTCAGAGGCCGAGGGGTGTGGCCTAGGCGTGCCAGGATCTCCAGTCGGGAAGCCTGGCCCAGTCCCCGCCCTGGACGTGCGCCCCGTTTCCTGCTCCCCCTGCGCATTCCCAGGCGACGTCCTTGAGCAAGGGTGCGCGCCGGTGCCCTCCCTCCCACCGCGCGGCGTCGGGGCAGCGCCGTGCCCGCTGGTCCACAGGCTGAGGGTCAGCACGAGGTCCCTGTTTGCGAGGCCCCTGCCCGCGGGAGGCCAGGCCAGTCTCCTCCGGGCCCAGGGGCGCCTAGCCCGGACAGGAAGGTCTGGGTCCACTGAGGTGGGCCAGGCCAGGGCGGCCGCGGAGTCCCGAGGCCTGTGCGTCCCCGCGCGTGTCCCCACGAGTCCCCGTGTGCCGCGGTGCCGTGGCGGGTGTGCCCGGCCTCCCGTGAGGTGCCCTTTCTCCGCACAGTGCCGCTGTCTTCTGTGGTTCCCCACACCCACTTCGACGTCCAGTTTCTGGAGAAGTTCGGGGTCACCTTCCGCAGGGAAGGCGAGACGGTCACCCTCAAGTGCAAGCTGCTGGTGACGCCGGATCTGAAGCGGGTGCGGCCGCGGGCCGAGTGGTACCGGGACGGTGAGTGGGCCGGGGGGCGGCGTCCGGGCACGGGGACCCCGAGTCGGTGTGGGCGTGGCGTCCTCGCGGCCCCCAGGCCAGGCAGGGGCGGCTGAGGGGCGCCTGGGGCGGGGCCTGGTCCGGGGGCGGGGCCTGGTCCGGGGGCGGGGCGGGCAGGGGCGGGGCGGGCAGGGGCGGGGCGGGCAGGGGCGGGGCGGGCAGGGGCGGGGCGGGCAGGGGCGGGTTGGGCAGGGGCGGGGCGGGCGGGGCGGGGCGGGGCGGGGCGGCCAGCGCCGGGCCGCGTGGGGGCCGTGACCGGCCTGTCGGGCGCGCTGGCGGCGGCTCCCCGGGCGGGCCCCCGGGGCCGACCCCCCGGGCCTCGCGGGCTCAGCGCCGCCGCCCGCCCCGCAGACGTGCTGCTGCGGGAGTCCAAGTGGACCAGCATGTTCTTCGGGGAGGGCCAGGCCTCGCTGAGCTTCAGCCACCTGCACAAGGACGACGAGGGCCTGTACACGCTGCGCGTCGAGTCCCGGGGCGGCGTCAGCGAGCACAGCGCCTTCCTCTTCGTGAGAGGTGCGGGGCGGGGCGGGGCGGGGGCGGGGCGGGGGCGGGGCGGGGCGAGCGGGGCGGGGCGGGGCGGGGCGGGGCCTGGGCGTGGGGCGGGGCCTGGACGTGAGGGCGGGGCCTGGGCGTGTGGGCGGGGCCTGGGCGTGAGGGGCGGAGCAGGGTGTCAGCAGGAGGTGCCCGGCCCAAGTCAGGACCCGCAGACCCGCACCCCCTCCCCGCCCCGGCACCGCGGGGTGCAGGCTTGCCAAGGCGGGCAGTGGGCGCCATCCCCCCCTCCGCGTGGGCACCGCCGGCGTCGCTGGGTCCCGCGTCCAGAGGGTGCTGGCCCGGCGGCTGCGGGCGCTGCCCTCGTCCCCGGCGCCGGCCCTCGGCGCGTCCGGAGGCCCCTCCCGCAGCCGCCCCCCCCCCGCGTGGGCGCGTCCGGAGGCCCCTCCCGCAGCCGCCCCCCCCCCGCGTGGGCGCGTCCGGAGGCCCCTCCCGCAGCCGCCCCCCCCCCCCCGCGTGGGCGCGCCTGTGCGCCCGTGGGAGCCTACCTGCGTGTGCGTGTGCTCCTGCCACACACGCGCCCGCGATGCACGCACGCGCACAGCGCAGCGCCGTCGTGGCGCACGTGGAGTGCGGAGCCGTCGAGGCCGCGTGAGGCGAGCGCGCTCCAGCCCCGGAGGCGGCGCGAGGCCCGCGTCTTGGGCCCTCTGGGCGCGGTGGGGCTGGGCCTCGTGCTCCGGTTCCGGGTGGCGGCTCTGGGGGCTCTTCTCCTCTCGGCCCGACCCTCCTGCTCTGCCCAGGACACCGCTGCCCCGGCTCGGCGGGCACAGGTGGAGGCCGCCAGGCGGGGCCCCTTCCACTGGCTGGCGCTGCTGCGTGGCTCCCCCCCCAGTGCCTCGCCCAGCCCCCCCACCACACCCCTGCGCTGCTGCGTGGCTCCCCCCGCCCCTATCACCGCACCCCTGCAGTAGCTGGTGGCTGCTCCCCTCAGGTCACTCGGGGCTCTGGGACTCTGCTCCCCCACACGTCCCCATCCCCAGTGCAGGTGACTGAATCCCCCCCTATCAATGTCTCCCCAGAGCAGACCCGTCATCTCACAGCATGAAGCAGGGTGGGGGGGCTGCATTGTCAGGGGATTTTCTGCTTAAATAGACCCGCCTGCGCCCCACCCACCAGCAACTCTGGGGGTGTGAACTTCAGGCTGGGACTTCAGACGCCTGCCCCCCATTTCTGTCAGCTCGTGGGCCCTGGTGACAAGCTTCCACTGAGGACGTGGTGTGCCCTGTGGGCTCCAGCTGCTGACTCAGCGCAGCTTGGTAGCGCAGCTTGGTCGCCCAGACTGCTCTGCGGACTGCTCTGGTGTCCAGGCGAGAGGGACATGGCCAGTGGTCAGGGAGTCCTCGGCTTCTCACTGGGGCACTTGAGCAAGAAGCTGCAGGAAGCAAGAACCTGAGGAAGTGCAGCCGCTGGACAGGACCGCCCACTTTCAGCAGGCCGGCCTTCCAGAAGGTTCTGCAGCTAAATCTGGGTGCAGCACCCCGCAGTGCTGACATCACGGCACGCTGGAGGGCAGGAGCAAGGATGGCTGATCGCATGCTTGCAGCTTGTGGAGAAGAAAATTATCCTCAGAGTTTCTGAGAATTTGAAATGGTAGTTTTTAAGGTGCCGTTTCTCGGCTGCTGAAAAGGCCACGTTTTCTTCTCATTATTAAGCTTTGACAACCTGAGCTGAGGTGACACAGGCATCGAGACGGGGGCTCCACGTTTGGGTCCAATCTTGGGGACTCTCAGAGCTGGGCCCAGGCCCAGCCTGCGCCTGCCCGTCAGTGCCCCCTGGTGGCAGCTGAGAGGACTGGATGGACCGTGTCCCCTCGCTGTCCCCAGACGCTGACCCGCTGGTCACAGGCGCCCCCGGCGCCCCCATGGACCTGCAGTGTCTTGACGCCAACCGGGACTACGTCATCGTGGCCTGGAAGCCGCCCAACACCACCAGCCAGAGCCCGGTCATCGGCTACTTCGTCGACCGGTAAGGGTGCCGGCGTGGGCAGGAGGGTTGCCGGCGTGGGCGGCTCCTGAGAGGGGCTAGCGCTTTCCTGGGGGTGGGCCCGGCCCTGGTCAGTGCTCGGCAGAAATGGATCCCCAGCTGCAAGTCGGCGGCTTAGGGCCGGCAGCCAGTTCCTGAGAGGGCTGCAGGTTACACTTGTGCACACACAGTGTACACACTGAACGCACGGTGACGATGGTGCACGCAGCGCGTAAGCACCACATGTAGGCTTGCACCATCCATGTGCAACGATGTGCACACATGCCTTCGTGGACACTGAATACGTCTTGCACACATGTGTGTGCATGCCATGTGTGCAGTCACTGTATACACGCCACACGCATACACACCACATATGTATGTGCACATCCGTGTGCACATGCTGCGCGCAGCCTCTCCCCACGAGCTGCCTGACTCCCTGCACCCCGCCTTCTCCCTGATCACAGCTGCGAGGTAGGGACTGACAACTGGGTGCAGTGCAACGACGCCCCGGTGAAAGTCTGCAAGTACCCTGTGACTGGGCTCTGTGAAGGCCGTTCCTACCTGTTCCGAGTGCGGGCGGTCAACAGTGCGGGCGTCAGCAGGCCCTCCAGAGCCTCGGGGGCTGTGGCCGCCCTGGACCCCGCCGACCTCAGACGGCTGCAAGGTGGGTGGCCCGCTTGGCTGATGGCATTTCTGGGGTGCTTCCCTCGCCCCACCCCTGGAGCACAGCCCTGCCCGGTGCGGGGTCCTCTCGGCGTCCCTCCAGGAGCCTCCAGGCTGCTGTTCACCTCAGAGGCCACGCCGGTCACCCTCGCGGTCCCTACTGCCTCCGTGGCACCTCATCAGCCTGGCTCAGGGGTGGCTGATCTGAGTGCAGCAGGACACAGGTGGGGTCAGGCCTCAGCCCTGGGCTTTCAGTTCACCTAGCACAGGCTCCTGCAAGGCCCGCCCTTGCCTTGTGGTCCAAGTGGCCACCCTACCTTCCCCACTGGCCAGGCTGGGATGTCGTTCAGAAGGGAGGCCGAGGGGCGCTGTGTGGGCTGCTCCAGCCCAGGGTGAGCGCAGTGCCCACCGCGCAGTGGTGACTCGGCCTCTCCTACAGGCCATGCCCGCTCTTGGGAAAACTTTGGTGCTGACTTGGCATGTCTTTCTCTCCGCAGCGGTCCATCTGGAGGGGGACAAAGACATCGTCATCTATGAGGATGAGCTGGAAGGTAAGGGGCTACTGCTTGCATCACTGCCCACACCCGGGGTGGGGCTGTGGGGGGAGAGGGGCGACAAGAGGGGGGCAGGGCTGGGCGTGGGGTGGAGACCCCACCCTGTGGGGGCAGGGCTGGGCCTGGTGTGGAGACCCGCCCCTTAGGAAGCCTGTGTAGGGGGCCCCCACTTGGCGTTCCATCCGGAAAAGACAGGCGCGGGAGCACCTCGGACGGCAGACTGTCTCAACGCTCCTTGCAGGAGGCTGTGGCCCCTGCTCCAGGGTCCCAACTATTTATTCAGCAGAGGTTTCAGAGCTTTGAACGTGGTTGCATGGACCAGGGTGGCAAAACGCAGGGGCTTTGCAGGTCTCCGAGCGTGAGTGGTCGTGGTCAGCCGGGAGATGAGGCAAGGGGCTGGGGTCTGAAGCCTGGCCCTCCGTGCCTGCCCCGCTTGTCCTGGCTGCAGGCGACTCTGGTCTGCTTCAAGGCCCTGTTTCTCTGGGCGAGTCTCCCCCTTCCGCTGAAGCTCCACCAGCTTCTGGGTTAGTCTTTCCCGATGCTGGCTGTGGCCCTGACCGCTGCTCCGGGGACAGCCTTGCGAGTTGTTTGCCTTGGGCTCACCTGGGCTCACCTGGGCTCTCCTGGGCTCTCCTGGGCTCTCCTGGGCTCACTGGGCTCTCCTGGGCTCACCTGGGCTCACTGGGCTCACCTGGGCTCTTTGGGCTCTCCTGGGCTCTCCTGGGCTC
Organism: Talpa europaea; assembly: GCF_964194135.1. Lineage (NCBI taxonomy): Eukaryota > Metazoa > Chordata > Mammalia > Eulipotyphla > Talpidae > Talpa > Talpa europaea. The sequence goes on along the minus strand of NC_140070.1, from coordinate 29,090 downwards.
ACTGGGCTCACCTGGGCTCTCCTGGGCTCACCTGGGCTCACCTGGGCTCACTGGGCTCACCTGGGCTCTGGACTCTTGTTTCCCAGGCGACGTGCAGATCCCAGGTCCTCCCACCAACGTGCACGCCTCAGAAACCAGCCAAACCTACGTGGTCCTGAGCTGGGAGCCCCCGGTCCCCCGGGGCAAGGAGTCCTTGACGTATTTCATCGAGAAGGTTGCCTGGCCTTGCTGAGACCCTGTGACTGCGCCATGCTCTAAGAGGGTGGCGGGTCCCCGGGATTTCACCAGACATCACCCGCTGCCTTCTGGGGAGCAACTCTCTGACCACACCCCGGGACATGCTCCACCGCCCACATTCCCGCCACGGTGGGGGGGGCTGGCTGAGGGGCAGGAGTGGGTGGGTCTCCGAGGGAGGTGGGCGCTGGGAAGCATGTCCAGGTCCCTGCTGCAGCCATCCAGCAGGCCCCTCGTCTCTGCGTCACAGAAGCTCAGTGAAGGGTGGGGCTGAGGCCCTCCCTGGGGGAACGCTCTGGCTCCCAGGCTGAGCCTTCTCTGGGGAGCCACGAATCCTGCTGTGCTCTCAGCCCTGTGGTCTCTGCTGGGGGCGACTTCGGACAGGGCAGGGCCGAGGCTGCTGGTCACAGCTGATTCCTGGACAGAGACAAGTAGATGGTGTGTATGGCCCTGTGTGCACACTCACACTCAGACACACTCACGGACACTCAGCACAATCAGACTCACACTCAGACTCGCACTCATAGACACACACTCAGACACACTCAAAGACTCACATCCACACACACACATACAGACACACTCACAGCCACTCAGACACACTCACACTCAGACTCATGCACTCACACACTCACACACTCAGACACACAGACTTACATGCACACACTCATATACAGATACACTCATAGTCACTCAGACACACTCACACTCAGACTTGCACTCACAGATTCCCACTCACAGATACTCAGACACACTCACATACTCACGCTCAGACTTGCACAGACACGCTCACAGGAACGGCTGCCAGCTTACCCTGCAGAGTTGGGCGAGGGGCGGCTCCTGCAGAGCTGGGGTGTCAGCGGAGCCGTGTGCAGCGCGCGGCACGCTGAGCAGAACATGTGGCCCCTGGTCCCTCAGAGCTGGCCGCTCAGTGACCGAGGCGGCCTGGCTGACCCGGCATGTGGCTGGGCGGCCTTGTCAGCCGCCAGGGCGAGCAGCACAGCTGGGAACAGTCCCTCTTGGGCCACGTAGGGCTCCCCTGGAATGGCCTCCATTGCCCGAAGTTCTCCCATGTTACTGAAACGATGGCTCTGGTGCTGGCCCCTTGGGTTCTGGCAGCCGATTGTCTGCTTCTGTCGGGACAGCGCCCGTGTCCTTTCCTGGCTGGAAGCCCTCCCTTGCCCGCTTGTCCGCTTGGCTTCACTGCCCATCCAATTCAGCGGAGCTCTCCAAATTCAGTGGGCGGGGCCTGGGGTGTCCCCTGCCCAGTGCCCTAGAGGGGGTGGGCGGGCCCCGGGGTGTCCCCTGGCCACTGGCCCGCGCCAGCCGGTCCTTCCGTCCCCCGCAGTCGGTGGTGGGCAGCGGCAGCTGGCAGCGGGTCAACCCCAAGACGGCCGTGCGCTCGCCCCGCTACGCCGTCTTCGACCTGGCCGAGGGGAAGCCCTACGTATTCCGGGTCCTGTGTGCTAACAAGCATGGCCTGAGCGAGCCCTCGGAGGTCACGGCCCCCATCCAGGTGCAGGACGCCATGGGTGAGTGGCCCTGGAAGCCGCCCAGAGGGGTTTCTCTGCCACATCTGCTCCCAGACCTTTCCCCAAGTGTGGCGTTTTGTTATGAAACCGGGAAGTAGGTGGGAATATTTAAAACCCCGGCCCCAAGCCCAGGAGCTTCCTGTGGGGTGGCCGAAGGCCCTTCGGGGCGTCAAACATGAAGCTGCGCGAGAAACCCCGGGGCAGCTCAGGCCCCGCCTCTCGCGCCCCCATGCATCTGGGGGACTGGCAGTGCCCATGACACTGCCCAGGGCTCAAGCCGCAGTGCCTGTCAGTCCCCGGCAGGGCGCACGGTCTTCCCCTCCCCCACACGCAGGCCCTTTGCCGGCCTGACCTGGTGACTTGAGGTGTTAAAGTTTTTCTTCTTTCACTTTGTCACCTGTTTGTTTTTTTTCCCTCTGTCTGCCCCGAGGGTGCTTGCTCGAGTCTGAGGTCTGACTTTGTGATCAGCAGTTGCAGATGCCCCTCAGTGGCTCCCCTGTCCTGAGGCTTGCACGTCTCGCCAGGGCTTTGTGCCGTGGTGGGGTGGCCGCTGTCCCTCCTGTGACTGGCTTTCTCACCTGGGAGCTGGCAGGGACTGGTGGGACAGAGGCAGGGACAGGCAGGGACTGCCCAGCACCCACTCTGTCCACTCTGGGGCCAGCTCACCCTGCTTCTCCCTTCCTTCTGCCTGCTCATGTTTCACTGCAAGCCCTGCACCTGGGTATCCACCCTGTGGAGAAAGGCTGGGCGGTCGGGGTGTGCCTCCCAAGCTCCAGCCCGTCTCCGTGTGTCCTGTCTCCTCCCAGCCGTCCCCTCTGCCCCTGGCCGGGTGCTGGCCTCGAGGAACACCAAGACCTCAGTGGTGGTGCAGTGGGACCGGCCCAAGCAGGAGGGTGACCTGCTGGGCTACTATGTGGACTGCTGCATGGCGGGGGGCAGCCTCTGGGAGCCCTGCAACCACAAGCCCATCGGCTACAACAGGTGCGTAGGCCAGCGGCGGCCCCTGTGGGTAGGGCAGAGAAAGGAAAACCGGGACCCGTAGAGCAGCGGGACCCCCAGAGTACTGCGATCTGCAGGGCACCGCGGGCAGGGGGGCTGCGCAGGGCCCTGCTGTGCTGGGGAGCCATGCAGGTTCTGCTGGGGACCCTGTCCCCTTGCTGCCCGCGGGGCGTGGGGCTCCTGCTGGCCACTTGGCTGAAGAGACGAGTCTGTTGAAAGAAGAGCTAGAACCGGCCAGCTCTGAGAGTCAGGCTCGATCAATTAACTAAAGCTGAAGTGGCCGCCCGCCCCACAAATGCCGGCACTGCGAGCGTGAGCTGCCCTTTGCCCACGTGGTCTTTTGTAGGGGGCACTCAGGATGCTGTGCCTGGGCGGAGAGGCCACCAGCACCTGCCCCGCGCCCCCTGACCTCTGCCGTTCCCCAGGTTCGTGGTGCATGGCCTGACCCCTGGGGAGCAGTACATCTTCCGTGTGAAGGCTGTGAACGCCGTGGGCTCCAGCGAGAACTCCCAGGAGTCGGAGCCCATCAGGGTGCAAGCCCCCCTCAGTGAGTAGCCCTCCCCCTCCTTGGGCAGAGCTGGCACCTGGAAGTCACACAGGCAGTGAGTGGGCGTTGTGCTGGGCAGGAGCAGCGGTTCCTGGGGACCTGGCCCTCCACTGTGCCTGGGGGTGTACGTTGGGGTGTGCACACTGGGGGGGGTGCATGCTGGGTGTCATGGGGATACACTAGGAGAGTGGGGGTGCTGGGTGTGCCAGGTGGGGCTGGGGGGCAAGCACTGGGAGAGTGGGGGGCCCTGGGGGGCATTGGAATTATGGGGTGCTGGAGGGGCACTGGGGATCACTGGGGGCACTGGGAGAATGGGGGCACTGGGGGTGCTGGGGAGGCACCAGGAGAGTGGGGGCCACTGGAGGGTGCCAGGGGGCACTGGGGGGGTGCTGGGAGCACCAGGAGTATGGGGGCGCTGGGGGTGCTGGGAGAGCAGGGGTGCTGGGGGGCAATGGGAGAGTGGGGCATGAGGGTGCCAGGGGGTGCTGGGGGTGCCACGAGAGCGGGGGTGTCTGGGGACACCAGGGGGCATAGGGGATGACTGATGCGGGAGGCGGCCAGGACCCCAGTAATGCCCCCCACAGCTGTGCCGTCGCCCCCCTATGGGATCACGCTCCTCAGCTGCGACGGCCAGTCCATGACCCTGGGCTGGAAGGTACCCAAGTTCAGCGGCGGCGCGGCCATCCTTGGCTACTACCTGGACCAGCGCGAGGCCCTACAGGACCGCTGGCATGAGGTCAACCCGGCACCGGTCAGCGAGTGCATCCTCACGGTGGGTGTCCACTGCTCTCCCCAGACTGCTCGGCTGCTTCCCGGGGGCAGGTCCTCAGCAGCATCGGGCCGCGGGGCGGGGCAGGGGAGGGCTGGGCCGACACCCCGAGTCCATGTCCCCGCATCTGCTCAGGCCACCTGGCTCTCCCACCCCCACTCCCCAGGAGCATGTGTCCCTCACGGAGCCGCCCCCTGCCGGTTCTGGGCTCGCAAGGCCATGGGCAGTGAACGCTGTGGCCGCGGGGCACCTGGGCTGGCGTGCGAGGACTGTCCTCCACCTGCTCCTTGCCCTTTCCACGCTGAGCCTCATTTTCCCCACCTGCCAGAGGTGCGTGGGCGGGCGTGTGGCAGGGAGTGGGTGGGGTGCTCACAGGCGCCATCCGCAGGTGGGGGGCCTGGCCGAAGGCTCACAGTATGAGTTCAGGATTGCAGCCGCCAACATGGCGGGCATTGGGCAGCCCTCGGAGCCCAGCGAGGCCTTCAGGTGTGAGGCCTGGACAGCACCGGAACCAGGTAATGCCCTGCGGAGCCGTGGGCTGCTGGGTTGGGGGGGCTGCGGGGGCTGTGGCCAGGCCTGCCAGCGGGACCAGTGACCCAGTCCACATTCCAGGTCCCGCCTACGACTTGACCTTCTGTGAGGTCAGGGACTCCTCTCTGGTCCTGCTCTGGAAAGCCCCCATCTACGCGGGCAGCAGCCCTGTCTCCGGCTACTTCGTGGACTACAAGGAGGAGGGCTCGGGAGAGTGGCTGACCGCGACCCCGGCGCCAACAGCCAGTCGCTACTTGAAGGTGGGCCCCTCTCTCCCTCCTGGGGGGCGCTGTGACCGCAGCCTGCTCAGGGCACCCAGGTGCGCTAGCTGGAGGACCTGGCCCTGCTGGCCTCACCGCCGGGTGGGGCCTGCTGTGGATGGCCTCGGAGCTGGGGGTGCAGCCCACAGGGGCAACATCACGTTATTCCAACCGAGACCCCCACCACCCAGGAGGGGCTGGGTCCCCTCCCGTTCCCAGCTCCTGAGGGACAGACCCCGGGGCTCTGTGCTGGGCCAGGGTCCATTTGGTCAGAAGTGATGGACAGGCAGACACACCTTACAGGCAGGCTCGGCTTTCTGAAGTACATGCACTGCACACGTGCAGATGAGTGGGGTGCTCCCACGAACACATGCCCCACCCCACCCCCTCCCGCACACACCCCACACGCCTGCACACACATACCTGCACACGCCCCACCCACCGCACATGCCCCCATACCCACCTGTGCACACACATACCTGCACACGCCCCACATGCCCCCACACATGCCCGCCCTTGGGCTCTGGCCCCTGGCTGCTGGCGTGCAGCTCAGGCCACCTCCTCCTGCTCCCGCCCTCGACAAATCCCCGTGCTGTGACACACATCCTGGCCAGATGCTTCGCTTAGCCAGGCGGCCCAGAGCAGCTGCCCCTCCCTGCCTGCTCATGGAGCCCCGTCCCCCAGGTCAGCGACCTGCGCCAGGGCGGCACCTACGTCTTCCGCGTGCGGGCGGTGAACGCCAGTGGGGAGGGCAGGCCCTCAGACACGTCGGAGTCAGTGCTGGTGGAGGCCAGGCCAGGTGAGTGGGCAGGCGGGCGGGCGTCCCGCTGGGGCCAGAGCGGCGGCTTGGCAGAGCGCAGAGAAAAGGTCTTTCTGGCCCATCAGCGGCCCCAGGAGGCAGCGTGGCACTGCCTGCCCAGCGGCTGAGGCCCGTGGTCGAGGACCCAACCAGAAGCCAGGCCCGTCTCCCTGCTCCGGGGTGTGCCCCCCACCCCGCCGGCGCCAGCCAGTCTCTGCCTCCCGGGGGCCTGAGCACTCCCCATGCCTCCCCACAGGGACCAAGGAGATCAGCGCGGGTGTGGACGAGGAGGGCAACATCTTCCTGGCCTTCGACTGCCCTGAGATGACAGACGCCTCCCACTTCACCTGGTGCAAGTCCTACGAGGAGCTGAACCCCGAGGACCAGAGGCTCCGCGTGGAGACCGTGGGGGACCAGTGAGTGCCCATGGGCCCTGCCCGCCTCCCCACCCGCCCCCCCGCCCCCCGCCCGCCGGCCTCACTGCGCGCCCGCCTTCCAGCTCCAAGCTGTACCTGCAGGACCCCGACAAGGAGGCGCTGGGGACCTACTCCGTGTCGGTGAGCGACACAGACGGCGTGTCCTCCAGCTTCGTCCTGGACGCCACGGGTAAGGCAGCTCCGCCTGGCCTGGGGCGGACAGGCTGGGGGCGCCCCTGGGGGAGAAGCCAGTAGGGGCGCCCGCCCACCCATCGGGTGGGGGCTGCTGGGGGCTGCGGGGGCGCCCTGGGGCAGGGGGCTGGCTGCTCAGGGATGGGGGGGCCCGGTGCTTATGTTAAAAAAAAAGTGGACTGGGTGACGATGTCCAGCGCGTGAGGCAGGACTCCTCGGGCGTGTCCACACGGTCCCGCCACTCAGCCTGGCCCTCGGCCCCGCTGGCCACACTCGGGAGCCTGGGTGCTGCATTCGTGGGGGTGGCGGGGGCGTGGCTGTCCGGTGCCTTGTTTTTCTGCGTCCTCATGGGAGAGAAGCCCCTGCAGCCTTGGTCCTCCGGCCTCTCACCGGCGGGTCAGCCACGCTGTCACAATGGCAAGAGTCGTCTCTCCACAGCTGAGCACGCTCCGCAGCGTGTCCAGGCCACGGCCTTTGCTGGCCCCACCTCAGTGATCACAGAGGCTCTCAGCACAGCCCCTCCCCAGGCACAGGGGCGGCCCCTGGAGGGCTGGTTGTATTGCCCTCCCTGCTGGCCGCCTCCTGTGCAGCACGGCCTGGCCGCAGGGCAGTGCCCAGCGTGGGGCTTCCTGACAAGGACCCAGCCCTCCCGTGCCAAGTGTGGTCCTGTGGCCCTCGCTGTGGTAGGGAAAGCCTGGCTCACCTTCCAGTCCAGGCCACCGTGGGCCTCCCGGCCACTGCCAGTGCTGGAGGGTCAGATGGAAAGAAAGAAAAAAGGAAGGAAAAGTCAGGGAGGGGGGAGGCAAGGAAAGAGGATTTGTTGAATCTGCTGACCAGTCGTTATGAACCTGACTGTCAGGGCAAAACCTCGGACACCTTTTTGATTTCAGAGCTGGAGCGTTTGATGGCGCTGAGCAATGAGATCAAAAACCCCAGTGAGTAGCCCAGGGGGTGGGGTGGTGCCAGAGTCGAGGGGTGGGCCTGGGCGGGGTGTCCCAGGCCGAGGGCTCCCCATGGTCAGTGTGGACGGGTTCCCTCCCTCCGTGCCTGCCTACGAGCTGCCGCCTGAGCCCTCACAGTAAGGCCAAGCGTGTGTCATCACCGCAGGCTTGTCACTGTGGCGAGTCCTGCGTCTGCGCCAAGCATGGCTGTCCAGTTGCAACGAGATGCGGCCCCGGCTGTGAGGAGCCTGGAGCCTGCACCCCGTGCTGCAGAGCCCACGGCCAGCCGGGCCCGCCTTGTGCCCAGCTTCAGGCCCCATCCCATCCCGGGGGCTGTGCTCTCCACGCATTTCATAGTCCCACTGGGGCTGTGGGTGCAGCCGGCCTCGGGGAGGGTACAAGCTGACTGGTCTCCCCGCAGCCATCCCCCTGAAGTCCGAGCTGGCCTATGAGGTCCTGGAGCACGGGCAGGTGCGCTTCTGGCTGCAGGCCGAGCACTTGTCCCCGGACGCCAGCTTCCGCTTTGTTGTCAACGACAGGGAGGTCTCTGATGGCGAGGTGAGTGCCTGCCCACCTGCATTGCCCCTCCCTCAACCCCCCTCTGCTCACCTCCACCCCACTGAGCCCCCAACTTGGGAGCAGAAGGATGAGGATGCGGAGCGAGTGGCTGATCCCTGCCGTGCGCAGAGAGGTGGCCCGGCCGCCCTGGCCAGGGGTCATGCTTGGCCGGGGCAGAGCTTCCGCTGTGTGGAGGGGCAGCCCGGTGGCGGGGTGGCCCGTGCACAGGGCAGGGGCGGCCCCCTTCTTAGCATGCTGGCCCGCCTGGGCGGTGCCCCTCCCCCGCCTCTGCTTCGGCAGCTGGTCAGTGGGTGGAAGCGCTCGGCCTTACGCTGGGATCCCTGGGACCCGGCGGCCACAGGGGGCTGTGAGTGCAGAGGGGAGCCGGGCAGCGTCTCCGTGGAATCCCCCCTCCTGCCCCCAGACATACAGAATCAAGTGTGACAAGGCCAGCGGGCTGATCGAGATGACCATGGACCGCTTCACCATCGACAACGAGGGCACCTACACCGTGCAGGTCCAGGACGGGAAGGCCAAGAGCCAGTCCTCGCTGGTCCTCATCGGCGACGGTAGGTCCGGGGGGGGCTTCGCAGCGCCAAGCAGCGCGGGAGCCTCTGCGGGACGCCGAGTCCTGTCTCCTTCCTGCACCCAGCGTTCAAGGCTGTCTTGGACGAGGCCGAGTTTCAGAGAAAAGAATTCCTCAGGAAGCAGGGTAAGCGGGTGCCCCCCACAGGCCCCAGGGACGCGCTGTGGCTGCCAGCACCCCCAGAGCTGTCTGAGCGCTCAGGGCGCCCCCCCAGATGGAGGTGCCCAGCATGGCCGGGCAAGGCCGCTGTCTCCGGCTCTGCGCCCACCCGACCGCGCCCCAGCGCCCCTCGCCGCCGCCCCGCACCCTCCCTCCGCGCGCCGTGCCCGGCCTTCACCCCCGCTGCTCCCCCGTCAGCTTCTCTCCCCCAGACCGCGCTGCCCGGTGGGGGCTCCCGCCCGGGCTGCCTGTGCCCCCGGCCCCCTCGGCGCTGTGCCCCTACCGTGACCTTGTGACCTTGGCCCCAGCGGGCAGCTGCCCCTGTGGCGTCAGGGCACTCGCGGGCCGGCACTTGCGTGGCACCGACCCGGGGCTGCGGCTGCGGCTGCGGCTGCGGCTGCGGTGTGGGGGCGGGGCCGGGGCCGGGGCGGGGCCGGGGCGGGGCCTGGGGTGGGGCCAGGCGGGGCTGGGGCGGGGCCGGGGCGGGGCCTGGGGTGGGGCCAGGCGGGGCTGGGGCGGGGTCGGGGCGGGGTTCAGGGCCGGGCGGGGCCGGCGCTGGGGGCGGGGCCGGGGCGGGGCCTGGGGTGGGGCCAGGCGGGGCTGGGGCGGGGTCGGGGCGGGGTTCAGGGCCGGGCGGGGCCGGGGCGGGGGGCGGGGCCGGGGGCGGGCCGGGGCGGGGCCGGGGCGGGGTTCGGAGCCGGGCGGGGTGCTCTGCTGGCTCCGCGCTCTGGGGCTGCCGGCCCGAGGGAGACGCGCCGCGCCCCGAGGCCTCGGCACCGCCGCGGGCAGCGGATCCCTCCGGAATCTGAGCTTCGGCCCCAGGGTTTAGAGAAAAAGTCCCGCTCGGGGTCTGCGCTCTGTGGGAAACGCGCGGAACACGCGCCCGCGTTAATGAGGCGTTTCTTGTCGCTCTGAGTCATTTTTACTGTCACAGTCAAAGGCTTCTCTTCGCTCTGGGCGCGCTCAGCGCGGGCGGCGCGGGCTCCGGGGGCAGCCGGGCGCGGTCGGGGGGCGCCGGCCCGCCTGTGCCCGCGAGGGAACCCCGCTTCCCCGCCCGCCGCCCCGGGCCCCCCGGCCGGCTCCGGGGCGCAGCACGCGCCCCACGGCCTGTCCTGTCCGAGGAGCTCGCGGGGCCGCGCGGCGGGGTCCGGGGGTCCGGGGGTCGGGGGGGGGCAGCGGCGCGCACGGGGGCGTCGGGCCCGAGAGCGCGTGCGGGGCCGGGCTGAGGGTCTCGGGCGCAGACCCGCCCGTGCAAGCGCCGCCTTCGCCCCCCGCAGGCCCCCACTTCTCCGAGTACCTGCACTGGGACGTGACGCCCGACTGCGAGGTCCGGCTCGTCTGCAGGGTGAGGCCGGCGCGGGCCGCGGGGAGCACCCCGGGGCGGGCGGCTCGGGCTGCGGCGGGCGGGTGGGGGGGGGCACCCGGACGCTCGCGCCTCCTTCCTGCGAGCTGTCGGGGGCGGCTCGGACCCCCCTCGGGTCAGCGGATGTTGTGGGGTCAGCGGTGCAGGGGGAACGTGCGCCTGGGCGCGGGCCCATTTCCAGGCCAGCATCTGACTCTCTAGGAGATAGAGGCGTATTTCAGGGACAAAATGTTTCTGAACTTTCGCAGCCCAGTGCGTCCGCGTGGGAGGGGTGGCTGCGTGTCCTCTGGGGTCAGCGAAGCCCACCAGCGCCGCTCCCCAGACACGCTCACCTTTGGAATTCGCCAAAGCTTTCTTTCAAGTTCAAACTAATGTCAGGGATTAGGAGGGACTTTGGTAGGGGCAGAGCCCCGGCCCAAATGGCTTATTTTGAGCCATGTGGCCAAACTGCTGAACAGTCCAGAGGCCTTTGGAATCTGCCCTGGCCACAGATTCAGGGTGCCCTGCCCCTGCTGCCCAGGCTCCCCATCACCCGGGACCCCCGCCTCTGGCTTGCCAGCAGGGTGGGAGGAAGTGTTCAGCTGGGCTCCTGGGGAGGTGGCGTTGGAGATGCCCTTGGCCGCGAGGCCGCAGCTTCCCCCAGCCTCTGTGCTGTGGTGTGGAAGGCGGCGGGTCTCCTGGGTCTGCAGGGTGAAATCTGCAGACATTCACACCCGTGTCGCTGTCCCTGTTGCGGCCCGTAGGCCGCAAACACCAAGAAGGACACCGTCTTCAAGTGGCTGAAGGACGACGTCCTGTACGAGACTGACAGGATGCCCGACCTCGACAAGGGGCTGTGCGAGCTGCTGATCCCCAAGGTGAGCAGGAAGCCCGCGGGGCGCAGTGACACCCCAGCAGCCCCCGGGTGTCCCCAGGCCCGGGGAGGTCTTGGCGCTGTGCCCACGTGCACTTTCTCTCCAGTTGTCACGGAAGGACCATGGCGAGTACAAGGCGACCTTGAAAGACGAGAGGGGGCAGGACGCGACCGTCCTGGAGATCGCCGGCAAAGGTGCGGAGGCCGCTCTGCTCTGCGTCCTCCCTGCCTCCTCCCTCGGCAGCTGCGCAGGACAGCGGATCTCAGCTGTTCTGGCCCTGGCAGTGCTGGCTGGCACGTGGGGTCACGCGAGGGCCACTTGCGCCCGCCACGGATGCCGGGTCTGGGCCCCAGGGTGGCTGAGGTCGGGCCCAGGGAGGCGCGAGACCCGAGGCCAGAACACAATGTCCTTGGGCCTCGGTCCCGGCTCGCCCTGGGGCGCTGCTTCTCCTGAGAACTCGGGCAGGTGTGGGCGCTAAGGTGGAGCCACTGAGCCCTCCCAGCTCATGGCGCCCCCCTTTTAGTGTACGAGGACATGATCTCGGCCCTCAGCAAGATCTGCGGTGAGTGATGTCCGAGTTTCAGGTCTGTCGGGTGCTTCCGTGGGGTGGGCAGCGGGGTGGGGTGGGTGGCGGGGTGGGGTGGGGTAGGGCAGAGCGGATGCAGGCGGTGGGGCAGGGGGTGGGGCGGGGCGGGGCGGGTGCAGGGGCGGGGCGGGCGGGGCGGGGTGGGCTTGGGGGAGGTGGGGTGGGCGGCGGTGCAGGGGTTCTGGCGTGGGTTCTGGCGTGGGCTGAGCGCTGCTCAGCTGGGGCTTCTGAGGGGTGTTTAGCATCAATCTTTTACCCAAAAAAGCCCAGCAACCCGCTTGGCCCTGTGGCCCAGAGGCTGCTTCAGATTCGCCCTTGAGCCTGGGCTGCTCTGTGAACGGCCTTGCGGGGGCCCATCAGGGCGCGGGTGGCCCCTGCCTCCTGCCCGTCCCACCCCCTCACTTGGGCAGGGGCCTCCTCCTCCTTTCACCCCTCCCCGCCTCCCCTGCCCTCCTCCTTCCTGCCTCCCACCACCCCGTCTGCCGTGGACGTGGCTCCTGCTATGCCGGCTGCGGCCTTAGGTGCCAGCGATGGGCAGGCTCCCTGCATGTGGGCACAGCGGGCAGCGTGCCCAACGCGGTGGCCCGGCCGGCCCCGCCCCCACCGGGTCTGTCTGCTCCTCAGGGGAGTCGGCCTCTCCCCTGAAGATCCTGTGCACCCCAGAGGGGATCCGGCTCCAGTGCTGCATGAAGTATTTCACGGAGGACATGAGAGTGAACTGGTATCACAAGTAAGCATGGGGCGGTGTGGCCTGGCCGTGGCCTGGGAGCTGGACAGGGCGTGGACAGGCCATGGACCAAGCTGGCAGCCTCCAGAGGCTGTGTGGGGAGAGGCCTTGGGCAGGGGCCATCAGGGCCGCGGCAAGGGCCAGTCGACAGACAGACCAAGAAGCCCCCGAAGACCAGGGACACTTGGCATCTACCTTCCTGCCTTCAGTTCCTTGGGGCTCTGGGCGGTGCGGTCGTTCTATTTTTTGAGGAGAAGCTGCTGCCCATGTGGAGTATCTTAAAGGCCACATCACTGGGGCTGGGAGCGTCCCCCTGTTACCATGTTGCCTTCCAGACTCTGTGCCAGACCCAGTAGATGGCGGTCAGGCCTCCTGTTGAGGCATGACCTGGTCGGCAGGGGCAAGGCTGCACGGGCTGCCCACGCCGATAGGACACCCTGACTGTGCCGTGCCCCTGATGCCCTTTAAGAGATGCCAAGGTGGCATCTAGCGAGCACCTGCGGGCAGGCGGCAGCGAGGAGATGGCCTGGCTGCAGATCTGCGAGCCCACTGAGAAGGACAAAGGCAAGTACACGTTTGAGATCTCCGATGGCAAAGACAACCACCAGCGCTCGCTCGACCTGTCCGGACAAGGTGAGGTGGCACCGCCACCCTGTGGGCCCACAGGGGTGGGGGTGGTGGTGGCCACGCCTCTCTCCCAGGCGGATCCCCGACTTGCCCGCTCATCACGGTTCCCACAAGCAAACCCGGGTGGGGCTGACTCCGAGGGTGCATGGCCCCAGCTGACAGCCCGACGTTGCCTTGCAGCTTTCGACGAAGCCTTGGCGGAGTTCCAGCAGCTCAAGTGAGTCCGGGTTGGCACCACAGGAGCGCTCTGGCAAGCGTGGGTGCTGGGGGCACGCGGCAGGGCCTCAGGGGCTGGGACAGAGGGACACAGGTTCTCTGAGCCAGGACAGGGCGCGTTCAGCTCTGCAGTCAGACACGCTGCCCTAGTGCCGGAGACCCGAGGCAGGCATGGATGTGTCAGTGCCACACGGACGTTTTTAAAAGAACCTTACATATTTGGGGCTGTAAAGAGAGTCTATGCATTTGAGCAGTTTGCAGCTCCCCGCGGCCCTCCCCCCTCCCCGCAGCCCCAGCCCCAGGTGGCACCTTCTCAGCCGATGGCCTGCGGCCTCCAGAGGGCCTGCTGGCCTTAGAGCCGCCCCATGGCTCTATGTCCCACCTTCTTTTTAAACCACCAAGTAACATTCCAACTCTCAGCGCACCATTTTACTCAACAACTACAGATTTTTAACACGTCGGAGTTCAGATGCCCCAAGCTGGGTGCACTGAGCCAGTGAGCCGGGACTGCCCTACTCAGACACCAGCATCTAGAATATCTGAAGCCCCAGTGCCACTGGCCCCCCACCACATGGCTGCGGCCTGCCCCTCTGGCCCGAGTCTCCAGCTGCCGGGGGTCCAGGGCTGAAGGCCGTGACACTGTGGAGGCAGTGGGGCCAGTGGGAGGCCCATGCCCTGCTCCCCACACTGCACCCCCCACCCCGCTAGCTGCGCCTGACTCTCCTCACCCCTGCCCTTCTCTCTGCCCCTTTCCTTCCAGGACGGCTGCTTTTGCAGAGAAAAGTAAGTGCTGCTTGGTTGTCAGACTGAGCTGACATTGTTCTGCTGCTGGGAGTGAAGGTTCACATCTCAGAGCATGAATTTTTTGTATTAAATATGAACTGGGGCCCTCCTGGCCCTGGCCCCACAGCCCCACATGGGACAGCCATGCTCTTGAGTCTGCACACCTGTGTGCATGGCTCCAGTGCTCCCCTCGCACCTCCTCTGAGCTCTCTGTGAGCCACAGGGGCTGCACCAGTCATGGCTGATTGTACCCCAGGAAGGGAAGGGAGGGGGCAGGGCACAGGTCAGGATGGGCAGGTCAGGAGAGGGTGAGGCCTCCTGAGCGACAGGAGGAAGGTGGGCTGCGGAGGTGCGGGTCCCCACGGTCCATGCACCTGGCTTTCCCTGCGAGCTGGCCTGCCTGGAGGGGCCGCTCCGCAGCCAGGATGGGTTTTCAGGTCTCGAAGCATCTGATACAGGCTGAGAATTAAGGCGTGCACATGGAGTTCCACCCCTGCAGGGTCGGCCCTCCAGCCCTCAGGTTCTGTTCACTCCACTCCCTGACAGAGCCTCAGCAGAGCAGGCCCACGCTGCAGGACCTGCCCTGGGCAGGGCCACCTCCAGCGATGTGGCTCCAGGCCCCCTCGCTCCCCAGGAACCCCTCTTCCAGCCCCACCAGCCCCTTTGTGGGCTCACTCTGGGGGCAGGGTCTGCTCCTTGGTGACTGAGGTTTTGCATTGCAGATCGTGGCAAGGTGGTTGGTGGGTTGCCCGACGTGGTGACGATCATGGAAGGCAAGGTAGGGCCCGCGGGTGGCAGGACACTGGGCTGCCCACTGTGGAGCCAGACCTGGCTGCTGGCTCAGCCTTGGGCACAGGCCAGCATAGCCCTAGCCCCGACCCCAGATATCACCTGGCCAGGCAGGAGATGGGGACCCCCGACCCCAAGACTCTGCCTTTGGGCCATGGGCACCAGGCTTGGGGGGCCCCTGCCCCCCATTGACCCCCAGAGCCGCCCCAGACCTGTGTGGGGATGAGGTGCACCCACCTGTCCCGCCATCTTGAATGAGCTGGGAGCTGCCGCTTCTTTAAAAAAAAATGATGCCTCAGGTTTCAAGGTCAGTTTTTAATCCATAATAGAAATGTCACCAACACGTAGATACCTGGGAGCACTTTCTTAGGTGAAAACACAAGAATTTGAGACCTCAGAGGCTGGAGCAAGCTGGGAGAACCCCGCGCACCCCCACAACCAGGGCGGGCCGGGTTCCCGGGCTCCACTGTGCCCTGCTCACCCGTCAGGCCTGCAGTCCTTGGGCTCACGGGAGGGAGGAGCCGGTCCAGCGCTGGCAGGGCAGGGCAGGCTGCGGCAGCCGCGGGCCAGCTGGGGCCGGGGTGCCGCGACCCCCGAGGCCGCCCTGACGCTGCCGCCTGGCCCTGCAGACCCTGAATCTCACCTGCACTGTGTGCGGGAGCCCTGACCCCGAGGTGCTGTGGTTCAAGAATGACCAGGACATTGAGCTGAGCGAGCACTTCGCCATGAAGGTGGAGCAGGCCAAGCACGCGAGCCTGACCATCTCGGGCGTGACAGCCGAGGACTCCGGCAAGTACACCATCCACGTCAAGAACAAGTACGGCGGCGAGAAGATCGACGTCACGGTCAGCGTGTACAAGCATGGCGAGCGCATGCCCGACACCATGCCCGCGCAGCCTGCCAAGCCCAGGCTCATCCCTGCATCCGCCTCCGCCGGGGAGTGAGCCAGGGGTGGCCGCACCCGGTCCTCAGGCGGTGGCGGGGGCCTGCGCGGTGGCCTCGGCTTGTGCTGGGCGCACTAATAAAGCTGACGGCTCCAGGTCTCCGCGTCCGCTCGCTGTGTGCGCATGGTCGCCGCAGGTGCCCGCTGGAAGCGCCTGGCGCCCCGGCACCCAGGCAGGCGGAGGGGTCACGCTCCACAGGGCGGGGACGCGCACCCGGGCCTCCCTTGTCACCTCTGTGGGCTCCATGGATGCTCTCCTCGACGGCGATGCGCGCTTGTCGCCCCTGCCTTGTGCCTCCCACCGGGCCCGGGCGATGGCCTCCGGCAGCTGCACACGGGTAGCCGGCAAGGTGGGACTCGTGTTCTGTTGGCGTTTTGTTTCCTTTCGGTGAAAACCCAGAAGCGAGTCGAGGGATCACTGATGAGTTCTGAGGGATCTCTATGCTGTTTCCTTGGTGGCCACCCCCCCCCGCTATGGATTGTGGGGTTCCCCTGCCAGCATCTGTTGTCTCTCATCTTCGGGTGACAGCCACCCCCAGTGTGAGATGGTGGCTCCTCTGGGCAGGTTCTCAGGGGCCCGTGGGCCTCGTGTCCTCTGTGGGAACCTTGGGGGACCCCTGTGGGGACCTAGGCAGGTGCGTCTGGCAGCCACAGTCCTTTCTCCTTCTGGGCCTGGGCCAGTGCAGGGGTGCACGGAGCAGCCTGGGGCCAGGTGCTTTTGAAAAGAGGGAGAAAGGTACGGGGTTCTGGGGTTCTCTGGAGGAGGCCGATGAAGAGCTCAGGGCACCCAGAGGCCCCCCTTGACTGCTGTGGGCCCTGCCCGCCCAGGCCATTCCTGGGCTCGCCCAGCTCCTGTGGCCACTCCCTGTGGCTGCCCTGGCCTGGCTGCCCTGAGTGCCCCTTGCGGTCACAGCAGGTGGCCCTGAATGGGCACCCAGGCCCTCAGCAAGCAGGAACTGCCCTCAGCACCCCCAGCGCAGCCATGGCTCTGTGAGCCTGGTGGTGGGTGGGAGGGCACTGGAGGCTCCAGGGTGAGCCTGGCACCCACTTCTCTGAGCCCTGATCCTCTCTCTGGTGGAGTGAGCAGCAGCTCTCAGTGACTTCCCCTCACACACGTTCTTAGGGATGAGGGCACCCGGAACACTCTGACCTTGGTGTCCACTTGTCTCTGGGGCCCTGGAGCAGGCCTGGCCTTGGCCCCTCTGCAGCCTGTGCCCCTGATCACACTGCCCTCTTCCTGCAGGGACAGCAGCTCATCACTGGTCAAGCCCCGTGCTGCCTGGGTCCACCCTGGGTCAGAAGGGCTGGACGCCAGGCCCAGGCAGCAAAGGGAGGGAGGAAGGGAAGGGGAAGTGGAGTGGGGAGCATGGGCTAAGAGGCCCTGGGGAGAGGAGGGGCCTGGGGAGAGGATAGAAGGGAGGCCCTGGGAGGGGTCACTGGGGGGATGGGGAAGGCCCCCGTGGAGGCCCTTGGGACATCCCCAGCCGGGCAGCACAGGGCAGGAGCCCAGGCCTGCCTGCAACCAGCTCCTTCCCACTGTCTGCGACAGCCAGACCTGGTCAGCAGGGGTCGTCACCAGCACCTGGTGGCTCGTGACAAGCCACTGGAGAGAGGTGGGCTGCTGGCCGAGCTGGACTCGGGTCCAGGCTGGCATCTGCGTGGGGGGCCCAGCCTCGAGAGGGCCATGTGTGCACCACGTGAACGTGGCCTGAACACCCAGTAACGTGTGTCTCTGTGTGATTTTGTTCATGTGAAATAGTCGATGAAAGACAATGAAATAAAAAGTGGACAGACACACAAAGGTCCACTTGATTCCATCAGCGCTGTGGGAAGGTGCTGGCCATGCAGGGCGGTGGCTGAGGGCGCTGAGGAGCAGCGGGGTGCTCCCTCCATGACACAGACACTGGAAATGCCCCCACAACTGCCAGTGCCCAGTCGCCTCCTTTCTTTTCAGTATGTGTGGCTGCCCTCCCTCATTGCACGTTTATTTATTTATTTTACTTATATCTTTTACATCATTGTTCATTTTTAAACATTGCTTCCCCACCCCCTCAGATTGAGTCCCCATAGAATTTCCTTCCCCAAGACCCCGTGCACCATCAGCTCAGTCCCTTGTGCTCCTCCCTCTGATCCCTCTCCCACCTCCTCCCCTGCAGGATGTCTCTGGTTTATGATTGTCTGTTTTTATTTTGTTGTGTTTTGTACTGTTATTATTTTTTCCCCTGATAACTTATTTGGGTCCCCGATATTCCTCCTAGAAGTGAAACCATCTGATATTCCTCATTTTCCTTCTGACTTATCTCACTGAGCATAATTCCTTCTAGTTCCAACCACATTGCTGCGAATTTGGCACGCCACACAACTGATAAGGGACTGATCACAGAGATGTATAAAGAGCTCACACAACTAAACAAGAACAAAGTAAACAATGCAGTCAAGAAACAGGCAGAAGAACTTAAAAGATGCTTCTCCAAAGAGGAAATGCAAATGGCCAACAGGCATATGAAAAATGTTCAACATCCCTTACATCAGAGAAAAGCAAATCAGGGCACTTTATGAAGTGTCTCTAAGAGAGCGCCTGTGTGGACATGGAGCCATGGTGCAGGTCCCAAGCCCATGTTCTTCTCACTGCAGAAGGAAGGCGGCCTGGGCTGTGTGAGGCTGCGGGAGGCGGGTGTGCGCTCCACACCCGGGGGACAGGGCTGCAGGGGCAGGAAGGGGAGGCAGACTCGGCCTCAAGGCCTCGTCGGCTCAGGGTACACCAGACAGCCGGGCGCAGAGGGGACACAGCCCACGGGACACAGACCACAGCCCCACCAGACCCTAACTGCGGCAGTGCCGTGGTTAGGGTTAGGGTTAGGGTTAGGGTTAGGGTTAGGGTTAGGGTTAGGGTTAGGGTTAGGGTTAGGGTTAGGGTTAGGGTTAGGGTTAGGGTTAGGGTTAGGGTTAGGGTTAGGGTTAGGGTTAGGGTTAGGGTTAGGGTTAGGGTTAGGGTTAGGGTTAGGGTTAGGGTTAGGGTTAGGGTTAGGGTTAGGGTTAGGGTTAGGGTTAGGGTTAGGGTTAGGGTTAGGGTTAGGGTTAGGGTTAGGGTTAGGGTTAGGGTTAGGGTTAGGGTTAGGGTTAGGGTTAGGGTTAGGGTTAGGGTTAGGGTTAGGGTTAGGGTTAGGGTTAGGGTTAGGGTTAGGGTTAGGGTTAGGGTTAGGGTTAGGGTTAGGGTTAGGGTTAGGGTTAGGGTTAGGGTTAGGGTTAGGGTTAGGGTTAGGGTTAGGGTTAGGGTTAGGGTTAGGGTTAGGGTTAGGGTTAGGGTTAGGGTTAGGGTTAGGGTTAGGGTTAGGGTTAGGGTTAGGGTTAGGGTTAGGGTTAGGGTTAGGGTTAGGGTTAGGGTTAGGGTTAGGGTTAGGGTTAGGGTTAGGGTTAGGGTTAGGGTTAGGGTTAGGGTTAGGGTTAGGGTTAGGGTTAGGGTTAGGGTTAGGGTTAGGGTTAGGGTTAGGGTTAGGGTTAGGGTTAGGGTTAGGGTTAGGGTTAGGGTTAGGGTTAGGGTTAGGGTTAGGGTTAGGGTTAGGGTTAGGGTTAGGGTTAGGGTTAGGGTTAGGGTTAGGGTTAGGGTTAGGGTTAGGGTTAGGGTTAGGGTTAGGGTTAGGGTTAGGGTTAGGGTTAGGGTTAGGGTTAGGGTTAGGGT